>NC_081317.1:34755000-35362500 GCF_026419965.1 Kogia breviceps
ACCCAGGGATCCTCAACACTGGATTACGGGAGTGGAAGTACAGGAATCTATAGGAAACCCAGCTAATGAGAAGCCAGAACTAGCGTTGGTGTGTGTGTATGTGTGTGTCTCATATGTAAATAGTCACAGCATCAAGGAGTATCACTATTGTTGTATTTTTCAATAGACTTTGTGGGGAAAAAAAGAGAAAAGAAAATCTCACTATGGTTGTTTTAAAAGACCTAGTACAGACCGTTCACCAATTACCTTTTATGTCAAATTATTACACAATACACTGTCTCCTCTGCATACCAATAAATACATAACTTAGCAATTACTGTATGCTGTATTAGATTCTAACAATATATTTATTCACCATGTGCATTGTCTTAAAAATGTATCCTTTGTACAGATCTCCCTCCTGGGCTGACATACAGATCACAGCCATACTGATACCATATACTTTAGTTACCCATTAAACTGGTAAGAGTGACACTGAAAGAAAAAGTATGTATTCTCTTATTACCGGTTTAACGTATACATCATTACTTTTACTGTGGATGGCATCACTCGTACAAAAGGGTTGTATATTAGGACATACCCGTTCAGCTATATCACATAACCAGTGAAAAGGCTGTAAGCCTAAATATGCAATTACATTATTAACGAAAAAAATATGAACTAACAAGATAGCCTGTTGTGTAAAAATAAAGGACCCCACTCCCTGCCCAAAAGCAACAGACCATTATAGACTCAGACTGATTGGGGCGGAAGAACCTGGTCATACGTTGTACAGTCCTTACTCTTCCAAGTCAGTTGCCAGGAGGCAGGAGGTATTCCAGGCTGGAAGTCTTGGAGGAGCAGGTTGCCTAGGTGGTGCTCCAACACTGTCTCGCTGGGTGGACAAGCCTATTGTATTCTGAGGTTCAGTATCAGGGACCATCTGCTAACAGATGCAAGCTTCACCCTCTACTCCAGCCTTTCTCAGTATAAAGGGAGTATTTTGGTTCTCTACCTGCTCACTCTTTTGCTTTATCGGTTGGTTCAGAACTTGAATGGAGAAGAGGGCTGCTCTTTATTTGACTTTCTCAAAGGCTCCAGTATGCTCAGTAAAGTTTCAACCCATGCTGGGATGGAAGGAACGGAACAGTGCCGACTAAATGTGGCATAATGTGACACATATGACATAATGCTTGTTCAGAGGTATCCTTTGTTTTCATGGTTGGAGACAGAGAAAACTAATTAAGTGGCTGAATTTGGACAGGAATCCAGGCCTCTTAACTCTCCATCAAGCCAACAGTCCACTTTTTTCTCACTATACAATACTATGTAGACAACAGGGAAAAAAGTTTTTTCCTAAGCCACGGAGACTTACGTTTGGCAATGCACCAAAATCATGATCTGATGTTAGATCTCAAAGCTGGAAGGAAGGTTTTGGTTTTTGGCTCTTTAGTTTTTGAAATGGCAAGTTACCTTTATAGGTCGGGACGGTACCCAACTTCCCTTTTTTAACGTGTCTCTCCAAAGGCCGAGCTATTGCCACACGCTGCACTTTACAAGAATGAAGATGCCGTGTGCAGGTGGTACCAAGATCAATCTCCCCCTGCTTTGGTTTATAGTACTTCTGGTGCATGGCGAGGCTGTCTGACTATTTCAGAAGGACGAGAATCCGACCTGAAACATATAAATTTGAAACATACCTTCACAGGTTCTTTTATTTCTAAGTTTTTCAATGCAGTAGTAAAATTTTCCAGACTTTTTTTTTTTACTTGAAAAGTCTAAGAAGATATTAAAATGGTGATTGTTGATAAGCTCCTTGAAAGAGATTACTGAATTCCTTTATGTCCTATCCAGTGAGTAAATATAAGAAAAATAAATGTCAGAGATCCTAGTTTTCGAAACATCTTTAAAGTGGATCCTCAGTTAACTGGCTCTTACATAAATACCATCTTCAAATCACTGAATGTTTTCCTAACCCGGAAGGAAATCTCAGGTTAAAGATTTAATGAATCTGAAAACAATTTTAACTCTATCGCCTGGGTCCACTTTGTCAAAATCCTTCTTCATCCTATTAAGGACTCTAATAAACGATTTGGGCATGCTCTCTTCTTGTTGAAGTCACGCTGTCTTTCTGCTCACCATTAAGTAATCAATTAAGGAAAGAATTTAACGTCTAAACTCTGGCCTTTAGACATACATCATATTCAGAGTATTGATGTGGGTCGGAGTCATATGGTACCCCAGCCACCCTGGGCATTATGTAACATTATGTGGCAGAGGTGGTACTGCAGACGCTGAGGTTGTCTGGTGGGGTGGTGAGACCACGGACTCAGACCGATCAGACTCCCTGGGTCCAAATGCTGCCTCTGTCATTCACCAGATTTATCATGTGGGATAACTTACCCTGTCTATGCTCCAGTTTCCTTAGATATCAAATAGGACAAGAATACCATCTACCTCACCGGGCGGTTGGAAGGACTGACACATGCACGCATGTACAGCATACGCATGAGTGTTCAGTACACAGTAAGGGTGATATGTTAGCTCTACAGATGACTACACGTCTTCAAAATGGCTTTTTTTCTCTGGGACACTATGGACTGTTCCACTCACTGCATCACTTGTTTAAACCATCCTGTATTAATCAATATTTTCTGTTTATGTCCATAAGCTCCAAAAACCAAAACTCATTGAATCCCTTCTCCAGTCACGACATGACCTCTCCGACTTGTTAACTCTGCTGGCCAATGCAAGGGACACGGGTTCGAGCCCTGGTCTCGGAAGACCCCACATGCCGCGAAGCAACTAGGCCCGTGAGCCACAACTACCGAGCCTGAGCGTCTAGAGCCCATGCTCCGCAACAAAAGGGGCGCGATAGTGAGAGGCCCCCGCTTGCCCCAACTTGAGAAAGCCCTCGCACAGAAACGAAGACCCAACACAGCCAAAAACAAATAAACTTAAAAAGAAATTTTGTGGGCATACAATGTCCCCGTCAGCCGCTGCTACACTGGCGTATATCATCCGCCTGGCGCCACAGCATTTCAGTTTGCGACCCTGGATAGGAGCCGACAAAGCAGAACTGCTTAACCCGCGGTAGCTGGCGGCTGAGCACCGAGCAACTGCGAACCAGGGATAAGTGAGACGTCGTTGGGCCCCGCGTCCTCCAACATGGCGGGGCGGCCACTCTGTGGGCTCCGTTCCCCGAGACCCCAGCTCGCTTCCAAGCCCCGGCGGTCGCCACACCGGCCGTTTCTTACCCGCAGGTCCAATTCTGACAGACTCCAGATCCTCACGCTCCCGGCTCTAGGGGTCAGCTCCACAACTCCTCCGCACCCGCAGCTTCTGCAACGCCACCGCGCTGACCTCAGTCCACGCAACCGGCGGGGCGGGGCGCGGCGGCGCTAACGCACGCAACGCCTACTTCCGGCGGCGCCAGAGACGCGGACGGGTCAAAGGTCGTGCGTCCACAGCCCCGCCCCTGTCGCGCGGGCGTATGGTGCACGCGGAAGTCCGGGTGCGTGCGAAGAGCGTGGTGTGGCTGGGCGCTGGGGTCCGAGGCGGACTGGCTGGTCGGCGGCAGCCGGTAAGTGCGGGCCCGCAGGCGTCCGGGCGTCCTCTTCCGCCTACTCCAGGCAGTGGCGGTCTCGGGTCGCTGCGGCGGCAGGGCGGGCACGGGGCTAGGGGAGAGCCGGGGCTGGGAGCTGCTGCCGTCCGAGCGTAGTGTCCTGACCGGGTCGTCCGTTTCTCAGTGCGGACCCGGGATCCTCAAAGAAAAAGGGAGTGAGGATAAAGGGAATGTAGAGTTGAGGGTTTGTTTTTTCTTTGTTTCCCCAGTGTGGAAAGGAATGGAAGATGTTCAGTGCACCTGCACGTGACCCCAAAATTTAGTCGGGAAGCTGGGTGTTTCACCTCCAGTGAAAGCAAGTGGGCGTGATAGGAGAGGCTTGGAAAAAGATCGAGCAGGGGAAGAGAGAGATGTCGGCATCTTCTCTCCCTCCTGCATAAGACCCTTCCAGTATGTAATCACTGACCTGGAGAAATAATGCCCGAGTACAGAGTACGGGGCAGAGTTCCAGGTGTCACTGTGCACCCAACCCCCACGAGCTTTGTGATTCATCGCAAACGGCCGATCCGGAAGGATGAGTAAACTCCGCAAGTACAGTCGTGGTACAATATTAGTTGAAGCGCTCAAATTGGACTTGGGCCTGAGTGGGTCTCTCCCTTCAGGAAGCATCCGTTGGGTTCTTACTTTAAGGGACTCGAGAAGTCTTGTCAGCTCCCAGCAGTAGAAGAAACCTTGATCTTTTAACGCCCTGATCTTCAGCCATTTGTAATACGTGTTTAATTATTAGTCACAGGAAATAAGTGACCATGGTGCTCAACAGTTTGGATAAGATGATTCAACTCCAGAAAAACACGGCTAACATCAGGAATACCTGTGTTTTGGCTCATGTTGACCATGGTAAGAATCCTTTCTAAATGGCTTATTTTCAGTAATTAAGGGGGTGCCTCTTCGCATGTGTCAGTGGAGTGATGCTCTGGGCAGCAGATGAGAGTGATGCTTGCTAAGCTGCAAGTCTTATTTCCTTTAAAAGTGTGCTGTGGGAGGAACACAGCTAAGTAGTGATTGTTATTCTTCTATGCAGTATATTTTGTTGTCTTTTAAACGAAAAGTTGAGTTTTTAAGTATTTGTCAAGTATTTTGAAATGGCTTTGTAATATAACACGTCTGTAGCCTTGACGTAATATCCTCAGAACCTGTGTTACGTGATTGTTTAACTCGTCCGATGTTTTTTGTTTGGTTGGTTGGTTTTTGTTTTGGGGTACGCGGGCCTCTCACTGTTGTGGCCTCTCCCGTTGTGGAGCACAGGCTCCGGACACACAGGCTCACGGGCCATGGCTCATGGGCCCAGCCGCTCCGCGGCATGTGGGATCTTCCCAGACTGGGGCACGAACCCGTGTCCCCTGCATCGGCAGGAGAATTCTCAACCACTGCGCCACAGGGGAAGCCCTGTGAGATGTTTTATATTTTGATTGGTACAGTGTTTTGTTTTATCACTTAAGAGTCTGTGCATTTTGCTCTGTGTAAATTATGCCTCAATTAAAAAAAATTTTCTGTCCTTAAAAAACAATGTTGCTTGACGGATTTTAAAGTGAGGTTGATCCGCAGGGTTGGCAGTACAGATTACAGCACTGTGGAGTGCTGGAATCTGTGTCCTTCCAGGTGATGTTTTGTTCAAAGTTCTAATTAACATGCCCGTTGTATCTCGCTTCACTTAGTATAGGTAAATAGGAAATATTTACTAAACCAGTTCTATGGTTAGATGTTAAATTTGTTGATACAATCTACCTACCTCACCCTTTAAAAAAAAAGAAATCGATTTAAATTAATAATTGTTACTTTAACAGGAAAAACTACTCTGGCTGACTGTCTTATATCTAGCAATGGCATCATCTCCAGTCGCCTGGCAGGCAAGGTATGTTATATTTGATATATACCTGCATTTCAGTAAGTATTAGCAAATTTACAATGTGTTGAGTCCTTCGTTGTGTTCCTAAAGATCGAAAAAGTATGAAGCATAGTTCATGCATCTAAGAAGCTGGCAATTCATTTAGCAAGATAAAATAGATTGTTGAGATAAAGTTATTTCTAGATTGCTTTATGTTACTTTATATTAATATTTTATAAATGCAAGAATGAGTTTTTGCAACCAATCATTTGAAAACCTGGCATGACTGTGGAAAATTTCACAGGTGGAAGAGATGCTTCACAGTGGGTAATAATGTGGATAAAATGCATAAAGGCTAATTTGTGGATTGTGCTTGATTTGAGTGGAACGTTTGCCTATACTGAGAGAGAAAAAGGTGCAGGTAGAAAAAATGTATCAGATTACAGAGACCTTGAAGGCTAACCTAAGTACCAAAGAAGGCTTCTGAAGCCTGAGGGTCATGATGAAGATCATGTTTTACGAAATGAAATGATAGAGACCTTTGTTTTTAACTGTGAACTGAAAGAAATTGGAATAATTTATTTGCAGTAGAAAGGTAGAGATGTTCCTCCCTTCAGTGAATTTACAGTATAGTCATCTGGATTTATCAGGTGACTGGTAACATAGAGAAGAGGAGACAGAGAAGCAAAATTGAATTTAAAAAGTAGACCTAAGATACTGAAGGAAGACTTGGGCACTTGAGGCACATTGGGTGAGGAACTGGCCCAAGAAACTGTCTATAGAAGGCTAAAAAAACTGGGTTGAATGAAATAATAAGGTGCTTTTATTTTTCCCAGTTGAGAAGTGAGAAAAAAGTACAATAACTCTAAAGTGACTAGATGAAAGGAAATAATAAACCATAAATTAATGAAGTAGAGAAAAGATCAATGAAGCCACAATTTGTTCTTCAAAATGATTAATACAGCTAACAAATATGATACAGTGATGGTGGACACGTCATAATACATTTAAAAAGTGAATCATAATGTAAGCTATGGACTTTAATTAATAATAGTGTATTGATATTGGTTCATTAATTGTAACATGAGGACTTCCCTGGTGGCACAGTGGTTGAGAGTCCGCCTGCCAATGCCGGGGACACGGGTTCGTGCCCCGGTCCGGGAAGATCCCACATGCCGCGGAGCGGCTGGGCCCGTGAGCCGTGGCCGCTGAGCCTGCGCGTCCGGTGCCTGTGCTCCGCAACGGGTGAGGCCACAACAGTGAGAGGCCCGGGTACCGAAAAAAAAAAAAAAAAAATTCTAACATGTACCACACTACACACTTATATAAGATGTAAGGAATAGGGGGAACTGTGTGTGGGAGGGGATGCTTGGGAACCTCTTTACTTTCCAGTCAATTTTCCTTTTCTTTTTTTTTTAGTGTGAGTGTGAGTGTGAGTGTGAGTGTGAGAGTGTGTGTGTGTGTGTGTGTGTGTGTGTGTGTGTGTGTGACGCGGGCCTCTTACTGTTGTGGCCTCTCCCGTTGCGGTGCACAGGCTCTGGACGCGCAGGCTCAGCGACCATGGCTCACGGGCCTAGTTGCTCCGTGGCATGTGGGATCTTCTGAGACCAGGGCTCGAACCCGTGTCCCCTGCATTGGCAGGCAGATTCTCAACCAGTGTGCCATGAGGGAAGCCCCTGATGCCTTATTTTTTAAAAACTACCTCTCACCTTTTAAACGTCCTCATTCTGTGATCCAGTGGATGGGTCAGCGGTCAGTTTATTTCTTTTCTCTCCTTATTTTTATAGATTTTAAGAGATTTGTAGCCTTCTTTTTTCCACACTCATGTTATTAGTCTGTTTTCATTTGAAGATTACTTTAGTGTCAATTCTAGTTGCTCTCTGGACTTTGTCTCCAGTTCCTTCACCCCTTTTTAAACCATTTTATTAAGGTTTACTTTATGTATCATCACCTTCAGTCATTCCAGGTCCCTTTTGTCTTTGTGGTACAGTGTTGTACGAAAATGGCTATAGGTCCCAGGGAGTTGAATGGTCTAATCTTTATTTCGTTGAACTGTATGACCTTGGGTAACTTGCTCTCAGAGTGTCCTAGATTGCACAGAGCAGAGGCTTAAGCTAGCTTGGGTTGGGGTGGGATGGCTTATTGACAGAATATGTGTGAAATGATACTGGGAACAATATTCATGAAAATCCAAAAGCAGGAGCATTATTGGAGTGACATCTCAAAGAAACTGAAAGCAGATGTTGATTCTGGATCCAGGACGGCTCTAGAGACCATCAGTAAAAGTTAACAGATCTTCCCTCTGGGACTCCACTGTCATCCTTGGGTTGAGTTCTCTGTTTTTATCTGTTTTCATCCTGTAAGTCTTTTCTCTGTTTTATAGCTTTTGCCTACCCGTAGTGCCTCCATCTTCATAAACTCCCCTTTCCCTGACCCCTCCTCTCAACTCCTGTTTTTTTCCCTTAGTTCTGTTGCTTACTGCTGCTTTCTCCTACGTTTACGAGCATACATCTCAAGAGCAGGATGTTGCTCAGCTTGTCTTTTGATGCCAGGCTATGGCAGAGGTTGCACCTACGGACTGCCAGTCTGTGGTCGGATGGTCATCTCCTAGTCTGATCAGTGGTGACTGGAGTGGAGCCATAAAGTATTCAACGTGTTTCTTTGTGACCGTGATGGCCTAGAAGGGGCTGTGGGTTAGGCAGTCTCCACACTTGACAGTTAGAGCCTTGCTTTCCACATCTGCAAAATGGGGGTGGAAGTTTGGGATGTTGACTGAGACATGTTCTCAAAACATCCGAGAGATGAGGTACATTCTCATCCCTATCTCAGCATTGACGCTCTGGAATGGGGCATTTCCTGCTGTGAAGGTGGGACAACCTGAAGGGGATCTCCCTTCTGGAGGAGGGAGACCTGATGGTTGAAGAAACTCGGCAGGTGATTTTTGTGTTTACCACTTCTTCCCCTCCTTCCCATGCCCCTTCCAAATGCCCTGTTAGTTGAGGGTCTCTGTACTAAATGTTAATGAAGTGCTTTCTGGTTTTGACTCTTAATTTAACCAGCTTTCAACAATGTGTTCAAATCCTCACTTGGATTGAAAGATAAGGTATTTTTCTAGTTTAAGGTAAACAAATAAGCTTCCCAAAACTATGCATATTACAGATAGAGTGTTGAAAACCATCAAGGTGATATTCTTATCTTAGCATTTTCAAGGGCCCCAGTTCTTCCTTGAGAAAATGCAGCCTCTCTCATCTTTACATTGGTGACTAAAATTTGGTACAAATGTTGGGACCATATTGTTAAATCTTGTTATTTTCCTATTTCTTAGCCACCTCTCTTTGTGCCCTTCCCACAAGGATACTATACTTTTATCTGGTCATTTCAAGAGTTAGGAAATAATCCCAATCCCAATATACATTCTATAAAAAAAAATCCTAAGAGGATGTAATACCTTTGAATCCTTTAGCCTAGGATGCAGCTATAGATGAGAGAAATGTATTCAGATGGATTAAATACTTAGAAATTCCTGGACTATTGTTGTCAGAAGGCCTGTTGTTGTCATTTCTACCCTGTAGTTTACAAGTTTATATGTATTATAGAAAATTCAGTATGTTGTAGAATATACATTAAAACACAAGACTGAAATAAAAATTACTTCTAGTTTACCACCAGTTCTTTTATACTTTCAGTTTTTATGTTTAATCCTACCATAATTGTACACGTGTATGTGTATACATGCAAGCTGTGAGGTAGATGTCTAACTTAACTTTCCCCCCAAAGAGTTAACTACTTATTCCAACACCAGCCTAATTTGATTATTAAGTACTATATTATTAGTTCTTGACGCGGTGCTGGTGTCAACAGCTCTGCATGAATGAGGCAGTCTGGGTGGGACTGTTATGAGCTAGAGAGCAGCCTCTTTCCACCCATGAAACACCCCCCACTACCTGGCCGGGGGGCTAGTGCTAGTCGGCTGCAGCTGACTGATGCCCCGTATTTTTCTGTTTTGTTTTGTTTTGTTTTTTCAAGAAAAGTTGGCATCAAGATTTTTGGTAAAATCCTCCAATTTTAAAAATACTGGTAACTTATTAAAAATTGGGGGCTTCCCTGGTGGCGTGGTGGTTGGGAGTCCGCCTGCCGATGCAGGGGACACGGGTCCGTGCCCTGGTCTGGGAAGATCCCACATGCCGCGGAGCGGCTGGGCCCGTGAGCCGTGGCCGCTGGGCCTGCGCGTACGGAGACGGTGCTCCACAACGGGAGACGCCCCGGCAGTGAGAGGCCTGCGTACCGCAAAAAAAAAAAAAAAAAAAAAAATTTCTAAAGCACGATAGAACAAATTGCAGTGGGCTTTAACTTACAGGCTTTCAGTTTGTACTTCAGGCATATGTGCTAGCTAGCTAACAACCTGGTTCAGTGGGATACTCAGTATTTACTCAGGTGGCAGCCACACTGTAGCTTGGATGTACTCCAAATGTGGAGACCAAGGATATGGCAGGGCTTTCTGCAAAGAGATCCATGTGCAGGTTCACCTCTTTGTAAACACCTCCATAGGGGTTTGTGGTTGTGGGCAAGTGGAGAGTTTACACCCATGTTGGTTTCAACTCTGTGGCTCTCTGGTCTTAATCTCTTAAGACTAGGCCGCGGGGAAACTGATTCATGCCATCCAGATTCACACAAGGCCAACATGTATCAGTCGCTTCCCTTACCTTCCAGATATGTGAACATTAACCCGAGGTTCTGATTTCTGTCCTCTTCCTTTAGGACCCGGGTGGGAGGGAAGGGTTCCATTGTCCCTTGTTTGACTAAAGATCAGATTATTTCATCTTAACATAATGAATGCTTTACCTTGTGAAGTATTCAGCTGATGCCAGATCTAAGAAAATGGGTGCACGATAGTTGGATTCTGAGCCAGATGCCTCATATGCATGATTTTGTTTACTCCTCCCAGCAATTCTGTGAGATGGATGTTATCCTCATTTTACATATGTGCAAGATGGAGTTCACAGGGGTTAAGAAACTCCCCTGAAGACAGAGTAGTTAGCATGTGGTAGTAGTCCTGGGAGCCAAGTAATTACATTTGCAGCCTCGTTGTTTGCACCAGGAGTCTTTGGAAATCAGTCAGTCCCCGGTCCCCGTTCATTAATGACTTTGGCACCTGGCTCATCGTTTTCCTTTTTACCCAAATCCACCAGGGTAGCTTTTACCGTTTCTGAAAATGACCTCTCCAACGGCATGGCTTCATCAGTAGTGACGTGTAGATCTCCACTTCACCCTCCCTCTGGCATGGCTACTTTCTGGATTTTAGCATCATCCAGAACTGTTCATCTTTGACATTTCAAATTCAAATACTCCCTTCTCCACAATCTTTACTCTTCCCAGCTCTGTTGCCTGCGTAGCGAGGTACCCATTCTTTGATTTCAGAAAGCCCTTCAGTCTCTTGAGCCGCATCACTGTCCTTCATTTACTTCCTGCCTCATACAACCCAGATTTGTCTTTTTGCTGACAGTCTTGCCAAGGTCCTCAGTTTGCTTTCTTCACCTTCTGTCCTCCCAGTAAAACTCTACCCCTGATAGAGCTAACTCTCTACACTTTTTTCTCCTCATACTTGCACTGGGTTCTCGGCTGGTCCTCGGGCTGCTGGCAGACTTCCAGTCTGTTGTCTGTCTGGCCTTGCTCATTCTCTGCAACAGCTCTCTTAAACCTTCTAGTCTCTTCCAGTCCACCTCTCAGTCCCTCTCCCACAATCTCAGCGGACATTTTTACATTCCATTTCACAGAAAACGGGAGAATTCTCTCAACCTTTTGCCACTACCCCTCAAACTGTAACATTATTAGTATCCTTGCTTGCCTCCTGTCACTGTGAAAGACTGGTGCTCTGGACTTATCTCCTTTGCCCTGGTGCCTAACTGTCAGCTTTTAAGCATGCTAAAGTCTCTCATCTTAAGTGTGTGTGTGCGTGTGTGCGTGCGTGCGTGCGCGCGCGCGCATCTCTCTGTCACTCTAAGTCTTAGTCAAAGGTGTGCCGCTGTTACCGTTTCAGTTGTTCTGACAATAGGCCCCATGCTTTATGGTAATGGCACATATTAGCAATGTGAAATTGAGTGAAAGATAGTTGGTCCTTGATCTCTGACTTTCTCTCCAGGGTGATGTGAACATAGAGAAGTTCTGAGTAGGTTGCAGAGGTTTAGAACCCTTATATGGGTTCCAGGAAGTGAACATCAATCTTTTTTCACTCCGGGGTTTCTTATTCTGGTTCTTAGCCAAATGAACAAACAAGTGTTGTTTCCTCTGCTGCAAAGTGTAGAGGCATCTGTGACCTTCATGGGAAGTGACTAAGGTGGTAGATAGACCCGGGTGTGTTTCTGTCTTGCAACTGCTTTTGTGACCTTGGGTAAATCTCTTCCCTTGTGGGGGCTTTAGCATGTTTAGGAAATGAAGGGTTGGGCTGCAAAAATGCTGAATGATTTCAAGAATCTCATAACTTTTGTTTTATGAGATGGGAGCGGATAGAACCCTGAGCCTTGCTAGCACTGCTCACTTTTCTCTGGTTTATTTGGTTGGGACCCTGGTGCTTATCCTAAAGGGTAGCTGTGAGACTGATGCTGTGAGACCTGACAGTAAAAGACTCGATTAAGGAGGCACACGGGGCCATTGTTCCAGGGCACTGGTTCTTTGACTTTGTTTAGAGATGTCCACAGTGCTCTCTGGTTGGAGTCTTCCCTGGTGGGTGCATCAGAGCCAGAATTCCTTAGAAAGCAATTTGCATGAAAAGAGGAAGCAGGGGAAGGAGTGGTATTGAAGAAGGCAGTCTTGCCGATTGATGGCAGAATTTCCCACCAAGCCCACTGCATTTTGGAATCCTTAACCTAGTGTTCAGAAATTCACTACCAGTGGAATCTTGGCATGTGAGATTAAATATATGCCATCTTGAGGATCGGGGTTAAAGGTATGACTTTGGAGGTAGATGGGTTGGAACTTTCACCCTTCCATTTTGAATTCTTTGATCTTGGGCAATTTACCTTAGAGTTGGATTCTAGCTGGATGTTCTTCAGAAAGATAACTTACTTTTCCGTGCCCTAGCTTCCTGCTCTGTAAAATCGGCCTAATGGTAGTAACTACTGCAAGCGTTGTTGTAAGTAAACATTAGATAACGTCTATAAAATGTTTAGAACAGTGCCAGATAGTGCCCAGATAGGCACTCCACAAATGTGAGCTGTGGCTTTGGTCACTACAGTGTTGTTGTTTTATCATTATCAGTGTCACACAGGGTACTAATCAGGTCATCAAGTTGTTAACATCACACTGGGGAAATTCCTTTAAATGGCCCCATAAGTTATAACATTCAGCCCTGTAGTAGTTCTGGAGCACACAAAAGTTGAAAAACACTGAGTTAAGAGGAGGAGCAAAAGTAAAGTATAGGTATATTCAGGTGTTTGATCATTTAAGTAATTATTATGCCATTAAAAGAGAATTGTATCAGATTTATCAGTGAATGGGGAATGAGTGTAGAATTCTAATGAACTACCTACCTGGCTGGTTTACTTAATTATCTTTTATTGATAATATGATGTCTCTGTAACCTAGGGTGGCCAGGAGTTCTGGTTTGCCTGGGACTGACTTAGGGCTTAGTGGGACGTGGGACTGACGTTGGCGTTTGATGGGATGTGAGACTTTCAGTGCTAAAACAGGACACATAGGCATGAGTCATGCTCTCAGCTTACAACTTTGTTGTGAGGATTAAAGGATACTGTATATCAAACGTGAGTGCACGTAGCACACTGCTCGGCACATAGTAGCTGCTCTTTAAGTTTGTGACTTAGAATTGACTGTAAGTCTTGCTGTGCATATTCACACACTGCTCTTTGAGAAGTTGTAGGGAAGTAGCTGGCCACCTGCTTTGTGTCTTTTCCATTAGTTTCTTGTAGTCCCAATTCCTAATCTGCACAGTGAGTAGAGGAAAGTTTATGTTGTATGGATATTTTAAGGGCTCAATCATGTGTGATTAGCACAAGTGTTTAGCACAGTGCCTGGCTCACAGTAGCTCTTGGTAAGTGGTTACTAGATTATTAGAAAAATACAATCCTTTAACCTTTTATACCGATGCTGTTTGGAATCGATAGTTCCATCGTTGGGAATTCCTAAATTGGAATGGTGGCTGTTGACTGAGCTTTTGTCTTCTTTAGCTTTATTCAGTCATTTCTTAGAAGCTCTCTGACTCTGGGTTGCCAGAGGAAGAGTACTGTATACCTGCACAACTGAAAATGTGTGTCTTCCAATTTCATTTCAGGTGAGGAGGAGTACCTGAGTAATCTGATAGACTCACCAGGACATGTGGATTTCCCCTCAGAAGTATCGACGTCTGTTCGCATTTGTGACGGGTGCATCATTGTAGTGGACGCTGTGGAAGGGGTCTGTCCGCAGGTAGTGGATTGTAACGTGGAAATGTTTAACTGGTTAAAGAAGGTGTGGGGAGAGAGGAGGAACTCACTGCGGATGACTTTGTGCCACTTGGGATATTTCACTGACCATCGGAAAGCTGGTTTTACATTTCATGTTCGATACATTTCTGGTCTGTGATGGAGATACATCCCCCAAGTTTTGAATAATGGGACACCTCAGAGATCTCAACAGTGTACTTCCTTCTTTCCTTTCCTTTCTTTCCTTCCTTCTGTCCTTTCCTCCTTCTCTCCTTGACTCTTTCCCTCTTTCCCCTTCCTTCCCTCCCTCCCTCCCTCCCTCCCTTCCTTCTCTAAGGCCTACATAGGTTACAAGCAGTGGACAGCGTTATCGGGACAGTGGAAAAGGTACACCTTTATTTCCAACTCAGATAAATTTTTCTAGGAAATCCCCTCTATTTTCCTGGCAGTTTGAAATACGTTGTGATCTTTAGTAACTCCGCAAGGACACCGAACAAAGTCCACATTTTACAATCTAAACACTAATGTAAGGCTTGGGTCCTCTCTCATGTACAGGGTGATGAAATCCCAAATATTCTGGGCTTTTACATAGCAACATTTTGGGATTTTACCATTTTTCCACTATTGTCCTTTATTCTGCCCGAGGTCTAATCCAGGATCCCACATTGTGTTTTGTTGCCTTGCCTCTCTAGCCTCCTCTGATCTGTGATGCTCCCTCAATTTCTTCTTGTCTTTCATAACCTTGACACTTTTGACCATGACACTGGCTACAGGTTTTGTAGAATGTCCCTCAATCCGGGGTTATCTAGTGTTTTCTCAAGATTAGAGCGCGGTTATGCATTATTGCCCTTCTTAATGCATACTAACAGGGGGAACAATAGGTCACTAAGTCCTATTACTAGTGACTTGATCCTTGGTTCAGGTAGTTTCTGCCAAGTTTCCTGTCTATTAAGTTCCTATTTTTCTCCTTGTAATTAATAAATACTTATTTGGGAGACAACCCTTTGACACTGTACAAATACTCTGCTTCTTCTTAAAGTACTATCCCTCAATGTTAGCGTCCACTGTGCATTGTGCCTACAACAATTATCACGAAGCTGTTCTAACCGTGACCTTCTATTTCCTTCGTTCCTTCTACTTCTGCTAAATGGAATCCTCTGGAAGGGAAGAGTTGTCCCTTCTTCCCCATTTATGCACTTTATAGATATCCATATAGACTCCAGGGGATGCATATATATCTAGACATAGTTATAGATATCTGTATCTACATATATATCAAGGGACTGAAATCCAACACTGTCATTATTTTGTTGCTCAAAGCATGCTAGCTTTGGCCATTGGGAGGGTTAAAAGGTTGACTGCGTATACACTGATCCTTGAATATGCGTGCACGCGCGTGCACACACACAGGCAATTTTTTTTTTTTCCCCTGTATCTATGCGTTCATACTGAAACCTTGAATGCCATTCCAGCACACAGGGTCATTATTATATGGTCCGTACCTTTTTCCTGTTGGTAAACTTCTTTCTCTGACAGGGAGAAGCCAGGCTTTCGTTATCTGCAATATATTTTCTTGGTCGTAGTTTCAGAGCTGCTAACACATACCCCTGTGAAAGCAAAACAAGAAATTACCAACTAGAGTACACTATTTGTATAGCATTCTTTTTGTCTACTGCCTTATGGTGTCCAGTGAGAACCCACTTCCAGAGTGACTTAGGTCATCCCCTTCCTTCCCACCCCCTGCAGTGTGGTTCTGTGATTCATTCGTAGAACAGCCATCCTCATTTATCACGGTCTGCACTCCTCCTTGCGTTCTCCCCGCCTCTTGGTGACAGATTTTCTAAATCTCGTTTAAAACTTTAAAACAGGATGTTTTTCAGCTCTCATAAACATTTTTTCCTACCACAGAAAGTTGGTGTTGCCCTCGGGAAACCAATGTTCTGTTACTTAGCTTCCTTTTAAACGTGATTTGATGATTAGAAGTCTCAGTCCTCTAGCCTACCATGCCCCCTCATCACTCAGCACACATCCCGCGAGGAAAACCAGCCACACATCAGGGGTATTTACAGACCCCGGTTGGTCACACTGGCCTACATGTCAGGTGCTCCGCTGGTTTCCTTCCCTTCCCCTAGGAGGGCCCCGCTGCTGATGCTACCCTAATTTTCAGCCTTGGCCTAGACTTGACAAATGCTCCCAGAGAAGTACACAGTTGGCCATCTCAGCTCATGTAGGAAGGGCTCCCCTCGGTCTGTAATTTTAGTTCTTTGCTTCCATTAAAAAGAGATTTTTTAAAATTTATGTATCTTTTTAAGCTGTTTCAGTGGAAGTAATGGCTTTCTGCCATCTGCTATGTCCTATCTGGTAGCAGAACTGAGAACTTGTTACTGGCTACTAGAAAAACGTTAATGAAGCTCCTCAGTCTGACAAGCAAGACTTCACAATCTGATCTCAACCTACATGTTTGGAAGCATTCACCGATCTCTCAGATCCTGAAATTTTCTGGTTCCCACCATGTTTGCTGAACCACCCTCTTATCTTTCTGGCTGTATGATTTTTTTGCTCGCCTCAACCTAAGCTTTTAGGATATCCCTCCTCTTTCTATATATCAATACTTACTAGTCCGTGATGCATTCCCAGACTAGCCTGGAGTGATATCTTGCTTAGTCTAAGCGTTTGCAGCCCTAATTGTTCCATTACTTTTCTTGTGAATTATTCGCCTCTTCTTGTGATATCTCCTGTTTTGATTTCTCGTATGACTTACCTAATTCTTCAGGCTATTACCGCTCTTCTTTCTCAACTCAACTGTAAAGTTTCTAAATGTCAACAACGATGCTCAATTCAGATCTTTATTCCTTATAGTTCCCAGCACACAGAAGAGTCATCCCTAAAAAGTATCACATCAAATACTGACCTATTTTCATTATCTACATGTTCATCTGAATGACTTTCTAAAGCAAGGCTGCTGCTAGGGGCAGGTATGTTTCTGTGTCTAAGAGCCACCAGTTTCACAGAACCACGTCTCCAGAATCTACATGTCACCCTTCTCACCATCTTGTAGAGTTTTTCGTTTTTGTTTCTAATCATATCCCATTTCTGCCTTTGCTCTGTTCTTTAATTCTTCGGTGACAGTGAGAGAGAGTCCCTTCCCATTGTGATTTCTCTTCAGCTACAGACCTGTCTGTCCTGCCGTAGGTATCTACAAAGCCTGCAGTACAATCATCACGCAGAACAACGAATTATTCCCTCAGCCCTTAGTATTCGTTGTCCCATGCCCGAAAACCTGGAAATACAAGGATCCCTGTTCCTCCCTAGGGAAGATGAGGAGAGAGAAGGCCAGAAGGAACCCAGGGATCCTCAACACTGGATTACGGGAGTGGAAGTACAGGAATCTATAGGAAACCCAGCTAATGAGAAGCCAGAACTAGTGTTGGTGTGTGTGTATGTGTGTGGCTCATATGTAAATAGTCACAGCATCAAGGAGTATCACTATTGTTGTATTTTTCAATAAACTTTGTGGGGAAAAAAAGAGAAAAGAAAATCTCACTATGGTTGTTTTAAAAGACCTAGTACAGACCGTTCACCAATTACCTTTTATGTCAAATTATTACACAATACACTGTCTCCTCTGCATACCAATAAATACATAACTTAGCAATTACTGTATGCTGTATTAGATTCTAACAATATATTTATTCACCATGTGCATTGTCTTAAAAATGTATCCTTTGTACAGATCTCCCTCCTGGGCTGACATACAGATCACAGCCATACTGATACCATATACTTCAGTTACCCATTAAACTGGTGAGAGTGACACTGAAAGAAAAAGTATATATTCTCTTATTACCGGTTTAACGTATACATCATTACTTTTACTGTGGATGGCATCACTCGTACAAAAGGGTTGTATATTAGGACATACCCGTTCAGCTATATCACATAACCAGTGAAAAGGCTGTAAGCCTAAATATGCAATTACATTATTAACGAAAAAAATATGAACTAACAAGATAGCCTATTGTGTAAAAATAAAGGACCCCACTCCCTGCCCAAAAGCAACAGACTATTATAGACTCAGACTGATTGGGGCGGAAGAACCTGGTCATACGTTGTACAGTCCTTACTCTTCCAAGTCAGTTGCCAGGAGGCAGGAGGTATTCCAGGCTGGAAGTCTTGGAGGAGCAGGTTGCCTAGGTGGTGCTCCAACACTGTCTCGCTGGGTGGACAAGCCTATTGTATTCTGAGGTTCAGTATCAGGGACCATCTGCTAACAGATGCAAGCTTCACCCTCTACTCCAGCCTTTCTCAGTATAAAGGGAGTATTTTGGTTCTCTACCTGCTCACTCTTTTGCTTTATCGCTTGGTTCAGAACTTGAATGGAGAAGAGGGCTGCTCTTTATTTGACTTTCTCAAAGGCTCCAGTATGCTCAGTAGAGTTTCAACCCATGCTGGGATGGAAGGAAAGGAACAGTGCCGACTAAATGTGGCATAATGTGACACATATAACATAATGCTTGTTCAGTGGTATCCTTTGCTTTCATGGCTGGAGACAGAGAAAACTAATTAAGTGGCTGAATTTGGACAGGAATCCAGGCCTCTTAACTCTCCATCAAGCCAACAGTCCGCTTTTTTCTCACTATACAATACTATGTAGACAACAGGGAAAAAAGTTTTTTCCTAAGCCACGGAGACTTACGTTTGGCAATGCACCAAAATCATGATCTGATGTTAGATCTCAAAGCTGGAAGGAAGGTTTTGGTTTTTGGCTCTTTAGTTTTTGAAATGGCAAGTTACCTTTATAGGTCGGGACAGTACCCAACTTCCCTTTTTTAACGTGTCTCTCCAAAGGCCGAGCTATTGCCACACGCTGCACTTTACAAGAATGAAGATGCCGTGTGCAGGTGGTACCAAGATCAATCTCCCCCTGCTTTGGTTTATAGTACTTCTGGTGCATGGCGAGGCTGTCTGACTATTTCAGAAGGACGAGAATCCGACCTGAAACATATAAATTTGAAACATAGCTTCACAGGTTCTTTTATTTCTAAGTATTTCAATGCAGTATTAAAATTTTCCAGACTTTTTTTTTTTACTTGAAAAGTCTAAGAAGATATTAAAATGGTGATGGTTGATAAGCTCCTTGAAAGAGATTATTGAATTCCTTTATGTCCTATCCAGTGAGTAAATATAAGAAAATAAATGTCAGAGATCCTAGTTTTCGAAACATCTTTACAGTGGATCCTCAGTTAACTGGCTCTTACATAAATACCATCTTCAAATTACTGAATGTTTTCCTAACCCGGAAGGAAATCTCAGGTTAAAGATTTAATGAATCTGAAAACAATTTTAACTCTATCGCCTGGGTCCACTTTGTCAAAATCCTTCTTCATCCTATTAAGGACTCTAATAAACGATTTGGGCATGCTCTCCTTGTTGAAGTCACGCTGTCTTTCTGCTCACCATTAAGTAATCAATTAAGGAAAGAATTTAACGTCTAAACTCTGGCCTTTAGACATATATCATATTCAGAGTATTGATGTGGGTCGGAGTCATATGGTACCCTAGCCACCCTGGGCATTATGTAACATTATGTGGCAGAGGTGGTACTGCAGACGCTGAGGTTGTCTGGTGGGGTGGTGAGACCACGGACTCAGACCGATCAGACTCCCTGGGTCCAAATGCTGCCTCTGTCATTCACCAGATTTATCATGTGGGATAACTTTACCCTGTCTATGCTCCAGTTTCCTTAGATATCAAATAGGACAAGAATACCATCTACCTCACCGGGTGGTTGGAAGGACTGACACATGCACGCATGTACAGCATACGCATGAGTGTTCAGTACACAGTAAGGATGATATGTTAGCTCTACAGATGACTACACGTCTTCAAAATGGCTATTTTTCTCTGGGACACTATGGACTGTTCCACTCACTGCATCACTTATTTAAACCATCCTGTATTAATCAATATTTTCTGTTTATGTCCATAAGCTCCAAAAACCAAAACTCACTGAATCCCTTTCTCCAGTCACGATGTGACCTCTCCGACTTGTTAACTCCGTTGCCTCACCCCCATCAACCCACTTCAACCCGGTTGCCAGCACTGTCACTTCTCTAACACAGCTTGAAGGTGCGCCGTGACTTCTACGTGATTAAATCCATCAGGCGTTTTTAGTCCTCATCTTACTTAACCTCTCAAGTCGTAATCGACATTATTGCCCACTCCCTCTATTTCTGAGAAATTCTCTCTCCCTGCCTTCCTCGCTATTTCTTCTTGGTCTCCTACGCAGCTTCGCCCTCCTGTAGTCCGTCATGAAGTTGGGCAGTTCCTCGACACTGGGGCCACCCACTCTCCCCTTCTCACCCAACGTTCCCTCCTGAGGACAACGCCTCTTACTCCCACAGCTGCCATTACCAACTATGTGGAAACACCTCTCATACGTCTCCACTCAGACCTCCTCTCTTAGCTCCGTACCAGTCTTTACAGTGGCCTGTTGGATATTCAGTGGCACCTCAAAACTTAGCAGACCCCTAATCAAACTATTTCCCCCCAACAAATCTGGGCCTATTGGCTTCTTCCCTATTTTTAGTGACTGGCATCACCGTCTCGTCAGCTGCACTCAGAAACCTAGGACTAACCCTTCACGCCTCACCTCCCTCCTATATTTCGTTCATCATCAGCTCCTGTCAATTCTGCCTCTTAAATATCTCTTAAATCCGCTTTTCTCTCTCTCATCACCATCCCAAGCTTTCATAATAGCTCATTCAAATCAATTCAATACCTTCCTAAACTCATTTACTAGTTCTCTCTCCAATCTTTTCTTACATTGCACCCACAGTCATCCTGTCACACATAAATTTGATCAGGTCATTCTTGCCCTCATCTCCCTAGCCTCTTCCTCACCCCTCTATCGTATCCCCCCCTCAGCAAACAAACACACAAACAAATAACAAGAAAAAAGAAAGCTTCAGTGGCTTCTTATTGCTCTAAGGATATAGGAAAAAACTGAACACGGCCTCTCTCACTAGCTTCAAATCACACCGTGCTTCCTCTTGCTTTTTCTCTGCTCCTGCTGGCCTTCTCTGACCATTTCCTTCTTTCCATGCTCCTTCCTGCTACAGGCTGCTCTCGCCTTGGAAGGCACTTTCTTACAGTCTTAATCCAGTTAATTGCTTTACAGCCTTCAGATTTTAGCTCATTCTTCTCACTTCCCCGATAAAGTCAAGCCTCTTATCCCGGATCCGAAGTTACCTTGCGCCTACCCGTCACAGATCTGATCACTGTTGCTATTTCATACTTATTTTGAGTGATGTTTTTGACTGACACCTTCACGAGACTGCAACGTCCGTGAGCACAGAGATCATGACTGCTTTGCTCACCACTGTATCCCAGGTGCCTAGCATAGCACCTGACACTTAACGAATGCCCATGAAATATTATTTAGTGGATAAATCCCATACCTCTGCTTCTCAAGACATCTGAGTTGTTCTTTGCTCTTCCCAAATACCAGCTAGAGAGGAATAGGCTAAAATGCAGTCAGGAAGTGGAGAGGACAGAGGAAGCTTAGAAGTCTTCGTTTCTCTAGTAAGATTAGTTAGGAGTTAGAAAGTTTACCTCCAAACCCAAAGCTACTTTCTATGGAGAAGTAGTAAAGGGTAAATGCACTCTTAGTCATCTGATACATCCTAAAACCCTTGACGTGTCTGGAATCATACCTTCAGGGCAGACTTCCGGCCAACTCTGGCGATCATCTACTGTGCGACAGCTGTAATGCTATAAAGGATCAAAAGTCCTGTACAAGTCCAGACATCTGCTCTTTACGCAGTCTCTTCCTATATTACAGAAAAGTATAGAACAGAATGACACATGATTCTGTGTTGGTACAGATGAATCAGCAGCTTCCTGCTGCCTAGTCAACGTGGTCCCCATGAGGGAGTCAAGCAAGACTTCCAAACCCCTTGAATATGGCTCTTGGAAATACTGCTAGTTCCCTAGTCAAACTACGAAGAAAAGATCTAATGTTTTAGGAAGTGGAAAGACGATGATTTAAGAAATGGAAGTTTTGCTTTTGTTGGCATATTTGAACCTTTTGGGAGTTGGGACATTTCTTTCTTTCTTTTATTTTTTTATTTTATTATTATTATTATTATTATTATTTTTACTATTACAGGCTACTTGAACAAGGCAACTGAGAAAGCCCAGAATGGAAAAGCAACCGCCTTTGACAGAGAGATGTGGCAGGTTAAACTTTCGCCAGTGACCAGGAAAGCTGAGCTTCCTGATTTCCCACACTCGCTTCAAAGGGGGAGGATGTCTCATAACGTCATCAGCCTCTTGCCTGGATACTCCATGAGGAAAAATCTAACACATTTGAAAGGGGTCATCTTAAAGAGGTCTTGTCCTAAGAATAAGCCATTGGGAATGTGGATGGCACAGGACCTTATAGAGTCCTTCTAATGACAAAAATGTTTCTATCTTGATTCAGTTTTTTAAACTTTTCTTTTTATGGCTAGTCCCCTTTGGGGATACAGTGAGTGAATGTGTGTTTGGGACTAGGCTATTTTCTTTTGTAAAATTTTTTTTTTTTTTACTAAAACAAAGTTTTTTTACATCATTTTATAGTATCTCGAAATAACTTTGTGTGCTTTTTTTCCAAATGGAGAATGATGCAGGTGTGTAGTAGTCAGTGTTCTCCAGAGAAACAGAACCAATAGGATGTGTTTATTGAGCGAAAGTGATTTATTGTAAGGAATTGGCTCATGTGATTATGGAGAATGACAAGTCCAAATCTGCAGTGGGGGCTGGCAGGCTGGAGACCCAGGAGAGCTGATGTTGCAGATAAAGTCTGAAGGTCATCTGCTGGAGAATCTCCTCTTTCTTGGGGGAAGCTGGACTTTTTATTCTATTCAGACCCTCAACTGATTGGACAAGGCCCACCCACATTAGGGAGGCCAATCTGTTTTACTTAGTCTATTGATTTAAATGTTAAACTCATCCAAAAATACCCTGAGACACACATCCAGAATAATGTTCAACCAAATATTTGGGCTCCCCTTGGCCCAGCCAAGTTTACACATAAAATTAAGCATCACAAGGTGTGAGGGAGGGACACACAGACTCACCTTTTGATTAAAAAAACTCACCTCAAGTGCATCACTTCTCTGCAAGCCTCTGGATGGTTTGCTCCAAAAAAGTAAATGTGTAAAGCAACAAAAATAAATACACAGGATCTTAAAAACAAGGAACTGAAAGAGAGTCAAATCCTTTTCACCAGTAAGACAAGGCAAGTGATATCTGGAGTGGAAAAATCAAGAAATAGCAATACAGGCACATTATTTGGCAATATGGAAGTAAATACAAAAAGAATGAGCAAATAGAGCTGAAATGACCTGCCTTTGCAAGGGTGACCAGTGATACAGATTGACCCAGGGCTCTCCCAATTTTAGCACCCATTCAAGCCCATGAGACTGGCAAAATATTTTAAAGGAATTTAAAATATCAAGTGATGTTACCAAATGTAAAATAGATAGCTAGTGGGAATCAGCTGCATAACACAGGGAGATTAGCTCGGTGCTTTGTGACCACCTAGAGGGGTGGGATAGGGAGGGTGGTAGGGCAACTCAAGATTGAGGAGATATGGGGATATATGTATAGCTGATTCACTTTGTTATAAAGCAGAAACTAACACACAATTGTAAAGCAATTATACTCCAATAAAGATGTAAAAAATATATATATCAAGTGATGACTAGGCCGCAAAGAAGCAGAAATTCTTATCTTGCTAGTGGAAGAATAAATTGGCAGAGCCACATGAGAGTAGTTGGGCAATATCTGGAAGAACTAGAAATGTCCTTCCTTATGACCAAAAAAAAACCCAAAAAAACCCAAGACCCCCGAACTCTTTCTCACATTTGCAGCAAAGTACAAAAATATATTCACAATGTAGCACTATTCATAAGAGGAAAATAAAACCCTGGAAACATCCCAAAATGTCTAGAATGAGGAATAAGTGAATAAATTATACAATAGAATATTACAGTGGATAAGATAAATGACCTAGAGCCATATATATCAATGTGCATACATCTTAAAAAAATTAAATTGATAACAAATACAGTTTCAAAGTGAAACATAAGCTGGAATGCCATTCATGTAAATTTTAAAGTAAACTTTTTATTGAAGTATGTGTAACTATATGTGTAACTATTAAACCATGCAAAATAATGTTTTGCAAACAAACAAGATTAGGCTAGAAGAAAACATACCAAATGCAGGATAATGACTACTTATTACTCTGATAATGGGACTGGGGTGGGGGGGATGGGGCTCAGAAAACCAAAAAGGGTGATTTTAACTTTATCTCCAGGGCTTTCATGTTAAAGAGAAAAGACCTAAAATGAAACGTCTAGATTGGTTTTTCTGTGTAATGGGTATAAAGGTGTTTATGATATTATTCTCTGTAACCCCCTGTAATTTTTAATGTCTCAACATTTTAAAAATTGAATATGAAATATTTACTATGAGATCCCTCAAAAAGGTGAGACTATAAAAATTTAGTAAGCTTTTTTGTTTGGACAAGCTTTCTCTCTGGAGAGAAAGGATGAGTTAATTAATCCTAAATCAAACAATGTTAAATAACTAGTCTTTAAGAGCTGAGAAAATAATATATTCTGATGCTGAGCACATTAGGCTGGATTTCCCAGAAGCAATGCCTGAGTCAATGGTGAGTAGGTAAGTTATTTTGAGAAATGACTCCAGAGAGCAGAAGTGGAGGACTGTGGATACTGACACAGGAAAGGAAGGAAAGACAACACGAGGGTGAATTCTCAAGCCACTCGTCGCGATGGGCAACGAGGACCAGGTTCCGCCACGACTTTCTGTGGAGCCGTGGGAAATCGCTCTGGGAAGCACCTCCATCAGCACCTGTTTCTCAGTGACCAAAGGCTGCCCCACAAGACGACAGCACCCTCACATTCCATGGGTGCCAGGGAGGTGCCCACGGTGTCCAAGAGGCCCTGGTCAGAAGCTAGAGATAAACCACGAGGTGGAGCAGAGTGCTGCCAGGTGTTCCGTGCATGGAGCTTGTTGCTGCACCAGTTACTGGAGGAAAATACAGGCGGAGTGGATATGAGAGAGGCAGGCACTTCGAGTGCCTGATCCGGGGAGAGCATTTTCATTTGCACAAGGTAATAACCAACCTACACTCCAATAGTAAGGATGGAAGTCAGACATTGGAAAATGCTCCCAGGCTTAAAGGATATGAGCTCCAAGAAGGATTAGGAAGGAAGGAAGGATGGCTGACTTCCTGGAGACTTTATTGGAAAGGTACCAGAAGGATCTTTCCACAGTGATAGACCTGAATGGAAGAAGGAGGATGTCTGAGACACTGTCTTGACAAGCCAATAATTTTGAGATTTTGGTTCTAATTGTAGATTCTCTTTTCCTTCCCTCCCTTCCGCTCTCTCCCTCTCTTCCTTCCTTCTTTTCTTCCTTTTCATCCCCACAAATCTCTTCAGTCCTTTTATATCATAGTCATCTTTTCTAAGTTGTATTTTGAATCCTATTCAATTTAAACTCATATTTACAGCAGAAAGTAGGTTGATACCTGGATATTCTTAATAAATAATTTGAGACAGGGAAGGCAGATATTTAATCTGATTCCTTCACTAAGTGGTACTAAAAAAATTGAGTTTTCCTTATTTTCAGCACTGAAATGCTTTAATGTGAAATCCATTCCTTTCATAATTATAAACAATGTGATTTTGGTCCCTTTATTTACCAAAGTTAAATAAACATTTTTAATATCTATGATGTAGTGTTTTTCTTTAAAAAATAAGTTTATTTTTTAGGCATTTTAAAAAGTTATACAAATTTACATTGTAAGTTTCTCCTCTCCCTATTCTGTGCTCTCCCTTCACTGCCCCAAGTAAAATCTGTGTCTTTGGCTTTTCTTTCTTTCTCCCCACCAACATAATATAGCATCATTAAAATATATTTTTAATATTGCAGTATAGATAATGTACAATATTATATGTTACAGGTGTACAATAGCAGTGATTCACAATTTTTAAAGGTTATACTCCATTTACAGTTATTATATTGGCTATACTCCCTGTGTTGTACAATATATCCTTGTAGCTTATTTATTTTGTACATAATACTTTATACCTCTTAACTCCCTACCAGTATCTTGTCCCTCCCCCTTTCTTTTCTCTACTGGTAAACACTAGTTTGTTCTCTATATCTGTGAGTCTGTTTCTTTCGTGTTGTGTTCACTCATTTATTTTTTAGATTCCACATATAAGTGATATCATACAGTTTTTGTCTTTGTCTGATTTATTTCACTCAGCACAGTGCCCTCCAAGTCCATCTATGTTGTTGCAAATGGCAAAATTTCATTCTTTTTTTTATGGCTGGGTAATATTCCATTGTATGTACATACCACATCTTCTTTATCCATTTGTCTATTGACGGACACAGGTTACTTCCATATCCTCATTATTGTAAATAGTGCTGCTATGAACATTGGGGTGCAAGTATCTTTTCGAGTTAGTGTTTTTGTTTTTTTTGGATGAATAGGCAGAAGTGGAATTGCTGAGTCATATGGTAGTTCTCTTTTTAGTTTTTTGAGAAACCTCCATACTATTTTTGATAGAGGCTACACCAATTTACATTCTCACCAACAGTGTATGAGTGTTCCCTTTTCTCCACATCTTCTCTAACATTTGTTCTTTGTCTTCTTTTTGATGATAGCCATTCTGAGAGATGTGAGGTGATATCTCATTGTGGTTTTCATTTGCAGTTCTCTGATGATTAATGATATTGAGCATCTTTTCATGTGCCTGTTGGCCACCTGTATGTCTTCTTTGGAAAAAATGTCTATTTAGGTCTTCTGCCCATTTTAAAAATTGGGTTGTTTGTTTTTCTGATGTTGAGTTGTATGAGCTGTTTACATATTTTGATATTAACCCCTTCTTGGTCATATCATTTGAAAATATTTTCTCCCATTCAGTAGGTTGTCTTTTCATTTTGTCAGTAGTTTCCTTTGTTGTGCAGAAGCTTTTAAGTTTGATTAGGTCCCATTTGTTTATTTTTGCTTTTACTTCCTTTGCTTTAGGAGACTGAGTGAAAAAAATATTGCTACAATTTATGTCAAAGACTATTCGGCCTATGTTTTTTTCCAGAAGTTTATGGTTTCTGGTTTTACATTTAGGTCTTTAATCCATTTTGAGTTTATTTTTGTATATGAAGTTAAAGGACATCCTAATTTCATTATTTTATATGTAGCTGCCCAGTTTTCCCTGCACCACTCATTGAAGACACTGTCTTTTCTCCACTGTATATTTTTGCCTCCTTTGTCATAGATTAATTGACCAAAGTGCGTGGGTTTATTTCTGAGGTCTCTATTCTGTTCTGTGTTTTTGTGCCAGTACCATACTCTTTTGATACTGCAGCTTTGTAGTATAGTCTGAAGTCAGGGGGAATGATTCCTCCAGGTCTGTTCTTCTTTCTCAAGATTGTTTTGGCTATTTGGGGTCCTTTGTGTTTCCATACAAATTTTAAAATTATTAGTTTTAGTTCTGTGAAAAATGCCATTGATATTTTGAGAGGGATTGCATTGAATCTGTAGATTGCCTTGGGTAGTATGGGCATTTTAACAATAATAATTTCTTCCAATCCAAGAACACTGTATATCTTTCCATCTGTTTGTGTTGTCTTCAATTTCCTTCATCAGTGTCTTATAGCTTTCATGTCTTTTACCTCCTTAGGTAGGTGTATTCTTTTTGATGTGATGGTAAGTGGGATTGTTTCATTGATTTCTTTGTTAGTTTGTTGTTAGTGTATAGAAATGCAACAGATTTCTGTATATTAATTTTGTATCCTACAACTTTACTGAATTCATTTATGAGCTCTAGTAATATTCTGGTGTCATCTTTAGGATTTTCTATGTATAATAGCATGTCAACTGCAAACACTGACAGTTTTATTTCTTCCTTTCCAATTTGGATTCCTTTTATTACTTTTTCTTGTCTGATTGCCATGACTAAGACTTCTGATACTATGTTGAATAAAGTTGGGTTAGTGCTGGCCTACTGGCTGGCAGAGCTGGGTCCAGGAGTCTGCTTGCAGGGCCCAGGGGTCCTAGAGCTGGTGTTGGATCTTTGGCAAAGTGGAGGGGGTGCTGTTCCTGACACAGTTGGGAATGGGGTCTGGGGTGTCCTGAAGCTTGTATTGGCCTGTTAGCAGGTGTGGCTGGGGCCCAGTCCCAGGGCAGGGCTTAGCCTGCTCGTGGGCAGGCCAGGTCCTCAGGCTGTGGGATTGTGATTTTTCTTGGGTGTGGTGTCTTCCCCTCATAAGTGAGGCTGGTCCTGAGACTAGAGCAGGATCCCTAGAGGTCAGGACCAGAGCCCAGGAGATTGGGGCTGATACCTGCCCACTGGTGGGTGGAGCTGGGTCCTGGGCCCTCTGGTGGGCAGGACTGTGTAGGCAGCTGTGGACTCAGGGAGTCTTAAGTCTGTTTGCTGGTGGGTGGGTCTGTGTCTCCACCCAGTTAGTTGCTTGGCTTTAGACAACTCAGCTCTGATGCCTTCAGGCCAGAGTGGGAGTGGGTCCTGGGGCCAGTAAGCTAGATGGAGGATTTCAAATTGGGGCTTGCCAGCACCAGTGTCCATGTGGTAGAAGGAGCTCCCCAAATGGCTGTCACCAGTATCCATGTCCCCAGGGTGACCTCCAGTTGCCTCCTGCCTTTCACTGAGACTCTCCAAGATCAGCATGTAGGTCTGACCTAGGATCCTATCAAATTACTGCTTCTTTCCTGAGTACTGGAGCATGTGAAACTTTGTGTGCCCCCTTAAGAGTAAAGTCCCTCTGGGACTCCTGAAGGTAAGTCCCACTGGCCTTCAAAGTCAAACACTCTGGGGGAGGCTCATCTTCCCAGTGTAAGACCCTTGGGCTCGGAACCCGGACATGGGGCTCAGACCACTCACTCCTTGGGGAGAACTTCTGCAATTATAATTATTCTCTGGTTTGTGGGTTGCCCACCCTAGCGTATGGGACTTGACTATATCACATCTCTGCCTGTCCTACTTGTTTCATTGTGGTTCCTTCTTTATATCTTTAGTTGTAGAAGCTCTTTTCTGTTAGGTTTCAGCCTTTTTCTTAGATGTTTGTTCTGCAAATAGTAGTGATTTTGGTGTGCCCATGAGAGGAGGTGAGCTCAGGGTCTATCTACTCTGCCATCTTCTCTCTGGTGTAGTTTTTAATCATACATGATTTCACAACATTTTCCACATACTAAACTGTCTCAACTTATCTAATTTAGGTACATTTGGGAACTTTCCATATAAAATGTCACACATGAATTTTATTTATGAATATGTATATATTGTTTAAATATCATCATAATCTACAGGGTTTGAAATGGTATGTGAGCGTAAGGGCTGTGTTGATAGTCTATGGTCATAAATGTATACACATACAAACTCATTAAAAAAAAACATTCTGCATAGCAAAACAAACAACAATAAAATCCCCAAACAAAACTTACACACACACACACACACACACACACACACACACACACACACACACACACATCTGCTAACTTTCATACTCTATACTTGGGAATTGGCCAAAGCAGGATAGGAGACACACACTTAAATGCCTTTGGCATCCACACAAATAATCTAAATACATTAAGCATTAATAGGTAGCTATGGAGACTGCAGTGAGCTGCAGAGTGGACACTGCACCCAAAGAAACTTACCAATTTTAACTTTCCTTCTGCAGTGGGAAGAGGTGTCAGAATAAACAGTATGAGGATAGGCCACATGTGTAAAATTGAATGTACTTGAGAGTGAGGTGATACATAGGAGGGAATTATGAAAAGTATAAAGAATTTTAAAGACAAATGCTACCACTATTACACCAAACCGGGTGACCACTTCATTTTAAGAGGCATCTGGTAGTCTCAGAAGCTTTAGATGTTTCATAATCTAGTCAACAGCAAGTAGCAGATGAATAAAAAATATGTTTGCATTAAGTTCTTAGCTAAGACATAAAGCTAGGATGTACTGATTATCTCCAGCAATGCTGGAAGGGACTGAGCTTTTCAAATCCATGACTTTGGCTTTTTGCTCTGACCAAAGGTCAACATCTTCTCCCATCCTTCTGACCCACTCTCCCAGGTACAATGGGTCCTCTCTCTCAGAGCACACATTAGCAGTTATAAAATCTGTCATTCTGGCTTCCATTTAATTTATTTTCAGAAAAGTCCAGACACAATTTTATCTGCAAAATGGGGAGAGGAGCGGAGAAAGCATCATATGTCTTATATTATTCACAGAAAACAGACAGGTTTTATTTCAGGCTGTAATTCATTTGAGAACACAAAGAGAACTTTGACCTTAATCCATTTGGTGTGGTTTTAAAAAGAGGAGCATCATTTGCTTACTTTGAAAGTGTTTTTAACTTCAGGCTTCGTCAAACATGAAGTTTTGCTCCAGAGAAAAACTCATTTTGGAAGGCAGCATGGACTAGATTATAAGACATCTCTGGATCTCAATTCATCCATTTACTACCTCTATAACCTTGAGTTAGTTACTTCTCCTCACTAAGCTTAAGTTTTTCATCAACATCCCTATTCAGTTACCTTAACATTGCCTATAATTGTATTGTACTAGTAGTTATTTCATTAATGTATGGTTTATCAATTTCACCTGCCATTGGAATAGCCCAAGAAGCCTGGGTCCTATGCCCAAGTATGGAGAATTTGAAAGTTCCCAGGTAATTCTAATGGGTGGCCATGGTTGAGAGCCACTGTGTTAAAGTCTCTCAGTTTGAAACATCTGATGTGAATTCTGTTTTCTGCTTGGATCCTGGATACAGTTATTAATTGTTTCTTACATTTATTCCTGCTAAATACTCATTGAGACTCTGATAGGCTGTAGGGATAGATTAATTTTTTAAAATTTCCTGTTTTTAAGAATGTTAACTAAAGTGTAGAAGATGTGTTTAGAATTCAAATAGCATAGACCTTGGCTTAAAGGATACACATGGTTATTTTAATTATATTTGTCATCATACATTGCTCTGAAAATGTACTGTAGAAAATAAGACAGGTAAAGGAAATAAAAGGTATACAGCTTGGGAAGGAAGAAATAAAACAGTCTCTGTTCACAGATGACATGATTGTCTATGTAGATAATCCCAAAGAATTGATATACAACAACAAACTCCTGGAACTGATAAGTGATAATAACAAGGTTGCAAGTTTGCAGGATACAGGATAATATATAAAGGTCAATAGCATTCATATATACCAACAGTAAACAATTGGAATTTGAAATTAAAAACAGCACCATTAAAAAAAGAAAAGAATAGAAAGTGGTAAGTAGGTAAGATGATGAATATATTAATTAGCTTGATTTTGGTGATTATTTCATAATGTATATGTATAATGTCATATACATAATGTATAATGTCAAAACATCAAGTTGTATACCTTAAATATATACAATTTTTATTTGTCAGTTATACCTCAACAAAGCTGGAAAAAAAACCTCACAGTGCCATTAACATTAGCACCAAAGAAAATAGTTAGATATAAATCTAATAAAATATATACAACATCTATGGGAGAAAAACTACAAATCTCTTATGAAAGAAATCAAAGAAGATCTAAATAAATGGGAAGATAATTCATGTTTATGGATAGGAGACTCAATATTGCTAAGATGTCAATTCTTAACAATTTGATCTACAGACTGAATGCAATCCCAACAAAAATTCTAGCAAGCTACTTGGTGGTTATCTACAAACTGATTCTAAACTCTGTAAGGAAAGGCAAAAAAGCCTAGAGTGGCCAAAACATATTGAAGAAATAAAACAAAGTCAGAGGACTGAATTTACTCCAACTTCAAGTTTTACTATAATAGTTACAGTAATCAAGTAATTCTTTTGGTATTGGCAAAAGAATAGACAAATAGGTCAGCAGAGGGAGCTTAGAAATAGAACTACATGGATATAGTCAACTGACCTTTGACAAAGAAGCAAAGGTTTTTCAGTGGAGAAAGGGAAAGTGTAGTCTTCTTAAGAAGTAGTACTAGAACAACTGGAGATCCACATGTAAAAAAAAATGAAAGAAAGAAAAGAAATCTAGACAATGACATTATAATGAAGTGCTGGAACAACTGGACATCCACATGCAAAAAAAAAAAAAAAGAATCTAGACACAGATCTTCCACCCTTCACAAAAACTAAAACTGGATCATAGACCTATATGTAAAACACAAAACTTTAAAACTTGTAAAAGATACATAGCAGAAAATCTAGGTGGCCATGGACTGGCAATGAGTTTTGAAGACAACACCAAAAGCATGATCCATGAAGGAAAACGTTGGTAACTGGGACTTCATTAGGGGAAAAGCAACATCTGTGAAAGACACTGTTAAGAGAACATGGAAGTAAAAAGGAATGAAATTGAGTTATCTGTAGTGAGGTGTATGGATCTAGAGTCTGTCATACAGAGTGAAGTAAGTCAGAAAGAGAAAAACAAATACCGTATGCTAACACAGATATATATGGAATCCAAGAAAATGGCACTGATGAACCTAGTGGTGGACTTGAGGACATGGAGAGGGAAGGGGAAGCTGGGACGAAGGGAGAGAGTAGCACTGACATATATACACTACTAAATGTAAAATGGATGGCTAGTGGGAAGCTGCTGCATAGCACAGAGGGATCAGCTCGGTGTTTTGTGACCACCTAGAGGGGTGGGAGGGAGGCTCAAGAAGGAGGGAATATGGGGATATATGTATACATATAGCTGACTCACTTTGTTGTATAGCAGAAACTAACACAACATTGTAAAGCAACTATACTCCAATAAAGATAGTAAGAAAAAAAGAGAGAATATTGAGGAAACTTAAATGCATATTGCTAAGTGAAAGAAGCCAATCTGAATTATACATCATACATAATATATGATTGCAACTATGTGACATTCTGGAAAAGACAAAACTATAGAGACTGTGAAAAGATTAGTTGTTGCAAAGGGTTGGGGATGGGGGAGGGAGGGATCAATAGGTGGAGCACAGGATTTTTAAGGCATTAAAATTATTCTGTGATACTATACTGGTAGACACATGACATTATGCATTTGGCAAAACCCAAAGAACTGTACAACACAAAGAGTGAACACTAATGTAAACTACAGACGTTAGCCAATAATAATGTATCAATATTGGTTCACCAGTTGTAACAAATGTACCACAACAATGCAAGAGGTTAATAACAGGAAAACTGATGGCCAAGGGTGAAGGTAATATATACGAACTCTCTTTACTTTCTGCTTATTTTTTTCTGTAAACATAAAACTTCCCTAAAAAATAATGTCCATTAATTTTAAAAAATACACTACAGAAATATCAGAGGCCCCACTTAATGAAATTATTTCTCATCAGCATCTAAAATTCTGGAAAAAAATTTATTAATAATAAAATCTGATTGATTAGAAATAGTAGAATGTCCAAATGAAGGTGGGGTGGGGGAGCATTGGTGGTCATTTGTGTCTCTGGAGTAGGAAGCCATTACGTGCTAGAGGGGAGAACATTCAGAGGCACAACCTTACTAGGTTTGGCTGTATCTTGTCTTTCCCACTAATAACAGACATCCAGTCCGATGCATTAGTGGAAATGTTGCCCTGCATTTATTTTTTAAAATTTATTATTTATTTATTTATTTAGCTGCATCGTGTCTTAGTTGCAGCATGTGGGATCTTTCCTTGAGGCACAGGGGCTTCTCTAGTTATGGTGCGTGAGCTTCTCTAGTTGCGGTGTGTGGGCTTCTCTCTAGTTGTGGCTTGCAGGCTCCAGAGCAAGTGGGCTCAGTGGTTGCCGTGCCTGGGCTCAGTAGTTTCGGTGCACGGGCTTAGCTGCCACGTGGCATGTGGGATCTTAGTTCCCCGACCAGGGATCGAACCCACATCCCCTGAATTGGAAGGCAGATTCTTAACCACTGGACTAAAAGGGAAGTCCCTGCCCTGCATGTAGATTTTGGAGTTACTGTTAAGACTAATTCTTGCAGACTTGAAGTTGGATAAAAAATAGGTAAAGATAAAATTTGGGGGTGGGGGTGGTCTCATGAAAGTCTCCCCACATAGACTTTATTTTCCCCTGCTGCAAACAAGGGCAAGTGAATGGATGGTTTGGAAGGTTCCTCTCAATTCAAATGATAGGAATCTTTGATGTTTGGGGTACAGTAGGAAAAATGATTAAAAATATGTTTAGGAGATAATGAGTCTTGGAGTCATCATTCAGGAATGGAATATAAAATTTCTCAGCTGATCCCTTAAAGTCAGGGGCAGGCAAACTTGTTCTATAAGAGGTTAGACTGTAGCTGCTTTTGACTTCGTGGGCCATGAAGTCTGTCACAACTATTCAACTCTGCTGTTATTGTAGAAAGAAGTTACAGACCCCTACCATTTGCTAAGAAGAGAGAAGAAGCTTGATATTCATTGGTCAGCAGGAGATGGATGAATTACTCTTAACTAGGGAGATTCCAGACCTTCTCAAGAGCTGTGGGCTGACATGTAAATTAGCTCAAGCCTTTTCTTTAGATATAAACATAAGCTTATCAGTTGAGATTTGTTAAAATATAACAGAAAGGTGCTGTCTTAGAAAATATTGTTTTTAATTCATGGAGCTAAAATGAAGCAGAAATCCATAGTTATTTGGGTGAGGTTAAAATGAACACCTACCCTCACCTGAATGACCCATAGGGACAATTTCCTATGTGGTACCAGATGCATTAGGTTAATCACTAAACTCCCATCCCACACTCCTTTTTGCTTTAATTTTGTGTTTTTAGCTTAAATGTCTCCCTCTGAGGAGACCAATATGGCATTGGGGAGATTAAAAATGAAATGATAAATGCTTGGGACTTGAGACTTGTTCTCAGAAGAGAAATGGGCTCAGTCCAACTTGCCCAGGAAGGATACAAATTTCAGCATCTCTTTTAACCCCTGCTCTTGTGTGCAATATATAAAGAAAGCTGTGCCTAACATAACATGGTTCTTCGTCCATTCCCTGCCTCCTCCCAAGGGACATTAAAAGATGCTAGAAAATACAAAAGGTGGGGAGGTGAACACAAAACTTGGCTCCAAGCCAGGACAGAGAAGCTAACACAGAGAGGGAGAAAACCTGCAAACAAGCTAAAGTGCATCAACACCCCCCACACCATCTTTAAGCCAAGTACAGAGATACAGCAATGTGCTATAAACTTTATGATAACATTAATAAGTAATCAGAAAATTATGGAAAAGATATTTCCTCTGCTTGGAATATGGGACCACAAAAAACCAAGGTGAAATTTGGGATTGTATAAGTGCCTGGGGGCACTCATGAGTCACAGCAGATGGTTCTTAGTCCTGTAGTTAATTGCTCTACATGAATATGAGTGTTTTGTCCTTTAAATTTTAAAATTCTGTCTTGTAACCACCATATGGTCCCCTGTCATCTGCATAGTTTTCTCTCACTTAAGCAGCGACTTATTTATTATATTCCAAAAAATATTTGCAGAGTGAATAATGAATTGGTACGAGTAAAAATATTCATTAGAAACCTGTTTCTGAAAGTGATTGCTGAGCGTCTTGGAGCATTACCTCATGTTCCTGGAACTTAAAACTCACAAAATAAATATTTGCCACAGAGCAAAGCATGGAGCAGAGCTACTCTTATTTTCAACATCAGCTTTATGGTGATACTCTGTGCTAACTAATTTTTCCTAATTTTGCACACATTGAAGAGAAGCTTAGCATAATTATTAAAATGTAGGCGATCTCCTCGCCTCCAGCACTGTTACCATGGGCAAACATTTGCTTATTATTCCGCTTATTCACCTCAGTTCACGGAGGGGTGTGGTGGCTCACTTCCAGAAAAGTATCCCTGTGCTTATCATTCCATAATCGCAGGTCTACACCCTGGGCTTATTTTTGTATTATGTTTCTTTCTCATTGTTATGGGTTTGTGAAGATCAGAGGTCTTTATTTTTTAATTTTAAAATTTTATTTATTTTTTTATATAGCAGGTTCTTATTAGTTATCCATTTTATACATATTAGTGTATATATGTCAATCCCTACCTCCCAATATATCACACCACCACCCCTACACCTCCACTTTCCACTCTTGTCCATACTTTTTATTTTTAATTTTTAAATTTTATTTATTTTTTTATACACCAGGTTCTTATTAGTCATCCATTTTATCCACAACAGTGTATACATGTCAATCCCAATCTCCCAATTCATCACAGCACCACCCCATCCCACTGCCACTTTCCCCCCTTAGGGTCCATACCTTTGTTCTCTGCATCTGTGTCTCTATTTCTGCCCTGCAAACTGGTTCAACTGTACCATTTTTCTAGGTTCCACATATATGCATTAACATACAATATTTGATTTTCTCTTTCTGACTTACTTTACTCTGTATGACAGTCTCTAGATCCATCTACTTCTCTACAAATGACCCAATTTTGTTCTATTTTATGGCTGAGTAATATTCCATTGTATATATAGACCACATCTTCTTTATCCATTCATCTGTTGATGGGCATTTAGGTTGCTTCCATGACCTGGCTATTGTAAATAGAGTTGCAATGAACATTGGTGTGCATGTGCCATTTTGAATGATGGTATCTTCTGGGTATATGCCAGGTAGTGGGATTGCTGGGTCATATGGTAATTCTATTTTTAGTTTTTTAAGGAACCTCCATACTGTTCTCCATAGTGGCTGTATCAGTTTACATTCCCACCAACTGTGCAATAGGGTTCCCTTATCTCCACACCCTCTCCAGCATTTGGTGTTTGTAGATTTTCTGATGATGCCTAATCTAACTGGTGTGAGGTGATACCTCATTGTAGTTTTGATTTGCATTTCTCTAATAATTAGTGATGTTGAGGAGCTTTTCATGCTTCTTGGCCATCTGTATGTCTTCTTTGTAGAAATGTCTATTTAGGTCTTCAGCCCATTTTTGGATTGGGTTGTTTGTTTTTTTAATATTGAGCTGCATGAGCAGTTTATATATTTTGGAGATAAATCCTTTGTTGATTCATTTCCAAGTATCTTCTCCCATTCTGAGGGTTGTCTTTTCATCTTGTTTGTAGTTTCCTTTGCTTTGCAAAAGCTTTTAAGTTTCATTAGGTCCCATTTGTTTATTTTAGCTTTAATTTCCATTACTCTAGGAAGTGGATCAGAAAAGATCTTGCTGTGATATATGTCAAAGAGTGTTCTTCCTATGTTTTCCTCTAAGAGTTTGATAGTGTCTGGACTTACATTTAGGTCTCTAATCCATTTTGAGTTTATTTTTGTGTATGCTGTAGGGAATGTTCTAATTTCATTCTTTTACACATAGCTGTCCAGTTTCCCAACACCACTTATTGAGGAGACTGTCTTTTCTCCATTGTATATCCTTGCCTCCTTTGTCATACATTAGTTGACCATAGGTGCATGGGTGTACCTCTGGGTTTTCTATCCTGTTCCATTGATCTCTATTTCTGTTTTTGTGAAAGAACCATACTGTCTTAATTACTGTAGCTTTGTAGTATAGTCTGAAATCATAAAGTCTGATTTCTCCAGCTCTGCTTTTTTCCCTAAAGACTGCTTTGGCTATTTGGAGTCTTCTGTGTCTCCATACAAATTTTAAGATTTTTTGTTCTAGTTCGGTAAAATATGCCATTCGTAATTTGATAGGCATTTCATTGAATCTGTAGATTGTTTTGGGTAGTATAGTCATTTTCACAATATTAATTCTTCCAATCCAAGAACATGGTGTATCTCTCCATCTGTTTGTGTCATCTTTAATTTCTTTCATCAGTGTCTTATAGTTTTCTTCATACAGGTCTTTTGTCTCCCTAGGTAGGTTTACTCCTAGGTATTTTATTCTTTTTGTTGCAGTGATAAATGGTAATGTTTCCTTAGTTTCTCTTTCAGATTTTTCAACATTAGTGTATAGGAATGCAAGAGATTTCTGCACATTACTTTTGTATCCTGCTAATTTACCAAATTCATTGATTAGCTCTAGTAATTTTCTGGTAGCAACTTTAGGATTCTCCATGTATATTATCATGTCATCCGCAAACAGAGAAAGTTTTATTTCTTCTTTTCCAATTTGTATTCCTTTTATTTCTTTTTCTTCTCTGATTGCCATGGCTAGGGTTTCAAAAATTATGTTGAATAATAGTGGTGAGAGTGGACATCCTTGTCTTGTTCCTGATCTTTGAAGAAATGCTTTCAGTTTTTCACCATTGAGAATGATGTTTGCTGTGAGATTGTCATATATGGCCTTTATTATGTTGAGGTAGATTCCCTCTATGCCCACTTTCTGGAGAGTTTTTTTCATAAATGGGTGTGGAATTTTGTCAAAAGATTTTTCTGCATCTATTGAGATGATCATTTGGTTTTTATTCTTCAATTTGTTAATATGGTGTATCACATTAATTGATTTGCATATATTGAAGAATCCTTGCATCTCTGGGATAAATCCCACTTGACCATGGGGTACGATCCTTTTAATGTGTTGTGGGATTCTGTTTGCTAGTACTTTGTTGAGGATTTTTGCATCTATATTCATCAGTGATATTGGTCTATAATTTTCTTTTTTTGTAGTATCTTTGTCTGGTTTTGGTACCAGGGTGATGGTGGCCTCATAGAATGAGTCTGGAAGTGTTCCTTCCCCTGCGATTTTTTGGAAAAGTTTGAGAAGGATGGGTGTTAACTCTTCTCTAAATGTTTGATAGCATTCACCTGTGAAGCCATCTGGTTCTGGACTTTTGTTTGCTGGAAGATTTTTAATCACAGTTTCAATTTCATTACTTGTGATTGGTCTGTTCATATTTTCTGTCTCTTCCTGTTTCAGTCTTTGAAGGTTATACCTTTCTAACAATTTGTCCATTTCTTCCAGCTTGTCCATTTTATTGGCATAGAGTTTCTTGCAGTAGTCTCTTAGGATGCTTTGTATTTCTTTGGTGTCTGCTGTAACTTCTCCTTTTTCATTTCTAATTTTATGGATTTGAGTCCTCTCCCTCTTTTTCTTGATGAGTCTGGCTAATGGTTTATCAATTTTGTTTATCTTCTCAAAGAACCAGCTTTTAGTTTTATTGACCTTTGTTATTGTTTTTTGTTTCTCTTTCATTTATTTCTGCTCTGATTTTTATGATTTCTTTCCTTCTACTAACTTTGTGTTTTGTTTGTTCTTCTTTCTCTAGTTCCTTTAGGTGTAAGCTTAGATTGTTTATTTGAGATTTTTCTTGTTTTTTGAGGTAGGCTTGTATTGCTATAAACCTCCCTCTTAGAACTGCTCTTGTTGCATCCCATAGGTTTTGGATCATCGTGTTTTCGTTGTCAAGGTATTTTTTGATTTCCTTTTTGATTTCTTCAGTGATATCTTGGTTATTTAATAATGTATTGTTTAGCCTCCATGTGTTTGTGTTTGTTATGTTTTTTCCCCTGTAATTGATTTCTAATCTCATAGCATTGTGGTCAGAATGGATACTTGATATGATTTCAATTTTCTTAAATTTACTGAGGCTTGATTTGTGACCCAAGATGTGAACTATCCTGAAGAGTGTTCTGTGTGCACTTGAGAGGAAAGTGTAATCTGCTGTTTGGGGATGGAATGTCCTATAAATATCAGTTAAACCTATTGGTTCTACTGTGTCATTTAAAGCTGTGTTTCCTTATTAATTTTCTGTTTGGATGATCTGTCCGTTGGTGTAATTGAGGTGTTAACGTCTCCCACTATTATTTTGTTACAGTCAATTTCCACTTATATATTGAGGTGTTCCTTATATATAAGGCAGTTAGCAGTTGCCTTATATATTGAGGTGTTCCTATGTTGGGTGCATATATATTTATAATTTTTATATCTTCTTCTTGGATTGATCCCGTGACCATTATGGAGTGTCCTTCCTTGTCTCTTGTAACATTCTTTATTTTAAACTCTATTTTATCTGATATGAGTATTGCTACTCCGGATCTCTTTTGATTTCCATTTGCATGGAATATCTTTTTCCATCCCTTCACTTTCAGTCTGTATGTGTGCCTAGGTCTGAAGTGGGTCTCTGGTAGACAGCATATATATGGGTCTTGTTTTTGTATCCATTCAGCGAGCCTGTGTCTTTTGGTTGGAGCATTTAATCCTTTCACACTTAAGGTAATTATCGATATGTATGTTTCTATTACCATTTTCTTAATTGTTATCGTTTGTTTTTGTAAGTCCCTTTCTTCTCTTGTGTTTCCCACTTAGAGAAGTTCCTTTAGCATTTGTTGTACAGCTAGTTTGGTGGTGCTGATTTCTCTTAGCTTTTGCTTGTTTGTAAAGCTTTTGATTTCTGCATCCAAACTGAGTGAGATCCTTGACGGGTAGAGTAATCTTGGTTGTAGGTTCTTCCATTTCATCACTTTAAATATTTTATGCCACTCCCTTCTGGCTTGCAGAGTTTCTGCTAAGAAATCAGCTGTTAACCTTATGGGAGTTTCCTTGGATGTTATTTGTCATTTTTCCCTTGTTGCTTTTATTGATTTTTTTTTTTTTTTTTTTTTTCTGTATGCAGGCCTCTCACGTTGCGGAGCACAGGCTCCGGACGCGCAGGCTCAGCGGCCATGGCTCACGGGCTTAGTTGCTCCGCGGCATGTGGGATCTTCCCGGACCAGGGCACGAACCCGTGACCCCTGCATCGGCAGGCAGATTCTCAACCACTGCGCCACCAGGGAAGCCCCCTTGTTGCTTTTAATAATTTTTCTTAATCTTTAATTTTTGTCAGTTTGATTACTATGTGTCTCCATGTGTTTCTCCTTGGATTTATCCTGCCTGGGACTCTCTGTACTTCCTCAACTGGGTGGCTATTTCCTTTCCCATGTTAGGGAAGTTTTCGACTATAATCTCTTCAAATATTTTCTCGGGTCCTTTCTCTCTCTCTTCTCCTTCTGGGACCCTTATAATGCGAATGTTGTGTTTAATGTTGTCCCAGAGTTCTCTTAGGCTGTCTTCATTTATTTTCATTCTTTTTTCTTTATTCTGTTCTGTGGCAGTGAATTCCACCATTCTGTCTTCCAGGTCACTTATCTGTTCTTCTGCCTCAGTTATTCTGCTATTGATTCCTTCTAGTATATTTTTAATTTCAGTTATTGTACTGTTCATCCCTGTTTGTTTGTTCTTTAATTCTTCCAGGTGTTTGTTCTTTAATTCTTCTAGTTCTTTGTTAAACATTTTTTGTATCTTCTCAATCTTTTCCTCCATTCTTTTTCTGAGGTCCTGGATCATCTTCACTATCATTATTCTGAATTCTTTTTCTGGAAGGTTGCCTATCTCCCCTTCATTTAATTGTTTTTCTGGAGTTTTATCTTGTTCCTTCACCTGGTGCATAGCCCTCTGCCTTTTCATCTTGTCTATCTTTTTGTGAATGTAGTTTTTGTTCCACAGGCTGCAGGATTGTAGTTCTTGTTGCTTCTGCTGTCTGCCCTCTGGTGGATGAGTCTATCTAAGAGGCTGTGCAAGTTTCCTGATAGGAGGGACTGGTGGTGGGTAGAGATGGGTTTTGTTCTGGTGGGCAGAACTCAGTAAAACTTTAATCTCTTTGTCTGCTGATGGGTGGGGCTGGGTTCCCTCCCTATTCATTGTTAGGCCTGAGGTGACCCAACACTGGAGCCTACCCGGCTCTTTAACAGGGCTAATGTCGGGCTCTGGGAGGGCTCACACCAAGGAGTATTTCCCAGACTTTCTGCTGCCAGTGTCCTTGTCCTCATGGTGAGCCACAGCCACCCCCCACCTCTGCAGGAGACCCTCCAACACTAGCAGGTAGGTCTGGTTCAGTCTCCTATGGGGTCACCTCTCCTTCCCCTGGGTTCTGATGTACACACTACTTTGTGTGTCCCCTCCAAGAGTGGAGTCTCTGTTTCTTCCAATCCTGTCAAAGTCCTGCAATCAAATCTCACTAGTCTTCAATGTCTGATTCTCTAGGAATTCCTCCTCCTGTTGTCAGACCCCCAGGTTGGGAAGTCTGACATGGGGCTCAGAACCTTCACTCCAGGGGGTCAGCTTCTGTGTTATAAGTGTTCTCCAGTTTGTGAGTCACCCACCCAACAGTTATGGGATTTGACTTTTTTGTGATTGCACCCCTCCTACCATCTCATTGTGGCTTCTCAATTGTCTTTGGATGTTGGCTATCTTTCTTGGTGAGTTCCAGTGTCTTCCTTTAGATGACTGTTCAGCAGTTTGTTGTGATTCCTGTGGTCTCACAAGACGGAGTCAGAGGTCTTTCTTTCTAAGACCCACAGCAAGGCTGTGGCTGTCCCCATGGGTCACTACATTGCAATTTGTAAAGTGAGCCCTGGGTCACCTGAAGAAGCAAATACAATCTGACCTCGTTTTGACAAGATGTGACATAGTTGTTCACAAAAGTGACCCAGACAATTCCTTTGCTTCTTTGTTGAGTACAGGGGCAACCACAGCTCATTTTCCTCTGGGAAGTTCTTCCCTAGGACTGTTTTTTCTCCCTGAGGTAATGTAAACTGAATTTCGCTATAGCTTCATTCTGTGTTGAGTTTATTGCATAATTGAGTTTCTCCATTTTCCTTTGATGAAAAGGGTAAGGAAAATGGAAGAACAGAGGAAGGAGAAGAAAGCACACAAGTGCTGTATCTTTCTCAACTTGGACATGAAAAAGGGTCCTTCCAAGGACACAGCTACTTTTAATTCATGCCACTACCATGTGGCTGGTACAATTAACCTCTTCCATTGGCTAGGTTGAGACCATGGCACTTCTGGAGAAGAGAATAAATAACACTTTGAAAATATTATCTAGAAAATCATATTTGAACTTGCAGGAAAAGATGTTTGTGTCACCCCTACCAATAGCCAATGAGAAGAACATGAGAAGCACAAACACTACTGATCATCAGGCAGCCAATGAGGAGGAAGGTTAATTGATAGCCACAGAAAGAAACAGAACAGCTGGCTTGGTTTGAAGAAGCTTCTGGATCTGGTTTGGAGAAGTTTCTAATCTTAGAACACTCCACAAATTAAGGGAGAAGTGGGTGAAAAAGTCCTGAGGATTCTCACAAATGCCCATCTTCCTATCACCTGCAGCTATTACCACCATCCGTCTTCAGAACGTTTTCATCTTCCCAAACTGAAACTTATACCCGTTAAACAATAGCTCTCCATTCCCTCCTCCCCCCTTCCCTTGACAACCACAATTCACATTGTGTCTTTGTGAATTTAACTACTCTAGGTACCTCATGTAAGTAGAATGGTAAAGTATTTGTCCTTTTGTGACTGGCTAATTTCACTTAGCACAATGTCTAAAAAATTCATCCATGGTCCAGCATGTGTCAGAATTTCGTTCCTATTTAAAGCTGAATAATATTCCACTATATATGTATGCCACATTTTGTTTATTCATTCACCCATGGATGGATGGACACTTAGACTGCTTTCACATTTTGACCACTGTGAATAATGCTGCTATGAACATATACAAATATCTATTTGAGTCCCTATTATTTTGGGGATATATCCAGAAGCTGGATCATACGGTAATCCTATTTTTAATGTTTTGAAGAAACACTATACTGTTTTCCATAGCAGCTGCACCATTTTACATTCCCACCAACAATGTAAAGTGTTCAAATTTCTTCACAATCTCGCTAATATTTGTTATTTTCCTTTTCTTTAAAATAACAACCAAGCTAATGAGCATGAAGCGGTATCTCACTGTGGTTCTTATTTGTATTTCCCTAATGATTATTGAGGCCGAACATCCTTTCATGTGCTCTTATATATCTTCTTTTGAGAAATGTCTATTCAAGTTCTTTGCCCATTTTTTAAATTGAGCTGTTGGGTTTTTTGTTATTGAGTTATAGAATTTTTTATATATTCTGGTATTAATCTCTTAACAGATATATGATTTGCAAATATCTCCTCCCATTCTCTGGGTTGCCTTTCACTATGTTATTAGTGTTTTGTGATGCACAAAAGTTTTTTTATTTTGATGAAATACAATTTGTCTATTTTTCCTTTTTTTGCCTGTGCCTTTGGCGTCATATCCAAGAAATCATTGCCAAATATAATGTCATAAAGCTTTTGCTCTATTTTTCTTCTATGAGTTTTACAATTTTAGATTATGTGTTTAGGTCTTTGATGCATTTGAGTTAATTTTTGGATATAGTATTATATAAGGACCCAACTTCATCTTTTTGCATGTATTAATAGACATCCATTTTTCCATTTGTTGAAAGGACTACCTTTCCCCATTGTTATGTTTTTGGTGACTCTGTGAAAAATCATTTGATTATATATGTAAGGGTCTATTTCTGGGCTCTCTATTCTATTCCATTAGCCTCTATGTCTGTCTTTACGTAAATACCACACTGTTTAAATATTGTAGATTTGTAATAAGTTTGAAATCAGAAAGTGTAAGATCTACAAATTTGTTCTTTTTTTTCAAGATTGTTTTGGCCATGCAGAGTACATTGAGATTCTATATATATTTGGGGATGAATTTTACACATAGTACTTTTTAAATTGCAAATTTTAATTTTCCCATTCAGAGAGATGACCTTTCACTCTCATCAAATACAGCATCTCTAAATAAGGTCCTTGAGAGTGGTAAAGAATAAATCTAAATATCTCTACATCTCTAAGTTGAAACATATACATTACATTATGAGATGTTCCTTCTTAGTCTTTTCTGTGGCCTTCCTTTTCCATGTGTCTGAGTGTGGTGCAACCCTATGGCTCTGCCTCAGTCCCTTCTTTTCTCTCTGTGTACTCTCTCATTCAAAGTCATGGTGACCTTTACTTTGGATGTATGTCCAACAGTCCAAAACTTTAATCTCCAGTTCTGATGCCTTTCCTGAACCACAAAACCATATATAAATAACCTATTTGTCATCTCCAGTTAGATATGCAGTTTGCCATCTGCCATTAGCTATACAGTAGGCAGTTCAAATTTACTACATTTACAACAAACATCATATATTCTCCTTCCCTGTTCTTCAGGATCAGCAAAATATCAGAAAAACAAACAACCCAATCAAACAATGGGCAGAAGTTCTGAATAGACATTTCTCCAAAGAAGACATACAGATGGCCAAGAGTCACATGAAAAGATGCTCAACATCACTAATTATTGGAGAAATGCAAATCAAAATGACAATGAGATATCATCTCACACCAGTCAGAATGGCCATCATCAAAAAGTCTACAAACAATAAATGCTGGAGAGGGTGTGGTGAAAAGGGTACCCTCCTACACTGTTGGTGGGAATGTAAATTGATACACTCACTACAGAGGACAGTACGCAGGTTCCTTAAGAAACTAAAATAGAACTACCACATGATCCAGCAATCCCATTCCTGGGCATATATCCAGAGAAAAACATGGTTTGAAAGTATACATGCATCCCGATGTGCACTGCAGCGCTATTTACAATAGCCGAGACATGGAAGCAACATAAATGTCTATTGAGAGATGACTGGATAAACAAGATGTGGTACATACGTGGAATGGAATATTACTCAGCCATTAAAAAGAATGAAATAATGCCATTTGCAACAACATGGATGGATTTTGAGATTATCATATTAAGTGAAGTAAGACAGCCAGAGAAAGACAAATATCAGGTGATACCGCTTATATGCAGAATCTTTAAAAAATTATACAAATGAACTTATTTACAAAACAGAAACAGACTCACAGGCTTAGAAAATGAACTTATGGTTACCATGGGGCAATTTTTTGGGGAGGAATAGATTGGGAATTTGGGGATTGACATGTACACACTGCTATATTTAAGATAGATAACCAAGGACCTACTGTATAGCACAGGGAACTCTGCTCAATACTCTGTACTAACCTACATTGGAAAAGAGCTTAAAAATGAATAGATACATGTATAACTGAATCACTTTGCTGTATGCCTGAAACTAAGACAACATTGTTAATCAACTATACTCCAATATAAAATTTAAAATTTTTTTAAATCATTAATTACTAGAAATATGAAGCTGGCTAATGTGATCCAAAATTATGGGGAACATGCCAATAAAAAGTAACTGAGCTGACCCAGACACTGCCAATTCTCCTCAGACCCACTTCTGTTACTCTTATTTTCTTCCACACCTATTCAAGACTCAAGTCCTTGCAGGCTCTGAAAAGTGAGATACAATGTGTATCCAATTAAGAGGTACACTACACTCCAAAAGAAAGCATGATTTTTCCAATTTATACAGACAAAATTCTGGGGTCTATATTAAAAATGAATATTAAGGGTATGAAATAATAGAAAGAACATAAAATTGAATCAGGCTAAATTATTCATATGGGCTTACTAAAGAGCTTCTGGATTCAATGTTACAGCTTGGAGGAAAAAAAGGGCTCTGAAGGTTTGACTGGTTGACTGAAACAAGGGCCAACTTCATACTAGGTGAAGCTGAAATGCCAGAACTGCCTCCATATTCTATAGAGGAAGGGATCCATATCCTTAGAGAAACTGGAAGTTTAGAATAGACTTATCATGGTAGACCGGCCCATTCATCTCAGAAGGGTCCAGAGGACACACAACCACAAGCAATATATTTGTGAGGAGAGCCCCACAATCTTTGAAGAGCACTAAGGATTTCTCTATAGGCCAGGTTATAGTGGGGACTGCTGCCAGTGAATTGGAAACCTACATGCAATGGGAGATAATTGGATCCCAGGGTGGCAGGGAACAAATAAAGGCACCTAATCACCACAGGTGAGGTGGGCATGGTTACCATAATGGACAGAAGAGCCCAAGCAACAATCAGAACAGAGTGGCATGCAGAGAGCTATAGCATTAGAAGATTAATCATGGTCACTAGTGTCTGAATATTTGTGTCCTGTCAAAATTCTTATGTTGGAAACCTAACCCCAAGGTGATGGGATTAGGAGGTGGGGTCTTTGGGAGGTGATTAGGTCATGAGGGCAGAGCACGTATAAATGGGATTAGTGCTTTTATAAAAATGTCTACAAAGAGATCTCTTGACCCTTCCACCATGTGAGGGTACAGAGAGAAATCTGTACTCTGCTACCTACAAGAAAGCCTTCTCCAGAACCCAACATGCTGACACCCTGACCTTGGATTTCAAGCCCTAAAAGCTGAGAAATAAATTTCTGTTGTTTACAGGCCACCCAGTATGTGGTATTTTGTTTTAGCAGCCCTAGTAGGCAATCTACTAAAGTTTTTACTTGATCTGTATATGCAAAAGAGCTCTAGATCAAGTGAACAAAATTCTAACTTGAATTTAAAAAACAGAGTCATGGTCCCTCAATCAATTCCCAGACCTGAGCCAGTTTACAGACTATATAACCTACATGAATGAAGGGGAGGTTGAATCCCCTTAAGGAAGGACCCTGCTACATTGCCAAAACATTATACTGTTCATCTTTCTCCATGAGGGGACCTATGGCCTTTTTCCAGGGTGACAATGTCTCTTTAGTTGAACAATCAAAGTAGTGGCTTATGGAGGTCAGATGATCGCTAATTTCCATCTCACCTTGGGTCCAGTGGGTCTTCAATCTCATCTTGTTGTTGTTTCCCCAGTTCTGGAATGGATCACTGGAATAACAACTGGCAGAATTCCTATACTGTTTCCCAGACCTGTGGACTGAGGATCATTATGGTTGAAAAGACCAAGTAGAAGCCACGAAAGCTGCCTCTACCCAGGAAAATGGTAAACCAATAGCAGTGGTGTATTCCTGGAGGGACTGCTGAGATTTAATGCTGCCATCAAGGACATGAAAATGCAAGATTTGTGGTTTTTATCACATCCCCATTCAGATCACCTATCTGACCTGTGAAGAAAACAGATCTTGGAGAATGACAATGGATTATGCTAAGCTTAACCAGGTGCTTACTCCAAAGCTGCTGTACCAGATGTGGTTTCATTGCTTGAGAAAATTAACACATCTTCTGGTACCTGGTATGCAGCTACTGAACTGGCAAATGTTTTTTTTTTCTCCATACCTGTTATTAAAGACCACCAAAGCAGTTTTCTTTCAGCTGACAAGGCCAACAATATACCTTCATGATCCTCCCTCAAGGATATATCAATTCTCCAACCCATAATTTAGTCCACAGGGATCTTGATCACCTTTCTCTTCCTTGAGACATCACACTGGTCATCTGATATTGATGACATTGTGTTTATTGGACCTATTGAGCAAGAAGTAACAACTATTCTAGACTTATTAAGTAAGACATTTGCTTGTCAGAGTATGGGAAATAAATGTGATATCAGGGCACATTCTACCTCAGTGAAATTTCACGGAGTCCAATAATGTTGGGCATGTCATGATATCCCTTCTAAGGTAAAGGATAAGTTGTCACATCTGGCCTTTCCTACAGTCAAAAACAAGGCACAATGGCTAATTGACTGGATTTTTGAGGCAATATGTTCCTTATTTGTGTGTGCTACTCCAGCCCATTTACTAAGTGCTCCAAAAAGCTGTTAGTTTGGGGTGGGGCTCAGAACAGGAGAAGGCTTTGCAACAGATCCAGTCTGCTGTACAAGCTGCACTGCCATTTGGGCCATATGATCCAGCAGATTCAGTGGTGCTTGAAGCGCCAGTGGCAGATAGAGATGCTGTTTGGTGCCTTTGACAAGTCCCCTATAAGTGGATTAAAGCACAGACTTTTAATATTTTCAAGCAAAGCCCTGCCATCCTCTGTGGATAACTACTCTCCTTTGGAGATTCAGCTATTTGTTTGCTACTGGACCTTAGTAGAGAGACTGAACACTTAATCAGGAGCCACCATGTTACCATGAGATCTGAGCTCCCCATCATGAACTAGGTGTTATCTAGTCAGGGACTTGGAAGGAACACCATTGGGAAATCGGTGACAAGGAGGTCTAGAGAAGCGGTATACAGATAGACTTCTCTGAATTGGAGAAAAATGTGAAGATATTAGAGTCCCATGTGAATGCTCACCAAAGAGTGACCTCAGCAGTGGAGGATTTTGATAATCAAGGGGTTAGATGACCCCTTCTATGGATAACAGTCAGTCTCTTACTCAAGTCATTCCTGTCATTGCCCAGTGGGCTTATGAACAAATGGCCATGGTGACAGAGATTGAGGTTACACAGTTGCTTATCATCACAGACTTCTACTCACCAAGTCCAACCTGGCCACAGCCATTGCTGGGTGCTCAATCTGCCAGCAGCAGAGACCAACACTGTGTCCCCAGTATGGCACCATTTCCTGGGTAATCAACCAACTATCCAGTGGCAAGTTGGTTACATTGGACTGCTTCTATCATGGAAGAGAAACTTACTTTGAAATATTTAATAGATACAGATTTCCCTGCTCGCAAAAATTCTTATAGAATGCCATATCCAACATCATGGTATTCCATACAGCATTGCTTTTGATCAAAGAACACACTTCACTTCAAGTTAAGTGTGGCAAAGGGCCCTTGCTCATGAAATTCACTATTCTTACCATGTTTCCCACCATCATGAATCAGCTGGCTTTACAGAACAACAGAATAGCCTTTTGAAAATGGTTATTACCAGCTAGGTGGCAATAACTTACAGGGTTGAGACAAGGTTTTCCAGGAGGCTGTATAGGCTCTGAATCAATATATGTCAAGAATATGAGGTCCCTTAGGTCATAGATTAGTACTACTAGCTCCTGAGATTAAAGTCAGTGGAAAACCATAACAACCTAATTCTGTCAGAACTACTAATGGCTCAGACTTTTCAGGAATTAAGCTTTGGGTAGAACCACAAGTGGTTGAGGTATCTGCTGTGAATAAAGGGAATAAACAAAGTGTAGTGGAATAAGGCAGTTATAAATACCAGCTATGACCATCTAACCAGTTACAGAAATTAGGTCTATAATTGTTATGAGTATTTTTTTCTTGTTTCATTATGAATATGTGTGTATGCATATATGTGTGTGAATATGTTTGTAAAAGGACTTTACATTCTCTTCTGGGGAAAAGTTTAGTACATTTTTGGTTGTATGTAGGACAGTTATATTATGTTCAGTGGAAGTGTGACTTTGTTATTTGGAGATTCAGTATTAGTTTAAAGAGATGTGTATGAGTGCCAAGTTGACAAAAAGTGGACAGTGATGGTTAATATTATGTGTCAATTTGACTAAGCTATGGTACCCAAATGGTTGGTCAAACAATAGTCTAGACATTTCTGTGAAGGTATTTTTTAGATATGATTAACATTTAAATTGGTAGACTTTGAGTAAAGCAGGTTACTTTCCATAATGTGTGTGGGCCTCATTCAATCCAGACTGCCTTTAGACTCAAGAGTGAACATACACTCCTGACAGAATTTCCAGCCAGCCCAATAAATGACTTGCCAGCTTCCACAATCACATGTCCCAATTCCTTAAAATAAATATCTGTACATCCTTTTCTCCCCAAAGCCCTAATTAATACAACATCTCTCTCCCAGAAATTAATAAAACAACTAAATTAAAAATCTACAAGGGTATCAAAGATTTAAAAAATACTTTCAGACACTTGACCTAAACATTTTCTTTTAATGCATGTAGAACATTTACAAAGACAGTCCATATTCTAGGTCATAAGAAGTCTCAAAAAATTTCTAAAGATTTAAGTTTTAGGCACTGCTTTCTGATTACAATAAATTAACATAACCTTGAATTATTGGCTTTTAGATTTTGGATGTCCAAATATATTCTCATGTGATCATTTCATGGCACATTTCACAAGCAGTTTCTTGATCTTGAGTCAGTAAGATAATGAAATTATATTCAATGGTATTAATGCTATGAAGGCAAAGCTTTGTAGATTTGGCTGTTTCTGAGGTGGTCCAACCACATCTGCTAGTTAGCACATGTCTCTCTCTAACAATAGCAGTATCCTCCTGTATCTTGGGAAGTAAAAATGCTAAGTGTACATATAGAAGCCTCATCATTGATGATGAAGCTGTGTCTCAAATAATAAATAATATATTGGGAGAGACAGAACAGACAGCTTCATTCTCTGTAATTTTGAGGACCACACCAATCCCTTCCTCCCAACTCTATTTTCAGATGAAGAAGGCTTTATGGGAGGATCATCTTTGTGTCAGCCACTTGTTTAGCCTACAGGACCGCAGAAGAGCCAAGATGCCTCTTCTCAAGGACTTGTCAGTATCCTGGGGGTATAACTTCTTAAAGGATCTGCTATTTTATGGTAAGTCACATATTTGCTTATACAGATGGTCAGATCTGCTACTCTTTTCCAAAGAAGGAAGTGAACACTGATAGGACCAGAAATCAAACTATAAATTCCTGCAATAAAATGAACTGAAACATCTGAGTTGGACTATGGAAAGAGAAACTCCATGCCTATGGCCTAGTAAACCTACAAGAGAAGTGCCGGGCTTCCCTGGTGGCGCAGTGGTTGAGAGTCTGCCTGCCAATGCAGGGAACAAGGGTTCGTGCCCCGGTCTGGGAAGATCCCACATTCCGCGGAGCGGCTGGGCCCGTGAGCCACGGCCACTGAGCCTGTGCGTCCAGAGCCTGTGCTCCGCAACGGGAGAGGCCACAACAGTGAGAGGCCTGCGTACCACACAAAAAAAAAAAGAAGTGCCCTCTATGGGCACTTATTGTAAAGAGGCTGGTAAAATGCTGAAATATTTAAGTATGATTTTAACAAGTGAAGGATATGACAGGATGAAAATGCCTAGAAAGCATAAGGAAAAAGAGACATTCAGTTTCAGCACATGGCAGCTCTCCAGGTTCTGCAGGCTAAATTCATTTGAGCATTTCATATTTTAGCTCTGTGCAGCACATATACCATGTTAGCATTTGCCACTGGATACCACAGCTAGATATCTTCCCTTACCAACAGACTGACCCCAGAGATCCAGGCCCAGAGAGAGATGTCCTAGAGAGAGAAAGCTATGTTGACCTACTTGTAGACCCAAGTGATGAACTCCAGCTTCCTTTCCTGATGGTCTGCTCCTCTGGAAGATGGACACTGGGAATATACACTCATTTTGTGAGCCACAGCACAGAACTGGGGCCTCAATACAACCACCATATTAAACACAGCACAATATGTCTTTATCCAAAAGACACACCCATGTCTCTGTTCTCAGTTCTGCCTCTGGTTGTGTCCTGGGCTCAGCCTGTGGCCTTAACATGATGACGCCTTCTGTGGGCCAGCATGAGGAATTAGATGGTGATTTTCAAGCCCCTTTTAGAACTGCTATTCCAAAACCTGCTTTTTGTTTTTTTGTGGTTGTTTTAGTTTGATTTGTGGTGGCGGGAGTTATATATTTTTATTATTGGCAGAACTATGGGGCTTAAAACATCACATTAGCTTGAATCTTCCTGAGCATCTACTTCCAACAGGGTTTCAGGTTTATCCCCATATCAATCTCTTGCTCCTTTTCCTTCTTATGTATTTCCACTATTTATACCTTCTCAAGGATATTACCCCCTGCCTGGATTGTTGCAGTTACCTCCTAATTAATCACCAGTATGTTCTTTCTCAAAATCAATTTTTACTTTGCTAAGATAGTAACCTACACAAACACAAATTTTACCGCTTTAACTCAAGTTCATACAATTCTCTTGCACATGACTTGCTACCACCTTTGGTTGGACCAACATATATTTCCAGTTCTGTGTACACACTGTCTTCAAGTACTTCACACACGAAATCACTCAGCTACTCAGCATTTGCCAAGATTTACCTTATGTTTGCACCAACTTTGGCAAATAGCTTGGTATTATAGGGGTTAAAAACATGGACTTTGAGGGTAGAAAGGCTGGGTTGAAACTACAGTTATGGTATAAGCTGTGCTTGCATGAAAACTATTGAGCCTTGACTTTACCATACATTATCTGTAGATGATAACTAGTTTGAATAATTATTGGTAAATAAGATGACAAGTAGCAAGTATCTAGGACAATTCCTGGAATATAGTAAATATTCAGTAGTTCCACTGCCATATGTCTCTTGCTTATAATGTTCCTTCAGCTGGGGTGCTGCCTCTATGATCCTGCTCAGAAATGCAAAGACTTGGTTTATGGTACAAATTGTGGAATATATACTTGATTTCTTACTACTGGATTTATCTATTTATTTATTTATTTATTGCCACAACACACAGCATGCAGGATCTTAGTTCCCCAGCCAGGGATCAAACCTGTGCCTGCTACAGTGGAAGCATGTGGTTTTAACCACTCGACCACGGGGGAATTCCCTCTTACTACTGGATTTAATGAGTGCTGTCTTTATCCATATTCCACAAGTACATCTTAGGTCTATTGTTAGCACTTATCCCATTCTATATTGTGTTATGGTTCATTTTAAAGGAAACTAAAGGGTAGAAAAATGAATTGTATCCCAGATTCAAAGGAGGGAAGACACAGAATATTCAGAAAATAGTAATTTATGGTGCTCAGTGGGACTGATTGATAGTTGGTGGTAGGGCACAGGAAGTGAGAATAGAAAATAGATGGGAACTAGATTTAAACTTTCTTTCATGCTATGCAGTATATTTCTTTTCTTTCTTTCTTCCTTTCTTTTTTTTGAATATCTAGTATCTTTTTAAATAGAAGCTCTCATGATAAGTTGTTACATCATCTTTTGTCAGGGCTCAATGCAATCACCTGCATATGTTACACACAGATCCAAGACTATATTTTGGGTGATGGAATTATCATTATTTAACAATTTTGTTTGTCTACCTCACAACTCTCCCAAGTGTGTACATGTTTGTTTTTCATTCTACTTTTCATCCTTGCCTGGAAATGGTTTACTAGTTCCTACTTACCTTTCAATACAGGCAGTTTTATGTCACCTATGTGTTCAAGATAATTTGTGAGATACCTCCTCATTTTCTTATAAATGAAAGTAAAGTCAGGATGACCTGAATGGGAGACACCCCACACTACATTAAAGACCTAGTTCCCAATAACCTTCACCAGGCCATGTGTGCTTTTCTTCTAGCCAGACTTCTCAAACTTTAACCCAGAATCCCAATGGTTGAAAGATAATAAACAGTATTTGAAGTTGCCTATCATAAGTGCAGCTTTTAATGAGTTGAGATATTTCTGGTCATCGCTCAAAAGACAGGCTGGACAAATGGGGAGAAGCCCCCAGGGACTTCTCTGGCAGTCCAGTGGTTAAGACTCTGCACTTCCACTGCAGGGGGCATAGGTCGGGGAATTAAAATCCTGTGTGCCATGTGGCATGGCCAAAAAAACAAAACAAAACAAAAAAATGGGAAGCCCCCAGCCCACACTATAAAATTACATTTACTATGAAAATCACCTAGAACATGTTTAATTCCAAAAGAAAATACTGTCTCTGGGATGTTCCTAGAAATTACAGCAGCCATATTAGAAAAAGTCAAATGAGTGAGGATTTTATCTGTGAGCGTCTAATAAGAATGGATTTAGGAGTTTCTTATGACTTGAATTGTGTCCCCCAAAAAAGATATGTTGAAGGTACTAATCCCCAGTACCTCAGAATGTGACCATATTTGGAAATAGAATCTTTATAGAGGTAAGCAAGTCAAAATGAGGTCAATAAGGTGGGCCGTAATGTAATATGACTAGTGTTCCTTATAAGGAGGTAAAATTTGGACACAGTGACAGACACACACAGAAGGAAGACAATATGAAGGCATGTAGGTAGAAGATGGCCATGTGACTGAAATGATGCCTCTACTAGTCAAGGAATATCAAGGATTGCCCACAAAAGCCAGAAGCTGGAAAAGTCAAGGAAGGATTCTCCCCTAGAGCTGTCAAAGGGAGCATGGCCCTGCTGACACCTGGATTTGGGGGAGATAGGAATATTCTCTTCTGGTATTTATGAGATGACTAAAGGGAGATATTATTGAAAGATTTTTTTTAAATGACCTGTGAACATCACAGAATTCTATATATTTCTCCAAAAAGAATATGTTTAGAGAAAAGCCTCTGTGTCGGATCACCTTTTAGGCTTGAGGATTCACTTGAAGGACTCACAAGACCCAGAAGTTGCTATATTCCACACTTACTATTTATTACAAATAAAGGATACAGAGGAAAATCAGCAAAGGGAAAAGGCATGTGGTGAAAATTCTGGAGGACTCCAGGCATAGCTTCCAAGAGTTCTCCCCAAGTAAAGTTGCCCAGGACAGGTTTAATTCCTCCTGCAGTGATGTGTGACAATACAAGCAGAGTGTTGCCAACCAACGTAGCTCATTAGAGACTCAGTGGCCAAGGTTAGCGGCTGGTCACATAGGTACCTTCCTCCTACCATGTACTAAAATTCCAGACTCCCAGAAGGAAAGCAGGTGTTGAGCAGAAACCACATTGTTTATACAGTATAGGTACAGTGAGCCACCCTTGTCAGTTATGTTTGGTAAGAACTGGTGCAAAATCCATGTTCTCAGATACCAGCTTTTCAAACAAGCCTTTCTAAGGATGATATCTCAGACCTGCTATATTAACTCTTTTCAGCACAGTCCATCCCCTTGGCCTTTGGCCAAACTGTCTTTAAACAAAATACTTATCAGGAGAACCTCATGCAGCAGGGTAAGACCAACCCGCATTATTATTATTATTATTTGCGGTATGCGGGCCTCTCACTGTTGTGGCCTCTCCGGTTGCGGAGCACAGGCTCCGGACGCGCAGGCTCAGCGGCCATGGCTCACAGGCCCAGCCGCTCCGCGACATGTGGGATCTTTCCGGACCGGGGCACGAACCCGCATCCCCTGCATCGGCAGGTGGACTCTCAACCACTGCGCCACCAGGGAAGTCCCCAACCTGCATTATTGATCAGAGTTATGCCCTCCTCAGTCAGCGGTTAAAGCAAATACCATTAAAAATAAAAACAAAAATAAACAACTGGGACCTAATTAAACTCAAAAGCTTTTGGACAGCAAAGGAAACCATAAACAAAATGAAAAGACAGCACAAAGAATTGAAGAAAATATTTGCAATTGATGAGATTGACAAGGGATTAATCTCCAACATTTCTAAATAGCTCATTTATAAATAGCACATATGGCAAAAAAAAAAAAAAAACCCAAAAAAACCAATCAAAAAATGGGCGGAAGACCTAAATACACATTTCTCCACAGAAGACTTACAAATGGCCAGGAGTCACATGAAAAGATGCTCAACATCACTAAGTATTATAGAAATGCAAATCAAAACTACAATGAGATATCACCTCCACCAGTCAGAATGGCCATGATAAGAAAGTCTACAAAAAATAAATGCTGGAGAGGGTGTCCACCTACACTGTTGGTGGGAATGTAAATTAGTACAGCCACTATGGAGAACAGTATGGAGGTTCCTTAAAAAACTAAATATAGAACTACCATATATGATCCAGCAATCTTACTCCTGGGCCTATATCAGGAGAAAAACATGATCTGAAAGGATACATGCACCCCAATAGTCATTGCAGTGCTGTTTACAATAGTCAGAACATGGAAGTAACCTAAATTTCCACTGATAGATGAGAGGATAAAGAACATGTGGTACATGTGCACAATGGAATTAATCTCTGGTGGCCTTAGCCTGCAGAGGCTTGAAGCAGGATTTCGGTTCCCAGTCAGATATTGAAGTCTGGCCATGGCAGTGAGAATGCTGAATCCTAGCCACTAGACCACCAGGGACCAGTGGCCAGTGACAAGGCCCTGGTCCATCAGCTGTGTCTAAATGAATTTCCACATAGAGACAGAAGTAGTGAAACAAGTAAAGTGTTTATTAGTAGGAAAAAGAATAAGTGTGGATAGACACATGGGTGGGCTCAGAGAGAAAGTTCTGCCCTCGTGACAGTTTAAATCACTTATATGGGCATTTCTTCCAGGTTTCCTTTGGCCAATCATCTTGCTTTGCCTGGTTCTGAGTCCATATTTGATATATCTCAGGGTCCTCCCATGTGTGCACGCATATCTCTTAGCCGAGATGGATTCTAGTGAAGAGGCCTATGGGTAGGTTTACATCACCTAGTATGGGATGGCGCACCCTCGCTTTTCGACCTTCAAGGGGCCTTTCTGTGCATGTATAGTCAGGAAAGTCTCCTTGACTTCAAGAATGAGGAATATGTGGAATGAGGGATATGTGGTCTTAGCTCCTCCTCCACTTCATCTTGGAGTATGTGTCCACAGGGGACAACTCCAGCTGTTTAGCCTGGGGCCTATCTATCTCCCACTCAGAATATTACTCAGCCATTAAAAAGAATGAAATAATGCCATTTGCAGCAACATGGATGGACCTGGAGATTATACTAAGTGAAGTAAATCAGATGAAGATGGACAAATATCATATGACATCACTTATAGGTGAAACCTTAAAAAATGATACAAATGAACTTATTTACCAAACAGAAACACTTACAGACTTAGAGAACAAACTTATGGTTACCAAGGGGAAAGGGTGGGAGGGGGAGGGATAGATTGGGAGTTTGGGATTGATATGTACACACTACTATATTTAAAATAGATAACTAACAAGGACCTACTGTATAGCACAGGGAACTCTGCTCAATACTCTGTAATAACCTAAATGGGAAAAAAATTTGAAAAAGAACAGATACTTGTATGTATATATATATATATATATATATATACACATATATATATATGTATATATATATATATAAAACTCAATCACTTTACTACACACCTGAAACCAACATATCATTGTTAATCAACTATATTCCAATATAAAATAAAAATTAAAAAAAAAACCAAATCCCATTAATTATAAAGCTCTATCTTAAAAATACAGGTGGCTTCCTCCTCAAGTTTCTGTATGAATATTTTTATCTGGCCTAAGGCATCAAATCAAGCACAGAATAACCCTGGCCAATAAACTGAAGTTGACCTGAATGCCTTCCAGCTGAGACACTGTCAAAACCATTGGGGACATATAAAAAGAGTACAATCCCTAAGGGCACAGTTCAGCTATTACTGCACCCCAAGCAGAACACACAGTAAGTCCCACAGGTTAACATAAGTCTGACTTGGTGCCCAGCCATGGGATTTCTAGTTCAGCTGGAAAATTTTAGTCTGAGTCCTTGGTTTTAGAGGGAGTGCAAGGAGACAGTCGTTTCCAGTTTTGCATGAAAAGTGAGGAGCTGAGGCCACCCACACTGTCCCATTGCCAGCACTGCTGTGAGTGACCAAGTCTCAGTAGTTGGTCTGAATTCAGAACTTTCTCAGCAGCTTGGAAAGTACACAGGAGGAGTTTTCCTTCTGGAAGAGAGGAAGGTTTCCTGGAATGGTTTTGAAAACCAAAGACCATTAATGCGCCACTCCCTGAGCCCTCCAATCCCTCCATGCCTTCCAGATACTACTGGGGTTTTGTTTTCTCTACCACTGTTGCAAAATCAGTGTGTCATTTTTAATCATTATAACTTTACATTTTTTAAATCATTCTCTGCTCTTATCCAGACATTTCATCAGGAAGAGCTGTATGCAAGAGGAATAAAAGTATTTTCATAGAAAAACATTTTTATACAGCTTAACTAGAAAGACATGTTATGTTCAGGAATGAGTAAAGAGAAAATCTTGAATTTTAAAAAATTTAAAAGTGAGTTTTCATGACCTGCACCTAGAAAAAATTAATCCCTTTTGGGGGTAGCTGCACTTGATGATCAACTTGCTTTACTAAAGTATGTATACTAGGAGAAGGACAAGGAAAGTTGGGTCAGTTTATCAGTCTCTTGTTGCAAACTGCAACTAAACCAGAAAGGCAAATATAATTATCAACAGTAGTGAGCCACCCCTGAGAGGGGGTCAAGAGTCCACTCAGCCAGGAGTGGGCAGAGAATTCAGTCTTCCCCAGACTTGTAGTTTGAGGCAAAAATCACAGGTTAGGAATGCAATTATTTTGTGTGTTGGTAATATAGCCTGATTTCAGATGGTCCATTAGAGAACAAGCTCTGTCATGTGGACATTTGTGTGTGACCCAGGCAGCCCAGCCAGCGTCCATGATGTTTTCAGAGTCTGTGGCCCCACACAGGCGTGTCCTGAAGCTACAGTGATAACACGGTCTGAGTTTTGTCTGCTTTAGTCTACCAGACTTTGTGCTGTGGCTGAAATAGCCCACAGCAGATAGTATCAGGTTTCAGCTTAGAGTCATGTTCAGGCAATTAAAATCAGTGACGCAGTATTCCAGGAAAAAAACAGCGGCTTTGGCCCTGCGCAACCAGCAACAGTGTTCTAAGTCCAAGTGACAAGCCAGGCTTTCCTAAATCCTGTTAATCTTGTTATTCTTAGAGTCCAAGTTGACCTATTCAAAAATATGCACAGAAGCCAGAAAATTATCAGCCTCTATCACAGGTCTGATTTTACAAGAACTCATTAATAACTAAAATTGCTTTTTAAAATTCGCAAAGTGTCTACTTAGATATTACCTATTATTTCATATTGTTTCACTTTTTTCAAAGGCTCTAACAGGTAAAAATTGAGGCAAATGTCATGGGCAGAGTCAAGATGAGTAGGAGGACGAGGAGTTTGCATCTCCTCACAACTAGGGCATCCACCAGATGTCGTTGGGGGACCTCAACACCCAAGAGGATGGCAGGAACCCCTGAGGGACCAGGTAGGATGTGGGGGGAAGTGAGGGGGGAGGAAAAGTGGAGGCGGGATGGGGCTGGGGCCCCTGAGGGGTGGTTGGGGGGAGGGGAGGGGTTCCCACACCTGGAGAGGCCCACTAACTGTGAGGGGATCAACGGGAAGGGGGAGAGACCCTCAGAGGTTCGGAGGATCGGAGGGAAATGTGGCTAGTGTTTCCCTCACCCATTCAGTCCCGGGGATCATGCTGGGGTCCTGGTCCTGGTCCTCTGCCCTCTGAGGACCCCTCTGGCCCTGTGGGTCCTGGGGGTGTGGGAGAGGGCAGGGGAGGAAGAGTAGAGGCGAATGGGGATGAACCCTTGGGGATCATAGGATTGTGGGGGACGTGCCTAGCATTTCCCCCACTCACTTGGGTCCTAGCAATCCCTGGTCAGGGAACTAGATCACGCATGCCGCAACTAAAGAGTTCTCATGCCACAACTAAGGAACCCACAGGCTGCAACTAAAGGGCCCTCCAGCCACAACTAAGGCAAACACATGCCACAACTAAGGAGCACAATTGTTGCAACTAAGGAGCCAGTGAGCCGCTCCTAAGACCTGGCACAACCAAAATGAATAAATAAAATTGATAAAGTTAATAATTTTAAAAAAGACTAGGGAGTGGGTTACTTAAGGCAGAAATCTGATTCAAAAAAACAATCTTCCAACAAACAGAAGTCCAGGACCAGATAGCTTCACAGATGAATTCTATGAAACATTTAGTGAAGAGCTAACACCTATCCTTCACAAACTCTTCCAAAACATTGCAGAAGGAGAAACTCCCAAATACGTTCCATGAGTCCACCTTCACCCACATACCAAAGCCAGACAAAGATATCACAAAAAAGAAAATTACAGACCAATATCACTGATGAACATAGACGCAAAAATCCTCAACAAATACTAGCAAAGGGAATCCAACAACACATTAAAACGATTATACACCATGACCAAGTGGGATTTAACCCAGGGATGCAGGGGTTCTTCAATATATACAAATCAATCAATGTGATACACCGTATTAACAAATTAAATAATAAAAACCGTATGATCATCTCAATAGATGCAGAAAAAGCTTTCGACAAAATTCAACTTCCATTCACAACAAAAACTCTCCAAAAAATGGTCATAGAAGGAACCTATCTCAACATAATAAAGGCCATGTACAACAAATCCACAGCAAACATCATTCTCAATGGTGAAAAACTGAAAGCATTTCCACTAAGATCAGGAACAATACAAGGATGTCCACTCTCGCCACCCTTATTCAACAGTTTTGGAAGTCCTAGCCACAGCAATCAGAGAGGAAAAAAAAATAAATGAATCTAAATCAGAAAAGAAGTAAAACTGTCACTGTTTGCAGATGACATGATACTATACACAGAAAATCCTAAAGATGCCACCAGAAAATTACTAGAGCTAGTCAATGAATTTGGTAAAGTTGTAGGATGCAAAATTAATGCACAGAAATCAGTTGCATTTGTATACACTAACAATGAAACATCACAAAGGGAAATTAAGGAAACAATCCCATTTACCATCACAACAAAAAGAATAAAATATCTAGGAATAAACCTACCTAAGGAGGAAAAATATCTGCACTCAGAAAACTATAAAACACGGATGAAAGAAATCAAAGATGACACGAACAGATGGAGAAACATACCATGTCCTTGGAGTGGGAGAATCAATATTGTGAAAATGACTATACTACCCAAAGCAATCTACAGATTCAATGCAATCCCTGTCAAATTACCAATGGCATTCTTCACAGAATTAGAACAAAAATATTTACAATTTGTATGGAAACACAAAAGACCCCAAATAGCCAAAGCAATCTTAAGAAAGAAAAATGGAGCTGTAGGAATCAGGCTCCCCAACTTCAAACTATACTACAAAGCTACAGTAATCAAGACAGTTTGGTACTGGCACAGAAACAGAAACACAGATCAATGGTACAGGATAGAAAGCTCAGAGATTAACCCATGCACCTATGGTCACCTAATCTATGACAAAGAAGGCGAGGATATACAATGGAGAAAAGACAGCCTCTTCAATAAGTGGTGCTGGGAAAACTGGACAGCTACATGTAAAAGAATGACATTAGAACGCTAACTAACACCATACATAAAAATAAACTCAAAATGGATGAAAGACCTAAAGGTAAGGCCAGACACTACAAAACTCTTAGAGGAAAACATAGGCAGAACACTCTCCAACATAAATTTCAGCAAGCTCTTTTTTGACCCACCTCCTAGAGTAATGAAAATAAAAACAAAAATAAACAAATGGGAGATAATTAAACTTAAAATCTTTTGCACAGCAAAGGAAACCATAAACAAAACGAAAAGACAGCCCTGAGAATGAGAGAAAATATTTGCAAATGAAGCAAGCCTCAATGGATTAATCTCCAAAATACATAAACAGCAGCTCAATTTCAAAAAAACAAACAACCCATTCAAAAATTGGGCATTTCTCCAAAGAAGACATACAGATGGGCAAGAGGCACATGAAAATATGCTCAACATCACTAATTATTAGAGAAATGCAAATCAAAATTACAATGAGGTATCACCTCACACGGGTCAGAATGGCCATCATCAAAAAATCTACAAACAGGGCTTCCCTGGTGGCGCAGTGGTTGAGAGTCCGCCTGCCGATGCAGGGGACGCGGGTTCGTGACCCAGTCCGGGAAGATCCCACGTGCCGCGGAGCGGCTGGGCCCGTGAGCCGCGGCCGCTGCGCCTGCGCGTCCGGAGCCCGTGCTCCACAGCGGGAGAGGCCACAGCAGTGAGAGGCCCGCGTACCGCAAAAAAAAAAAAAAAAAAAAAAAAATCTACAAACAATAAAGGCTGGAGAGGGTGTGGAGAAAAGGGAACCCTCTTACATTGTTGTTGGGAATGTAAATTGATACAGCCACTATGGAGAACAGTATGAAGGTTCCTTAAAAAACTAAAAATAGAACTACCATACAACCCAGCAATCCCACTACTGGGCATGTACCCTGAGAAAACCATAATTCAAAAAGATACATGGGGCTTCCCTGGTGGCGCAGTGGTTGAGAATCCGCCTGCCGATGCAGGAGACACGGGTTCGTGCCCTGGTCCGGGAAGATCCCACATGCCGCGGAGCAACTAAGCCCATGAGCCATGGCCGCTAGGCCTGTGCACCCGGAGCCTGTGCCCCGCAACGGGAGAGGCCACAACAGTGAGAGGCCCGCATACCGCAAAAAAAAAAAAAAAAAAAAAAAAAAAAGATACATGTACCCCAGTATTCATTTCAGCACTATTTACAATAGCCAGGTCATGGAAACAACTTAAATGTCCATCGACAGACAAAACTGTAAAGAAATGTGGTACATATATACAATGGAATATTACTCAGCCACAAAAAGGAACAAAAGTGGGTCATTTGTGGAGATGTGGATGGACCTAGAGTCTGTCATGCAGAGTGAAATATGTCAGAAAGAAACAACAAATATAGTGTTCCACATATATGTGGAATCTAGAAAAATGGTACCGAAGAACCTATTTCCAGGGCAGGAATAGAGAAGCAGATGTAGAGAATGGAACTGTGGACACAGTGGGGGAAGGGGAGGGTGGGGCAAATTGTGAGATTAGGATTGATATATATATACTACCATGTGTAAACTATATAGCTAGTGGGAACCTACTATAAAGCACAGGAAGCTCAACTACGTGCTCTGTGATGACCTAGATGGGTGGGATGGGTGGGAATGGGAAGAAAATCCAAGAGGGAGGGGATATATGTATACATACAGCTGATTCACTTTGTTGTACAGCAGAAACTGACACAGCATTCTAATATACTATATGCCAATAAAAAATAAAATTATAAAAATGAAATAAAAATAAATAAAACTCTAGTCAAAAAATTAAACATAAAGTAAATGTCATCACTTATAGAAACTTATCTTTTTTTTATACTCAAAGACTTTACATTTCAATCCACCCACTAGCAGCAAAAAGAAAGTTATATACCATCTTAGGGTTTTGCTTTTTTTGGCTTTCCTAATCAGAAAATTATTTCTCAAATTATGAACTTAAACATAGAATATTTTACATACATTTTCTATCATAGCATAAACATAGTCATTTTAAAAATTATTTTTCCTCTCTTTGTAAATTTACTCAAATCTCCAGCAGCAAGTTTAGCATTTACAGGGTTAACCTTACAGCTGACAGGTAATGTCCAGAACTGGTGGGTGGGTGGAGTGATGCTGAAGCAGCATCTGAAGTGGGTTTTTTTCCTCTTTTTTTTTTTTTTCTTCTGGTTTATCTAAAGCCCTGAAACTTGATTTAATTGTTTATAGGTGTTGACTTAAAAAATGCACAACCTAAAAGTGGAGAATTATGTTTTATTTGGCAGACACACTGAGGAGTTTATAAGCCCAGGAGATAGCCTCTCATATAGCTCTGAGGACTATTCCAAACAAGTAAGGGAGGAACCAGGATATATAGGAGCTTCATCATTGCACCACTGGGGGCAGCTACAGCAGCTGATGTCTTGATGGCTGCAACATCCTTTGTTTACTAATATGGCAGGTGGCATTATTTGTCCACATAGGACAGAGCAACACAAACTTTTAACAATTTGAGCTCACCTTTGGGAATGTTTCCTCCCACCTGGAGGAAAGAACAAAAACCAAAGGCAACACTTAGGCTGTACTTTTTATTTTGTTTTTGTTCTTCTTTTTTAGCCCTACTGAAAGGTTTTACCAATTTATCTTTCAACCAGCAGTATCTGAAAGAATACAATCTTGTAGGCAAGTGCTCCTTAAGAGGTTTGAGGCTTTGCTGTGCACAGTTGTGAATTTGACTCTACATTGTTTTGTATTTATATTTTTTTACAAACTGTGGTAAAATATACATAACATAAAAGTTGCCATTTAAACCATTTTTAAGTGTACAATTCAGTGGCATTAACTACATTCACAATGTTGTACGACCCTCACCACTATCTCTTTTTAAAACTTTTTCATTATACTGAAAAACTCTGCACCCATTAAGCAGTAACTCCTCATCCTTTCTCTCCCTCCAGTTCCTGGTAACCTCTAGTCTATGTTCTGTCTCTCTAATTTTCCCATTGTAGATATTTCATAAAAGTGGAATCATGCAATATGTGACTGTTTGCATCTAGCTTTGCAAGTGTTTTCAGGTACATCTATGTTGTAGCATGTATCAGAACTTCATTCCTTTATAAGGGTGGAAAATAGTTCATTATATTTTATATACCACATTTTGTTTGTTCATTCTTCTGTTGATGGACATTTGGGTTGCTTCCACATTTTGCCTATTGTAAATTATGCTGCTATGAACATCTGTAAAAGTATCTCACTCACTGCTTTCAATTATTTTCAGTATATAACTAAGTGGAATTTCTGGGTCCCTAACACTGTTCTCAGATGCAATGATTCACTAGACCTACTCACAGGTTATAAAAGTTATTATACTCATGGTTACTGTTTATTACAATAAAGGATACAAAGGAAAGTCAGCAAAGGAAAGTCAGAAGAGGGATAAGGCATATGGGCAGGTGGGGGAGTCTGGAGGAATCCAGGCACAGCTTCCAAGAGTTCTCTCCAAGTGAAGTTGCAGGAGGTTTAATTCCTCCTGTAAAGATGGGTGACAATATGTGCAATGTGTTGCCAACCAGGGTGGCTCATTAGAGCTATGGACTGAATGTTTGTATTCCCCCAGAATTTGTATGTTGAAATATTAATCCCCAATATGATGGTATTTGGAGATGGGGCCATTGGGAGGTAATTAGGTCGTGAGGGTGAAGCCCTCATGCTGGGATTAGAGCCCTTATAAAAGAGACATGAGAGAGTTTGCTTCCTCTCTCTTCTCTACACCATGTGAGGATACAATGGGAAGATGGCCTTCTTCCCAAACCAAAAGGCAAGAGCACACCAGACACAGGATCTGCTGGCACCTTGATCTTGGACTTTCCAACCTGTTGTGAGAAATAAATGTTTGTTGTTTAAGCCACCCAGTCTAAATTTGTTATATTAGCCCAAACCAACGAAGAAAGTGTACAGGATTTTTACTGAGCACTGGTCACCTAGGCACCCTCTGCCTAACATGTACCAAAATTCCAGACTCTTAGAAGGAAAGCATGTGTTGAACATAAACCTTTGTTTTCACAAATAGTTTAGGCAACCTTATCAATTTGGGAAATGGTGGGAACACTCAAAATCTGTTTCCAGGTGCCAGCAAAGGATCAATTTTGCAAGAAAGTATTTCTGAATATGACCGTCTCAAGCTTGCTGTATTAATTCTTTTTTACACTGTCACCCTCCTAAGATTCAGTGGATACCTACAGTAGACCTAAATAGCCTTTGATGGAATAGTTACAGGAGAACTTTGATGAGAAAAATACTTGTACATTGCAAAAAAGTGGGGAAAATACGCATAAAATTTTTTTAAACAACCATTTGTCATATAGACGTGCATATTTAATATTTGGACATAATTTATCCCAATTTCTTCTTATAATCATGTTTATATAGAAAAAAATATATACCATTAAATGAATTTTCAATTGTCAGTATATCAAAAGCATTCTCCTATATAGGCAAAAACTTCTTATAAAGAGAGAGACTTTATTTTTTAGAGCAGTTTAAGGTTGACAAAAAAATTGAGCAGAAGGTATAGAGTTTCCATATATTCTCTATCTCCATACATGACTAGCCTTCCCCACTATCAACATCCTGCACCAGAGTATACCTTTGTTACAAACCATGGACCTATATTGACATATCATTATTACCCAAAAGTTCATAGCTTACATCAGAGTTCACTCTTGATGTTGTACATTTTATGGGTTTTGATAAATGTATAACGACATGTATCTACTATTGTAGTGTCAAACAGAATAGCTTCACTGCCCTAAAATTCCTCTGTGCTCTGCTTATTCATCCCTCACCTCTCCCTATCCACTGGTCTTTTTACTGTCTCCAAAGTTTTGCCTTTTCCAGAATGTAATATAGTTGGAATTATACACTTATGCAGCCCTTTCAAATGGGTTTTTCTTTCACATAGCTATATGCATTCAAGGTTCCTCCATGTCTTTTCATGACTTGATAGCTCATTTCTTTGTAGCACTGAATAATAAATATTCCATTGTCTGCATATACAACAGTTTATCCATTTGCCTACTGAAGGATATCTTGGTTGCTTCCAAGTTTTGGCAATTATGAATAAAACTGCCATAAGCATCCGTGTGCAGGTTTTTGTGTGGACATAAATTTTCAACTTCTTTGAGTAAATATCAAGGAGTGAAATTGCCAGATTGTGTGGTAAGAGTATGTTTAGTTTTGTTAGAAACTGCAAACGGTCTTCCAAAGTAGCTGAACAATTTTGCACTCCCACCAGCAATGAATGAGGTTCCTATTGCTCCACATCTTCACCAGAATTTGGTGTTGTCAATGTTCTGAGTTTTGTTCATTCTAATAGTTGTGTAGTGGTATCTCATTGTTGCTTTAATTTATATTTCCCTAATAACATACAATGTGGAGCATCTTTTCATATGCTTACTGGACATCTGCCTATCTTTGGTGAGTGATCTGTTAAGATCTTTGGCCCATTTTTACATTGGGTTGTTTGTTTTCTTATTGTTAGGTTCTTTGCAGATTTTGGATAACAAACTTTTATCCGATATGTCTATTGAAAATATTTTCTCCCAGTCTGTGGTTTGTCTTCTCATTCCCTTGACAGTGTCTTACACAGAGAAGAAGTTTTTAATTTTAATGAAGTCCATATTATCAATCACTTCTTTCATGTACTAGGCCTTTGGTGTGTACAAAAGCTCTTTTTAAACATAATTTTAACATCTAAAAAATATTCTGTCATGTTAATCTCACAAAGTTTACTAAAAGTTTCCTATCTCTAGATTATTTCTTAATTTTTTTCTCCTTAGAAGTACTTGAGAACCACTTTTAAGTACTAGGGATTTTTTAATTGAGTTATAATTAATATACCATAAAATTCACCCCTTTAAAGTATACAGTCCAGTAGTTTTATTATATTCACAAAATTGTGGACTTTCACTACTGTATAATTCCAGAACATTTTTATCTCCTTGAAAAGAAACTCAGTACCTGTCAGCTGTCACACCCCACCCACAGCCCCTGGCAACCACTAGCCTACTTTCTGTCTCTATGGATTTGCCTATTCTAGACAGTTCATGTAAATTGAATTATATAATATTTGGCTCTTTGTGCTCTTTCACTTGGAATAATGTTTCCGTGACCAATTTTGATTTAATTTTTGTGTAACAGGTGAAGTACATGTCAAGGTTAGGGTGTTTTTTTTTTTAGTGGGGAGGGTATCTATGTCCAGTTGTTCCAGCACCATTTGTTAAAAAGAGTATCCTTTCTCTATTAAAATGCTTTTGCATCATTACCAAAAATCAGTTCACAATATTCATTTGGGCCTATTTCTGGGCTCTTTAGTGTATTTGGTTGCACTATGTGTCTATCCTTTCACAAATCACATTGATTACTGTAGCTTAACAGAATTCTTGAAATGAATGATATAAGCCCTCAACTTTGTTTTGGCTGTCTTTTGACATTCCATATAAATTTTAGAATTCACTTGTCAATATCTACAAAACAAAATCTGGTATTTTGTTTAGAATTATACTGAAATTTATATAAATTTAGGTAAATTGACATTTTAATAATATTGAGTCTTCCAATCCATGAACACGTATTTTTTTCCATGCACAAATTTTTTTAAATCTATAAAGTAACTTTTTTGATGCAATTGTATATTGTACTTTTTAAAAACTTCAAATTCCTATTGTCTATTGCTGTTCTATATGAACTTTTGCATGTGTACTTTATATCATCCTACCTTCATAAACAAACTCATTAGTTCTAGAAGCTGTTTTGTAGGGATTTGCTTAGATTTTCTCTATATACAATCATGCTGTTTGCAAATAAAGAGAGCTTTATTTCTTTCTAATCTGTATGAACTTTCTTTCTTTCTTTCTCTTTCTTTCTTTCTTTCTTTCTTTCTTTCTTTCTTTCTTTCTTTCTTTCTTTCTTTCTTTCTTTCTTTCTTTCTTTCTTTCTTTCCTTCCTTCCTTCCTTCCTTCCTTCTCTCTCTCTCTCTCTCTCTCTCCCTCTCTCTCTCTCTCTCTCTCTCTCTCCCCCTCCCTCCCTCCCTCCCTCCCTCCCTCCCTTCCTTCCCTTCTTTCTAACCTTATTATTACTAGCCAGAGCTTCCAGCACAATGATGAGTAAGAGTTTCTTGCCTTTTTACTAATATTATGGTATTATGATATTAGCTGTAGATTTTTATAAGATTGGGTTAAGTTTGCATATTCCTAGTTTGCTGAGAGTTTTTATCATGAATGAATATTGAATTGCCTTTTCATCTATTGAGATAATCATATGCTTTTGGTGAATTACAGTAATTGATTTTCTTTTTTTTTTAACATCTTTATTGGAGTATAATTGCTTTACAATGGTGTGTGAGTTTCTGCTTTACAACAAAGTGAATCAGTTATACATATACATATGTTCCCATATCTCTTCCCTGTTGCATCTCCCACCCACCCACACTCCCTATCCCACCTCTCTAGGTAAAATTGGCCTTGAATTCTCCAGATGAATCCCACTTGGTCATCATGAATTAACCTTTTAAATATTTCTGGATTTCATTTGCTAATATTTCTGAGGATTGTTATATATATTCACAAGGGATTTTGGCCTTTAGTTTCATTTTCATGTAACATCTATGTCTGATTTTGTTATTAGGATATGCTGACCTCCTCAAATGAATAAAATACATAACCACACAAAAGAGGAGCACATAGCAATAAAATAAACTACTAAACACATAACAGTATTGATAAATCTCAATAAGAAGAAGCAAAAGAAGTCAGACACAGGATAAGACTACAACTCTATGATTCTACTTATATGAAATTCTAGGAAAGACAAATCTAATCTAGAGGGACAGAAAACAGATCAGTGGTTGCCTGGGGGCAGGGAAACAGGGAACCTTTTAGGATGATGGAAAGGTCTAAATTTAGATTGTGGTGGTGATTACACAGCTGTATAAATATCTAAAACTCATTAAAGTGTATGAAAAATGTATGCAACTTATGGTATATAAATTATACCTCAATTGATTTACAAAATGATATAGGTGGGTTTCAGTATTTCATTTTGTGATGAGACAGAATTCATTGTAAATTTACCAAATTCCTTGTTGACCTCACTTGGGTATTTATTCCCTGCTCCCTGTCCATGTGTGATCTTGGGCAAGTCACATCTCACTCATAAACCCAGTTTCCTCCTCTGAGAAATGGTAGATAATGATTATTGTTAGCCACAGTTCTTCTAGGGAATATTTCCTAAAGTAATTTATGTTAGTCACTTAAAACAATGACTGGCACAAAGTAAGTTATCAGAAAGTAATAACTATCATCATTATCTATTTTATTAGTACTACTAAAAATCAAAGTAATGGTCTGTATTCCTTAAAGGAGCTTAAAGAAAGATAATCGTTCATAGTAAAACAAGAGAGTAAATTAGGGCCTAAGGAGATATTCTCAATATGACAACTGTGTGGGAGGTCCTCGTGCCACAGGGACATCAGTTTTTTGAGAGTACTATTTAGCCGATGATACCCAACTCCTGAAATCTTGAAACCTCAGGCCTTACGTGCTCCTGTGAACTGACTGACATGACTCACCTCAAAATACTTTAAAAATGTTCAGGTCCCAGGAAACTATTTTCACAAGGCAATAGATGCTCCCTCCCCATAGGGCATTTCTCCTTTGGAAGCTTTTAGAAACCAAAGGGAGCCTGGTGGACCGTCATCCCTGGGTTCTCTGTAGATAATCCAGAACAATGGCTACACACCAGATTTTAAAATATTTTAGAGTGAAAACACACTTGAGGATAGTGCTTATATCAATCATATACACATATCCTAAATGCCCCAAGTTGTCATGGAGGTAATTTTATTTGTTTTCTCTGATTCCTTTTAACCTAGCTGTCTTGGCCAGTGGAATGACATTATAGTGCCCTTCATGGCAAAGGAAAATTCAGTGATTAGCAGCTGCTCTGGCTCAGACTCACTGTCAAAATTTGTGAGATTTCACAACTGTAACAGTCCCTCCTCCCCCCCTTTGTTCATCCTACTGCACAGGACTAAAAGGAGGCTTGGCTGTAGGTAAGAGCAAATCCAGGCTTTGGCCATGCAGGGTCTCTTGTCCCAGGACCAGGTGCCCAGACTCAGGGACAATGACCTGGGTTGGGAGATAGAAGTCTGTGGCTGGGACATCACCCCAGATGGGCGCCGAGGAGCAGGGGTGGGTGGAAGCAGGGGCTCTGTCCTCTCCTTTTCCCTTCCAGGGCCCCTCAGTCCCACATGGGCAGCGTGTGCTTCTCTGAGGTTAGCTGGGAGGTGGAAGGGAGGAAGCACCTCCAGAGGTGGCAGAAGAGAGAAAGAAGGTGATGTCTATGCCCATCACTGCTCCAAGTAGGCCATTGGGTGGAAAAAGACAAGAAGATTTAGAAAAATAAAATCAACTTGCATGTTATTCACTGACTTTTTAAAAATGTGATTCTATAAATTTACAATGAAAAGAGCAATGATCCAATAGAAAATGGGCAAAGAGGTAAACAGTATTTTAGAAGAAATACAAAGAACCAGCATGAAATTATAACAAAATGCACTAATAATCAAAGATAGGAATCTCAAAAGCATAGTGCTAAGTGATAGAAGCCAGACACAAGGGAAAGCGTACTGTATGAGTCCATTTATATAAACTTCTAATAAAGGCAAAGCTACAGTGACAGAAAGCAGATGACTGATGGCCAGGAGCTGGGCTTGGGGGAGGGGATGGATTACAAAGGGGCAGGAGGGAACTTAGTGGAGTGATGGGAATGTTCTGTATCATGACTGTGGTGGTGGTAGCTACACAACTGCATGCATTTGTCTAACTCATCAACCGGTGCACTTAAAACTGATGAAGTTTATTGTTTGTGAATGATACCTCAAAGCTGACAATAAACAAAGATTTAAAGCTTAATTGTGGATATATAGCAAACTCAAACTCAAACTCTTTAGCCCTGAAAAGTTCCTCAGAGACCATCTAGTACAGACACTTACTTTTATATTTTATAAGCGAGGAGATGGAGGCCTAGAAATGATGTTGCTTATTCAAAATTATACAGCCTGCTAGTGGCCAAACCACATCCCAGCAGCCAGTCTTTTTTCTATTCTGCCATCCTCCCCAGAACATTTAAAATGTAAATGTATCATGTTATCACCCAATTCACAGGCATCGTAAAATACCTTGCAGATATATAGTACATTTAATTTTTAACACACCCCTATAGTGTTCAACCAGAGAGGCAGAACCAGTAAGCAACATATATTAAGAGATTTATTGCAAGGAATTCACTTATGCAATTGTGGGGCTGGCTGGGCAGGTCCAAAACTTGTGGGGCAGGTCATCAGGAAAAACACGGTGGATTTCTCAGGCCCAACTGAGTCCACAGGTGGGATTTCTTCTTCCTTAGGGAAACTTCAGCTCCATTTTTAAGATATTTCAACTGATTGAATCAGGCTCACCCAGATTATCTAGGATAATCTCCTTACTTAAAGTCAACTGATACGGACTTTTATCACATTTAAAAATAGCTGCATAACAACACCTAGATTAGTTTTGATTGTATAGCTGGGGACTGTAGCCTACCCAAATTGGCACATAAATTGACCATCACACCCATAGCATAGGTACGGACAGTACTACCATTCCATTTTTCTACTAGGGGACTGGAAGAGCTGAGTGCTTAAATTATTTGCCTAATGGCACACAGCTAACTCACATTTTGTTTTTCAGTTGTAAAATGGTTAGAAATTCTTACCTCATGTGGTTGTTGTGAGGAATAAATTAAATGTCAATTCCAGCTGTGTATGTAAAGGCCCTTGCACTCTGGGTTCTCAATGTTGTAAAACAGCTATTAGATCACACTTTGTTTATAAATGAGCTGGTGTACAATCGTGAGGAAGTGCACATTCTCCTTTATTACAGGTGGGAGTATGTATTAGATAAACTTTCTTCAGCAAGTAGCTTCATTTCCAGGAATTAGTTTTATAATAGTTGCACATATCTATAAAGATATAGTTCAAAGATGTTCATTGTAGTATTGTTTGTAAATGAAAAATAAAAACAAATCTAAATGCCTATCAGTAAAAGGAAAGGAGAGTATTAAAGGAATTACGATATAGTCAAATAATGGAATACTCTATGTATCGACAAGGAAAGATATCCATGGTATAGTATTGGATCTAAAATAGAAGAGTTTGTATTATTGATGCCATTTATGATCCTAGACATCTTGGTAATACATTTAGTGATGGACAGGGGATGGATTCTGTACTCATTCGGTTAAAATAAACATTTTGCCTCCTGAGAAATAACTCCAAGGTAATGAGGGTGTTTTGTTTAAAACCTCAAAGGCTGCACCATTCCACCACTACCTGTCCTCTCTGATTGCAATATTGGCCCTTGTTTTCTCTAACACAGGGGGACCTGCAGAGGGAAATAGTGAGGTCACCACAGGGAGACCATGCAGGCAGCCTGAGGGTCAATGGTGCAGTCAGACGACTCCCTGAAGACTAAGACCAAATATCAGGTCACAATTGGGTGAGCTGGAGCAGAACCAGGTGGCAGATGATGAGCCCTGTGATTACAGCAGAGACACCTGAATCCATCAGGCACGTTTGATCCGTAATGAAGGGCACTAGGTCATTTATTTTTTTATTTTATTTTTATTTTTATTTATTTATTTATTTGCGGTACACAGGCCTCTCACTGCCGTGGCCTCTCCCGCTGCGGAGCACAGGCTCCGGACGCACAGGCTCCGGACGCGCAGGCCCAGCGGCCATGGCTCACGGGCCCAGCCGGTCCGCGGCATGTGGGATCCTCCCGGACCGGGGCATGAACCCGTGTCCCCTGCATCGGCAGGCAGGCTCTCAACCACTGTGCCACCAGGAAGCCCCAGAAGGTCTTTTATTAAACGTTGCTCTGGATTCCTCCTTTTCCTGATGAAATCCAGAGAAGAGGAGGCTGCCATACTTTCTGAGCCTCCCTCCACCAGGGGGATGGGATGGCTACATGGAAACTTCATCAATTGGGGACCCACAAAATGAGAAAGTTCCACATCGTTAGGTCAATAGAGGAAGAAAGGAAGCGCAAGTCTATATATTATCCAAAGGGAATATTTGATTCATACCTACTGCATGGATGTAAGCTCCTCCAGAGTAGGGAATGTATCAGTGTTTGTTCATCACTGATTCCTCAGCACAGGGCCTGACATAAAATGGACTCAGTAAGAATTCCTAGAATGAATAGCAAAACATCACTTCCTGAACCTAGCCATTGTGCTGTTATTATCCCAAGGCTCCTGCCCTTCCACTCCAACACCTTATACAGTATCTGCAGGAGGAACAGAGTGGAGAGGAAATGGAGCCAATACCCAGTCCTACAGATCTGGCTAAAGGGCTGGCAGTAAAGGCAAGGCTCAGTCATTCTTGTCACTCTAGATGCAGGCCTAGCACTCTAGGCCAGTGCTGTGTGCATGAGGCCTAAACTCCTCAAGAGCCTTTGTCTCATGCCTACCACTCAATTTCCTCAAATGAAACTGGAAGCATATTTTACAAGTCTGTCGCCCTCTTAGAGAATTTCAAATCCACTCATAGGTTCACGTGAGTTCCTGGAGGGGAGACTAGGAAAATAAAGTGGAAAAATGGAAGAGATTTGGCAGAGGACTGTGCTGAATGGGAAGGTGCCAGATCCCATGGTTTTACGGTGATTGAGGACTGCTTCCCTGAATCAAGTTACAAACTTCTCTACTGCCTTACAGTAGGGTTCTAGATGAATGGTAAAAGCAACGACATAATCAACAGACAGTATCTCAGTGGCAACAGAGGTCACTGCAGTGTTAGTGTGCCTTTGTACTGAATGTCATTTCTCAAGGATATGTCCATTTTCAAGGGAGAAATTCTGTAAGGGACTGCTTATATCAATACTCATGTTATCTCATTTAATTTTTAATACAGTCTTATGAGGTCAGTCGTATTATCCACATTTTATAGTGGATGAAACCAAAGCTTGGGGAGGATAAGTTATTTGTACAAAGTTTATGACTACCGAAGATGGGATTGGAGTTATCTATATTTTGAAGGCAGTGCAATTGGGTAGTAAATTGGGTCAAGAGGTAATGAAAGTTGTTGCTTTTACTGGTTTGTCATTTTTCCACTGACTATTTTAATGAAGACACGGTTGTAACATAGAAAGGTTTTAAAGTAGAAGTTTTGGAATATTCTGTAATTTGGTTATCAACGTTTAGTATTTTCAGCAAAACATTCTTATTTATCAGTTCTCTTCTCCATCTCAATCAAATTAGTAAACAGGAAGAAAAGAAAGTATAAATGATTTTCATAGCCTCTCCAATCCAAAAGAAAAACCAGAAAGATAAACAGAAATGAAAGTTCACAAAAGTTCCTGATTTGCTACCTTTTCATTAATTGGGTAAAATGATCAAACTATCAGTTTTCAAGTGGCAATTCCCCATTGTGCTCACAGAAAGGTTTTGTTGTCTATTGGATTCAATGCCTAGATCTTCAGAGTGTTCAACAGGGGGAAATGCAACATTATACCAAATGAATTTATTATGCTAGTACAGTGTATTCTTGGAAATCACTAGATCAAACACTTGATTAAGATGAGTCTTACATCCATGCTTGTTTTAACCGTTTCTCTCATGTACCTCACACTCTTTCTTTTTCCTTAATGTCCCTTCAGGGTACCTCCTTGGGATCAGGCAGGTAATGATAGCTACTTGGCTCACTATCCAAAGAGGCCACCTGCAGTGACCTCCTGGACTCCCTTGGTAGATTCCAGCAGAATTCTGGAATCTACCAGGACTCTGAGGATGAGGTGGTGAGGCCTCAGGGCACCTTTTGACCAGCTCCTGGTTTGGAGACTCTCTAAGGAAAGAAGTAGTTCAAAGCTCCCTGTGGCATTTCTAAGCATCTCAAGGACAATGAAGAGGGTCTAGGATTTCTGTGTGCTGGGAGCAAGAGAAGTTCCCCCAGTCCACCTGAGACCCACTGATTTCTGGACCAAGTACAAGTATGCCCAGGATATTGTAGCCAAACTGGCAATAATTCCTCTCTTAGCCCAATAATTGTCATTCTTCAGTGATGCTTATTGCATGTCTGTCACACACTGGGGACCCCAACACTATAAAACAAAGTCTCTGTCCTCAAGACGATTTTGTTGGGGAGATGAGATGTGAAACTTAGCTTTGCTTCTCCTCCTTGTGTAACTAAAACACTTGTTTTCATATCAAATTATCATTTAGTTCCATTTCCCTTTTTGAACTTGGAGAAAAAAATTCTTTTACCACTTCCCAAATTTTCTTGGTCAAATTCCACTCACTTTCTATAGAGTCATGCAACTATCACTGGACACTATCTCTGAGCATTGCATGACAATAACTTTTTACAATGAGCCCATGGAAATTTTTTTAAATTTATTTTTTTCTTAATTTTTACTTTTATTTTATTTTATTTTGGCCATGCCACCTGGCATGGAGGATCCTAGTTCCTCGACCAGGGATTGAACCTGGGCCCTCAGCAGTGAAAGCATGGAATACTAACCACTGGACAGCCAGGGAATTCCCACCCATGGAAATTTAGAAACTGGAAAAATGTGTGTTAGGGGTAGGATACTATGCAGAGGGGTGGGTGCATTTAAATTTTATTTATTTATTTTTGGCTGCGTTGCATCTTCACTGCTGAGCCCGGGTTTTCTCTAGTTGCGGCGAGCAGGGGCTACTCTCATCGCGGTGGCTTCTCTTGTTGTGGAGCATGGGCTCTAGGCGCAAGGGCTTCAGTAGTTGTGGCACATGGGCTCGGTAGTTGTGGCTCTAGAGCGCAGGCTCAGTAGTTGTGGCTCATGGGCTTAGTTGCTCTGCAGCATGTGGGATCTTCCAGGACCAGGGCTCTAACCCGTGTCCCCTGCATTGGCAGGCAGATTCTTAACCACTGTGCCACCAGGGAAGCCCATGGGGGTGGGTGCATTTAGAAAACACACATGCCATATCCACAGTGTAGATGCTAATTAGCCTTGGAATGGCCACCTTGTGTGATCCTAGTTCTCTGGACAAGAAACCTGGCATGATGGGAAGGAAACACTCAGGCAGAACAACCAGACTGCAAGCTTACTAATTCAACGTATGGTGGGGCTGCAAGACTGGGGGGACCTGTGCATTCTGCCATCTGCCTGATTTCTCCTCCTACAGTGTGAGAACACCATCTGAGCAGGGGATGCTGTTAATTTAAAAATGCATTTAAAAGAAGCAGTTGTTGCTTCCTTCAACCAGAACTGTGTGTTCTATACAGAACTCTTACGTGCTATTTTATCTGGCCATGTTAGCAACGATCCCCAAGAAAGATCAGATTCCATGTTCATAGGAGTGGGTTAGTTCTCAAAAGTGGAAGCTGAGTTCCTCAGTGGATCCTATGGATATAAGGATGAAGTTTAGATGTAATTGAGACCACAGCTACAGGACTGATTTGATAACAATGAAACCGAGAGAGAGAGGTAGCAATCACTGGGTTTTTTTTTGGGGGGGGGGGGCACGGGAGGAGGGGTGGACACTCAGGACACAAGAAAAAAGCATATGTAAATCCACTCCACCAGAGTGGAGTCAGTAACTCAGTAAAATTACCAAAGCTTTTATTGAAAAATTTCCCTGGTTTTGGTTTTTGAGGTGATCATATAGGGAACTGGCGATACTTAATTATATGGTTCCATTTCCTTTTTGTGGCCTCAATTTTTTTAAAAGGAATATTTCATGTGTGTGTTTTTAGAATTGGTGAATGAATGAACCTCACTTTTTTAATACCTGAGCTTCTCAAAATCAGGAATCACTGAAGCATTGTCATCGGAAGTAGGCTTAAAAATCTGACAATGACTTGATCATAGGTAAGGCGTAGAACTTTTGTCTCTGAGAAATGATCAAACAAGGAAACACCGAGGAAGCACAAGGCAAAACACCCTCCTAGAAGCTGATGGTGTGGGAAGAGGCCCAGCCCAGGGCAGGCAGCATGCCTTCTGTGTGGCTCACCTGTTTTTTCCTCCTTTCACATGACACCAGATAAACCAGTGTAGGCACTGAAGTCCAGAGCCCGGCCCTGGGGAGCTTTGGTTCCCTATCTCACCATGTCCTCAGTGCTCATGTTTCATTCTCCTGGTGCCTTCTGGTACCCCAGAGTCCAGTTTGCCAAGTGAGTGATGGGGGCTGGGGGTGAGGGACAAAGGCAAAGTCTCCAAAGCTCAGCTTCCTTTTCTAAGCTCTGCTGGCCTGAAGCACATTTATTTCTTCACTTTAGAGAGGAATCTGGCACCACCCTTGGTTTTGTATACCTCACTGCTGTGACCATCTTCATCTGTAAAATGGGGCATACAATAGCACCCATCTTCTCTGGCAGTGGTTCTCCAACTGGGTCCCCACTGGTAGCATCTGTATCACTTGGGAACTTGTTAGAAAAGCAAATCCTGGAACCCCCTCCTAGACCCACTGAATCTGACACTCGGGGGATAGAGGTCAGCAATCTGACCCCCAGGTGATTCTGATGCACCCTCAAGTTGGAGAACCACTGTCATAGGGTTGTTGGGAACAGTAAATGAAGGAGCACATATAAAAAGCTCAGAACATTGCCTGGAACCTGTGTTATTTAGATATGAGAATCATGATTATCATGGCAGAAATCTTTTCTAATCATGCTTTAATTACCAGGAGTACCAGGTACTCACAGGTGGAGATGCCTTTCCTGTGGAACACTGCTCTCCCCATAACCTCCCCCCTCATGAATATGTATGCAAGTTCTATTAACAGCACAAAGGTCTTGACCACTTTGCATAATGATACAGGTGTGAGGGGAAAGAGTTTATGCAAGTAAAGACTTTATGCAAAGAAAGACTTTATCAATGGGGATGATTGCAACAGGGAGATGCTCAAAGCCTAAACCAGAAACATCTCAGGGCAGGAGTGGGTGAGCAATGCTTTTATATGCAGAGACCATGGAATAGGTGGTTGTGGACAGAGTAAGGAGGGAAGAGGAGGTAATAAAAACTGCTGCGTGGGAGTCCTGAAACCTAAAAAACTGTGTCAAACATTGCACTAGCAGGAGAGTCAGGGCAGGAGCTGTTGTCTGTAATCAGGCACATGAGCAGAGTTACAGAGCACGAAGGTCATATAGAGGGCCTAGCTGTACTAGTGAAGCCAGCCTCAAGATATGTTAAACACAGTTTGAAACACAGTCAGGAAGCTGGTTCTTACTTATACCATGTGCAGTAGGCTAAATAATGGTCCCCAAACATATCAGGTCTTAATTCTTAGAACCTGTAAATGTTACCCTATATTGTAAAGAATTTGTAAATATGATTAAGAATTGTGAGATGGAGAGATTACCCTGCATGATCTGGGTAGGCCTAAATACCCATGTGACCACAGAGGCAGAGATAAGAGTGATGCAGCCACAAATCAAGGAGTGCCTGGAGGCCCCAGAAGCTGGAAGAGGAGAGGAACAGGTTCTCTCCTAGAGCCTCTGGAGGGAGTACAGCCCTACCAACCCCTGGTTTTTGGCCCAAGTGATGCTGATTTTGGACTTCTGATCTCCATAACTGTGAGAGAATAAATTCTTGTTGTTTTAAGCCACCAAGTTTGTGAGAATTTGTTACAGCAGCCATAAGAAACTAATATGCCTTATTTCATGAAAAGACTTTTTCAGATTTTAGGAAGAGATCCTCTTATAGTCTTAGGGGTGGGGAAAAAAATCCCTCAAGTTCAGCTCCTATGTTACCTACTGCACCAATATGCTTTGACATAATCTCATTTAAATATATTGATCATGGCTGTGCTCATATGCTGTAAAATCAAGATTACCATAGTTAATTTCAGATTTTATTTTATTTATTTTTTTGTTTGTTTGTTTGCATACGCGGGCCTCTCACTGTTGTGGCCTCTCCCGCTGCGGAGCACACGCTCCGGATGCGCAGGCTCAGCGGCCATGGCTCACGGGCCTAGCCGCTCCACGGCATGTGAGATCTTCCCGGACCGGGGCACGAACCCGCATCCCCTGCATTGGTAGGCGGACTCTCAACCACTGCGCCACCAGGGAAGCCCAATTTCAGATTTTAAAATGGAAAGGCTGAGCTTCAGAAAAGTTGCCAGGAAAGTTACATGTAGAATGTGTCTAAGTAGATGCAAAATCTCACAAGGAGCGGTCAATGAGCACAAAGTAAGAGTTTAATTAATTCTTGTAGATTGATTTACTAACTTAACAAATTGGCTGACTGTTTAACCCTATAGGAAAAGCAAGGTTGCAGTAGCTTAGACAAATTATTTCTTAAGTGGCTTCATATGAACATCTAATCATAAACATACTCTTTTCTATAAAATTATAAATGGTAAAAAAACCACTTTACAAATGGACTGGACAATGTTTCCAAAGGTAATTCATGGCTCACTGAAGTTAAACAAATTGGAGGGGGTTGTTATATTGGGGAGAGGTGTTAAGTGGCCTCAGGGTCTTGAATACCACCACACAAGATTTGTTCATTCCCCCATGGTTTAAAACTTACAGAGATGGGGTAAAGAATTTATGTCCTATTTCATTAGTGAGCAAAAGAAATCTAGACAAATGCACACAAGAATATACTTTTACGGATACTGCATTTTAAATAGGAAGAGTTAAGTTCTACCAACGCATTTTATCAAAGGCAGAGCTAAGTCTTGGTTACTTGGCTAAAATGTGACCATTTTAATAATTAACACTCATCTAAGTTACTTTGCAAAGAAATGGGAATAGAAGAAAAGGAACACAATGGTTACTAATAATAGCTCTGTAATGCTATTATTTAACAGATAATGTATAAGTAGATTTCATGAGTTGGAGCAATAATCCACTCTCTTGTTTAAATGGCTATCTCCTAAATTTAGATATTTCTTGATTTAATTTTAGGGTTTGAGCATATTTGCTAAAAAAGGAGTCCATTTTTCCTTCCACTGTGTTTGTATAACATTCCAAGAAACAAAGGAGACTCCACTCTTTGGAGCAGCACCAGCCACACAGCCTCCAGTCACAGATGGTCGTGAAGTAGCAGGTTTTTCCACCCTCTGCAATCTTAAAGAGCTGTGACCCAAGGGAAACTGTAAAACCCACATGTTAGAATAACTTAGATTTCTTGTGATAGACTGAGTAAACAAATGGACAATGGCTAGACTTTATATGACAATAGAACACTGATCCCCAAAAGAAAATTCTGCAGCAACCACCTCAGAACAGTCAGGACTTCCTGAATGACTAACAACTTATTTTTGTTTCTACTTCCAGGACAAACCAGAGAAATCCAACTATTCTCCCCAAACCAGTCACAAAGGATATTCCATTTCTAGTTATTCCTCTTCCATCTTCCTCATGATAACAGCCTCTAATCAGGGGTTATGGAAACTTCTTTGTTTTCTCATTATAAAGCTTGTCCTCACCCAGACAAGAATTGTCTCCCTCCTCATAGCAAATTGCTCCCATGTAGGTGGTCTTCATTTATTTCCATGTGTGAATGATACTTGTGTTGACTGAATGACTACTTCTAAAAAAAGACTACTTCTAAAAAAAGAAAAAAAAACCCTCCAGCCATATGCAATACAATGCACTTCTGTAACCACCTGAGAACTTCTGGCCCCTAGTCGTGTTTGAGAGAAAAGGGATTCTACTTGAAAGGACACAAAATAGAAATTTTTAATAAATTGATTTTTAAAAATATTTGTCTGTGCTTCTATGAAAGTTACCAATTTAATTTAAACTAAGAATTTACAAACAGACATGCACTATGACTCCATTTTTGTTTTACATACATATATATATATATATATATATATATAGAGAGAGAGAGAGAGAGAGAGAGAGAGAGAGAGAGAGATATGCCTATAAAGGAGTTATGGGTGATGGGATGGGGGTGTTTACTTTCTAAAATATATTTTCTATAACGAATGTGTTTCTTAGATAATTTTTTTTTTTTTTTTTTTTTTTCGGTACGCGGGCCTCTCACTGTTGTGGCCTCTCCCGTTGTGGAGCACAGGCTCTGGACGTGCAGGCTCAGCGGCCATGGCTCACGGGCCCAGCCGCTCCGCGGCATGTGGGATCCTCCCGGACCGGGGCACGAACCCCTGTCCCCTGCGCGGACTCTCAACCACTGCGCCACCAGGGAAGCCCTCTTAGATAACTTTTTAAAGTCACTTTTTAAAAAGTTTCTGAATTAACTTCCTTAAATCTTTAGCTATTTTTTCCTCCACTAAAACATTTCTTCAAACCATGTAAACCTAAATCCTGACATTAAATGTGATTAAACTAATCTTTTTAGAAGTACATTTCTTATATCTGAAGAGAAGCACTTTGGATATTGAGGAAGACTTAATGATCCATAATGCAGAGAGTGGGGAAGCAAAAGCGGTTTCTGCTCTTTCACACTCGCTCTTCTTTTAATTAAGACAAATTTTTCTGTAAATAACTCGTTTCTGTTGGTTTTGAGGAAAGCTTGAGAGGCGAGAAGAACCCCTGACCGGGAAAGACAGGAAAGGGGCATTACAGAATGCCATGCCTTCTCTGGAGACCCACCCAGCCCGTCCCCTTTCCCTCCTGGGATTGGGGTAGAGACCAGCGCGTCACGGGCTTTGAGGAACTGCCATTCCGCTCCGATTCTTCTCAAACTCAGCTGGTACCACCCTCAGCCCGGGAGGTAACGCCTCTGCCTGAGGGCTCCGCATTCCTCCAGCCCGCCCCACCTTTGCTGTGGAATAAGTGGGAACCCCTAAACTAGACAGTTCTCAGCCCTCCCGCAGACTTTCACCAAAAACTCCAGGACTAAAGGAGGCACAGGGTTACGCTGAAAATCGGCTTGGGCCTCCCTGTAGCTTCTTTTCGTGAACCACCGGCCGAGCGCAATCGAGGTAATTAGTTGATCCAGGTCCCCAGAGACGCCGGACTCCTCAGCGCTGCCCAGGGGCCCCCAGCTCTTCGTCTTCAGTTCCACTGAGGCTAGCACTACCTTCCCTGGGACAAGTTGGGACATAGTCACATCACTAGCGCAGAGTACTCACGCCCGGAGGCCCTGCCCACTGGCCAGCTCAGCCAATCGCGGCGCGGGCAGGCGGTGGGGGCGGGGGCGGGCGGGCCGCAAACCAGGGCCTTAAATGCAGAGTCAGGCACAACCCGGCCAGAACCTCCGGCCTCGGAGACCTGGGGCGAGCTGCGTGCGTCCGTGGAGTGCGCCTGCGCAGCTGTGGCAGCCGCAGGTCAGCGACCTAGTCTGGGGCCGAGGCGGGTCAGGGACAGGGACTGGAGGAAGGGATATCCAGGGACTCGGGCGAGGGGGCAGGAGCGACCCCCAGGAAGGACAGCGTCTGCCCGCCGGGAGTTGATGAGGCTGGGTCGGCGCTCCCTCAAGCTTTGGCAGCCTTGAGGTGGGGAAGGGGGCAGGGCTATTTGGGAACCCCAGGGCAGAGGTGACACCACCCGGGGGGGTGGGTTTCTAGGCCGGTCAGCCTCTGGGAGGTGGCAGGCACAAGTCCAGGTCGGTTGCGGCAGTGTGACCCCCGAACTCCGGGCTAAGGGGCCCGTCGCTCCCTGCGCCGCCGTAAACAGCCTCTGGAAGCGACGGGCTTGTGGGGAGAGCTGGGAGCTGGGCAGCAAGTCCCTGGCCTGGCCCCGCCTACAGCGCGGGTGCGGGCTCAAACCAGGCGGGTTCTTTGAGCCCCAGGAGTCTGGCCCTGACCGGGCACGAGAACTGGGGGCTCTGGGCGCCGTCGTGCCACGTGATCGCGTGCCCGGTCTGGAGGGCGAGGGAGGGGGTGTGGGCTACACAGGACAAGGGTAGGGACGGTAGAGCGCTGTGTACACTCCTGCCCACCTTCTTCTGGGAAGGCTTTTTAGAAAGGTTTCAATTTAGATAGCAGAGACTCGAAGGCATATCTCACCCCCTGCTGTTTATCAGCCAAGAAGAAAGGTGTGAGGTAGCCATCTAACTCTTTGAGATCCATGTCTGTCCCTACTTAGGATCAGGCGTCCTGATAAATAAAATTCTTGGGTCACCTCCATATGTTCAGTAAATAACCTGGACCAACGGTTTCCTAGTTGTTGCCTTAAGATTCTGACACATAAGTTGTGGCAGAAATTCTTATCAAAAACTAAATTATCATTGCACTCATAGTGAAGTCTGTTTCAATTCCTATAGCACTTGTCAGCCTGTTTTTTATTTTGATGGCTGAATCAAATACCTCCACTGTGTTAAGTCTTTGACCTGTTTTTCTCCACCCATATCTTTAGGCTCCTTTCACAGATTTTCTGTAAATATTTGAGAAGATCATTTAAATGTTCTTAGTCCACCATAGTGGCTATAACATCCAGGAGAAAGTAGGATGGCTTTTTTAAAGCATTGGCCTCATCAAATACTAATTCTTTTTCCTTCCTAGGTTTTTGAAACATGAATCCTTCTCTCTTCCTGACTGCCCTTTGCTTGGGAATAGCCTCAGCTGCTCCAAAACTTGATCAAAATTTAGATGCACACTGGTACCAGTGGAAGGCAACACACAGGAGACTGTATGGCATGGTTGGTAACATCTGAAAATTTCCAGAGGGACCCCACAGACAATGGTCCATGCTGTTGGAGTTTATAGCCAGAGAGTAGTTTCTGGAGTAGTTGTTTTAGCTTTTATCAAGGCAGTAACTTAATGGCACGTATTTCTGAGCACAGCATGGGCATATTTTCCTGTGTCAGAGTTAGGAGAACAGCTCCCAGAAGTATAAAGCCATCCCTGACAATAGTTTTTCTTTTTCTCTGTCTGCAAATCCATTTGGTGAACATGCGTTGGGTTTTAAATAGAAGTAAAAATTTATGACCAGTTATTTGTTTGCATCTAGAATGAAGAAGGATGGAGGAGAGCAGTGTGGGAGAAGAATATGAAAATGATTGACCTACACAATCAGGAATACAGCCAAGGGAAACATGGCTTCACCATGGCAATGAATGCCTTTGGTGACATGGTGAGTGTGGCATGAGTTGCTGAACTTTTTGTGCCTCCTCTTCTCAGTACTTTAGCAAAATAACTTCTTCAACATTTTATTTACTTTTCCTTAAAGACCAATGAAGAATTTAAGCAGGTGATGAATGGCTTTCAAAACCAGAAGCACAAGAAGGGGAAAGTGTTCGATGAACCTGTCTTTCTTGAAGTCCCCAAATCTGTGGATTGGACTAAGAAAGGCTATGTAACTCCTGTGAAGAATCAGGTATGACAGTATTCAGATTCAGGTCTTCTTAAGAATGTTTAGGTATATGGGCTGTTGTTGGTCTTTGTCTTGTAAACTGATGGCTTTTTTATTTTCAGGGTCAGTGTGGTTCTTGTTGGGCTTTTAGTGCTACTGGCGCCCTTGAAGGACAGATGTTCCGGAAAACTGGCAAACTTGTCTCACTGAGTGAGCAGAACCTGGTGGACTGCTCTCGACCTCAAGGCAATGATGGCTGCAGTGGTGGCTTAATGGATAATGCCTTCCAGTATGTTAAGGACAACGGAGGCCTGGACTCAGAGGAATCCTATCCATATCTTGGAAGGGTAAAAGGAGCTCCTTATCTTGTCATTACAGCTCTGCTTTTGAACACTTTCAGAGATAACAGACATCTTATTCAGCATTCACATTTTAGATGTAAACTGTCAGAACTGTCATTATAAATTATCAGCTGTTGCACAGGTCTCTGATTAGATGGTTAACATAGCTTGTCTTACTTCTATGTAATATGGAGAATATGTACACCATTCTGCATATAATGCATAATTCTCCATAGTGAAAAATTTCTTATGGCCAGGTAGACCTAAGTGGTCTTACTGAAGAAATATCTACTAATTTTTCAATTTCAAACCAACCAATAGCATTTTGCTGGGCTGCTTTATAACAAAATTGATTCAGAAATTATTAAGCTGCAAACTGCTGAGTCTTCTGGTCCTATAATTCATGTTCCTCATAAGGTGGATGGTAGTAATCAAGTCTCTTTCCCCTTTATCTTTAAAAGGAAACAAACAGCTGTAACTATAAGCCTGAGTGTTCTGCCGTCAATGACACTGGCTTCGTGGACATCCCTCAGCGGGAGAAGGCCCTTATGAAGGCAGTGTCAACTGTGGGGCCCATCTCTGTTGCTATTGATGCAGGCCATACATCCTTCCAGTTCTATAAATCAGGTAACTGTTTGTCTTTTATTATAGAAATTCAGGCAGGAAAAAGTTGAAAACATGACCATGATTGACTCTGGTATGGAGTCCTGTTTTCTAGGACTGTAGAATTTTGAGTGTATGCATTTAATGACAATGATATTTCCATTTGACATTATACTTTAAGCATTTTCTCATGATGACAAGCTTCATAAATATTTTTAAATGGCTATGTAATTAATTCTTTGTATACAACCTAATTTATGTAACTATTCTTCAACTGTTGGTCCCTTTTTCCAAAAGTTTTTTTACTATTGTAGTTAGATCTGTAAAGAACACTGTGGTTCAAGTATTTTTTTGTTTTGTGCTGTTTTCTTAGTTGGCATTCAAGGAGTAGAGAGGATTATGCTAATTAATAGTAGTAGTTAGTAGTTGAATGCCTAAATCACCTTAACCTTGATAACTAGGTCTTATTATTGGAAATATTTTTTAGGTAGAAAATATATCTAAGATTTTGTTGAATTTTGTTGATTTCTAGTGAGTTAAATTTTTTTTCTTTTTCCTTTTCATCAGCCGTTACTATTTTTGGTCAAATATTTAAGTCTTATTTGGAATTTGTTTATGACATTTCACTGAATTTTGAGATACTTCTCTTAATTGGTTGATAGCTTGGGTTACTGTCATGTGTCACTTGGAACTCCTCGCCCTAACATTGAAGTTTACTCTCCCAGGTATTTATTATGATTCAGACTGCAGCAGCAAAGACCTGGATCATGGTGTTTTGGTGGTTGGCTATGGCTTTGAAGGAACAGATTCAAATAACAATAAATTTTGGATTGTCAAGAACAGGTATAAAACTCCAAATGATATATTTATATTTTAAATTGAAAAGGGAATCCTTATTTGGAATCAGTATTTGATTTCAGGTCCAAAAAAGCTCAATTTTGAAATCCCAGAAGTCTTTCTCCCACTTAAACACAGAAATACTGATATGTGATTATAAGATTCTGTAGCAAGTTCGTTGGGGTTATTATTATGTATTTGTAACATTGCATTTCTAAATTCTGAAAATTTTCTTAATTCAGAAACACATCCAGCCCCAGGGGTTTCATATAAAGGATTTTGCACCTGTAGAGTTGAGAGCTGGTTTCCTTTTACTGTCTCTAATTTTTGAACAAGGAGTAGGGGGCAGAAACATCCACCTCTGCTCATTCTTTAAGTCTGAAAGATTGTCCAAGAGTCCAGTGGCCTCTGTGCATCCTTTCTGATATCATTTGATGTCCTGCCATTGCATTCTACTCCCAGCTCTCAGAGGTCTTTGAGGGTTGTGAGGATCAATTTTCACAGCTTAAGTTCTTTAACTGAGATGAGCCTGAGGAGACAGACTGCTGCATTGGAATGCCAGTTCTGCCTCAGTTTTCTATCTTAAAAAGTTAAGATAAGGACCCACAGGAGTTAATATACTTATAAATATATGTAACAAAACTTAGAATAGTACCTGATACATGCTACGCACTATTTTAATTATTAGTTGTTATTATTATTAATGAAGAAAATGTGTACTTGATGCTTTGTATAAAATGGAAAACATGTTCTTTTTTCAGTTGGGGTCCAGAATGGGGCTGGAATGGCTACATAAAAATGGCCAAAGACGAGAACAACCATTGTGGAATTGCCACAGCAGCCAGCTATCCCATTGTGTGAGCTGATGGATGGTGATAATAGAGGACTTGAGGGCAGCATACCTGGAGGAATTTTATCTTAAAACTGACCAAACCCTTATTGTATAAGATAAGATACTTGAACCATTGAGGATCCAAGTTGTGATTCGAATTCTGTGATATTTTTATAACGGTTAGATGTTACCACTACTTTAATTACTGTTATAAATACCTTTATAATGTGGAAGACTCATTGCTTAACTCTAAGACTTTTGAATTTTCACTTTTTAAAAGGATACATAAAACTTTACCCTTTACAATAAATTTTAATTCAATATGTAAAGGTGGAACTTTCTCTTTTTAATGCATTAACTTGTAGTAGTTGGGGTATATAATTGGGCTATAAAGACATAACTGAATGTGCAAATGGTTCATTAGGAGAAAGACACTGGGTGGCTCTGCAGATATTCTAGTTATAAATATGCAGATTTTATGTCAACCATGTTACCTAGTGTTCCCAAAAGTAAATATAATGGTTGTGATTAACAAATTTCAGGTGCTTGTTAATAACTGGAGAAATCTGTTCAAGATCCATAAGAAATGAGGCTGGCCTAGAAAAATAGTCCTCTGGCCTCAGAATATTGATGAGATCACTAGGTCAAACTTGGGCTTAGCTACCTGATCTCTGAATTTAAAAACTCAGAAAGGAACAAAACAGCCTAAGCATATGGTTACAAAGATAGTAAATACAAATAAAACAGTATTTTTTTATATTTAAAAGATGGGAAGGAAGTATGCCAAACTTCTGGGTGAATTGGGGCCGATTATTTTCTTTAACCTGCTCTGCAGAAACCATGTATTTTTATTAGAAAAAAAATAGTAAAAATATACCTACATTCTGTAAGCTAAAGAAGCATGTGTATATGTTTTTAAAAATCTCATGTTCCCAATCAAGGAAATACAAGGAATAAACTATAGAAATATTTAATCCAGCCATAATCCATTGTGAAGGGAATGAGTGATGGAGCACAACTGGAACTTTATATCCTACAAAACCTTCACTAGCCTTTGTCCACAGCCATTTTTGGAAAATACAGTCTACCACATGCAGTCAGGGATTCCTTCATCTTACATTACAGCAGCAGGCTAACTCAGAGTGCTATGTACAGCATCCTGGAACAGCTAAAGACTAAGGAAACATTGAGGTGCTAAATTGAATGAAAGTATGGTGGCTTTTTATTTAATAAAAGTTTCAAGTCAAATCAGAAGACCCCCCGCAGATGTCTAAATTATATTTTAGTATATTTGTGTTTCTATAACTTTCAAATATATTAACCTTGCAAAAAGTTCCAAACCACATCTATCATCTAACAGGATTTTTCAAAGGAGCCAATAGACTTGAAATAAATAGAACTGGAAACAAATATGATCATCACAAAAATCTGAAGTACAAACTTAACTACCAGTATTACTTGTAGTCCAGATATCTAAATAGTTCCTTATTATAGTTAAATTGCAAAGGAGATAAGGAAAGGTGAGAGATAATTCAGCAAATGTGAGGAAGGAATTGGCTTACATGGGTATGTAGCTCTACAACTTGGGCACCTTCTTAGGGGAGGGAAAGGGCTCTATAATAAGGAAATCTCCATTCATAGCACGTATTTCAATCAGTATCTCCAAGGTATGTTTACAAAATCTTAAAAAGCAATTATAGCCTGCCTATTTCTGTTAGTGGTTGGTGATTGATGAAAGTTACAGTAATAAGACCATATTAGGTGTTTTGCCTGTAAAACTTTAATTTGGCCATGTTTCCTAATCTCAGTTACCTTTTGACTGATATAAAAGTCTGAAAAGCAAAAAAAAAAATTTCTGGGATTTAAAAAAGCAAATATTAGTGGTATCCCATCACTTCACTTTAAGCATGGAATTTCACAAATGTCCATGATCATCTCTATTTTTAAATAAGTTAGTAAGAAACTTACCAAGAGCTGCTCCATGGTCTCGTTCCTTAGTACTACTTTTTAAAACTTTTCTTGTTCATATACTTACTCGTTCAAGTATTCATCACTTCTATGTCACAGCACTGTATGGGCTCTAGGGACACAAGAGTAAAGCAAATAGTCAGTTCCTCCCTTATGGAGCTCATTCTCATGTTGCTGAGCCGATGCATAACCTCCATCCCTGCCACAATGGCCACTTTGTTCATGAGCCCATTGGCAATGACAGGAGTGGCTGGGAAAAGAATCTGACTGGTATTCACAGAACAGGTTGTCCTATTCACTTGATTTACTGAGGTTACCCTTAGGTGAGCATTCACATGGGACACAAATATACTCATGCTTTTTGCCCATTCAGAGAGCTCTATCCACATACCTCTTCTCCAGACCTCTTTGTCACCAAGTTTCCAATTATGTTCCTTCCAAGTCTCAGACCATCCAGCCAAACCATGGCCACAGCCCATGAATCAGTATATAATCACACATCTGGCCAGTTTTCCTTCCAAGCAAAATGAACAACCAAATGCTCAACGTTCTGCTCACAGGGAGAATTATCCTTCACCCCTGTCCTTCAGCGGTGTCCCAGAAAGGGGCTTTAGTGTTGCAGCTGTTCACTTCACTTGATGCCTGTATATCATGCAAAACCATCTGTGAGGCCCAAGTTTTTTCTTCCTCAGTCAACTCATTGTAGAGAACTCCACATGGGGCCATAGGTGCAGACTGGGAGAGAGAAGGCAGAAGTAGGGGCTACAGGCATTTGGGCAACTCCTTAATGTAACTTACTTTTGCCTTTAGGGCCTGCTCAGGCTGTCTCATATACACCACTTCTACTTGATGATGGAGTGCTGTTTTTTTGGCTTGATGGGTTGGGTAATACCCAGTTCATGATGAGCAGCTCATGAACTTGGTAGCCCATGGTTAAGCATTCATTCTCTACTAAGACCCAGTAGCAAGCTAAAAACTGCTTCTCAAAAGAAGAGTAGTTATCCACAGAGGATACCATAACTTCGCTCCAAAAGCCTACGGGTCTGCATTATGATTTGCCTACTGGAGTCTGTCAATGGCTCCAAACAGCATCTCTCTTTGCCACTGACACTTAAAACACCATTAGATATATTGGATCATGTGGCCCAAGTGGAAGAACAGCTTGCATGGCAACCTGGACTTGTTAGAGAGCCTTCTCTTGTTCTGAGCCCCACTCAAAACTAAGCTTTTTGGGTTGCTCAATCAGTGGACTAAAGTAGCATGCCCAAATGAGAAATATGTTGCCTCTATAATCCAAAGAGGCCCACTAGGCTTTCTGCCTCTTTTTTGGTTATAGGAGGGGCCAGATGCAGGGCCAGATCCCTTCATCTTAGAAGGGATATCTTGACAAGCTCGACTGAACACCTAAAAGTCTTACTGAGATGGGAAGCCCCTGAATTTTTGTAGAGTTTATTTTCCACCCTCTGACATGCAAGTGTCTTACTAATAAGACCAATAAGTCTAGGGTAGCTGCTACTTTTTGCTCACTAGTTCCATTTAGCATAATGTCACCAATGTAATGGATCAGTGTGATGTCTTGTGGAAGGAAAAGACAATCATGATCCATGTAGTCTAAGTTATGACATAGGGCTAAAGAGTTGATATACACCCAAGGCAAAACAATGAAAATGTATTCTTGACCTTGCCAGCTGAAAACAAACTGCTCCTAGTGATCTTTACTAATAGGTATGGAGAAAAAGCATTTGCCAGATCAATATACTGCATACCAGGAACTAGGGGATGTATTAATTTGCTCAAACTATTTCACCACATCTGGAACAGCATCTACAATTGAAGTTACCACCTGGTCATGTTTATGATAATTTATTGTCATTCCCCAAGATCCATCTGTTTTCTTCACAGGCCAAATAGGCAAGTGGAATGGGAATGTGGTGAAAATCACAATCCCTGTATCCTTCAGGTTCTTGATAGTGGTACTAATTGCTGCAATCTTCAAGGAACGAGTCATTACTTTTGGTTTATTATTTTGCTTGACAGAGGAAGTTCTAGTGGCTTCCACTTGCCCTTTCCTACCATAATAGCCCTCACTCCACATGTAAGAACCACTGTGGAGATTCTGCCAGTTGCTGAGTATGTCTATTCCAATTATCTATTCTGGAACTGGGGAAATAACTACACTGGAACCACTGTGAGATGGATCAGAGCAAAAACTCCATTGATCATTTGACCTCTACAAGCCCCTACTCTAATTTGCAGACCACAGTGACATTTTTGGGTCTCCTGGAATTAGTGTCAGTTCAGATCCAGTATCCAGTAGTCCCCCAAATGTCTGATTATCTCCTTTGCTCCAATGTACAGTCACCTTGGTAAAGAGCTATTGATCCCTTTGGGGAAGTCTGGGAGAAAGATTAACAGTATAAATTTTTGGCAGTGTAGTGGGGTCCCAGTATTCCCTTCATTTAAGGGTTTGGGGATCTGTAAAAGTTCTCAAGTCTGGGAATCGATTGAGGGGCTGTGACTCTGGTTTATTATTATTTTATTATTATTATTATTATTCAAGTTCACTTACTTGACCTAGAACTCTTCCATTTACACAGATCAAATAAAAATCTAGTAGACTGCCCATTTATTTCTCTACTAGGGACATCATGATCTCTATTAACTCTAGTTAATGATATTCATGCTAAATTATTTAAGAGGAAGTACTGATATTTTTCTGCAAAATACTATTTTTTCATTTTATGTGGCAAAATATACATAATATAAAACTTACCATTTTAACCACATATAATTCAGTGTCACTAAATATATTCATGATGTTGTACAAACATCACTACTATCCACTTCTAGATCTTTTTCATCATCCCAAACAGAAGATCTGTACCCATTAAACAATAACTCCCCAGTCTCCCCTTCTACCAACCCCTAGTAATCTCTATTCTACTTTCTGTCTCTATGAATTTGTCTATTCTAGGTACCTCTATAAGTGGAATCATACAATATTTGTTCTTCTGTGTCTGATTTATTTCACTTAGCATGATGCTTTCAAGGTTCTTCCATGTTTTGCATGTATCAGAATTTTATTATTCTTTAAAGCTGCATACTGTTCTGTTGTATGCATATACCACATTTGTTTATCCACTCGTGTGTTGATGGACATTTGGGTTGTTTCCACCTGTGGACTATTATAAAGAATATGGTAATTCTATATTTGACTTTTTAAGGAACTGCCAACTGTTTTCCACAGCAGCTGTAACATTTTACATCCATACCAACAATATGACCTGGATGAAAGAAAGCTAAAGCATGGTACCCAAATACTGTTAGTTACTATCAATTTGCACTTGGTTCCCAGTGGCAAATAACCAGGGTGTGTCTCTGACTAGATCTCCCTCAGTGATTTTTATCAGCCATTTAAATCAACACAGTGACAGCAATGACACATAAGGAAGCTTATGGGAACTTTCTTCTAACATAAACATACACACAAATCCATCCCACCCCACTAAACTACCCAAAACACACATGAAATACAAATAAAAACAATGCTGGGATTTCCCTGGTGGTGCAGTGGTTAAGACTACGAGCTCCCAATGCAGGTGGCTGGCTTCGATCCCTGGCCAAGGAACTAGATATCACATGCATGCTGCAACTAATAGTCTGCATGACACAACTAAGGATCCAGCAAGCTGCAACTAAGCAGCCCAAGTGCTGCAACTAAGGAGCCTGAGAGCTGCAACTAATGAAGCCTATCAGCCACAACTAAGGAGCACATGTGCCACAACTAAGGAGCAGGTGAACTGCAGGTGGGGAGCCCACGAGCCACAACTAACAAGCCCGCCTACCACAACTAAGACCTGGCACAACCAAATAAATTTTTTTTAAAAAGTATCTAGATAAGGTAAGAATATTTTAAAAGAAAAAAAAAAGTTTGCTATGGAAATGCAGCTCTGAAACGAATCCCCTGCGCCCCAGGTCACCACCAGCCTCTCCTATGAGGAAATGATTGACAAAGCTGCAGTGACAAAATTTTCAGGGAGGGTCTATTAAACAAAACTCTTGACTGCAAGTGACAAATCAACTTTAAACTGGCTTATGCAAGAGGACTTCTTGGCTGTAGGCATGGCTGGATCTAGGACTCAGAGAATGTCTCCAGCACTTTGTTGCTCCTGCCTCCAGGATCCACTTCCTCCGTGTTGGTCATGCTCCGAGTCAGGATCTCCCTTTTACCCTCTATGGAGGAAAGTGTTTTTCCCAGTTATTTCCAGGGCTGGTGTTGCTAGGCCCTGCATGGGTTATGGGTTACATGCCTTCCTCAGAATGTGGGGGGTGGTCTACACACCAAAATCACATGAATTGGCATTGGAAGAGTGGTGGTTCCACAGAAAAACCAGGGTGTCCTCACCAGGAGGTGAGGGCATATGTTATTTTTGCCCATCACAGAGAGTGTATACTCTGAATAAAAAAATCAGTATTTAAAAAGAGAAAGATAAAATATATTTTTAAAATAAAAATAGTAATAATAAAAATACAGAAAAAGAAAGAAGATAGAGAAAAGGATTTCCAAACCCTAGAAAGACTAAAACTAATAGAATGAAACTTACTGTCATAAATGTAAAGCTCGATGCTGAAATTAAATATGTACACATGTTAAATTGTATTAAAAAGTATATGTACATATATATAATGCACGTATAGAATAAAAGAGAAATGGTTTAATAATACTCTTTAAAAAATCTTAGTTTTTGGTTACCAATAATTTTGATATGATTAGCAACATGATTTGGGCACCCCAAAAGTTTGCAATAATGGAATTAAAGGTCTGGATAAAGAAGATAGTGACTTTAATTTCTACTTCCTGGCATTATGTCTGGTATATTGTCTTCAGGCCTATGAGCCACATTTTAAGAAGGGTGCTGGTGAGCATCCAGAGAAGGATCAATATCTAGCTAAGAACTGTGTCTTTGGTGAAGGGAAATGCTTATTGCTATGAGGCAGGAGGTGTAATTAATCCAGAAAAAAGACAAGAAGATGACATTATGGAGAGAATTCCTGCTTTGCATAAGAAGGATGGTATCTTCAAATAGGTCGACCAGGTAGGCCTAATAGGCTTCCTGCAAAGCCCCATGGCCCCACTCAGGAACTGCAGGTCATGCTGCAGACCTCAGGTGACTTTCTAGACCAGTGTTAGAAAGGGCTCTCAAAGATCAGAAGTTTCTGGAACTCTGGTACCACCTGATTTTGCAGAGAGCAACAGTCTCCGGCAGGTAAAACTGAGGCATCTACAGCCTCCAGGGACTTTGAGGGATCTGGGGATCATGGCAGGTGTTTTTCCTGGTCAGCTAGGTACACTGCCCAGGCTGCAGAGCAGCATTTCCTGCACATGAATATTCTCTTCTGCATGGTCTCCGAGAACAGGAGTGGCCTGGACACCTGCAGAAGGGCAAGGCAGCTGCAGTTGCAGACACAAGAGTATGACTTTAGCTCTGGACCACACCCAAGCTTGCGAAGGAAGGAGTGCGCTACCGGTATTTCTAAGAAACACACTGGTTATTTGTTTTCATGTTATTCAGTCTATTTTTCTTGGAAAAATGTGAATACAATTTTTAAAAAAATTATGTCTACTATTTCTATCAATTACCAAGAGTGGGTATCAAAGTCCCCAACTATAATTGTGGATTTGTCTATTTCTCCATTCAGCCTTGTCAGTTTTTGCTTTATGTACTTTGATGTGTACACATTTAGGATCATTATGTCTTCCTGGTGAATTGATCCTTTTATCATTATGTAATATTCCTCTTTGCCTCCAGTAATTATATTTGCTCCCAAGTCTACTTCAACTGATGTTAATTTGGCCCCTGTGCAACCATTTAAATTAATGTTTGCATGGTATGTCTTTTCATCCTTTTACTTCCAACTTACCTCTGTCCTTGTATTTGAAGTGAGTTTCTTGTAAACAGCATATTTTTGGGTCATGTTTGTTTGTTTGTTTTTTTAATCCACTGTGCCAATCTCTGTCTTTTAATTAGTGTATTTAGACTATTTACATTTAAGGTAATTCTGATGTTTTAGGGCTGAAGTCTACCATTTTATTGTTTGCTTTCTGTTTGTTTCCTATGTTTCTTGTTCTTATATCTCTTTTCTTACCTTCCTGTGGGATATTTGAATATTTACTAGGATTCTGCCATGATTTACCTAGAGTTTTTTGAATATAGCTTTGTATAATTTTCTTAGTGATTGCTTTAGGTATTCCAATATATATATGTAACTTATCACAGACTACCAATATTGATGTTTAACCATTTCTAGTGAAGTACAGAAAACTTATTTCCATTTGAGTCCCTTTACCCTCCCACTTTTTAAATATAATTGTTATATTTCCTCCTTATATTTTGAACACCATGTGGGATGATGTTTTAATTTTTGTTTCACCAATCAAATATGATTTAAGAAACTCATGAAAGACTGGATAATCTTTTACATTTACCCCTATTTTTACCCATTCTCATGTTCTTTCCTTTCTGAAGTTCCAAGCGTTTCTGTTAGGGAACTTCCTTTAACCATTTTTTAAGAGTATGTTTGCTAGCATAAAATTCTCTTAGTTTTACTTCATCTGATAATATTGTGATTTTGCCTTCATCCTTGAAGGATATTTTCACTGGATAAAGAATTCTAGGTTGACAGTTTTTTTTCTTTCAACACTTTAAAAATGTTTTCTACTTTCTTCTGGCCCCAGGGTTTCAGATAAAGTAGTATGTTGTTATTAAAATTGGTGTTCCCCTATAAGTAATGTGTTGCTTCTCTGGATGTTTTCAAGACTTTTTCTTTATCTTTAGTTTTCAGAAATTTAATTATGATGTGTCTTTGGCATGGATTTCTTTGGATTTTTCTTCTCTGGGAATCATCCAGTTTCCTGAATCTGTAGATTTATATTTTTCCCAAATTTGAGAAGTTTCAGACATTATTTTTTCCAAATGCTTTTTCAGTGCTACTCTTACTCTTGTCTCTGGGTTTCTGATGACATATATGTTAACCCTTTTGTTATTGTCCTACAAGTCCTTGAGATGCTGTCTTTTTTTTGTGTGTGTGTGGTACGCGGGCCTCTCACTCCCGTGGCCTCTCCTGTTGCGGAGCACAGGCTCCGGACGCGCAGGCTCAGCAGCCATGGCTCATGGGTCCAGCCGCTCCACGGCATGTGGGATCCTCCTGGACCAGGGCACGAACCCATGTCCCCTGCATCGGCAGGCGGACTCTCAACCACTGCACCACCAGGGAAGTCCTGTCTTTTTTAAAGTCTACTTTGTTGTTGTTGTTGCTGCTGTTTCTCACATTGGGTAAATTCTACTGATTTGTCTTCAGATTCTTTGAATTTATCCTGTTATGTCCACCCAACTATTGAGCTTATACAGCAAGTTCTTCATTTTGATTATTGCATTTTTTCAGTTCTCTAATTTCCATTTGCTTTCTTTTTAGAATTTTTATTTCTTTGATTAAATTTTCCATTTTTCATTTATTTCCAAGAAATATGTAACTGCTTGTTGAATCATTTTTAAGATGGCTGCTTTAAATCCTTGTCATATAATTATGTCTGATATATCTTGGGATTGGTGTCTGTTCATTGTCTTTTCTCATTTCTGTTGTGATTTTCCTGGTTCTTGGTAAGATGAGTGTTTTTTTGTTATACCTTATTTTGTGTATTATATTATAAGATTATGGATCCCATTTAATATTCCTTTTAGCAGTCATTGTGCAAGAGCCAGGTGGGTATATTTGTTCAGCTTCCTGCCAGACTCTTACAAACCATCCTGGCCAAAATGGGACACTGACTCACACTGCTTTCTTGAAGACGGGTAGGGTGAAAGTTCAGGTCCCTCGTCACTTCATTGTCACCTTCCTGGCAAAGGTGGGGCACCGACCCACACCACCTTGTTGCCTCTGAGTGGTGTTGTATGACCAGCTCACTGCTTGGCTCCACTGCCTCCCAGGTAGGGAAGGAGGGTGAGCAGAAAGCTGACTGACACCATTTTGTTACTATGGGTAGGGGTGAAGCATCAGCTCCCCACAGAGCCCCACTGACATCAGGGGATGGGAGAAGCAGAGTGTCAGCTACCCCTCCTTGCACTACTCCCTTCTGCCTCATTGATGCCAGGTGAGGTGGAGGGTCAGCTTCCCAATAGGCATTGATGACAGGGGTGGGAAAGGTGAAGCCTAGTTTTAACTAGCTCTACCTTGTATAGCCTTGTGACGTTTCTTTGCTGCCACGTGGGGGTAGAGGATCAGTTCAATGCTTGGCCCCACTGACGCTCTCTGGGAGGAGCAGGGGGAAATCAGACCACTGCTTGCTTCCAAGAAAGTATGGAATCCCAGCCCCTTTGACACTACTGTCTCTCTCTCATTGTTTGTGTCTGGGTTTCAAAAATATGGTGGCTTTGCTTTCTGAGATGTCCTGCTCTTATTCTCCTCCCTAATTTCAGTTTAAATCTCCTCTTTTCATCATCTCTGTTTTCCCTATCATGCTTGATTTTTGATTCCACTGTAAGCAATTTCTCCTCATTGCTTACAATGAAATGTAGGGCCTTGTCCTAAAAGGGAACCCCAGCAGGTCAATTCAGAGTTCATAGGAGCTATACTGATCTTTCCCTTTTAGTCCATTTTAACATAGGCTCCTTGCACCCAAGTGGTACTGGAGACAATTAACTTACTTTTAGAGCTGCTGTTCTCAAACTGTCTCATCTCATTGTTTTCCTTTCTTTCTCTTGCACAGATGCTACTAGTATGCAGGTCATTTGTCTCCACATCCATATTTTGAAATTTGTGGGGATATCTTGTCATCTGTTTTCCTTTCTTTGGTAAATTTGTCCCTGATGTTTGATGTTTAGTGTTGTTTTGATACCTAGACACTCTTTTTTTTAAATATGATTTTTAAATTTTTATTTATTTATTTTTGGCTGCGTTAGGTCTTCATTGCTGCATGCGGGCTTTCTCTAGTTGCAGCAAGCGGGGGCTACTCTTCGTTGTGGTGCGGTTTCTCACTGTAGTGCCTTCTCTTGTTGCGAAGCATGGGCTCTAGGTGTGCAGGCCTCAGTGGTTGTGGCACGTGGGCTCAGTAGTTGTGGCATGTGGGCTCAGTAGTTGTGGCTCACAGGCTCTAGAGCACAGGCTCAATAGTTGTGGCACATGGGCTTTTTTGCTCAGCAGCACGCGGGATCTTCCCGGACCAGGGCTTGAACCCATATCCCCTGCATTGGCAGGCAGATTCTTAACCACTGCGCCACCAGAGAAGCACGCTCTGTCTTTTTTTATGTAGCAGTTTAGAATGATTAAACAACTTTTCTACCACTGTTGTTGTCTTCCCAGGATACTCTCTTTCTTTCCATTCTTCATTTTCTATTGTCCATTCTTCTCAGAACAGTCAGTGTGATGTTCTCTCTGCATTGTTTCTTCATGGATAAAGTGGTATCACATGTGTTCATATGTTATCCAAACAGAAGAGAGAATTCTCATTTTGAGTCAATGACTGATTTAAGCCACCCCTCCTACAGGTTCAATGATGATAACTGCTGCAAAGGAAACTTCAGCTAGTCTTTTATAGGCAACAGTGTGGAAGGATGAGATGTGTTTTTCAAATTTAAAATTTCTATAATGGCATTGACATTTCATAATTAGACATAATATAAATATGCATGCAGTTAAAACGAATATATAACTCTTGCCACATGACTGAGACCAAGAGATTGATTCTTCCCTACTAATGTTTTTGTGAATTTTTTAAATCAGAGGCTTTCTGGTTCCACAGTTTCCAAGGAATAGAGATTAAAATGAGTCTAAAAAATCATCTTTTAAAATGAAATAGAAAATGTTTATCAAGAAATTAATATAATCTCTGTAATTGAGAATCAAAGGATAATTCAAAATACCTTATTAAAGGAAGCCTATCCTTCTTCTAGAAATGCCCAGTTTTCCATTGGTGCTCAAGCTTAAAAAGAATGTCAGGCGAAATCTGCATAAGGAAATAATGAAAAACTTACTGGGAAAGCCTACTAATATGGCCTCATTATGATTACTAATAGATGAATATGCTCAAATTCTCAATAACTAAGGCTGCTTCCCTCCAATAACTCAGCAAATAGTTTTTATTTTTAAAAACTCAGATATAGTCACTTTTCTCATAGCCTTTAAAATTCCTCTCTTCACAGAAACCTGTAGAATTTTAAAACACAAATTGACATATCTTCATGAATTTAGGTCCTTTTGGGGGAACCTATTTTTCAGTCACATCAATCTACATAAATGTCAAGTAAATGACTACATTCTGAACACTTTTAATATGAATATGATTTTCAATATTATTTGTTTAGATATCTGATAATGTTGTTAGAATAACTACACACACACACACACACACACACACACACACACACACACACACATTTCCAAACTATTTCATTTTATGCGATCCAAGCATTTTTTATTAAATTAACAAGAAAAGTTTAACATTCAAGTGGAGATGCAAAAGATCTAAATAACCAAAACAATTTTATAAAATAAAAATAAAGTTGGAGGGTTTATATTATCTGATTTGAACAATTACTATAAATCTATAGTAATCAAAATAGTGTGATATTGGCATAAGGATGCACATACAGAGCAATAGAGTAGAATAGCAAATACAGAAATAAACTGAAACATTATGGTCTGGTCAATTAATTTTCTATACAGGTGCCAAGGTACTTCAATGAACAAGGATAGTCTTTTCCATAAATAGTGATGGAATAACTGAATATTTGTAGAGGGGAACAGCTTAATCCTTACCCCATACTCCATATTATGCATAAAAATTAACACAAAGTGGATCATAGTCCTTACTTTAAAAGTTAAAAATATAAAGTTTCTAAAGGGTGAAATTGTTTTTATGACTGTGAGGTAGGCAAGGATTTCTTTACAGATAACATTAAGCAAAAAGAAAAAAAAATCTATAAATTAGACTTCATCATAATGAAACCTTCTGCTCTTTGAGAAAATCTCTTAAGAAAATAAAAAGCTAATCATGTGATGAAATGTTTTATATCTTGATTATCAATATCAAATCCTGGTTATGATACTTCACTATTGCTTTGCAAGATATTACCATTGGAGGAAAATGGATATATGGGATATCTCTGTATGTTTCTTACAACTGAATATTTATCTACAATTACCTCAAAATAAAATGTTTAATCTAAAAAGAGCACACCACAGACTGAGAGAAAACATTCTCAAAATATATATCTGACAAACAGCCTGTATACAAAATATACTTTAAATTTTTAGAGCTAAAAATTAAGAAGATGAAATCTCAATAATAGACAAAAATTTGAACATACCCTTCATAAAAAAGTTGCATACAAATAATGACAGGAAAATACATTCAATAAAATTTTCTATCCAAGAGATGCAAGTGAAACCCCTAACCAATAGAATGGCTAAAATTAAATGACTGATACTTTTCTGGTTCCAGACTAGATATAAGCACATGCTCTTATGTTCCCCTTACTATTTACAAAACAAACAAAAAACTAAAATAACCCTAGACAAAATTTATAAAGCAACCAACAAAATACTCTGAAGGTAGAGGGAAGAAGACAGATTGTATAAAGATCTTGAGACTAGAGAAAAGCCAGTCGTGATTTCCTGTAGGTTTTTTGTTTGTTTGGTTTTGGTTTTTTGCCTCATATATCATAGCCTGGGCACTGAAGAGACCTGTAGCCTGGAAAAAACAATGGGCACAGACAAAAAGAAAAACTTCCAGAAAAAGCCCACTCTCTCTAGCAGAAGGACCAGGAAAAAGGACAGAAACTTTTTACCATTCCTTCCCAATTTAGGAAAACAGAAAAAAGCACACACACACACACTCACACACACACACACACACACTCCCCTTAATTGTCACTGGGCACTGCAGCTGCAGAGACTGTAGACAGTCTTGTCTTCCATCCCCACCCTGCAATAACAGGAAGGCACCCCCTGTCAGCCATGGACGCTGTGTATGAAGTCCTGACATTCATTCCTGACAAGTAATAATGAAGCAGCACTTTCCATTTACAACCATGGAGACTGTGGGCAAAGACTGATTTTCTATCTCTTCCCTTCAATAACTAGGTGGAACCCAATCCTCTCTAGATAACCAGAGACTGTGGGAACAGACTTGTCTTCCATGCCTGATCTGAAATAGTACGGTGGTATCCCTTCCCCTCCACATTGAATGCTGCAGCTGCAGAGAATATCAACAAAGTTCTGTCTGTGCTTACCACCCTTCAGAAAAAGGGATGCCCCTCCCAACTAGATAATGGGAAGGGGGGCACTATAGAGAGAAGTGAACTAGAGAAAGAAATTTTCTTAATCTGTGCATGAAGTCTTGGACTGAACTCTGAACAGCCCATGCATAAAACCAACAAGAAACAAGAAAAGGTTTGAGAACTGAACACTGGTGTGGAATTCTGCCCAGGTTTCAAATGGGTCTCTGGACAGCACACAGTGGAAAAAATCTGGATAGCTCTGCAAAGTCTTTGAAAACTAAATTAATTTTTGAACCACAGCCCACAAAATTGGAACAGGAAGTGCATTTTAAACCAAAAAGTGTGCCTGCTAAAATGGAAGATTTAAATAGGAACCAGAATCTCAACCCAAAATTGCACATCATGTTGAGAGGCTAAAAAATCTCAACTTAAATGAGAAATGTAAATCATAGACTAGCAACACTGATATGACACAGATGTTGGAATTATCTGACAAGGGTTTTAAAGTAGTTGTCATAAAAATGCCACAATAAGCAATTGTGAACTATCTTGAAACAAATGAGAAAATAGAAATTCTTAGCAAAGAAGAAGAACACATAGGAAGTAGAAATCTGTCAAAGTGAAAAATGCATTAACTGAAATAAAAATTCACTGGATGGGCTCATTACCTGAATGAAGACAAAAGAAGAAAGAATTGGTGAATTCAAGGAAATATCAATAGAAATTATCCAATCTAAATGACAGACAGAAAACAACCTTAGGGACCTGTGGAACAAAAACCAAAGGTCTGACATTGATGTCATCAAAGTCCCAGAAACAGAAGAGAAAGAGTATGCAACTGAATAAATATTTGAAGATATAGTAACCATGAACTTCCAATACTTAGAAAAAGGCAAAAAACTAATGTCTGAAGAAGCTGAGCAAAGCCCTGACAAGAAAAATCCAAATAATTCCATATTGAGACATATCAGAATAAAATTTCTGAAAAATAAGCACAAAGAAACATCCTTGAAAGCAGCCAGAGATAAATGAGGCTTAACGTATAGGAGAGTAATGATTTGAATGACAGGGGATTTATCATCAGAAATGATGGAAGCCAGAATGAATGGCACAACCTTTTTAAAGTGCTGAAAGAAAGAACTGTCAACCCAAAGTTTTATGTCCAGAAAAAATATTCTCTAAGATGAAGATGAAATAAAGACATTCTCAAATAAAGCAAAAGTAAGAGAATTTGTCACCAGCAGATCTTCTCTAAAAGAATGGCTAAAGTAAGTTCTTCAGACAGAAAGGAAATAATAGCAAAAGAAAGCTTAGAACATCCAAAATGGAGGTAAACCAATAGGAAGAGTAAACATATAGTTAATACAATATACTATTCTTTCTGTCTTCTGAGTTTTTCAGTTTTTACTGGGTCCAAGCAAAAATGATAACATTGTCTAATGTGATTCTCAATGTAAGTAGAAGTAATATTTTTATTTATTTATTTTTTTTTTTTGCGGTACGTGGGCCTCTCACTGTCATGGCCTCTCCCGCTGCGGAGCACAGGCTCCGGACGCACAGGTTCAGTGGCCATGGCTCACGGGCCCAGCCGCTCTGCGGCATGTGGGATCTTCCCAGACTGGGGCACAAACCCGTGTCCCCTGCATCGGCAGGCATGCTCTCAACCACTGTGCCACCAGGGAAGCCCTAGAAGTAATATTTAAGACAACTGTATTATAAAGAGGGTAGTTTAAGGGACCAGAAAGTTCATAAAGCTACTACATAATCTTTGAAGTAGTAAGACATTGATACCAGTAGAGAGTAACATGTTACAGATTGGAAGAATGGATTACAAGAAACAAAGACAAAACAAAAAAAGACCAAACTATATGCTATGTAAAGAAAACTCACTTGAAATGTAATGATATAGGTATGCTAAAAGTAGAAGTACCAAAAAGATATAACATACAAACACTAAGCCAAGAAAACTGGAATAACCATATTAATATCAGACAAAGTAGATTTCAGAACAACAATAAAAAATTACCAGGGACAAAAAGAACATTACATAATTATAAAATAAAATAGTCACTTCATGAAGAAGAGATAACGATTCTAATTATATATGCATCGAACAACAGAGATTCAAAATGCAGTACATGAAGCAAAATCTGACAGAACTGAAAGGAGAAATAGACGATAATTATAGGTTGGGATTTTAACACCTCAGAGATTGATAGAAGCAGTGAACAGAAAGTCAGCAAAGATATAAAAGAACTGAAGAACACTATCAATCGACAGGATCTAGGGAATTCCCTGGTGGTTCGGTGGTTAGCACTCAGTGCTTTCACTGCCATGGGCCCAGGTTCGATCCCTGGTTGGGGAACTAAGATCCCACAAGCCATGTAGCATGGTAAAAAACCCCCATAAAACAGGATCTAATTGAAATTTATTGAATAACAGCAGAATACATCATTTCAAGTGCACCTGGAACACAAAGATAGGCTATGTCCTGGGAAATAAAACAAATATGAAAAATATTAAAAGAATTAAAGTCATACAAAATATATTCTCTGACCATGGGGGAATCAAACTTGAAAGCAATAACAGAAAAGTAATAGGAAAATCTCCTGACCTTGTTAATTAAACAACACTATTCTCAACATTCCAGTGGTCAAAAGGAAGCTTCATGAAAAAAATACATAAGTGAAAGTAAAAATATAGCATAACATCTATTGGATGTAGGTAAAGCAGTGTTTATCAGGAAATTTAGAGCACTAAAGTTTTATATTAGAAAAAAAATCTCAAATCAACAATTTAAGTTTCTACCACAAGAAAATAGAAAAAGAAGGGAAAATAAACAGAAAGCTAGAAGAAAGGGAATGATAAAGATAAGAACAAGAGGGCTTCCCTGGTGGCACAGTGGTTGAGAATCCGCCTGCCGATGCGGGGGACACGGGTTCATGCCCTGGTCTGGGAAGATCCCACATGCCATGGAGAGGCTGGGCCCATGAGCCATGGCCGCTGAGCCTGTGCGTCCGGAGCCTGTGCTCCTCAATGGGAGAGGCCACAACAGTGAGAGGCCCGCGTACCACAAAAAAAAAAAGAACAAGAATTAGTACAATTGAAAACATGAAAAGAGAAAATCAAAGGCAAAACTTTGGGTTTTTTGAAAATATAAGTGAAATTGATAAACTTCTAGCAAGACTGACAATGACAAAAGGAAGATGCAAATTACCAACATCAGGGATGAAACAGAATTCCTACAGAACCCACAGATATTAAAAAGGAAAATAAGAGCATAATATGAACAAGTCTATACATAGAAATTCAACAAATTAGACAAAATGGTCCAATTCCTTGAAAACTACAAACACAAAACTCACCCAAGATGAAATCGATCATTTAAGTAGTCTTATATTAAATAGACTGAATGTGCAGAAAATCACACACACACACACACACACACACACACACACACCTGCAAAAAAGGAAATTTCCAGATCAGTTGTCTTCACTGGTGAGGCTACCAAACATTTAAAGATGAAATAATGTGTGGAATCTAGTCAAACTCATAGAAGCAGAGAGTAGAATTGTGATTGCCCAGGAGGAGGAAGAAATGGGGAGATGCTGATGACAGGGTACAAAGTTTCAGTTATGCAAGATAAGTTCTGGAAATCTAATGCATGGTGGGCAATGTGACTAAAATTAACAATATTTGAAATTTGCTATGAGATTAAATTGTAACTGTTATCACCATAAAAAAAAAAAGAAGAAAAAGGTAACTATGTGAGGTAGTGGATATGTAAATTAGCCTCTTTGTGGTGATCACAATATATATGTATATCAAAGTAACAAGTTATACACCTTGAATATAAATGATTTTTATTTGTCAATTATACCTCAATGAAGCTGGGGGTGATATAACACCAATTCTACACAAACTCTTTCAGAAAACAAAAGTGAAGGGAACACTTCCCACCTCATTTTATAAGGCCAATATCAAAGTCAAAGACAGTACAAAAAAAGAAAACTATATCAATTTCCCTTATGAACGTAGACACACAAGTTCTCAATAAAATATAAGTAAATCATATCCATAAGTATATAGAAAGAAAGATACCCTACAACCAGGTATAGTTTAGTCCACAAATGCAAGGCTGGTTCAATATATGAAAGTTAACCAGTGTAATCTGCAATTTTGACAGGGTAAAGAAGAAAAACCACATGATCCAATCAGTTGGTACAGAAAAAGCATTGGACCAAAGCCAACATTTACTCAACAACAACTCTCAGCAAACTAGAAATAAAAGGGAACTTACTCAATCTGATAGAGAAATACAAAATTACTGAAGCTAACATCACACTTAATGATTAAAGTCCTAATGCTTTTTCCCTTAAAATTATTACCACGGCAAGGGTGCTCACTTTCCCCAAAACAACTTACATAGTACTGGAAGCCCTGGCTATTTCAATAATTTGAGAAAAGAAAAAGCAAGGCAAGTCATACAAATTGGAAAGGAAAAAATAAATCTACCCTTACTTGCTGATTGCATGATTGTCTACATAGAAAATTCAAGGAATTTACCAAAACATTCCTAAAACTATAGAGTTTAGCAAGATCATGGAATACAAGATCAATACACAAATATCAGTTATATTTCTATACATTAGCAATGAACATTGGAAACTGAAATAAAAAACATATTATTCTTTACAATTGTTCCAAAAAATTAAAAAGAATTTGACAAAACATGCAGGATCTGTATGCAAAAAATACAAAATGCTGACTAAAAAAATCAAAGAAGAAAAATGGAGACACACGCCATGTTCATAGATTAGAAACCTCAATACAGAGCAGGTTCCTGGGGTTTTGGAGTAAGTTATGCCTTTACCTCATGATAATCATCCTCCATTTGAAAAGCAGCTTCTGATTTGCCATTGGGTCCTGATGGAGACTGAACATGGGATACCAAGTGACTATGTGAACCAAAATATCTATCATCAACTTGTATAATCTACTTCACTGAATCAAAATATTGGATATGTGTAAAGCTAGTCTTTTGTTAAATGGGATGGTAAATATAAGACCAGACCAAAACAGGACCAGGAGGTATAAGCAAACTGTATAATCAAGTGGTTCACAGTCACATGGTACTTAAATTAGGGAATTGTTGACCAAAACCGCCTGCACATTTGGCCAGGTATAATGATAACCACTTGCATGAGATATCTTGCAATAAGAGATCCCGATAAGGAACACAGTGCTGTCACAAAAACTAACTGGGAGAATTCAGGAGGGGCCTAAAAGAGGGGGGAGACGCCAGTCCATGTCCTACCAACCTCCCAGAATCCTTCTCACTGGAATCCATCTTGGCTGAGAGATGCATGGGCCACCGGGAAGGACCATGTGTCAGACCGAATATGGGCCAAGAAAGATGATTGGCCAGAGATAACCTGGAAACTAATCACATTACCATAAAACCCGAGACTGTGAGCCACGTGGCAGAGCAGTTCTTCTGGGTGCCCAGGCACCCCTTCCCAATAAAGTCTTCCGCTCTACACGTGTTTCCTCGGACAATTCATTTCTGAGTGTTAGACAAGAGCCCACTCTCGGGCCCTGGAAAGGGTCCCCTTTCCTTTCCTGCAACACTTACTCCTATTGACTCACCACATGACCTTCAATGCTCCTTAGAGTCCCATGGGGAGTCCACTATAAGTCTTTAACAGAGGAGGAAAGAGTACTCTCCTTGGGTGACAGATGTGTCTGCAAGGGATGGTGGCAAAATGCTGGCCCTAAAAGGCTGTAGTGAAGAGAAATCCTCCTTAGTGGGCAGAGTTTGGGGAGGTATATCTGATTGTCCACTTTGTGTGGAAGGAGATGTGTTTAGAATCATAATAACTCAATATGAATGGCTCAATGAGCTCACTGGTAATCCGGGGCTGGTAAAGAATATAACTGGAAAATTAACAAGGAGACCTGGAGGAGACTATGTGGATACACTTCTAGGAACCAAACAGAGTGGGAGGATGTAAATAGTCACTACCGGACAGGACATAAGAGGGTGAAAAACAAGTGATGTTTGGGTATTTATTCCTTTGGCCTTCTATACTAAGCCATTCTAATGTTCCTCTTCTTAAGACCCATAGCTCCTCTTGGGTCAGTCTTTTCTGCCAAGTTGTAGTTATACTCCCTGCACGCCTTTTGGTGACAATGTCTCCCTACAGTCACTAGTCACAGGGTGTGTCTCACCAACCTTGCCCTTATTTCATTAGATCTCCTTAAGTGTCCCATTGTTTCTTAACAATTGACCACAGCAACCCTGATCATAAACTCCACAAGAGTAGGGACTTTTATCTCTTATATTGTTTGTTAAAATCCCAACGTTCTAGACGTGTCACACAGCAGGCTTTCAATAAATCTTTGTTGAACGAATATATGTATGGCCCACTTTCTTTCCATTTAGAACGTGAATAGCAATTCCTTAATAGCATCACTAATAATTACTTATCAAAAATGCATGCTATCTGGTGTTGGAATGGATGTGAGGAAACAACATAAACTGATACAGCCTTTCTCAGGACTATTTGTTAGCATCTATAAAATGTTTAACACGTACACTTTTTTTTTTTTTTTTTGCCACGTGGCTTTCAGGATCTTGGTTCCTGGACCAGGGATGGAAACCAGCCCTTGGCAGTGAAAGCACAGAGTCCTAACCACTGACCCGCCAGGGAATTCCCACTTGCACACATTTTAACTGAGCAAATCTATCATTTTGGCTTTTGTGCCAAAGAAATAATCACACATATTTGCAAAAGATGTATGGGCAATGGTGTTTGCTATATATTATTTATAAAAGTGAAAATTGGAAACAAACTGAACATCAATAACAAAAAGATTGATTAAATAAACATGATATACCCCTACAATGCAGCTAAGGAAAAGAATGATTTAGCCTGACCAGACAACTGGATCAGGAGACAACTTGTACAAAACCAAGTTGTAAATAAGTAGTAACCATGCTTTTTGAAAAATGCAGTTAGCTGTAACATAAAGTCTAGAATTCAGCATCAGTTAATACTGGTTTTATATAGAAGATGGGATGGGGAGTAGAGATAAATTCCATTATCCAGCATGTATTTATAATTTAAAAAGAAACATTTAAATATATTTACATTAAAAAATAAACAGGAACATCTCAAGCATTTAAAAAATAACAAGGCTTATTTAATAGCCTTGCTCAGCACATAACATAAGGGTGATAAAATATCAAGTTGCAAAGCTTATTACAACACTAATAAATGTAGTTGGGTTGACCGTCTACTATACTGCCACACTTAGCTTTCACAGTGAGTTCAAGGATATTTATCTAGAAAGCTGCACTTAACAAAAAAGGGTATTTGATTATTAATAAACCAATTGCATTTTTTCTGGATAATACTTTTTTTGTCCTTCCCAAAGAGTCCACATGACAGAGTAGGGTTCATTTTTGCAAAGATGGAACATTCAGTCTAATTAAGGGGACAAACCTGAAGCAGGAGACAGATGGGCCCCAGGCTGAACAGTTTCTCCCCTGTGGACAGAAACTCCACAATGGAGGATGATGGAGGAGGCTGGGATGATGGATGGAGGCTGGTATCTGCACAGATAAAAGACCACATATTCCTCATTCTCGAAGTCAAGGAGACCCTCCCTGACTACACACAGCACAGAAAGGCTCCTTCGAGGTCAAAAAGGGAGGGGGCGCCACCCCACAGTAAGTGATGCCAACCTACCCATAGGCCTTTTCGCTAGAACCCATCTTGGCTAAGAGATGTGCCCATGGGAGGACCCTGAGATATACCATATACGGACTCAGAACCAGGCAAAGCAAGATGATTGGCCAAAGGAAACCCTGAAGAAATGCCCCATAAAAGTGAAAACTACCGGAGGGCGTGACTCTATCTGGGGCCGCCCGTGTGTCTCTCCACACATATGTACTCATTTTCCTCCTAATAAACACTTTCCTTGTTTCACTACTTTCCGTCTCTATGTGGAAATTCATTTCTTCACAGCTGACAGGCCAGGGCCTCGTCACTGGCCACTGGTCCCTGGTGGTCAGGTGACTAGGATTCAGTGCTCTCACTGCCACTGCCCGACCTCAATCTCTGGCCGAAACCGAAATCCTGCTTAAAGCCGCTGCAGGCCGAGGCCACCTGAGGTCATACTCGTGACCATCGGGAACTGACCAAAATACAAGACTCCTTTCCCAGCTGAGGTAAACCCAGACTCCTTTCACGCTGGCCCGAGGCCTGGAGGGTGTGGGTGCGGTGGCAGGAGCTTACCTCACGGGATACGTGCCTAGATCCCGGCTGCATCTGTCCCCCAAGACTCCGGCATCGGAGCACGCCAGCAGACCCGTCCTGGGCGGCTGAGGACGCGCCCAGACCCGCGCCTCCATAGCCGCTCTGGCAGAGCTGCGCCGGAAGACGCCTCCAGATCCAGCCAAGCAAGGCAGGAGGACGCGCCCAGACGCAGGACTGTGGAGGATTCCCCAAGCGACGTGGAGCTAGGCCGGAGGACGCGCCAAGGGAGCTGCGTCGGTGGCGGCGGGGCCTGGGGAGCAGCGAGGAGAGCTCTTTAGCGCCCGCTGAACTGTGCCCGCCGCCCCCTCTGCTGGCCCCGAGCCCAGTCCACACCAACAGCACGCACTCTGAGGAGGCTGAGCGGCCCGGTGAAGGGGGTTTCCCAGGCGTGGGCGGGGACGAAAGCTTCCGAGGAAAGCTGCTGAACCTTTATGCCTGTGTTCACTTAAATTGCACTAACTTCTTGATGGCTGTATTCCTTTTTTCACTGTATGAAGAGGACCAAACTTTAACAATCATTGTCATAGAAAAAAATAATTGATGTGAAATAATATACCAGATACGTGCTCACTATATGTAAATTAGTTAAAAGATGTTCCTATAATATTATGCTCATATGTGCCTAATTTGGTTAAAAAACAACAACAGGATTCTCACTAAGGCTGCAGTAGGGTCACATCTGAGAAATGAGTGCTTTTCTTGATAATCATTTTCTTATTTTGCATTGTGTATATTTTCGTACATTATGCATTTTTGAAATTTGCTCTTTTCCCTTTCCTGAGATAAATTCTGTTGGTCACAGATACTTTCTTTTATGGTACTGTTGTGCTTAATGTTCAAGTGTCTTATTTGCCTTATTCCCAAAAGTTATTTGTATCTTGACTACTTTTGGCAACTTAAGAGTTTTAACAGGGCATTGATGGAAAGAGAACCTATCCTTTTCTTTGTATTACAAAAATTTGAAAAACAGTGATGGAATAAAAGCTATGTCTCAAGGCAGGACAAGAAATTTTAAGCATAACATATTCCTTGCCCCTATTAGGCCAGCCCTAAAGTGCTGTGTGCATCTGCATTATACATTAACCAGACCTCCTCAAAGGCGGAAATGCCTGCTCCACCATAAAGATCAATGTTTTCTTTTTCTCCTTCTGATACCAGTAACATAACTTCTTAGAAGATTATTTTTTCCTTTCCTAATTCTGTAAGGGGTCATAGTGACGTACTTCTCCCCTTGTATGTGCAGGTCTGGACTATGTATCTTTAGTGAACTTTATGTAAAATATCAGTGTGTCATTTTGACGTACCATCCTTTGTCTCGAAAATGCATATGACTATGACTTTGACTTCTAACAGGTGGAATAGTCCTCAGTTTTCTGAAAGACTGTTTCCAGGTCTGTAATCCACAGGTTGGCTTGAATAAAATTCTTTCTCCTAGATCAGCTATTAATTTTTCCTGGACAACAAAAAAGTAGAAAATGGTAAAATGAGTATCCATAAATAGCGATGTCCTCCATCAACTTAAGAAACCTAACCTTTTGCTGTATTTGCTTTAATTCGTTTTTGCTCAAATTTTATAAAATGAACTAACAAGATGACTTCAGTTCAAACCGTGTCCTTATGCATGCCTTTACAAAATCAATACATTTCCAGTCAATCAATATAATTCCATGTAACAACTGAGTAACTAATATTCGCTGACATTATTATGCTCAATTCCTAATCGCCACTCCACATTCAAATTTCCCAAATTGTTCCCAGCGTCTTTGGCAACTGTTGTTTTCCCTTTCGGAGTGTGATGGAAGACCATGCGATTTGGCAGTAAAGTTCAAATTAACCCATAACGCCTGGGGTCTCGGAGAGAACCTGGGCAGAAGGGAACATATAGCACACCTTGCAACAGTCTAATAAAGAAGAAACGCTGCAAAGAAACAGCAACTCAGAGATTTATGGGAAATGTAGTCTTGAATCTGGTTGGGTCACCGTGCAGCCCTCTGGGTAGCGTCTAGGCTACATTTAAGCGTGTGCAGGCCCAGCTGCGCGTTCTTGTTTTCTCACTTTCATCCCTGGTTGATAGTTGGTGTTGGGTCCTTTATTGTCCTCCTGTAGAGTGGATTTGGGGGGATGGAGACAACGCACCGCACGGGAACTTCTGGAGAGGAGTGGGCTTGTGACCCAGAGGGCAGGAGCAGAAAGTCCCGGGGGCCCCCAGGTTCAACCCCAGTGTTAGATGCGGCTGAGCCCTTATCAGGAGCAAGTGCTCGATGCAGGCCGGAGTGTACGGGGATCGTTTGCCTGGCTCCACCTGCAGCCGGACCGGAGAAAAGCCCCCGCGGCGGCCGTGGTCGGGAGAGTGGTGCTTGTTTGTTTATAATGCGTATGGTGAGCGTGCCAGAAAGCGCAGGCGGTGGGTCTGCGGTGGAGCCCGAGCTCTGGAGCCAGAAAGACCCAGGTAAATTCCAGTTCTGTCACATTTAAGCAGGGGCGACAGAAGGAACCTGGATAAGAAGCAAGTTTCTCATCTGTCAGTAAGGACATTAATAATGACTGCTTCATGGCATTGTTTTAAAAGTCAGATAAGTCATCACCTGTAAATCAGGTAGGCTAGTGCAGGGTCCTAAGCCCTGAGTATGTGACAACTGTTATTATATTTAGAATACACTTCGTTCTTTTTATTGGTTGGCGTATGTATAAACCGCAACCATTCTGTGAGGTCTGTGTAACCATCTGCATTAAAAATAACCGAAGCTCAGGTTAGTGGACTGATGGCTCAGGTCACAAGCTAGCAATGAGGGAGTCTGGATTCAAGGGCAGGTGTGCTTTACTTCCAATCTCAGGCTTTGTCTAAATATCACATCTGCCAGAAATCAGCATTGCAGCCTTCACAGCACCTAACAGAGTAACTTGTCCCCAAATCTCCAGGGATATAATAGTAAGTGAATGTAGCTGGAATCCTACCGTATGTCAAATGTATTCTGGGATTTCTGTTGTCTCCTCAGATCCTTTGAGTCAGACAGAGCCTCCTATCCCCTCATGCACTTCAGGCTGTGTTTTCAGTCTAAGATTATAATGAATTCCAAGAAGGTCAGCTTTCTGGCCTTAAAATTGTGGCCTAGGACTACATTCCAGCTCCTGAGAAATTCATTTTAAAGCACAGCAGCTATTGTGAAGTAGGAAGCAGGGGGACTCTTGTAAAGGAGTCTTACTTGGAAGAGAGCACCCCCTGACCTTAGACCTCTCTCCAGAGCTACAGAGTGGAGGCAGAAGAGCCCAGGAGCAAGTCTGCACAAGATCAAGAAGTAGTACTTGATCCTTCTGCCAGGAATGAGCCAGACTTGGTAATGCTACCACATTCAGAAGCCACCACATGGTGTGACAGATGGGAGTTTGGGCCAATCTTGAAAAGAGCAAGGTGAGCTGGGGTGGCCCAGGTGCAGGCTGCTCAGGAAAGGCCACTTTGTTCGAGAGCTAGTGAGGTTGAGGTCTGGGAGTAAAGGATAACCAGGCAGAGGAAATGCTGTCTCCACTCTCCCTAAATTGCCCTTTTACAGATGCTACTGTCACACATGTGGCACTATCCTGACTTCACAGAGTCCCACAGTGATGGTTCCTGAAAGGTTTCTATGGTCATCTACCTCTGACTCATTGAAAACTTTAAAGAAATTAGACCTGAGAGTGTCAGTGAATTGTCCAGGGCCAATTATTGTGACAGATCCAGGAGTCAAACAGTGCCATTTACTCTGTCTCCGGTCCATGTTTCAGTAGTTTGTTCCTTTCTGTTGATGAGTAGTCATCTGTTGTGTGACTATTCCACAGTTTATTTATCCATTCACCAGTTGATGCATATTTGGGTTATTTCCAGTCATAAATATTCATATACAGGTTTCTTTGTGTGAACATATGTCTTCAGTCTCTTGGGTTAATGTGAAGGAGTGAGTGGATTTGCTGGGTCTCATAATAATTATATATCTAATGTCATAAGAAAATGTCAAATTGTTTTCCAAAGTGGCTGTCCTAGTTTGCATTCCCATCAGCAATGTGTCAGGGTCCTGGTTACTCTGTATGTTCACCAGCATTTAACAATATCAGATTTTTAATTTGAGCCATTATTTTAAGTTTGTAATGGTATTTCATTTTAGTTTTAGTTTGAATTTTTCTAATGCTTAATAATAAGCATGGTTTTGTTTGTTATCCATTACTCTTTGGTGAAGGTGACTATTTAATTGGAGACTTACATATGTTCTATAAAAATATTTCCACAGATACATGATTTGTAGATATTCTCTCTCAGTTTTCGTTTTTTTCATATTCTTAACAGTATTTTTCAAAGAGCAGAGGTTTTAAATTTATCAATTTTTCATAACTTTTTCAGTTTCTTTTATGAATGTATTAGTCTATGCTAGCTGCTATAACAGAATATCACACACAGGGTGGCTTAATATCTTATCTTATAACTCTGGAGGTTGGAAGTCCAACATCAGTATGTCATCAGTGTGGGTTCCTAGTGAACCAACTCTTCCAGGCTCACAGAGGGCCACCTTATTGCTGTGTTCTCACATGGCCTTTCCTCTGTACACACACAGAAAGAGAGAGATCTCTGGTGTCTCTTCCTCTTCTTTTAAGGACATTGGTCCTATCAGATTAGGGCCCCACCTATTTTAACTTCATTTAACCTTAATTACCTCCTTAAAGACCCTATCTCCAAATACAGTCACATTGGGGGTTAGGGCTTCAACATATGAATTTTGGGGGACACAATTCAGTAAATAACAATGATATATGCTTTTTTGTCCTATCTAAGAAATATTTGCCTAATATGGCCAAAAGCATTTTACCTTTTTATTCCCCTTATATATGTTTGAAAATTATAGCACCATTTGTTGAGAAATATGTACTTTGTTCATTGGATTGCCATGGTACCTCTGCTGGAAATCTGTTGAGTATAAATATGAGCTCCTGAAATACAGATCTGGTTCTGAGTATTCCCTCCAGGGCTTACACGCATCTATCATTGATTCCCCCATTACCTCAGCAGAGGACACTGGCTGAGGTTGTATGTAACTAGAGAGTGCTCAGGTGTATAAGCCATTGGTGTACCGTGTACCGCAAAAAAAACACAAACAAACAAACAAAACTTACTACAAAGATAATAGTAATCTAAACACTGTGGTACTGACATAAGGAAACACAGAGAACAGAATTGAGAGCCTAGAAATAAGTCCTCATCTATGTGGCCAATCTGTTTTTGACAAGGGAGCAAAAACCATTCAGTGGGGGAAAGGCAAGTCAGCAAATGGTACTGGGAAACTGTATATCTACATGCAAAAGAATGAAGCTGGACCCTTATGCCACACACAAAAATAAACTCAAAATAGATTGAAGACCTACATGTAAGATCTAAAACCATAAAACTCTTGAAAGACAACATAGGGAAAAATATTCATGACATTGGGTTTGGCAACTGGATATGACAACAAAAACACAGATGGTAAAAGGAAAAGAATTAGGTAAATTGGACTTAATCAAAATTTAAAAGTTTTGTGCATAATAGGACACTTTTGACAGAGTGAAAAAGCAACTCACAGAATGGAGAAAATATTTGCAAATCACCTATCTAATAAGGGATTAATATCCAGATTATATGGAGAACTTCTAAAGCTCAACAACAATAATGTAACCTGATTATGAAATGAAAAAAGGACTAGAATAGTTATTTTCCAAAGAAGATGAACAAATAGAAAATAAGCACATAAGCTGGCAAGCACCATTGTAGAATCCTCCCTCTAGCTTATTAGCCCTAGAACCCAGCCCTACAACAATCTGTAGACACCAGTGCTGGGAAAACTTAATGGTTTGAGGCAACTTGACTTGGCAAGGATGTGGGCTCACACATTAGCATACAGGCTGCCTTAAGAACCACTGAACCCATGGCCCCCTCTGGATATGACCCTGCCAACCAGATGGCCCAGAACCCAGCACCACCCACCAGTGGGCAGGTACCAGCCCTAAAATCTCCTGGGCCCCAGCCCTGCATTCCAGGGGCTTTAGCCTCTGGACCAGCCTCGCCTCCCAGGGGGCAGATACCAGATGCAAGAAAACCAGAATCCTGCAGCCTGTGAACCCAGCCTGCCCATCAGCAGGCCGAACCTTGCCCTGACCCAGCTGGGCCCTGTCCTGCCAACTAGCAAGCCAACACAATCTTTGGGACACCCAGACCCCTTACTCAACTGTGTCAGGAACCACTCCCCCCTCCCCCACCAGTGATCTGGCATCAGCTCTGGGACTCTAGGACCTGGCTCTGCACACCAGTAGGCTGGCACTAACCCCAGGACCTGGCTTCACCCAGCAGTGGTTGGGCAACAGCCCCAGAGTCTTCTGGACCCTGACGCTACCTACCAGTGAGCCACACTAGCCCTGAGGCCCCCTGGGGTTCTGCAGTCAGCCACCTCATGAGCCAGTCCTGCAACCAGCAGCTGGCAGGCTTTGCACAAGGCAGGGCCTGGCAATCAACCAAACTGGGGGCAAACCAAGCCTAGCAGACCGCCCAAATAGCCCACCATGATAGAAGGACCCACACAGCCCTCATGAGGGGAACCCCTAGAGGATATAGCTTTGGTGACAAAAGAGGAGTCTGCTGTTGGGACCCATAAGACATCTCCTACAAAAGGCCACTTCTCCAATGTCAGAAAACATAACCAATCTACCAGATAGATTAAAATATAAACAGTAACTTAGGCAAAATGAGTCAACATAGGAATATATTCTAGATGAAGGAACAAGATAAAACCCTAGAAGAGGTAAGTGAAGTGAAGATAGGCAATCTACCCAAGAAAGAATTCAGGGTAGTGATTATAAAGATGATCAAATAACTTGAGAGAAAATGAAGTTAGAAGTTTTTAACAAAGAATTAGAAAATATAAAGAACAATGAAACAGATGAAGAATAAAATAACTGAAAAGAAAAATACACTAGAAGGAATCAACAGTACACTAAATGATACAGAGGAGTGGATCAATGAGCTGATAGATAAAAAGTGGAAATCACTGATGCTGAACAGAGGAAAAAAATGAAAAGAAATGAGGACAGTTTAAGAGACCTCTGGGAAACATCAATGGCACTAATATTTCCATTATAAGAGTCCCAGAAAGATAAGCAAGAAAGAAAGGGGCTGAGAACATATTTGAAGACAAAATAGCTGAAAACTTCCCTAACTTGTGGAAAAAAACAGACATCCAAGGCCAGGAAGCAGTCCCATACAGTATTAACCCAGAGAGGAACACACCATGACATGTAATTAAAATGGCAAAAGTTAAAGACAGAGAATGTTAAAAGCAGCAAGGGAAAAGCAACAGATAACATAAAAGGGACTCCCATAAGGCTATCAGCTGACTTCTCAGCAGAAACTCTGCAGGCCAGAGGAGAGTGGCATGATATTTTTTAAGTGATGAAAGGGAAAAACCTACAAGCAAGAATACTCTACCCAGCAAGTTTCTCATTCAGATTTTATGGAGAGATCAAAAGCTTTATAGATAAGCAAAAGCTAAAAGAGTTCAACACCACCAAACCGGCTTTACAAGAAATGTGGGGCTTCCCTGGTGGCGCAGTGTTTGAGAGTCCGCCTGCCAATGCAGGGGACACGGGTTTGTGCCCTGGTCCGGGAAGATCCCACATGCTGTGGAGCAGCTGGGCCCATGAGCCGTGGCCGTTGAGCCTGCGCGTCCGGAGCCTGTGCTCCACAACAGGAGAGGTCACAACAGTGAGAGGCCCGCGTACCAAAAAAAAAAAAAAGAAAAAGAAAAAGAAATGTGAAAGGAAATTCTGTTAGCAAAAAAGAAAAAGCCACAATTAGAACCATGAAAATTATGAAAGGAAAAAGCTCATAGTTAAATGCAAACATACAGTAAAGGTAGGAAATCATCCACACACAAAGCTAATAGGAAGGTTAAAAGACAAAAGTGGTAAAATCTATATCCATAAATAGCAGTTAAGGAATACACACACCAATTAGATATGAAATATGATATCAAAAACAGTAATCACGAGGGCAGGAGAGTAAAATGCAGGGTTGTAAAATTGCATTTGAAGTTAAGAAATCAGCAGCTAAACACAATCACATGGATATACGTTGCTATATAAAAACCTCTTGATAACCACAACCCAAAAATCTATAATAGATACACACACAAAAAAAGAAAAAGCAATCCAAACATAACATTAAAGAGAGTCACCAAATCACAAGAGAAGAGAACAAAAGAAGAAAGGAATGAAAAAAAACTACAAAAACAATTCACAAAATGGCAATAAGAATATACATATCAATAATTACTTTAAATATAAATGGACTAAGTTCTCCAATCAAAAGACATAAAGTGGCTAAATGGATACAAAAACAAAACCCGTATTTACACTGCCTACAAGAGGCTCACTTCAGATCTAAAAACACACACAGACTAAAATGAGGGAATGGAAAAGTTACTCCATGAGAATAGAAATCAAAGGAAAGTTGGGGTAGCAAAACTTACATCAGACAAAATAGACTTTAAACCAAAGACTATAACAAGAGACAAAGAAGGATATTACATAATGATCAAGGGATCAATTCAAGAAGAAGACATGACAATTGTAAATATATCTGCATCCACCACAGGAGCATCTAAATATATAAAGCAAATATTTGCATACATAAAGGGAGAAATTGATATTAACACAATAATAATAGGGGACTTTAACACTCAACTTACATCAATAGACAGATCATCCAGACAGAAAATCGATAAGAAAACACTGGCCTTAAATGACACATTATAGACTTTATAGATACATATAGAACATTCTATCCAAAAGCAGCAGAATACACATTCTTTTCATGTGCACATGGACCATTCTCCAAGACAGATCATATGCTAGTCCACCAAACAAGCCTTGGTATGTTTAAGAAAACTGAAATCCAACCAAGCATCTTTTCAGACAACAATGCTATGAGACTAGAAATCAACTACAAGAAAATAACTGCAAAAAGCACAAACATGTGGAGGCTAAACAATATGCTACTACACAAACAATGGATCACTGAAGAAATAAAAAAATACCTGGAGACAAATGAAAACAGGACAATCCAAAACCTATGGGACACAGCAAAAGCAGTTCTGAGAAGGAAGTTTATAAGAATAAAACCTTACCTCAAGAAACAAGAAAAATCTCAAATAAACAACCTAACCTTACACCTGAAGGAGCTAGAAAAAGAAAAGCAAACAAACCCAAAATCAGTGAAAGGAAAGAAATAATAAAAATCAGAGTAGAAGTAAATGAAACAGAGATTTAAAAGCAACAGAAGATATCAATGAAAGTAGGAGCTGGTTCTTTGAAAAAATATACAAAATTGATAAAACTTTAGCCAGAGTCATCAAGAAAAAGAGAGAGGGCCAAAATCAATAAAATAAAAAAATTTAAAAGTTACAACTAACACCACATTAATACAAAAGATCATAAGAGACTACTAAAAACAATTATATACCAATGAAATGGACAATTTAGAAGAAATGGACAAATTCTCAGAAATGTACAATCTCCCAAGCCCGAACCAGGAAGATATAGAAAGTATGAACAGATCAGTTACCAGTAAGTATATTAAATCAGTAATTTTAAAATTCCCAAGAAACAAAAGTCCAGAACCAGATAGTTTTATAGGCGAATTCACCATACATTTAGAGAAGAGTTAACATCTGTCTCTCTCAAACTATTCCAAAATATTGCAGAGGAAGGAACACTTCCAAATTCATTCTATGAGCCTAGCATCACCCTGATGCCAAACCAGACAAAGATATCACAAAAAAAGAAAATTATAAGCCAATATCACTAATGAATAATAGGTGCAAAAATCCTCAGCAAAATATTAGCACACTGAATTCAGTAATACATTAAAAGGATTATACAGCATATCCCAGGAATGCAAGGATGGTTCAATATTCACAATCTGTCAGTGTGATACACATTGACAAATAGAAGAATAAAAATCATATGATCATTTCAATAGATGCAGAAAAAGCTCCTGACAAAGTTCAACATTCATTTATGATAAAAATTCTCCACAAAGTGCTTATAGAAACAACATATCTCAACATAGCAAAGGACATATATGACAAGCCCACAGCTAACATCATACTCAGTGGTGAAAAGGTGAAAGCATTTCCTCTTACATTAGGAACAAGACAAGGATATCCACTTTTGCCACTTTTATTTAACATAGTATTGGAAGTCCTAGCTACAGCAATCAGACAAAAATTAGAAATAAAAGAAATATAAATTGAAAAGGAAGAAGTAAAACTCTGCAAGTGATGTTATACTATACATAGAAAATCCTAAAGACACTACCAGAAAACTACTGGAGCTCATCAAAGAATTCTATAAAGTTGCAGGATACAAAATTCATATACAGATATCTGTTGCATTTCTATACACTAACAATGCACTGTCAGAAAGAGAAATTAAGTAACAAGCCCATTTACCATTGCATCAAAAAGAATTAAAAACCTATGTATAAACCTGTGTAAGGAGCTAAAAGACCTGCACTTGGAAAACTATAAGACACTGATGAAAGAAATTGAAAATGATACAAACAGAGAATTATATACTGTGTTCTTGGATTAGAAGAATTAATATTGTTAAAATGTCCATACTACCCAAGGCAATCTACAGATTCAGTGAAATCCCTATTAAAATACCAATGGCATTTTTTTTTACAGAACTAAAACAAATAATCCTAAAATTTGTATGGAAACACAAAAGACCCCAAATAGCCAAAACAATCTTGATAAAGAAGAACAGAGCTGGAGGAATCATGCTCCCTGACTTCAAATACTACAAATTTGTAGACTATACTACAAATCTACAGCAATCAAAACAATGTGGTACTGGCACAAAGACACATAGATCAATAGAACAGGAGAAAGAGCCCAGAAATAAACCCACACACTTATGGTCAATTAATCTACAAAAAGGAAACAATAATATACAATGGAGAAAAGAGTCTCTTCAATAAGAGGTGCTGTGAAAACTGGGCAGCTACCTGTAAAAAATGAAATTAGAATGTTTTCTGATACCATATACAAAAATAAACTCAAAATAGATTAAAGACCTAAATTTAAGACCAGAAATCATAAAACTGCTAGAGGAAAACATAGGCAGAACACTCTTTGACATAAATCATAGCAATATTTTTTTGGATCTGTCTCCTAAAGCAAAGGAAATAAAAATAAACAAATGGGACCTAATTAAAGTGAAAAGCTTTTACACAGCAAAGGATACCATCTTAAAATGAAAGCACAATGTACTGAATGGGAGAAATATTTGCAAATGATATGACTGATAAGGGGTTAATATTCAAAATATATAAACAGGTCATATAATTCCATCAAACAAACAAGCAACCCAATTTACAAATGGGCAGAAAAGCTGAACAGAAAGTTTACCAAAGAGGACATGCTGATGGCTTACAGGCACATGAAAAGGTGCTTAACATCACTGATCAGGGAAATGTAAATCAAAACCACGAGGGACTTCTCTGGTGGCACAGTGATTAAGAATCTGCCTGCCAATGCAGGGGACACGGGTTCGAGCCCTGGTCTGGGAAGATCCCACATGCCATGGAGCAATGAAGCCCATGTGCCACAACTACTGAGCCTGCACTCTAGAGCCCATACTGCACAAAAAGAGAAGCCACTGCAAGGAGAAGCCCGCGCACCACAACGAAGAGTAGCCCCTGCTCGCTGCAACTAGAGAAACCCCATGTGCAGCAACAAAGACCCAACACAGCCCAAAATAAATAAAATAAAATAAAACACACACACACAATGAGATATCCCCACACTTGTCAGAATGGTTATTATCAAAAAGACAAGAAGTAACAAATGTTGGCAAGGATCTGGAGAGAAGGGAACCTTGTATGTGGTTGGTGGCAATATAAATTGGTGCAGCCACTGTGGAAAACAATATGGAGATTTCTCAGAGAATACAAAATATAACTACCATATGACCCAGCAATTCAACTCCTGGGTATATACCTGAAAAAAACCCACTAATTTGAAAAGATACATGCACCCCAATATTCATAGTAGCATTATTTACAATTGCTAAGATATGAAGCAACCTAAGTGTTCATCCACAGGTGAAGGGATAAAGAAATGTGGTATATGTATACAATGGAATACTACTCAGCCATAAAAAAGATTGAAATTTTGCCATTTGTAACAACATGAATGGACCTGGAGGGTATTATGCTTAGTGAAATAAGTCATACAGAGAAAGACAAATACTGTGTGTTTTCACTTATACGTGGAATCTAAAAAAGTAAACGAATGAATATAACAAAATAGAAACAGACTCACAGATACAGAGAACTAACTAGTGGTTACTAATGGGAGAGGTGTAGCAGAGGGGCAATGTAGGAGAAGGGGATTAAGATGTACAAACTACTAGGTATAAAATAAATAAGATACAAGGTTGTAATGTATAGCACAGGGAATATAGCCAATATTTTATAACTTTAAATGGAGTATAATCTATAAAAATATCGAATCACTATGTTGTATACCTGAAACTAATATAATATTGTAAATCAACTATACTTCAATTTTTAAAAAATGATCTTGCTCAGTAGTACAAGCAGAAACTTGGTTGCATATATTTGGGTGGATCCTTAGGGTATTAAACCAGGAGGGATGAATTATGTTTAGATAGGGGCAAATTTATCAATATGCAATACCCACGATGGACTCAGGAGCAGCCTATGCTGCATTTCATACCAATGAAATATGTATTTCTCTAATGATATCCTGATAAATATTTTTTAAAACTCTCTGAGTTTTTTTGATGTGCAGCCATCTTTTGTGGTAACCTGAAGACATCTGTGGTGGTGGCTCTTCAATAATGAAGTCTGTGAAATAGAATAGATGGGCACCCTACAAAGATACTTCTTGACACATATACCTATAATATACGAAATTCTGTGTCTCATGGGCAGAAAACACAAGTCATCATAACAGGGATTCAGATCCTCTTTCTCAGTCCTTGATATATCCTACATTATAGACAGGAGGCTTCAAGTAAAGGAGAGACTGGGTCTTTTGACAAAATTTCTCATAACGCAGTCACAAGTATATACAATTAATCATTCCCCAAAAGTCCCTAAGGGAGACCTGTGCCAACTACCACTTGAATCTCTTTCAAACTGGATCTACAATGTATGGTAGCATCATTGGAAGTTATGGCTACTGCAATTACAGTCTCACTTAGGAGTGGTTCTCAAATATGTGGTGATAAGAAATCTTCCCAGGGGCAAATTTTAAGGAGGTATATTTAGTAGTTCAATTTGTGAAGAAGAGCTGTGTCCTGAGTTTAGATTTATATTGATTCATGTCCAAAGCTCAATGAGTTGATGGGTAGAAGGGGGCTAGACAAGAATAAGACTGGAATAAGATGTCTGGAGGAGACAGATGTGGATGAAGTTCTAAGAATAGGTACTGAATAGGGTTTGCAAATGCTTAAGAGAGGATAGGACATTAGAGGGAAGAAAACAAGTGAGGTTTGTGTATTTATAACTTTGGCTGGCTGTGCAGAGCCATGTAATGGCCATTACAATGTTTCTCTTCCTAAGGCCACAGCTCTCATAAGTGTAGCCTTTTCTGCCAGGCTCTGGTAATATTACTTACCCTCACTATAAGCATGATGGTGATAATAATTCCCTACCATCATCAGTTACAGGATGCTTCACCAACCCTACCCATGTTTTTGGAGCCCCCGTTTATTAAACTCAAGTGTCCTTTTGTTTCTCGACAACTGATCATAAACTCCATGGGGATAGGGAATTTAATATCTTTTATCTGATGTTGTTATTCCAGCATCTAGAATGATGTCTATCGCACAGCAAGTTTTCAATAAATATTTGTTCCATGAACATATGTAGTGACCACTTTCTTTCCGTTAGTGAAATTTATGTTAAAGTCTATTATGATTGATTTAATGTAATATTGATTTAATACAGTTTGACCAGCATTTTTGTGCTGTTATTTGTAATTCATTAAAGAATGACAAAGAATTACGTATGTCAGCAAAAAGCAAGCAAACTTGTTATGTGCACAGAAATCCAAGATCAACATAATTTAATTAACAAAATTTGTTGAAACAATAATAGAATTCATCTGAAAACAATGTTGATTCATAAAAACTAACAGCTTCCTTATATATCAATACATCTATACCTGCACCACTGCCTTGACCTCCAGTAGAACCACCACACTGGGCTCCAGGGGTGCCAGCACGGGGCTTAGGGGTTAATGGGTCTGTTGGCTGTATAGAAACAGTGTAGAGGTCCCAAGTTGAAAAATTACAAAATTTTACAGCTATATAATTTCAATTCTAAATACCTCAATCGTCCTGCCTTTTTTTTTTTTTTTTACAAAACCAATTTTCCTACGTAACTCAAAATTTTTTCACACTTTACCTACGTAATAGTAATTTTAACATTTTCAATATCCAATTCATATTCAAGTTTCCCCAACTGTCTCCAAATGACTTATGAAAAAACTGCTATTTCAATTGGGAGCCAATAGAGGACCACCCTTTGCATCTGGCATTTAAGTTGATATTTAACCCGTTCTCTTCAGGATCCTTGAGAGGCTGGGCAGGATACTTTTAAGGCATCGCCCTTAAGCTTTCTAAAATGAGTCACTGCCCAAAGAGTGACCGCAGCAGTGGACGCGGAGGTCTATGGGAAATGTAGTCTTGAATCCTTCTGTTTTACCGCGCGGCACTCTGGGAAGGGGCTTCTGGGCTGCCTCTGCGCGTGTGCGACTGTATCCCCGCCTCCTCTTTCGTCTTCTCTGGACTTCAGGGAAGAGGTTTGGGAACCTGGGAGTCTGCTCGACAAGTGAAGGGTGCGCACCTGGGGTGAGAGTGCAGGGGGACCAGCTGAGAGGGGTGCATTTGTGCCTAGGGATGGAAGCGGAAAATCTTTGGGACTCCCTCCCACCAACGCCGGTGTATACGCCTGGGCGGGCCCTCAGCCTGGGGAGGGGGGTGGCCCGGTAGGGGGTGACCCCGGCTCTCGGGCTCCCGGGGTGCAGGTCAGGCAGGTCCGGTTAAGAGCAGGTGCTCAGTTTAGGCCTGGGTGTGTAGTGACCGTGTGCTCGGCCCCGCCTGCAGCCCGACAGGGGAAAAAAAGGCCATGTCGGCGGCAGGGGGCAAAGTGAATTTATAGTGCTGATGGTGGCCAGGGGTCTGCGATGAGAGCCCCAGCTCTGGAGCAGAAGGGCCCGGGTAAATTACAGGTCTGTCACCTGTAGCAGGGTTACAGAAGGAACCTGGGTAAGAGGTATTTCATATGAAAATGATACTAATGATGACTGTTTCATGGCGTTGTTTTGAAACTTAGATCTAAGTCATCACTTGTAAAGCATTTAGACGAGTGCCAGATACTGATCATTGAGTAAGTGACAACTGCTATTATAGTTGGAAGACACTTTATTCTTTTCATTGGACGGCTTTATGTTATCTCACTACCACTTTAACAAAAACCGAGGCTCAGGTTGGTGGAACGGTGTGGTCAGGTCACAAGCTAGTAGTGAGGGAGTTTAGATTCAAGGGCAAGTGTGCTTTACTTACAGCCTCAGGCTTTGTCTAAATATCACACCTACCTAATACTGTCATTGTAGCCTTCAAGGCACTTAGCAAAGAGGCCTGTCCCTGGTTCCCAGAAGTATAAGGGGAAGTGAATGTAGATGGAATCCTACCATGTGTCAAAATGTATTCTGGGATTTCTAGTGTCTCTTCAGGTCAGTTGGGGCAGACGGAGGTCCCTGGCCCCTTCTGCATTGTCAGACTGTCTGTCTTTTAAGTCTGGTATTATAATGGATTCCAAGAATTAGGCTTTTGCTCCTAAAATGAATTGTTTCTTGGATCCACGTCCCAGTTACCTTGAAACAAGTGACCCTTGTGAAGTAGGAAGCAGGGAGTCTCTGTTAACAGGGAGTCTCTGTTAACAGGAGTCTTACCTGGAAGAGAGCACCCCTATGACCTTAGACCTCGTTCCAGAGCCTCAGAGCAGAGACAGAAGAGCCCAGAAAGTAGCAGATCCTAGATTTGCAAGATCAGAAGCTGTTCTTAATCTCCCTGCTCAGAATGAGCCAGTCTTGGTGATGACCCCACCTCCAGAAGCCACCGGACTATGTGACAGTGAGGGGTTTGAGCCAGCCTTGAGAAGAGCAAGGTGAGCTGAACTGGTCCAGGGGCAGGCTGTTCAGGAAAGGCCATTTTGTTGGAGAGCTTGTGAGGGTGAGGTCTGGGGGTAAGGGATAACCAGGCAGAGGGAGGAAATGCTGTCTCCACTCCCCTTAAATGCCGCCCCCCGCAAAGATGCTGTGTTGCTGTCACAAGTGTCTATCACCACATGTGACACTAGTGATATGCTGACCTCACAGGATCCCAGAATGATGATATGTGAAGGGTTTTCCAAGGTCATCTATTTCTAACTCTCTTGAAATCTTTAAAGACATCGGGCCTGAAAAGTTCAGTGACTTGTTCAGGGAAACACAGTTTGTTTGTGACAGAATCAGGAGGAAAACAGTGCAGTTCGCCCTCTCACAGGAAGGTCATCAAAAGGGCCTTTTGACAAATATATCATGGCTGAAACAATTAAAATTTCTTGCCTTAAGGCATCCTATCTCTTTTATTAGGCTTTCTGTAGATTGTTTATACCAGTGGGTAAATAATATTAATAAGAAAAATAAATATATGGTGCATACTGAGTATTGTTCTGCTAAATTAATTTTAATGAAAGTATAGTGTCTTATCCTTCGGTGTATTTAATTCAGCTAATCTTCTGTTGTTTTTATTTACTTGTGTTAGGACACATGCATTATTTTTTAAATGATTGAGAAAAGTTTACATTCACTCAGTTAAAAACTGCAGATTTAATCCTCATGGTCATCTCAGAGTGACACAAAAACAGGTGGTGCCACCTGTACATGATCACTCTAGTGCCTTTTCAAGGCCAAGAGGGCCCTATGCCTATAAGGAAGATGATCCCCAACTGGGGTGCTGAGATTTGGGGGGTGAATCTAGGATCTATAAGACAGGTTATGTCTCATGACACCCATCTTTCTGTCCCCTCAGCTGAACCACAGTTCTCTACTCTCCCAAGAGCAGAAAATGAACATACCTCAGGTGAGCTCTTTATTCTTTCCCCATTTTGCATTTTTATATATTTATAAGGTTAAGAAGCATCCATGCATTAAATGGAAAAGGAGAAATAAAAATAGATCAAGTCAATCTTGAGGGATAATATACACTGTTTTACTATTAATTGTGTTGTTTGCTGTCAGCTTTTGGTAGGTTACCTTTGTCAGGGTAAGAAGGTTGCCTCCAGGTATCAGTTTGCTAAGATTTCACATTAGTCATGAATGTGCATTAAATTACATTGATTACATTTTGTGTATCTATTGGAGCAAAGCTATAGATTATTTCCTTTAATCTATAAATACTGTAAACAGTATAATGGATTTTCTAATGTTAACTTAAATCCCTGTGTAGACCCTAATTGCTAATAAGTGTAAGTTGCTTCTTACATATCTTCCTAGGATGTTTTTGCTAATACTGTATTTAGGATTTTTATTTTTGTATCCACAAGTTGGATTAGACTATACTTTCTTGTTTCTGTGTCCAATTATGGTATCATGGTCATAGTCTCTTAAAAGGAAATGGGACATTTTCCTGCTCCTTTTCTTTAATAATAATTTAGATGAGAAAATTGTGTTACATGTAGATTTTGTGAAACTCACCTATAAATTAGAGCCTTATGAAGACTTTTTGCATGAAGATTTTGATTAATTTATTGGTCATAAGTCTATGATGGATTTGTATTTTTTTTTTAGTGTAACTTTCCTCATGTTTTCATAGAAAATTGTTCATTTTTATTTATTTATTTTTAAACTTTGGCTGCCAAGGGTCTTAGTTGTGACACGCTGGATCTTTGTTGTGGCATGCAGGATCTTTAGTTGTGGCATGCGGACTCTTAGTTGTGACATGCAGAGTCTTAGTTGAAGCATGCATACGGGATCTAGTTCCCCAACCAGGGATCGAACCTGGGCCCCCTGCATTGGGAGCGCAGAGTCTTACCCACTAGACCACCAGTGAAGTCCCTATTTATGTTTTTAAATGTATTTTCATGAGCTTGTTGATAGTATTCTCTTAGGATTTCAAAATCTTTGTTACATCAATAATTTCCTTTTTTGATCAGCTTTAAAATTTTATTTCAGTATAAAGCTTGCCAATCAGAAAAGGACAAAGTATGTTCTCATTGGCCCAATCTAAAACTAAGAATTTCTGTGTCTGAGGGTCTTAGTATTCTGTGCTGGCAGAATAGAGTAGAGGAATTGGGAGTAGAAGAACGTGCACTTGCCATGTTTGTGCTTTCTACCTTTGCATACTCACCTGTCAGCACCATTTGTTGACAAGAATATCCTTTCTCCATTGAATTGCATTGGCACCTCTGAGGGAAATCAACTAGCAACCTATGTTTGGGTCTGTTTCTGGATCCTGTTCACCTCTTTTTTTTTTAATTTTTATTTTATTTTATTTTATTTTTTGCGGTACGCGGGCCTCTCACTGCTGTGGCCTCTCCCTTTTGGGAGCACAGGTTCCGGGCGCGCAGGCTCAGCAGCCATGGCTCACGGGCCCAGCCGCTCCGCGGCATGTGGGATCTTCCCGGACCGGGGCACGAACCCGCGTCCCCTGCATCAGCAGGCGGACTCTCAACCACTGCACCACCAGGGAAGCCCCTTTTTTTTTAATTTTTAAAAAAATTTTATTGAAGTATAGTTGAATTACAATATTGTGTTAATTTCTGCTGTACAGCAAAGTGACAAAGTTAAACATATATATACATTATTTTTTGTATTTTCATTATGGTTTATCACAGGATATTGAATATAGTACCCTGTGCTATACAGTAGGACCTTGTTATTTATCCATCCTATATATAAAGCTTGCATCTGCTAATCTCAAACTCCCAATCCTTCCTTCCCCCACCCCTCCTCCCCCTTGGCAACCACAAGTCTATTCTCTATATCTATGTGGACTCTGTTCACATCTGATGACCATAATCCTTTTGCTAATACCACGTTGCCTTGATGAGTGTCTCTTTATAGTAACTCTTGAAATCAGATAATATGTGTCTTCCAACTTGATTCTTTTTTACGAGTGTTTTGGAGATTCTAGGTACTTTGCTTCTCTATAAAAAGTTTTGAAAATTAGCTTGTCTATCTCAGGAAAGCTTGCTGAGATTTTGATTTTGATTGCACTGACTCTATAGAATCTGTAATATAGATCAATTTGGGGAGAATTAACATCTTTTTTTTTTTTTTTTTCTGTATGTGGGCCTCTCACTGTTGTGGCCTCTCCCGTTGCGGAGCACAGCCTCCGGATGCACAGGCTCAGCGGCCACGGCTCACGGGCCCAGCCGCTCCGCGGCACGTGGGATCTTCCCAGACCGGGGCATGAACCCGTGTCCCCTGCATCGGCAGATGGACTCTCAACCACTGTGCCACCAGGGAAGCCCGAGAATTAACATCTTGATCAAAATGTCTTCCAATACATTAACACATTATCTCTTGCAATGGGGGGGGTTTGAGGGTTTTCATTTTTATTCGTTTGAGTGAAAAGGATAGTTTTGACTTACAGTTTAAAAGATAACTACATTTTGAAGATAAACTCTAGTGGGGTAGTAGTGAAAGCAGGAACAATATAGGAGGCTATTTCTGTAATCCTAGCAATAAATGATGATCATTTAAGGGTGTTAGTTGCTTTCAAGTGGTTGGATTCTGGAGGTAATTTAAGGTAGAGCCAACAGTCTAGGAGTGTGTGTTTCTTCTCCACAACCTTACAAATAGAGTGTGCTGTCAAACTTTTTGAATTTTTACTAATGTGATTAAAAATGATAACTCAAGTTTAGTTTTACACGCTTTCTTCTTCTCATGGGTGAGGTGGAACATCTTTTTTGTTTGTAGTTCATCTATATTTCTTTTTTATTGAACTGTTTATTTCTTACTGTTTTCCTGTTGATGTACTGATTTTAATTAATATATCCAATATATCTTTATAGCCATTTTTCAGTGATATAAATTGCACAATTTTCCTAGCTTTTCATATTTTTGCCTTGCTCATGTTTTTTAAATTTTTGCCATAAAGGCATTTGTTTTTTGTTTTTAACTGTGGTGAACTTTTATTAGCATTTAAAAAATGTATTGAATTATAGTTGATTAACAATGTTGTGTTAGTTTCAGGTATACAACAAAGTGATTCAGTTATACAAATGTATATACATATATATGGTATATATATTCTTTATAAGATTCTTTTCCATTATAGGTTATTACAAGATATTGAGTATTGCTCCCTGTGCTATACAGTAGGTTCTTGTTCGTTATCTGTTTTATATATTGTGGTGTGTATATGTTAATCCCAAATTCCTAATTTATCCCTCCCCTGCTTTGCCGTTTGATACCCATAAGTTGTTTTTTACATCTTTGAGTTTATATCTCTTCTGTAAGTAAGTTCATTTGTGTCATCTTTTTAGATTACACATATAAGTGATATCATATAATATTTGTCTTTCGCCTTCTTATTATGATAATCTCTAGATCCATCCACGTCACTGCAAATGGCATGATTTCATTCTTTTTTGTGGCTGAGTAATATTCCATTGCATATATATAGATATATGTAGATATATACACACCACATCTTTGTCCATTCATCGGTTGATGGAAATTTAGGTTGCTTCCATGTCTTGGCTATTGTAAAATGCTGCAATGAACATTGGGGTGCATGTATCTTTTCGAAGTATGGTTTTCTCCAGATATATGTCCAGAATTGGGATTGCAAGATCATATGGTAGCTCTATTTTTAGTTTTTTAAGGAACTTCCATACTGTTCTCCATAGTGGCTGCACTAATTTACATTCCTACCAACAGTATAGAAGGGTTCCCTTTTCTCCACACCCTCTCCAGCATTTGTTATTTGTAGATATTTTGATGATAGCCATTCTGACCGGTGTGAGGTGATACCTCATTGTAGTTTTGATTTGCATTTCTCTAATAATTAGTGATATTGAGCATCTTTTCATATGCCTGTTAGCCATCTGTATGTCTTCTTTGGAGAAATGTCTGTTTAGGACTTCTGCCCATTTTTTGATTAGGTTGTTTGGGTTTTTTTTGTTATTTAGTTGTATGAGCTGTTTGTATATTTTGGAAATTAATCCCTTGTCAGTAGCATCATTTGCAAATATTTTCTCTCAGTCTGTAGGTTGTCTTTTCATTTTGTTTATGGTTTCCTATGCTGTGCAAAAGCTCTTAAGTTTAGTTAGGTCCCATTTGTTTATTTTTCTTTTTATTTCCATTACTGTGGGAGACAGATCCAGAAAAATATTGCTGTGATTTATGTCAAAGAGTGTTCTGCCTGTGTTTTCCTCTAGGAGTTTTATAGTATCTGGTCTTACATTTAGATATTTAATTCATTTTATTTTTGTATATGGTGTTAGAGAATGTTCTAATTTAATTATTTTACATGTAGCTGTCCAATTTTCTTAGAACCACTTGTTAAAGAGACTGTCTTTTCTCCCTTGTATATTCTTGCCTCCTTTGTCATAGATTAGTTGACCGTAGGTGTGTAGGTTTATTTCTGGGCTTTCTATCCTGTTCCATTGATCTGTATGTCTGTTTTTGTGCCAGTATCATAGTGTTTTGATGACTGTAGTTTTGTAGTATAGTTTGAAGTCAGGGAGCCCTTTTTCCCTGATGACTTAAGTTACCATCTTAATGACTGTCTCCTAGATCCTTATTTTCATTTAGATTTCCCTTCTCCATTCCAGAATCTTGCAGCCAATGATGAAATAAATAATTCCATCTGTATGTTCCACGGGTGTTTTGAGTGCAGTTGAACAACATCTGCTCACTGTGACCCAGCCTCTGATTCTTACTTATTCTTCCAGTCTCTGTGTATGGCATCAGCATCTACCCACTTGCTTGTGCAGCATCTCTGTGTATTAATTTCCCATTCTTTATCTCTGTTGCTTTGCCTTAGTATAGGTCATCTCTTAAATGGGGTATTTTGTTTTGTTGCTGAACATATTGTCCACTATTCATATAGAATGATGGTTCCTAACTAGGGGTGATTTTGCTTCCCAGGAGACATTTGGAAGTATTTGGAGATATTTTTGATTGTCATGACTGGGAATGCTATTTATATCTAATCAGTAGAAAACAGGGATACTGGTAAATATCCTAAAATACACAGGACAGTCTTCCACAAAAATAGCATTATCTGGTCCAGAGTGTCAATAGTGCCAAATCGAAGATACCCAGCTATAGAGCAAAGGCAGAGTTAGTCATCTTTTATAGCATTTTCTTTTAAACTCTAAACAGTAAAAATATATCTGGAGAAAACCATAGTTTGAAAGTATGCATGCACCCCAGTGTTCATTGCAGCACGGTTTACAATAGCCAAGGCATGGAAGCAACCTAAATGTCCATCAACAGATGAACTGATAAAGAAGATGTGGTATATATATACAATGGAATATTACTCAGCCATTAAAAAGAATGAAATAATGCCATTTGCAGCAACATGGATGGAAAGGTGGGGAGGGAGGGATTAAATTGGGAGTTTGGGATTCACATATACACACTAGTATATTTAAAATAGATAACCAACAAGAACCTACTGTGTAGCACAGGCAACTCTGCTCAATATTCTGTAATAACATAAATGGGAAAGGAATTTGAAGAAGAATAGATATATGTATATGCATAACTGAATCACTTTGCTGCACACCTGAAACTAACACAGAATTATAAATCAACTATAGTCCACTATAAAATAAAAATGTTTTAAATAAAAATTAAATAGGGCTTCCCTGGTGGCGCAGTGATTGAGAATCTGCCTGCCGATGCAGGAGACACGGGTTCGTGCCCTGGTCCGGGAAGATCCCACATGCCGCGGAGCAACTAAGCCCGTGAGCCATGGCCGCTAGGCCTGTGCGTCCGGAGCCTGTGCTCCACGACGTGAGAGGCCACAACAGTGAGAGGCCCGCATACCGCAAAAAAAAAATAAAAATAAAAATAAAAATAAAAATTAAATAAACAGTAAACATAGTAGGAGTTAGTTTTCAAAAATATTTTCCATGTCCCGATTCTGAACCCTCAGATTGATTAGAAATATGTTGTTAACAGGCATCAGTGTCATTCAAGGATGTGACTGTGGAGTTCACCCAGGAGGAGTGGTGGCAGATGGACTCTGCTCAGAGGACCCTGTACAGAGATGTGATGTTGGAGAACTATAGCCACCTCGTCTCAGTGGGTGAGCAGACCTTACCATGTGACTTCCTTGGGAATGCAAATTCAGTTTTTTCTCTTTTTAAATGTTAATCCCTTTTGTTGAGGAATATTAAATGGAAAATATAGCACTTTTCAGTGTACAAGTCAATAGGTTTTAAAAGATTATACAATAGTTTACCATCATCAAAGTCATGATTTGGAATATTTTCATCATCCCCCCAAAATTCCTTGTACCCTTTTGCCATGAGTCCCCTCCTTTCATTCCTACTTCTCAGACCCCAAGCAATCACAGATCTGTTTTCTATTTCAATAGCTTTTCCTTTTTTCGAATTTTATATAAATGAATTCGTAAAGTATATACTGTATTTTGTCTGGCTTCTTTCATTTAGCATGATGCTTTTGAGACTCGTGTGTGTGTATCACAGGTTTATTCTTTTTATCCTTAGTAGAATTCCTTTGTGTGCATATACTGCAATGTGTTATCCTTTCAGTTCATAGACACATGGGTGTTTTTCCAGTTTGGGGCTGTTATGAAAAAGCTTCTATGAGGGCTTCCCTGGTGGTGCAGTGGTTGAGAGTCCGCCTGCCAATGCAGGGGACATGGGTTCGTGCCCCGGTCCGGGAAGATCCCACATGCCACAGAGCGGCTGGGCCTGTGAGCCATGGCCGCTGATCCTGCGCGTCTGGAGCCTGTGCTCCTCAACGGGAGAGGCCACAACAGTGAGAGGCCCGCATACTGCAAAAAAATAAAAGCTTCTATGAACATTCACATATAAGTCTTTGTGTCAATATGTGTTCATTTCTTCTGTAAATACTTAGGAGTGAGGTTACTGGGTCTTCTGGTAAGTTTATATGTAACTTATTCAGAAAGTGCCAAATGTTCCCAAGTTGGGTCTACTGTTTTTCATGCCTATACGCAATGTCTGAGAGTTATCATTGCTCTTTGATTACCAACATTTCTAGTTGCATCTTACTGGATTTTAATTTGCATTTCTCTGGTAATTAACAATGTTGAACTTCTTTTCATGTGCTTTTTAACCATTCATAGTCTCCTTTAATGAAGTGTCACATGAAATCTTTTGCCCATTTTTTTGTATAGGTTTTGGTTTGGGTCTTATTGTTGAGTTGAAGGAGTTTAGATCTTTATCAGATACATGTTTTGCAAATGTTGTGTTCTCCAGCCCTGGCTTGCCTTTTTAAGAAGAAAATGTTTTCAGATTGTTTTTGATTTGAATATATACTTAGAAAATTTTTATATAACATAATTAAGATTCACAGGATTTAGCATAGTTGCATTCTTCACAAGTTTCCCCTAATGTTTATATCTTACGTAACTATAATATAATCTCAACACAAGGAGATAGGCATTGGTACAATGTATGTGAATAGCTCTGTGTCATTTTCTTTACCTTATTTTTTTATGGAAGTATAGCTGATTTAGAATATCATGTTAGTTTCAGGTATACAGCAAAGCATATATATATTCTTTTTCAGGTTCTTTTCCCTGATAGGTTATTACAGAATATCGAGTATAGTTGTCAGTGCTATAGAGTAGGTCCTTGCTGGTTATCTGTTTTATACATAGGGGTTGTGTATATGTTAATCCCAAACTCCTAATTTATTCCTCTCCCCTTTGGTAACCATAAATTTGTTTTCTATGTCTTTGAGTCTGTTTTTGTTTTGAAATACGTTCATTTGTATCTTTTATTTTTTGATTCCACATATAAGCAATATCATATAATATTTTTTTTCTCTGTCTGGCTTCACTTAGCATGATAATCTCTAGGCCCATCCACGTAGCTGCAAAGGCATGATTTCATTCTTTTTTATGACTCAGTAATATTGCATTGGGGGTGTGTATTGTGTGTGTGTGTGTGTGTGTGTGTGTGTGTGTGGTATATATATATACCACAACTTCTTTATCCATTCATCTGCTGCAGTGAACACTGGGGTGCATGTATCTTTTTGAAGTGTGGTTTTCTCTGGATATATGCCCAGAATTGGGATTGCAAGATCATATGGTAGCTCTATTTTTAGTTTTTTAAGGAACCTCCATACTGTTCTCCATAGTGGCTGCACCAATTTACATGCCCACAAACGGTGCAAGAGGGTTCCGTTTTCTCCACACCCTCTCCAGCATTTGTTATTTGTAGATATTTTGATGATAGCCATTCTTACTGATGTGAGGTGATACCTCATTGTAGTTTTGATTTGCATTTCTCTAATAATTAGTGATATTGAGCATCTTTTCATATGCCTGTTAGCCATCTGTATGTCTTCTTTGGAGAAATGTCTGTTTAGGACTTCTGCCCATTTTTTGATTAGATTGTTTGGGTTTTTTTGTTATTTAGTTGTATGAGCTGTTTGTATATTTTGGAAATTAATCCCTTGTCAATAGCATCATTTGCAAATATTTTCTCACAGTCTGTAGGTTGTATTTTCATTTTGTTTATGGTTTCCTATGCTGTGCAAAAGCTCTTAAGTTTAGTTAGGTCTCATTTGTTTATTTTTCTTTTTATTTCCATTACTGTAGGAGACAGATCCAGAAAAATATTGCTGTGATTTATGTCAAAGAGTGTTCTGCCTGTGTTTCCTCTAGGAGTTTTATATTATCTGGTCTTACATTTAGATCTTTAATACGGGCTTCCCTGGTGGCGCAGTGGTTGAGAGTCCACCTGCCAATGCAGGGGACACGGGTTCGTGCCCCAGTCCGGGAAGATCCCATGTGCCGTGGAGGGGCTGGGCCCGTGAGCCATGGCCACTGAGCCTGCGCGTCCAGAGCCTGTGCTCTGCAACGGGAGAGGCCATAACAGTGAGAGGCCCGTGTACCACAAATGAACAAACAAACAAACAAATTCTAGATCTTTAATTCATTTTATTTTTGTATGTCATGTTAGAGAATGTTCTTATTTAATTATTTTACATGTAGCTGTGTAGTTTTCCTGGCACCACTTGTTAAAGGGACTGTCTTTCTCCCTTGTATATTCTTGCCTCCTTTGTCATAGATTAGTTGACCATAGGTGTGTGGGTTTATTTCTGGGCTTTCTATCCTGTTCCATTAATCTGTATGTCTGTTTTGGGCCAGTACCGTACTGTTTTGATGACTGTAGCTTTGTAGTATAGTCTGAAGTCAGGGAACCTGATTTCCTCAGCTCTGTTTTTCCTTCTCAAGATTCGGGGTCTTTCGTGTTTCCATACTAATTAAAATAGTTTTTGTTCTAGTTCTGTGAAAAATGCATTGGGTAGTATCATTTTGAAAATACTAATTCTTCCAATCCAAGAACATGGTATATCTTTCCATCTGTTTATGCCATCTTCAGTTTCTTTCCTCAGCATCTTAGAGTTATCAGAGTACAGGTCTTTTGCCTCCTGAGGTAGTTTTATTCCTAGGTACTTTATTCTTTTTGATGCGATGATAACCAGGATAGTTTCCTTAATTTCTTCTGATCTTTCCCTGTTAGTGTATGGAAATGCAATAGGTTTCTGTGTATTAATTTTGTATCCTGCAACTATACTGAATTCATTGATGAGCTCTAGTAATTTTCTGGTAGCGTCTTTAGGATTTTCTATGGATAGTATCATGTCATCTGCAAACAGTGACAGTCTTAGTTCTTCTTTTCCAATTTGGATTCCTTTTATTTTGTTTTCTTCTCTGATTACTGTGGCTAGGACTTCCAAAACTATGTTGAATAAAAGTGGTGAGAGTGGACATCCTTGTCTTGTTCCTGATCTTAGAGGAAATGCTTTCAGATTTTCACCATTGAGTATGGCATTAGCTCTAGGCTTGTCATATATGGCCTTTATTATGTTGAGGTAGGTTCCCTCTATGCCTACTTTCTGGAGAGTTTTTATCATAAATGGATGTTGAATTTTATCAAAAGCTCTTTATGCATCTTTCATCACGATCATATGTTTTTTATTCTTCAGTTTGTTGATGTAGTGTATCACACTGATTGATTTGTGGATATTGAAAATCCTTGCATCCCTGGAATAAAGCCCACTTGATCATTATGTATGATTCCTTTAATGTATTGTTGGATTTGGTTTGCTAGACTATGTTGAGAATTTTTGCATCTATGTTCATCAGTGATATTGGCTTGTAATTTTTTGTGGTGTCTTTGTCTGGTGTTTGGTATCAGGTTGGTGGTGGCCTCATAGAATGAGTTTGGAAGTGTTCCTCCCTCTGCAGTTTTTTGGAATGGTTTCAGAAAGATAGGTGTTAACTCTTCTCTAAATGTTTTATAGAATTCACTTGTGAAGCCATCTGGTCTTAGACTTTTGTTGGGAGTTTTTAAATCACAGATTCAATTTCAGTACTTGTTTGTTCATATTTTTGTCTGTTCATATTTTCTATTTCCCCTGGTTCAGTCTTGGGAGATTGTAGTTTTTAAAGAATTTGTCCATTCTTCTAGGTTGTCTATTTTATTGGTATATTTTATTGTCCATGTTGTTGGCCTGTAGTAGACTCTTATGGTCCTTTGTATTTCTGTGGTGTCAGTTGTAAATTCTCCTTTTTCATTTCTAATTTTATTGATTTGGGCCCTCCTCTTTTTTCTTGATAAGTCTGGTTGGAGGTTTATCAATTTTGTTTATCTTTCCAAAGAACCAGCTTTTAGTTTCTTTGATCTTTTCTATTGTTTTCTTAGTCTCTCTTTCATTTATTTCTGCTCTGATCTTTATGATTTCTTTCCTTCTACTAACTTTGGGTTTTGTTTGTTCTTCTTTTTCCAGTTGTTTTAGATATAAGTTTAGGCTGTTTATTTGAGATTTTTCTTCTTTCCTGAGGTAAGCTTGTATCACTATAAACTTCCTCTTGGAACTGCTTTTGTTGCATGCCATGGGTTTTGGATTGTCATGTTTTCATTTTCATTTGTCTCTGGGTATTTTTTGATTTCCTCTTTGATTTCTTTGGTGATCCATTGGTTGTTTAATAGCATATTGTTTAACCTTCATGTTTTTGTGATTGTTGCAGTTTTTTTTTCTTGTGGTTGATTTCAAATCTCATAGCATTGTGGTCAGAAAACATGCTTGATGTGATTTCAGTTTTCTTAAACTTACTGAGGCTTGCTTTGTGGCCCAGCATGTGATCTATCCTGGAGAATGTTCCATGTGCACTTGAAAAGAATATGTATTTTGCTACTTTCATATGGAACACTCTATAAATATCAATTAAGTCCATCTGGTCTAATGTGTCATTTAAGGCCTGTGTTTGCTTATTGATTTTCTGTCTGGATGATCTGTCCATTGATGTAAGTGGGGTGTTAAGGTCCCCCACTATTATTGTGTTACTGTCGATTTCTCCTTTTATGGCTGTTATTGTTTGCCTTATATATTGAGATGCTTTTGTGTTGGGTGCATGTATATTTACACTTGTTATATCTTCTTCTTGGATTGATCCCTTGATCATTATGTGGTGTGCTTCTTTGTCTCCTGTAACAGTCTTTATTTTAATGTCTATTTTGTCTGATATGAATATTGCTATTCCAGTTTTCTTTTGATTTCCATTTGCATGGAATACCTGTTTCCATCCCCTCACTTTCAGTCTGTATGTGTTTCAAGATCTGAAGTTGGTCTCTTTTAGACAATATACGTACGGGTTTTGTTTTTGTATTTGTTAAGCCAGCCTGTGTCTTTTGGTCAGAGCATTTAATCTATTTACATTTAAGGTAATTATCAATATGTACATTCTTATTGCCATTTCGATAATTATTTTGGATTTGTTTTTATACGTCTTTCCTCTTTTTTTCTCTCTCTTGTGGCTTGGATTCCTCTTTCTTTTTCGTGTGTATACCTATTATAGATTTTTCATTTGCAGTTACCATGATGTTTTTATACAGCAGCCTATATACATATATATATACGTATATATATATATGTTTTAAGTTGCCGATCTCTTAATTTCAAGTGCATTTCAAATATCCTGCACTTCTACTCTCTGTCTCTCACGATTACTGGTTTTGATGTCGTATTTGTGCCATGGATGATTTCCTACCTTACTGTATGTTTACTTTCCCATTTTGTAATTTTCTTGTTTCTAGTTGTGGCCTTTTCTGCCTAGAGAAGTTCCTTAGCATTTGTTGTAAAGCTGGTTTGGTGGTGCTGAATTCTCTTAGCTTTCACTTGTTTGTAAAGCTTTTGATTTCTCCATCAAATCGGAACCGAGATACTTGCTGGGTAGAGTATTCTTGGTATGTTTGTTTTCCCTTTCAGCACTTTAAATATATCATTCTAGTCCCTTCTGGCCTGCATAGTTTCTGCTGAAAAATCAGCTGCTAGTCTTATGGGGATTCCCTTGTATGTTATTTGTTGCTTTTCCCTTGTTTTTAATACTTTTTCTTTGTCTTTAATTTCTGTCAGTTTGATTACTGTGTGTTTTGGCATTTTCCTCCTTGGGTTTATCTTGTATGGGACTCTACGCTTTCTGGACATGGGTGATTGTTTCCTTTCCCATGTTAGGGAAGTTTTCACCTATTATCTCTTCAAGTACTTTCTTAGTCCCTTCCTTTCCCTCTTCTCCATCTTGGACTCCTATAATGTGAATGCTGGTGTGTTTGACATTGTCCCAGAGATCTCTTAAACTCATTGTTTTTCATTCTTTTTTCCTTTTTATGTTGCATAGCAGTGATTTCCACCACTCGGTCTTCTAGCTCACTGATTCATTCTTCTATCTCATTTATTCTATTAATTCCTAATTGTGTATTTTTTATTTCAGTTATTATATTCTTCTACTCTCTTTGGTTGTTCTTTATGTTTACTGTTTGCTAAATATTTCTTGTAACTTCTCACTGTGTGTCATTCTTTTTCTACTTTCTGGGATCATCTTTATGATCATTATTCTGAACTCTTACACAGGTAAATTGGCTATCTCCATTTCACTTAGTTGTTGTTCTTGGGTTTTATCTTGTTCCTTCATCTGGGAAATATTCCTTTGCCATCTCATTTTGTTTAAATTAATACTTGTATTTTTATGAATGTAGTAGCTTAGTTACCTTTTTGACCTTGGATAAGTGGGCCTCTGTAGGGGATGTCCTATGTGTCCCAGCAGTACACTCCCCTCTCATCACCCAAAGGCTAGGACCAGCTGGTCCCAGGGTAGGTTCTGACCTGTGTTTGTGGACTCAGTTCTGCAGGCTGCAGGATCATAATTTCCTTGCTTCTGGTGTCTGCTCCCTTGAGGTGAGGTTTGTCTAGAACCTTATGTGGGCCTCCTGGCAGGAGCATCTGGTGCCTGCCCACTGGTGAATGGAGCTGGGTCTTGGCCCTCTGGTGGGCAGGACCATGTCAAGGGCTGTGTCTAGAGGTGGCTGTGGGCTCAAGAAGTCTTTAGGCGGCCTGTCTGCTGATGGATGGGGCTTATTCCCCCCTTGTTGGTTGTTTGGCCTGAGGCGTCCCAGCACTGGAGCTTACTGTTGGGAAGAGCCAGGTCTTGATGCTAAGCACCCAAAATGCCTGCCTCCAACCAGAGTTCATGTATGTCCCCGCTATGTCTGCCACCAGCTTTTATGACCCCAGAGAGCCACAGCCTCCCTAGGAGACCCTCCAAGACCAGCAGATATGTCTGGCCCAGGTTCCTATGGAGTCACTACTTTTGCTTTGGGACCTGGTGTGCACAGGACCTTGTGTGTGCCCTCCAAGAGTAGAGTCTCTGTTTCCCCCAATCCTGTGGTGCTCTTGCAGTCAAGCCCCACTGGCCTTCATAGCCAAATGCTCTGTGGGCTCCTCCTCCCGATGCTGGACCACTAGGCTGGGGAGCCTGGAATGGGACTAAGATCTCTCACTCCTGTGGGAGAACTTCTGCTATATAATTATTCTCATTTGTGGGTCACCCACCTGGGTGATATGGGATTCGATTATATTGTGAGTGTGCCCCTACTACCATCTCAAGGTTTCTTCTTTGTCTTTGGATGTAGAATATCTTTTTCTTGTAGATTCCAGTCTTTTTTCTCAATGGTTATTCAGCAATTAGTTATGATTTTGGTGTGCTGTGCCATTTTATCATATGTGGAGATTCGTGTAACCACCACCACAATCCAGATACAGAACTAACTATTCCATCACCACAAGGATTTCTCTCATGCTACCTCTTTATTTTCATACCCATCCCCTCTCCCACACTATGCCTAATCTCTGCCAAATATTAATCTGTTCTTCATCTCTATAATTTTGTAATTTCCAGAACGTTATATAAATGGAATCATACAGTATTTGATATATTGAGTTTGAGATCCGCCCAAGTTGTAGTGTGTAAATAGTTTATTTCTTGTTTTACTACAATGGTATTCCAGTCTATAAATGAATTTATTATAATTTGTTTAGTCATTCACCTATTAAAGGACATTTTGGTTGTTAATTTTTGCCTATTATAAAGATGCTATGAACATTCATGTTCAGATTTTTGTGTAAAATAAATTATTGTTTGTCTGGGATAAATGCCCAGGAGTGTGATTGGAGCTGTATGGTAAGTATGTGTTTTGTTCTTTAAGAGACTGTCAAACTCTGTTACCAAAAAGACCACGAATAACAAATCTTGACAAGCATGTGGAGAAAAGGGAACCTTTGTATGCTATTGGTGGGAGTATAAATTGGTGTAGCTGCATACTAGAAAACAGTATGGAGGCTCCTCAAAAAGCTAAAGATAGAACTACTATATGATCCAGCAATTTCACTCCTGGGTATATATCCAAAGGAAATTAAAACACTTTAATTCAAAAAGATACATGCACCCCAATGTTCACAGCAGCATTATTTACAACAGCCAAGATATGGAAGCTACCTAAGTGTCCATCAACAGATGAATGGATAAAGATGTCGTATAGATACACAATGGAATATTTACTCAGCTGTAAAAAAAGAATGAAATTTTTCTATTTGCAACAACATAGATAGACTTGGAGAATATTTTATGCTTGGTGAAATAAGTCAGACAGAAAGACAAATACTGTATGATATCACTTATATGTGGAATCTAAAAAATAAGACAAACTAGTGAAGATAACAAAAAAGAAACAGACTCACAGAAAGAGGGAATGAACTAGTGGTTACCAGTGGGGAGAGGGGTAAGATAGGGGTAGGGGATTAAGAGGTACAAACTTCTATGTGTAAAATAAGCTACAAGGATATATTATACAACACAGGGAATATAGCCAATATTTTATAATAACTATAAATGGAGTGTAACCTTTAAAGATTGTGAATCACTATGTTGTACACCTGAAACTTACATAATCTGTAAATCAACTATACCTTAATTGTAAAAAAAACCAGAAACTGCCCAGAATGGCTGTACCATTTTGCATTTCCACCAACAGTTTGTGAGAAATCCAGTTATTGATACTTTCTATCCTTCCTAGTACTTGGTATTGTTACTATTTTTTGTATTAGTGGTTGTAATAGGTGTATAGTAATATCTTATCTTGGTCTTAGCTTGCGTTTCCTTAATGGCTAGTGATGTTAAATATTTTTTCATGTGTTCATATGCCATCTATATATTCTTAAATAGTAAATGTTCATGGCTTTTGCATATTTTTTCTACCTTTATTGAGGTATAATGACCAATTAAAATTGTATATATCTAAGGTATAAGACTTTTTAAAAATATATGTATACATTGTGAAGTAATGGCCACAATCAAACTAATTAACATACCCATCATTTGACATAGCTCCCTTTTTTTGGAGTTGGTGGGTGGGGCTTGTGAGTACATTTAAGATCAACTTGGCAAATTTCAAGTATACAGTATAGTATTGTTGACTACAGTCATATTTGTATATTAGATCTCCATAGCTTATTCATCTCTGGTTAATTGACCTTTGTACCCCTTGACCAACATCTTCCTGTTCCCTAGCTTGCTAACCCGTTTAAACCAACATTCTACTCTCTGTTTCTATGAGTTTGACTGCTTTGAATTCCACTGAGATCATGCAGTATTTGTCTTTCTGTTTCTGGCTTATTTCACTTAGCATAATGTCCTCTAGTTTTATTCATGTTGGGGCAAATGTCAGGATTTCTTACCTTATGTGGCTGAATAATATTCTATTGTGTGTCAATATACCACATCTTCTTTGATCATTCATCTGCCAGTAGACATTTTTAGATTGTTTCCATATCTTGGATATTTTGAATAATGCTGCAGTAAAAACGGGAGTGCAGATATCTCTTCAAGATCCTGATTTCACTGACTTTGGATATATACCCAGAAGTGGAATTGCTGGCTCATAAGGTAGTTCTGTTTTTAGTTTTTTGAAGAAACTCTATTGTTTTGCATAATGGCTGTACCAATTTACATTCCCACCAACAGTGTACAAGGGTTCTGTTTTCTCCACATCCACAGCAACACTTACCTTTTGTCTTTTTGATAATCACCATTCTCTAACAGCTGTGAGATGATACCTCATTGTGGTTTTGATTTGCATTTTCCTGATTATTAGTGACGTTGAACACATTTTCATATTCCCGTTGGCCATTTGTTTGGCTTCTTTTGAGGAATGTCAACTCAGGTCCTTTGCCCATTTTTATTTGCTTTTTTGCTATTGAGTTGTATGACTTCCTTATATATTTTGAGTATATACTCCTTATAATTATTATTATGATTTGCAAATATTTTCACCCATTCTTTGAGTTACCTTTTTCATTCTGCTGATTATTTCCTTCTCTGTCCAGAAGCTTTTCTGTTTGATGCAGTCTCACTTGTCTATTTTTGCCTTTGTTGTCTGTGCTTTTGTTGTCATATAACAACCATTGCCAAGACTGACATCAAGGAGCTTTTTACCTATGTTTTCTTCTAGGAGTTTTATGATTTTAGGTCTTCCATTTATGTCTTTAATCCATTTTGAGTTGATTTTTATGTAAGTGTTAGACAAGAGTCCAGATTAGACTTCTACATGTGGATGTCCAGTTTTCCCAGCACGAATTACTGAAGAGACTGTTGCCCCATTTTGTGTTCTTAGCACTCTTGTTGAAGACCAGTTGACTGTAGATGTTTGGATATGTTTCTGGGCTCTCTGTACTGTTCCATTGGTCTGTAAGTCTGTCTTTATGCCAGTGCCATACTGTTATCATTACTGTAGCCTTATAGTATATATACTGAAGTAAGGAAGTGTGGTGCCTCCAGGATTGTTCTTCTTTCTTAAGATTGCTTTGGCTAAACAGTCTTGAGGGGAAAAAACAGAGCTGAAGGAATCAGACTCCCTGACTTCAGACTATACTACATAGCTACAGTAATCAAAACAACATGGTACTAGCACAAAAACAGAAACATAGATCAATGGAACAAGATAGAAAGCCCAGAGATAAACCCACGCACCTATGGTCAACTAATCTATGACAAAGGAGGCAAGGATATACAATGGAGAAAAGACAGCCTCTTCAATAAGTGGTGCTGGGAAAACTGAACAGCTACATGTAAAAGAATGAAATTAGAACACTCCCTAACACCATACACAAAAATAAACTCAAAATGGATTAGAGACCTAAACATAAGACCAGACACTATAAAACTCTTAGAGGAAAACATGGGAAGAACACTCTTTGACAAATTACAGCAAGATCTTTTTTGATCGATCTCCTAGAGTAATGGAAATAAAAACAAAAATAAACAAATGGGACCTAATGAAACTTCAAAGCTTTTGCACAGCCAGGGAAACCATAAACAAGTCGAAAAGACAACCCTCAGAATGGGAGAAAATATTTGCAAATGAATCAACGGACAAAGGTTTAATCTCCAAAATATATAAACAGCTCATGCAGCTCAATATTAAAAAAACAAACAACCCAACCCCAAAATGGGCAGAAGACCTAAAGAGACATTTCTCCAAAGGAGACATACGGATGGTCAAGAAGCACATGAAAAGCTCCTCAACATCACTAATTATTAGAGAAATGCAAATCAAAACTACAATGAGGTATCACCTCACACCAGTTAGAATGGGCATCATCAGAAAATCTACAAATAAGAAATGCTGAAGAGCATATGGAGAAAAGGGAACCCTCTTGCACTGTTGGTGGGAATGTAAATTGATACAGCCAGTATGGAGAACAGTATGGAGGTTCCTTAAAAAACTAAAAATAGAATTACCATATGATCCAGCAATCCCACTACTGTGCATATACCCAGAGAAAACCATAATTCAAAAAGATACATGCACCCCAATGTTCTCTGCAGCTCTATTTACAATAGCCAGGTCATGGAAGCAAGCTAAATGCCCATCAACAGACGAATGGATAAAGAAGATGTAGTACATATATACAATGGATTATTACTCAGCCATAAAAAGGAACGAAACTGGGTCATTTGTTGAGATGTGGATGGATCTAGAGACTGTCATACAGAGTGAAGTAGGTCAGAAAGAGTAAAACAAATATCGTATATTAATGCATATATGTGGAACCTAGAAAAATGGTACAGATGAACCGGTTTGCAGGGCAGAAATTGAGACACAGATGTAGAGAACAAATGTATGGACACCAAGGGGGGAAAGTGGCGGGGGGGTTGGGGTGGTGGTGTGATGAATTGGGAGATTGGGATTGACATGTATACACTGATGTGGATAAAACTGATGACTAATAAGAACATGCTGTATAAAAATTAAATACTATAAAATTCAAAAAATAAATTAAAAAGATTGCTTTGGCTATCCAGGGTCTTTTGTGTTCCGTATGAATTTTAAAATAGTTTTCTTTTTCTATAAAGAATGTCACTGGGATTTTGATCGTGATTGCATTGAATCTATAGATTACTTTGCATTATATTGATATTTTAACAGTATTTATTTCTTCAATTTGTAAGCATGGGGTGTCTTTCCATTTATCTTCTTTAATTTCCTTCTTCAACATTTTATAATATTCAGTGTACAAGTCTCTGACCTCTTTGGTTAAGTTAATTCCCAAGTATTTTTAAATTTCCTTTTTGGATAATTCATTGTTGGTATGGAAACAACTGATTTTTGCAGGTTGATTTTTGTATCTTCTAACTTTACAAAATTTATTTATTAGTTCTAATGATTTTTTCAGTTGAGTCTTTTGGGTTTTCTGCATATAGAATTTTGTCATCTGTAAACAGAGATAGTTTTACTTCTTATTTTTAAATTTAGATGTCTTTTTTTTCTTTTTCTTGCCTAATTGCCCTGGGTAGGAGTTCTAATGCTATGTTGAATACAAGTGAGAGTGGGCACTCTTGCCTTATACTAGATCTTAGATGAAAACTTTTAGTTTTCCCCCACTGGCTGTGGGCTTTTCATATGTAACCTTTACTACATTGAGGAAATTGTCTTCTATACCTATTTTGTAGAGAATTTTAATCGTGAATGGGTGTTGAACTTTGCCAAATGCTTTTTCTACATCTTTTGAGATCTGTTTTCTTTCATTTATTTAATGTGATGAAACATATGGATTGATTTGCATATAGTTAACCATCCTTGCGTCCCAAGGATAAATCCCACTTGATCGTGGTTTAAGTTCTTTTAAATGTGCTGTTAAATTTAGTTTTCTAGTCTTTTGTTGAGCATTTTTTGAATCTCTATTCATTAGGGATATTGGTGTATAGATTTCTTGCCATGTCTTTCTCTGGTTTTAGAATCAGGGTGATGCTGACCCTCATAAAATGAGTTTGGAAATGTTCCCTGTTCCTTTTTTTTAAAAAAATTTATTGGACTGTAGTTGATTTACAATGTTGTGTTAGTTTCAGGTGTACAGCAAAGTGATTCAGTTATACATATACATATATTCATTCTTTTTCAGATTCTTTACCCAGATAGGTTATTACAGAATATTGAGTTGAGTTCCCTGTGCTATACAGTAGGTGCTTGCCCTATTCCATTTTTTAAAAGTTTAAGAAGGATTGGTATTAATTCCTTGAGTGTTTGGTAGAATTCTACCATGAAGCTGTCTGGCCCTGGACTTTTCTTTCTCAGGAGATTTTTGATTACTGATTAAGTCTTCTTATTTTTTAATAGGTCTGTTCAGGCTTTCTATTTCTTCATGATTCAGTTTTGACAGGTTGTATGTTTCTAGGCATTTATCTATTTCACCTCAGTTATCTAATTTGTTGGCCTAGGGGCAAGACGGGAATAAAGATGCAGACCTACTAGAGAATGGACTTGAGGATACGGGGAGGGGTAAGGGTAAGCTGGGACAAAGTGAGAGAGTGGCATGGACATATATACACTACTAAGTGTAAAATAGATAGCTAGTGGGAAGCAGCTGCATAGCACAGGGAGATCAGCTTGGTGCTTTGTGACCACGTAGAGGGGTGGGATAGGGAGGGTGGGAGTGAGGGAGATGCAAGAAGGAAGAGATATGGAGATATATGTATATGTGTAACTGATTCATTTTGCTATAAAGCAGAAACTAACACACCATTGTAAAGCAATTGTATTCCAATAAAGATGTTTAAAAAATTTGTTCGCATAGTTGTTCATAATAGTTCTATATGATCCTTTTTATTTCTGAGGCATCTGTTGTAATACCTCCTCTTTTCATTTTTTATTTTTAGTTGAATTTCTCTTTTTTACCCTTAGTCTAGCCTAAGGGTTTGTTGATTTTGTTTAGCTTTTCAGAAAAACAAGTCTTAGTTTATATTGTTCTGTTCTCTATTTCTAATCTAATCTTTATTATTTTCTTCTTTCCACTAACTTTGGGCTTAGTTCTTTTTTCTAGTTCCTTGAGATTTAAAGTTAATTGTTTCTTTGATATGCTTCTTTTTTAATGTAGATGTTTATCACTATAAACTTTCTTCTTATACTGCTTTTGCTGCATGTCATATGTTTTAGTATGTTATGTTTTTGTTTTTCATAAGATACTTTTAAAATTTTCATTTCCTTTTTGACCCAATATTTGTGCAAGAGTATGTTATTTAGTTTCCACATATTTGTGAATTTTCTTATTTTCTTGCTGTCATTGATTGCTAGTTCAGAAAAGATACTTAGAATGAATTCAGTCTTCTTAAATTTGTTAAGACTTGTCTTGTGACCTAACATCTATCTTGCAGAATGACCCACGTGTGCTTGAAAGAATGTGTATTTTTCTGTTGGGTGATGTTCTACACACACACACACACACACACACACACACACACACACACACACACACTCTAGAGTGGGTGTGCATATGTTTATAATTGTTATATCTTTTGTGGAATTTACCTTTTTATCATTATATGATGATCTCCTTTGTCTCTAGAGATAGTCTGTTTTGTCTGCTGTAGGTATAACCCCTTCTTTCTTTTTTTCTTTTTTTTATGTGTTGTTGGATTCTGTTTGCTAGTATTTTGTTGAGGATTTTTGCATCTATATTCATCAGTGATATTGGTCTGTAATTTTCTTTTTTTGTAGTATCTTTGTCTGGTTTTGGTATCAGGGTGATGGTGCCCTCATAGAATGAGTTTGGGAGTGTTCCTTCCTCTGCAATTTTTTGGAAAAGTTTGAGAAGGAAGGGTGTTAGCTCTTCTCTACATGTTCGATAGCATTCACCTGTGAAGCCATCTGGTCCTGGACTTTTGTTTGTTGGAAGATTTTTCATCACAGTTTCAATTTCAGTGCTTGTGATTGGTCTGTTCATATTTTCTATTTCTTCCTGGTTCAGTCTCGGCAGGTTGTGCATTTCTAAGAATTTGTCCATTTCTTCCAGGTTGTCCATTTTATTGTCATAGAGTTGCTTGTAGCAGTCTCTTAGGATGCTTTGTATTTCTGCGGTGTCTGTTGTAACTTCTTTTTCATTTCTAAGTTTATTGATTTGAGTCCTCTCCCTCTTCTTCTTGATGAGTCTGGCTAATGGTTTATCAATTTTGTTTATTTTCTCGAAGAACCAGCTTTTAGTTTTATTGATATTTGCTATTGTTTCCTTTGTTTCTATTTCATTTATTTTTGCTCTAATCTTTATGATTTCTTTCCTTCTGCTAACTTTGGGTTTTGTTTGTTCTTCTGTCTCTAGTTCCTTTAGGTGTAAGGTTAGATTGTTTATTTGAGATTTTTTTTTGTTTTTTGAGATAGGCTTTTATAGCTATGAACTTCCCTCATAGAACTGCTTTTGCTGCATCCCATAGGTTTTGGATCATCGTGTTTTCATTGTCATTTGTCTCTAGGTATTTTTTGATTTCTCTTTGATTTCTTCAGTGATCTCTTGGTTATTTAGTAACGTTTAGCCTCCATGTGTTTGTTTTTTACATTTTTTTCCCTGTAATTGATTTGTAATCTCATAGCATTGTGGTCAGAAAAGATGCTTGATATGATTTCAATTTTCTTAAATTTACTGTGGTTTGATTTGTGACCCAAGATGTGATCCATCCTGGAGAATGTTATGTGCGCACTTGAGAGGAAAGTGTAATCTGCTGTTTTTCGATGGAATGTCCTATAAATATCAGTTAAATATATCTGGTCTGTTGTATCATTTAAAGCTTCTGTTTCCTTATTTATTCTCATTTTGGATGATCTGTCCAGTGGTGTAAGTGAGGTGTTAAAAGTCCCCCACTATTATTGTGTTACTGTTGATTTCCTCTTTTATAGCTGTTAGCAGTTCTTATGTATTGAGGTGCTCCCGTGTTGGGTGCATATATATTTATAATTGTTATATCTTCTTGGATTGATCCCTTGATCATTATGTAGTGTCCTTCCTTGTCCCTTGTAACATTTTTTATTTTAAAGTCTATTTTATCTGTTATGAGTATTTTTACTCCAGCTTTCTTTTGATTTCCATTTGCATGGAATATCTTTTTCCATCCCCTCACTTTCAGTCTGTATGTGTCCCTAGGTCTGAAATGGGTCTCTTGTAGACAGCATATAGATGGCACTTGTTTTTGTATCCATTCAGCAAGCCTGTGTCTTTTGGTTGGAGCATTTAATCCATTCACATTCAAGGTAATTATTGATATGTATGTTCCTATGACCATTTTCTTAATTGTTTTGGGTTTGTTTTTGTAGGTCCTTTTCTTCTCTTGTGTTTCCCACTTAGAGAAGTTCCTTTAGCATTTGTGGTAGAGCTGGTTTGGTGGTGCTGAATTCTCTTAGCTTTTGCTTGTCTGTAAAGCTTTTGATTTCTCCATCGAATCTGAAAGAAATCCTTGCCAGGTAGAGCTATCTTGGTTGTAGGTTCTTCCCTTTCATCACTTTAAGTATATCATGCCACTCCCTTCTGGCTTGTAGAGTTTCTGCTGAGAAATCAGCTGTTAACCTTATGGGAGTTCCCTTGTATGTCATTTGTCATTTTTCCTTTGCTGCTTTCAATAATTTTTCTTTGTCTTTTATTTTTGCCAGTTTGATTACTATGTGTCTCGAAGTGTTTCTCCTTGGATTTATCCTATATGGGACTCTCTTCGCTTCCTGGACTTGGGTGGCTATCTCCTTTCCCATGTTAGGGAAGTTTTCAACTATAATCTCTTCAAATATTTTCTTGGGTCCCTTCTCTCTCTCTTCTCTTTCTGGGACCCCTATAACGCAAATGCTGTTGTGTTTAATGTTGTCCCAGAGGTCCCTTAGGCTGTCTTCATTTCTCTTCATTATTTTTTTCTTTATTCTGTTCCTCAGCAGTGAATTCCACCATTCTGTCTTCCAGGTCACTTATCCGTTCTTCTGCCTCAGTTATTCTGCTATTGATTCCTTCTAGTGTAGTTTTCATTTCAGTTATTGTATTGTTCATCTCTGTTTGTTCTTTAGTTCTTCTAGGTCTTTGTTAAACATTTCTTGGATCTTCTCAATCTTTGCCTGCATTCTTTTTACGAAGTCCTGGATCATCTTCACTATCTTTCTGAATTCTTTTTCTGGAAGGTTGCCTGTCTCCACTTCATTTAGTTGTTTTTCTGGGGTTTTATGTTGTTCCTTCATCTGGTACATAGCCCCCTGCCTTTTCATCTTGTCTTTCTGTGAATGTGGTTTTTGTTCCACAGGCTGCAGGATTGTAGTTCTTCTTGCTTCTGCTGTCTGCCCTCTGGTGGATGAGGCTATCTAAGAGGCTTGTGCAAGTTTCCTGATGGGAGGGACTGGTTCTCTCCTTTCTTTTGGTTACCATTTCTGTGGAATAGCTTTTTCCATCCCTTCACTTTTGGCCTATATTTGTCTTTAAATTTTAAATGAGTTAAAACTTATAGATAGCATATCTCTGAATCTTGTTTTTTATCCATTCAGGTAATCTTTGCCTTTGATTTGAGCATTTAATGTATTTACATTTCAAGTCATTATTGATAAGTGAGGACATACTGTTGCCATATTGTTCGTTGTTTTCTGTGTCTCTTGTAATTGTTTTGTCCCTCTCTTCCTGTCTTCCTTTATTATTTAATAAGTTTTGTTGATTTGCTTTGATTCTTTATCTCAGTATCTTTTGTGTATCTATTGTAGTTTTTTTTTCTTTGTTTATAGTTAGCTTAACTTTTGCAAAAATATTTTGTTGTTATAACTGTCTGTTTTAAGTTGATAACGTCAGCTGCACACAAAAACTCCACACTTTTTATGTTCTTGTAGTCAGAGTTTGCTTCTTTTTATATTATGGACCTATCATATAATCTTTATCTAATTTTTATCTTTTAATTTTTATATTATCATTAAAAGTAATTTAACTATCACAGTGCTACATTATTCTGTATTTATTTATTTGCCTTCATCAGTGGGACTATTTCGTGTTGCTCTTTAACGTATTTTCATTTCATTTTGAAGAACTTCCTTAATTAAGCATTTCTTATAAGGCAGGTGTAATGGTTACAAACTCCATTGTTTTTTCTTTGTCTGGAGAAGACTTTATTTTTCTTCATTTGTAAAGGATACTTTTGCCAAGTGTAGTATTCTAGGTTAGCAGGTTTTTTCTTTTAGTGTTTTGAATGTAACACCCCACTCTGTCCCAGCCTGCAAGGTTTGTGCTGAGAAATCTACTAACAGTCTTATGGGAGTTCCCTTCTATATGATGAGTCACTTTTCTCTTGCTGCTTTCAAAATTCTCCTTGTCCATGACTTTTGACAATTTTATGATGAGTCTCAATGTACTTTATGTTAATCTTATTTGGGGCCCTTGAGTTTCATGAATCTGGGTGTCCATTTCCCTCCCAAGATTTGAGAACTTTTTAGCCATAATTCCTTTTTTATTCTTTTTACTTTTTTATTGTAATATCCTTGACATATAACATTATATAAATTTAAGGTATTCAGCTTGTTAATTTGATACATTTATATATGGTAATATGTTTGCCATTGTACTGATAATTAGCACCTTTATCACACTATATAATTATCCTTTTTTGTAGTTGGAGTAATCAAGTTATAGTATCTTAGCAAATTTGTTGATTATGATACAACATTGTTTTCTATTTTTACTGTGCTGTGCATTATATCTTTAGGGCTTATTTACTACTCATTGCAAGTTTGTACCTTTAAACAACATCTGTCCTGCCCCCTACCCCGCCATCCCCTGGGAACTATGATATTATTCTGTTTTTATAAGTTTGGCATTTAAAAATTCCATATATCGGTAACATCATACAGTATTTGTCTTTCTCTGTTTGACTTATCTTACTTAGCATAATGCATAAGGTGCTAAAGGTCCATCCATGTTGTCATAAATCAAATGACAGGATGTCCTCCTTTCTCATGGCCGAATATTCTATTGTATATGTGTACCACATTTTCTTTATCCATTCGTCTGTCAGTGGGCATTTAGGTTGCTTCCATATCTTGACTACTGTAAATAATGCAGCAATGAACATGGGGGTGCACATATCTTTTTAAGTTAGTGTTTTTGTTTCCTTGAGATAAATGCCCAGAAGTGGAATTGCTGTATCATATGGTAGTTCTGTTTTTTAATTTTTTGAGGAGCCTCCACACTCTTTTCCACAATGGCTGCACCAATTTATATTCCCACCAACAGTGCACCAGGTGTTCCTTTTTCTCCACATCCTCACCAGCAATTGTTATTTCTTGTCTTTTGATAATAGCTATTCTGGCAGATGTGATGTGATACCTCATTGTGGTTTTGACTTGCATTTCCTTCATGATTTATGACATAGAGCATCTTTTCATGCATCTGTTGGCCATCTATATGTCTTATTTAGAAAGATATCTGTTCAGGTATTCTGCCCATTTTTTAATTGGATTGTTCTTTTATTATTGAGTTGTATGAGTTCTTTATATATTTTGGATATTATCAGATATATGTTTTACAAAATTTTTCTTCCATTCTGTATGTTGTCTTTTCATTTTGTTAATTGTTTCTTTTGCAGTTCAAAAGCTTTTAAGTTTAATGTAGTCCCATTTGTTGATTTTTACATTTTGTTGTTTGTGGTTTTGGTGTCCTATTCAAAAAAGTATTGCCAGGACCAATGTCGAGGACCTTCTTCCTTGTGTTTTCTTTTTCTTTTTAAAAATTTATTTACTTTATTTATTTTTGGCTGTGTTGCATCTTCGTTGCTGCATGCAGGCTTTCTCTAGTTGCAGCAAGCAGGGGCTACTCTTTGTTACAGTGCTCAGGCTTCTCATTGCAGTGGCTTCTCTGGTTGCAGAGCATGGGCTCTAGGTGCATGGGCTTCAGTAGTTGTGGTGCACAGGGTTCAGTAGTTGTGGCGTGTGGGCTCTAGAGTTCAGACTCAGGAGTTGTGGCACATGGGCTTGGTTGCTCCACGACATGTGGGATCTTCCCAGACCAGGGCTCGAACCTGTGTCTCCTGCATTGGCAGGCGGATTCTTAACCACTGCACCACCAGGAAAGCCCTTCCTTGTGTTTTCTTTTAGGAGTATTATAGTATCAGGTCTCATGTTTAAATGTTTGATCCATTTCAAGTTAATTTTTGTGAGCAGTGTAAGTCAGAGCTTCAGTTTTATTGCTTTGCATGTGTTTCTCCAGTTTCCCTAGCACCATTTATTGAAAAGACTATCTTTTTCCCATTGGGTGCTCTTGGCTACATTGTCAAATATTAATTGACCATATAAGCAGTGGTTTAATTCTGGGATCTCTATTCTGTTCCATTGGTCTGTCAATTTTTGTGCCAGTACCATACTGTCTACTACCATAGCTTTTTAGTATAGTTTGAAATCAGGAAGTGTGACAGCTCCAGCTTTGTTCTTTTTCCTCAAGATTGCTATGGCTATTCAGGGCCGTTTGCCAGTCAATACAGATTTTAGAATTGTTTTCTATTTCTGCGAAGAATGTCTTTGGCATTATGATGGGGATTGCATTGAATCTGTAGATGGCTTTGGGTGGTATGGACATTTTAACAATATTCTTTTTTAAAATTTATTTTATTGAAGTGTAAGTGATTTACAATGTTGTGTTAATTTCTGCTGTACAACAAAGTGGTTCAGTTATACATATATATACATTTTTTTTCATATTCTTTTCAATTATAGTTTATCATAGGGATATTGAATATAGTTCACTGTGCTATACAGTAGGCCCTTGTTGTTTATTCATTCTATATATAATAGTTTGCATTTACTAATCCCCAACTCCCAATCCACCCCCCCCCCCTTTGGCAACTACAAGTCTGTTCTCTTATGATCCATGAACACAGATCCATTTGTTTGTGTCTTCTTCGATTTCTGTCAACAAAATCTTGTAGTTTTCATTGTAGAGATTTTTTACTTCTTTTGGTTAAATTTATTCCTACGTGTTTTATTGTTTTTGGTGCTATGGTGAATAGAATAGTTTTATTTCTTTTTCAGATGTTTCATTCAGTCTTATTGTAGAGAAATACAAGTGATTTCTGTATGTTGATTTTGTACCCTGAAACTTTAGTGAAATTGGTGATTAGTTCCAACAGTTTTTTGGTTGAGTCTTTGAGATTTTCTAAATGTATAATTATATCATCTGCAAATAGTGAAATTTTTGCTTCTTTATTCCCGATTTCAATGCCTTTTATTTCTTTGTCTTGCCTAATTGCTGTAGCTAGTGGTGAGAGTGGGCATCCTTGCCTTGCTCCTGATATTAGACGAAAAGCTTTTCAGTTTGTTGTATATGGCCTTTGTTATGTTGAGGTATGTTCCTTCTATACCCAATCTGCCAAGGGTTGTTATTATGACAGGATGTGGTATTTTGTCAGATTCTTTTTCAGCATCTATTGAGATGATCCTGTGATTTTTATCTTTCATTTTATTAATGTGATATATTACATTTATTAATTTGCATATATTGAACCATCCTTGTATCTTGGGTATAAATCCCACTTGATCATGGTGTATAATCTTTCTTATGTGTTCTTGAATTTGGTTTACTAATATTTTCTTGAGAATTTTTGTATCTATATTTGTCAGGGATACTGGTATATAGTTTTCTTCTGGTGTCCATCTCTGGCTTTGGTATCAGGGTACCAAAGGCTGGCCTCATAGAATGAGTTTGAAAGTATTCCCTTTTCCTCAGTTTTTTTGGAAAAGTTTGAGAAGAATTGGTATTAATTCTTCCTTAATATTTGATAGAATTTGTCAAGTGAAGCCACCTGGGATTGTCTGTGTTGGGAGGTTTTTGATTACTGATTCAATCTCTTTGCTCATTATTGTTCTGTTCAGATTTTATTTCTTCCTGATTCAGTCTTGGTAGGTTGTATGTTTCTAGAAATAGCCATAATTTCTTTAAATAAACTTTTTTTTAATGATTTCTGTATCTTTGTTTAACTTCTCATTTTGTTCATGTAATGTTTTCCTGATTTCATTGAGTTGCCTATCTGTGTTCTCTTCTAGCTTGCTGATCTTCCTTAAAACATTTTTAATTCTTTGTCAGACATTTTGTAGATTTCCATATCTTTGGAGTTTGCTACTAGAAATACATTATTTTCCTTTGGTAGTGTCATGTTTCCTTTATTTCTCACGTTCCTTGTAACTTTGCATTGATGTTTTTGCATGTGAAGGAATAGTTACCTCTTTCAGACTTTATGGAGTAGACTCAGTAGGGAAAGACCTTCACCTGTGGATGATATGAAGGGAGCAGCTGGGTTGGGTGCCAGTTGTGGACTTCAGGCAGCTCTATCAATTGAGGTCAGCATTTGCAAAGACTATGGGGGTCCTTGACAGTGAATACTGCAGTTATCTGCAGCAAGGGCAAGGACTGCTAGGGTTCTTGCTGGCAAAGTTTGCTTGATTCCTCTTGATCTCCTTTTTTCTTGCAGAGGGATGTCTCAGCAAAGGGGATCCTTTTTGGTGTCAGAGTACAGGAATACACAGTGGCAACACTACAGTCCAGAGCTCAAGCATGTGCATGGTGTTGCCAGGGTGGGGTGGAGGGTTATAGTGGCTCCAGCCCCAAAGGGAGCACAATAGAATCTCCTGCTCTAGAGCATTGTAGCAGCATGGGCTCCAGGCAGCCCCATCAGCTGAGATAACCATAGGCAAAGACCGTAGGTGTCCTCAGTGAAGAAACTTGCAAGTGTCTGTTGCAACAGTGAGATCTCTTGGGGTCCTTGGTGGTAAAGGCTGCAAAGCGGTAACTTGTTTTTTCATCCTCTTCATAAGGTCTTCTGCAGAGCCTAAATTTTTAATTTTCACAAAGTCCAATTTATCTGGATTTTGTATGTGCGTGTGTACCTAAAAACACTTTACCAAGTCCTTGGTCCAGTGGTTTTCTCCAAATTTTAAAAATTACATCATTTTACATTATATTTAAATCTGTGGTAACATTTTATAGGGAGTGAAGTTTAAGTGGAAATCATTTTTTAAAAAATATTTATTTACTTATTTATTTATTTGGCTGCACTGGGAATCTTCATTGCCATGTGTGGCATCTTTGTTGCAGCATACGGGATCTTTAGTTGCAGCTTGCAAACTCTTAGTTGCGGCATGCAAACTCTTAGTTGCGGCATGTGGGATCAGGTTCCCTGAGCAGGGATCGAACCCAGGCCCCCTGCATTGGGAGTGTGGAGTCTTAGCCACTGGACCACCAGGGAAGTCCCTAAGTTGAGATCATTTTTTAACCTATCCATTTGTTCACGTACCATTATCTTTTTTTCATTGAGTTTCTTTATCGACTTTGTCAAAAAATCATTTTGGTGTCCTTGGGTGGATCTATTTCTGGGTTCCTAAATCAGGTAGAGTACTGCTTCCCATGTTATACTTATTTTTCAGTATTGTTTTAGCTATTCTAGTTACTTTGCCTTCACATATAAATTTTGGAATAATGTCATTATGTTTTTTAAATGCTTGCTTGGTTTTTGATAGGAATTATATTAAAAAATATATGAATTATCAATTTTGTAAGCTACCATCTTTGCTGTGTTGCCATTCAAAGTTCCTAATATATTTATTTAGATCTTTGATTTTTTTCATCTGTGTTTTTTAGTGTTCAGCATAAAAGTCCTACTCTACATGTTTTGTTAGATTTATACCCCAGTATTTTATTTTGAGTAATTGTAAATGTTACTGTATTTTAAATTTCTGTCTCCTTAACATTTGCTAGTTTATAGAAACATTTTTATATGTTGTTCTTTTATGCTGAGACCTCGATGAACTTTCTTAGTAGAGATGAGAGCAGACACATTTGCCTTGTTTCCAACCTCAGAGGAAAATCATTCTGTCTTTCAAGTGATGTTAGCAGATTTTCTACAGATATTCTTTATCAACTTGAGGAAGGTTTCCTCTATTCCTAGTTTTCAGAGAGTATTTATCATGAATGGGTATTGAATTTTGTCAAATACTTTTGTTGTATATACTGCTGTGATTATGTGGTTTTTTTCTCATTTACCCCATTAACATGGTAGACTACACTGGCTGATTTTCAAATAGTAAACCAGCCTTGCATACTTGGAATAAACCTTACTTGGTCATATCATATAATTCTTTTTATTTATTGCTCAATTATATTTGCTAATATTTTAAAAGTAGTTTTTCATTTTTATTCATGAGAGACATTGGTCTATAGTTCTATACTGTGTTTGTCTAAGATTTATATCAGGATAATGCTGGCCTCATTAAATTAGTTGGAAAATGTTTCCTCCTCTTGTATTTTCTGGAAGAGATTGTGTAGTTTTGTTTATTCTTCTTTGAATGTTTGGTAGAATTCTCTAGCAAAAGCACCTGGGCCTGGAGATATCCTTTTTGGATGTTTTAACTTACAAATTTAGTTTCCTTAATAGTTATAAGACTCTTTAAATTGTCTCTATTGGACGAACTATGGTATTTTTGCTTTTCTTTCTAGCAATTAGCCCATTTTATTTAACTTGTCAGATTTATAAGTGCAGAGTTGCTCATACTACCATCTTGTTTTCATTTTAATGTCTGTAAGATCTGTATTTATATTCCTGTTTTATTCATCATATTGATAATTTGTTCTCTCTCAAATAAAATTTGTCAGTTTCATCGCTCTTTTCAACCAGCTTCTTCTATCATTGATTTTTCTTTGTCATTTTTCTGTTTTTAACTTCATTGATTTCTGCACTTTATTTTTTTCCTTCTGCTTAAGTTGGGTTTGTTGTGCTCTTTTGTAGTTTCTTAATGTGAGACTGTTTTGGATGTTTCCTGTTTTCTAATGTAATCATTTAGTGCTATAGATTTCTCTTTCAGCACTAGAAAAGTAATTATGAACAAAATATAGTCCATCTCTGCTTTCAGGGAGCTCAGCATTTTGAGAGGGAAACTTAAATTATATAACCAAATGTAACTTTGTAAATTTTATAGGCATCAGGAAGCAAAAATATGCAATGCCATTTCTCTAATAGTGGTACTTGACTTTAGGGAGTGCAATGAAATCTTTCCATAAAAAAGGTGTGATATGAGACTTCCCTGGCAGTCCAGTGGTTAAGACTCCATGCCCCCAATGCAGGGGGCACGGGTTAGATATCTGGTTGGGGAACTAAGATCCTACATACCGCACAGCACAGCCTAAAACTAAAAATATAAAAATAAATAAAAAGGTGTGAGTGATATTAGTTGATACTGGATGAAGGATATATCAGGAGAGGTGTTCACTGGACTATTTACTATTTTATAAAGTTTTTCAAACTCGAAAAGAAATATTACAATAAAGTGATGTTTGAGGAAAGCTCTAAGGAAAATGTAGGAAGAAGTGAAACAAAAAATATAAGTATTCCAAGCAGAGAAGAGAACAGCCATCAGGATTCTTGGTAGAAGAGAAGACACTGAGCACAGGGTCCTAAAAATAGATTAGTGAGGCTGGAATGAAGAAAGCAAGAAGACATATGGGGGCTTCCCTGGTGGCACAGTGGTTAAGAATCTGCCTGCCAATGCAGGGGACACGGGTTCAAGCCCTGGTCTGGGAAGATCCCACATGCCGCGGAACAACTAAGCCCATGCACCACAACTACTGAGCCTGCGCTCTAGAGCTCATGAACCACAACTACTGAAGCCTGCACGCCTAGAGCCTGTGCTCTGCGACAAGAGAAGCCACTGCAATGAGAAGCCTGCATACCACAACAAAGAGTAGCCCCCACTCACCACAACTAGAGAAAGCCCGCAAGCAGCAACAAAGACCCAGCACAGCCAAAAATAAATAAATAAATTTATTTTTTTTAAAAAAAGGCATATGGTATAAGGTGTGGAACAGGACCAAGAGAATATATTGAGGCCATATTCTGAAGTTTTTAAGCAATGGGTAGCCATTAAAGGTTTTAAATAAAATAGTAATACAATCAGATCTGCCTTTAATAAGTGTACATTTTTGGCACTAAAAAAAGTTCCAGATGTATTAGATTTTACCCAGCAATCTCATCCCCAGGAATCTATCTTAAAGCTATACCTGCACAGGTACAATATGACACATACACAAGGTCATTCCTTGTAGCATAGTTGATAAAACATCAACAACACAAATGTTCATCATTGACTAATTGACTTAAACTTGGGTTACATCTACCCACAAATGAATATTAAGCAACTGTAGTATAGGAAGAGTTTTTAAACAGGATAGGAGTAATATTCAGTATATACTAAGTCAAAAAGAGAGAAGCAGAACAGTGTGTATTAAAAGTTATCTTTTGAGTAAGAAAGACAGGAATACATGTAATTGCTTATATTTGCAAAAATGAAATACTGGAAGAAAATCAGAAAGTAATAAAAATGGGAAGGAAGGGAATGAATGGAGGGGACAGGAATGAATGTGAGCCTTTGAATATATCTTTTTATACAGTGTGGATTTTTGAACTACATAAATATTTACATATTTTAAAGTTACACAAAAATTTAAAAGCAGTTTTTAAGTATGAACATTTTGGAGACTGATAGTTTCAGATATGATTGATTAGACATACCCTGTTCCTCCCCTTAAATACAACTAAAACCCTAGACATTATATATAAAACAAACATAAGACTTTGGACAGTGGAGAGAAGGAAACAGACTGGCTAGTGATCTCAGAACCCAAGAGAAAACGCTTAGTTTCCTCAGTTTTATTTTTATCTAACATATTTGAGCTTGGGTGCTGGATAAAACAAGCAACCCAGAAACACCAATGGGCACAGGCAAAAAAATCCCAAGTAAAGCCTGTTTCCTCTAGACAGGGAAAAGGAAAGGGGCAGCATAGAAAGAAAATTTTAGAAAACTGCCCTACCTCAGCTAAAACACCATGGAAAAAAGTGAAGCCCACCTGCATTAGTAAAGACTGACATCCCTCATTCTGCTGTAACAAGGTATAGATGACCTGAACAGCACTATCAACCAATTTGGATCTACTGATACACACACACACATATTTGTGTGTATAGGCACACACACACATAGACTATTCCAACTACAAGAGAATACACTTAATTCACAAGTATACATGAAATGTTAACCAAAATAGAACGATTCTAGACCAAAAATTACACTTTAACAAATTTAAAAGTATAGAAATTAAAAATATGTTCTCAGACTACACCAGAAGTAGATAAGAAATCATGTACAGAAAGATAGCTGGAGTACTCCAAAATATTTGGAAATTAGCCAACACATTTCTTTTTTTTTTTTTTTTTTTTGTGGTACGCGGGCCTCTCACTGTTGTGGCCTCTCCCGTTGCGGAGCACAGCCTCCGGACGCGCAGGCTCAGCGGCCGTGGCTCACGGGCCCAGCCGCTCCGCGGCATGTGGGATCTTCCCAGACCGGGGCACGAACCCGCGTCCCCTGCATCGGCAGGCGGATTCTCAACCACTGCGCCACCAGGGAAGCCCAAGCCAACACATTTCTAAATGATGCATGGGTCAAATAAATCACAAGAGAAATTTTGAGAATTTTTTAAATGAAAAATAATTTTTCATTTAAAATGAAATGAGTTGCAACTAAAGCAATACTCAGAGGTTAGTTTATAGCACTAAGTGCACATAATAGGAAAGAAGATCTAAAATCAGTAACCAAAGTATCCACCTTAGGAAACTAGAAAAAGGAAATTAAACTTAAAGCAAGCAGAAAAAGGAAACAATAACAATTAGAGCAGAAATCAGTGAAATTGAAAATAGGAAAAGAATGGAGAAAATTAAAACAAGATGAATTCTTTGAAAAGATCAATAAATTGATTAATATCTACCTAGACTAACAGTGAAAAGACACAAGTTACCAATACCAGTTATGAAAGAGCAGTCAGCACTGCTGATCCCTTAGTCGCTAAAAGTATAATACTACAAACAGTTCTGTGCCCATAAAGTTGATTATTTGGATGAAATAGACCAATTCCTTGAAACACAAACTTCCAAATGTACTTGTGACAAAATAACTAATCTGAGTAGTTCTATATCTATAAAAGAAATTTAATTTAGAGTTTAAAACCATCTAAAAAAGAAAACACCAGACCTAGATGATTTCACCAGTGCATTCTACCAAACTTTTAAGAAATAACACCAATTCTATACAAACTCTTCAAGGAAGGTAAAGAGCAGGGAACAATTCCCCACCATTTCATGAATGGGATTAGTGCCTTTAAAAAAGGAACCCCAGAGAGCCCACTCACTCTTCCTGTCATATGGATACCTCAAGAAGACAGCCACCTGTGAACCAGAAAATGGTCCCTCATCACACAGTGAATCTACTGACACCTTGGTCTTGGACTTCCCAGCCTCCAGAAGTATGAGAAATAAATGTTTGTTGTTTATAGACCACCCAGTTTATGGCATTTTTGGTATAGCAACCTGAACATACTAAGACACCAATCATGGGGGAAAAAAGAACCACTCTCAAAACATGAGCAATATGAGAGTATGACCTAATAAAGGGTATGTATGAAGGATCTGACACTAGCAACATACTTGTTGTGGGAGTCAGAATACCTGCTCTCTAAGTTAGGGAATAAGGCAGGGGTTAATTTCTCACCACTCTTACTGGAACTCCTGACTAGTTCAGTAAGGTAAGAAAAGGGGGAGGAAAGTATACAGATTGAAAAGGAAGAAATAAAACTGTCTTTATTGACACCTGACATTTTCTATATAGAACCCCCCCCCCCCAAATATACCAAAACATTCCTGGAAATAATAAACGAATGTAGCAATTTTACAGGATCCATGGTCTTTTTGCAAAAGTTATTGCTCTCCTGTATATTAGAAATGAACAATTGAAACTTGTTTAAAAAAACAATAAAATTGCACTGAAAAAAAGAGGAAGTACTTAAGGATAAATTGACAAAATATGTGTTTGCAGAAAACTACAAGACACTGATGAAAGAAATCAAAGAACATCTGAATAATGGAGAGCTGCTTTGTATTTATGGATTGGACAACTTAAGATACCAGTTTTCTCAAACTTGATCTATAGATTCAAGGCAGTCTCAATCATGATTCCAGGAAGTTTTTATCAATAAACTGATTGTAAGATTTATATGGAAAATCAAGGGATCTACAATAGCCAAAATAAATCTAAAAAAGAACAAAGTTAGAATGACATTTCCCAACTTCAAGGTATGTGGTATTGGTGAAAGAATACTCTTGTTATTCAGTGGAACAGAATGAAGAGCTCAAATAGATACACACAAATATCATCAAGTGAATTTTGACAAAAACTGAAAAGACAATTTAATGGAGAATGGATAGCCTTTCATCAAATAGTGCCAGAACAATTGAATGTCCATATGTTATAAAAAATAACCTCAAATTCAGGCCTCATATCTTACCCCAAAATAAACTTAAAATGGATCATAGGGGCTTCCCTGGCGGCACAGTGGTTGAGAGTCTACCTGCCAATGCAGGGGACACAGGTTCGTGCCCCGGTCCAGGAAGGTCCCACATGCCGCGGAGCAGCTAGGCCCATGAGCAATGGCTGCTGAGCCTGCGCATCCAGAGCCTGTGCTTCGCAACAGGAGAGGACACAACAGTGAGAGGCCCATGTACCGGGGGGAAAAAAAAATGGATCATAGACATAAATGTAAAATGCAAAACAGAAACATCTAGAAGCCAAAAACAGAGGAGAAAATATGTGAGCTGGAGTTGTTAATACGTTTTTACATACAACACCAAAAGAAGATCCATGAAAGTAAAAAAATTGATATGTTGGATTACATTATAATTTTAAAATTGTGCTCTAAAAGACACTTAAGAGAATGGAAACACAAGCCACAGACTGGAAGAAAATTTGCTAATTAAATACTTCTACTCAGGACTTGTACTCAGAATATCCAAAGAGCCCTTAAAATTTAATAGTAAGAGAGAATGATGTCAGCAAAATGGTGAACTAGAAAACTCCAAGCTTGCATTCCCCCATAGAAACAATTTTTTAAACAACTTTGTCAGAACTCTGAAAAATGAAGGTTTATAGCAACTAAACAAATACACAATCAAGAAAAAGTCATCTACAAAATGGTAGAAAAATTTTTAGTGTTTTTACTCATTCTTGCCCTTCACACTGTCCAGTGCAATGGTGGTCTTGGTCTTGAGCAGGTGGCCTCACAGTTCCCAGGTCCTCCCTCAAACCAGAGGGAGCAGAATGTACCTTATTTGCAAATTATTGTATATGTCTGTTCTGACTTGTCAGGGGGATACCTAGAGAACTGACTCAAGGTGTTCATCTGTTTCACATAATACAGAGTACAGGCAGGAAAAGTGGCAGAAAAGACTCAAGAAGACCTTAAGCTTCCCCCTCAGGCATATATTTTGCATAAAGCAAACCTAGGTAAGTGGTTAAGGAGTGCCACAAAATAGATCCAGTTTGCAAAGACAGGGAGAGGTGGTTCTCAGTTTTGTGTTGTTTGTTTTTGGAAGTTTTGTTTTAGCTCCTAACAAGGAAATCTGTCAAAATATTAGTTGAGCATGAACTAAAGGAATGGAGAGTTCAGTGATCACACGCTACAAGCAATTGACTTTACAAAAAAAATAGTCTGGAAAAGTCTCAAGACAGATGAACTACTACAGCGTCCAACAGTTAAAAAAATAAAATCAGCAAACCTTGGGGAAGAGGAGAATCTGATTTCCAGAGTTGCCACATTATAATAATCTAATGCCCAATTTTCAACAGATTATCACAAGGTATACAAAGAAACAGGAAAACATGGCTCACTGAAGGGAACAAAATTCTTTGACAGGCAAAACCACCCTTGAGGGACCCAGACATTAAACTTGCTGGACAAACAGTTTAAGATAACTGTCTTAAATATGACCAAAGAGCTAAGAGAAAACATGGAAAAGAACTAAAGGACATCAGGAAAACAGTATAAAACTAGAATAACAACAGAAAGATGGAAAAATTAAAAGGAACCAAACAGAAATTCTTCAGTTGAAAAGAACAATATCTGAAATGAAAAATTCATTATAGGACTTCAACAAGAGACAAAAAGGCAGAAAAAAGAACTAGAAGATAGGATAGTCGAAATTACTTAATCTGAGGATCACAAAGAAAAAAGAAAGAGGAAAAGTGAACAGACCAAACGACTTGTGGGATACCTTCAAGAAGGACAATGAATACATAATGTGAGTCCCAAAAGAGAAGAGAGAAAAATGAACAGAAAGTTATTTGAAAAAATTATGGCTAAAAACTCCAAACTTGATGAAAACATGAATCTACAAATCCAACAAGTTCAATGAACTGCAAGTGTAAGCCCCAAAAGACCAAAACTGAGGTACATACTCTGTCACAGTACATACAGAAAATCTTGAAAGCAATGAGAGAAGTGACTCATCACATAAAAGGGACCCTGAATACAATTATCACCCTATTTCACCCCAGAAACTTTGGAGACCAGAAGGCAGTGGGATAATATATGTAAAGTGCTGAAAGAAATGAAACGTCAAATGAGAATTCTGTATCCATAAGACAGTCCTTTAAAATTGAGGGAAAAATTAAGAAATTCTAAGATAAACAAAATCATAGAGAGTTCGTTACCACCAGAGCTGCCCTATAAGAAATGTTAAAGGTAGTTCTTCAGGTTGAAATGAAAGGATGCTAGATTGTGACTAGCATCTAGCATCTCCAGTTAAGGCAAAGGCATGGACTAATATATAAGCCAGTATTATTTTAACTTTGGTATATAGCAACACTTTTTCTTTTCTGCAAAATTTAACACATATATAAAAATAATTATAAATCTATGTTATTGGGCTCACAACGTATACAGGTTTAATTTGTGAGATCAGTAACATAAAGGTAGAGGATAGAGCACTAGAATTTTATTATGATTGAAGTTAAATTTGTAAATTGACATCAATTTAAATTAAATTGTTTTAGCTATGTAATAACCACCACGATAAAAAAATCTACAGAATATACATAAACAGAAATGAGATGGAAATCCAAATATATCAGGACAAAAAAATCAACTAAACACAAATGGTGCCAGTAATGGAGGAAATGAGGCCAGAAAAACTATAATACATACCAGAAGCCAGTAGCCAAGTAGATGAAGTAAGTCATTCCTTGTCAGTAAGTACTTTAAGTATAAATGGATTAATTCTATCAAAAGATAGAGATTGCCAGAATGAATTTTTTAAAAATTGATGCAACTCTATTCTGTCTTATAAGATACTTAATTTAGATCTGAAAACACATTTAGGTTGAAAATGAAAGATGGGAAAAGTTATTCTATGCAAATAGTAACCAAAAGACAGTAGGGAAGGCTATACTATTATCAGACAAAGTAGACTTTAAGTCAGAAATGGTTACAAGAGACAGAAAAGGACATTATATATTGATAAAAGGGTCAATCCACCAAAAAGGATGTATAAGCATATATGTACCAAACATTAGAGTCTCAAAATATATGAAGCAAACATTGACAGAATCAAAGAGAAAAGCATACAATTCTACAGTAGTAAACACTTCAATATTCCACTTTCAATAATGGAGTAAACAACCAGATAAAAATTAAGTAAAGGACTTGAACAACATCATAAACTGACTGAACCTAACAGATATATAGAAGACTCCACCCAAGTTCAGTAGACTACACATTTTTTTCTTATGTGCACATGAATCCTTCTCTAGAATAGACCACAAAACAAGTTTTAACACATTTTAAAAGACTGAAATCATATGTAGTATCTGTTGCAATCAAAATTAATGAAACCAAGAAATCATTAACAGACAGAAAATGAAATATCATAAATACATAGAAAATAAGATGCTCTTAAAAACCAGTGAGTCAAAGAAGAAATCATAAGGGAAATTTAAAAATACCTTGAGAGAGTAAAAATGTTAACACAGTATACCAAAACTCATGGGGTATGGTGAAAGTAACACTTTAGGTGGGAATTTGTAGCTGTATACACATATACGGAACAAGAAAAAAAGATCTCAAATCTATAACCTAATTTTACATCTTAAGGAACTGAGAGACAGAAGAGCAAACTAAACCTAAAGCCAGCAGAAGGAAGAAGATAATATAGATTAGAAAAGAGATAAATAAAATAAATAGAAAAACAGTAGAGAAAATCAATGAAACCAAAAATTGGTTCTTTGACAAAGTAATGAAATGCACAAACCTTAGCTAGATTGAATAAGAAAAATAGAAGGCTCAAATTACTAAAATCAGAAATGAAAGTGAGGCAGTATTACCAATTCCACAGAAATAAAATAATTATGGAAATACTATGAGTAATTATATGCCAGCAGATTGGACAACCTAGATGAAATGGTCAAATTCCTAGAAACCCATTGTTTTCCAAAACAAACTTATAAAAAAATAGAAAATGAAATAGATCTATAAGTAGTTTCTAGTACAATTCTCCAATAAAAGAAAGCAACTATGGAGAAGTGGCTGGTTCTAGGAGCATGGAACATAGAAGATGAGTATGTAGGAACTTAAGGAAATACTCAAAAACAGAATGATGGGGGTATGTCAAAGAACATAGGAGCCAAACTGAAAGAGCTCCCAATAGCCAAAGCTGCAACAATTTGAGCAATAAAATAATATAGTGTTGGTTTATAACAAAGTATAAATTACTTATGAGTCCATACTGATATGTGATTAAGTAAATAAATAAATGGGAGAGAACAGAAACATCTCTGTCACAGAATTACTAATAATTTATGTAATTGCTCCACCTCCTTGAAGGTGGAGCAGAATTCCCCACCCATTTAGTGGGCCGTGCCTAATGACTTCCTTCTAAAGAGTACAATATGGGGACTTACCTGGCAATCCAGTGGTTAAGACTCTGCACTTCCACTACAGGGGGCATGAGTTCAATCCCTGGTCGGGGAACTAAGATCCTGCATGCCACACTGCCAAAAATTAAAAACTTAAAAATTAAAAAAAATAAAGAGTACAGTATGCATGGGGGTAGGGGTGGGGTTGGGGAGTAACTTTACATTGGAGAATCCTGGTACATACTACCTCAACCAGGTTCTCATCAATGATAAGTCATATTGATAGCATGTACCCTTGATAAGCTGGGGTTAAGAATGACAGTCATTTTACCTCTGTGGTCTTTCTCCCAAAAATACAACCCCATTTTTAACTGTGAGAAAAACATCAGACAAACCCAAACTGAAGGACCTTTTTACAGTGTCTTCTAAACTGTCAAGATTACCAAAATAGATTATCACTTACAGTCTAGAGGAGGCTAAAGAGGCATGATAACTAAATGTAATGTGGTATCCTGGCTGGAATTGTGGAATGGGAAAAAAAATGATTAGGTTAAAAAAAAACAAAGAAATCTGAATAAAGTATAGATTCTATTTAATAATGTCTCAATATTATATTAATAGGTATGACGAATCTAGTAATGTAAGATGTTGACAATAGGGTAAATTGGGTGCAGGTTATACAGGAATTCTCCTTTCTCTCTTCGTAACTTTTCTGTGAATTTAAAGTTATTCTAAAATAAAACATTTATTTTAAAAAAACAAAAACAAAAACACCTCAGTGCATGTGCACAGCAGAATGGAGAGGAAAGAGGGGAAAAACATCACTGAATTTTATAACAAACAATAGAAATGACTCAATCATTACAGAGGAAAAACAAAATAGAATACAGATGAACAGAACATCAGGGAACGCTAGGTCTACAACAAAATCTCTTAACATTTGTGTCTTTGGAGTCACAGAAGGAAAGGCTAAAAAATTTTCAAAAAAATTATGGCTGAAATTTTTCCAAATTTGGAAAAAGCAATTCATATACAAGTCTTAAAACATTCAATTCATGAACAATATACAACCACTCAATTCTGTTATTGCTAGTTATATGCAGCTTTTACCTGAGACTGTTCTCCTTAAGGGAAGGGGCAATGTTTGGGCAACCTGATTGTTGCTGCTAAAGCTGTGGTTTTAAAAAGCCAATCTAAAATTAGAATAAACTCACTATATGTAGAATATAACGTGTAAGTTTTAGTCAGTACTACGAGAAGGTGTGGTCTAAAATCAGTTCCATCCCCTTCTCTTACTTAATTCTATTTTGTTAATATATCAGAAATGTAATGTGTAGTTTGGGACAAGAGTAAATGAATCAGTGACTTTCAAATTAAGTGACAAGAAACATTAACTTTGAGTTGCAGTGTAGAAACAAAGCTGGCACATCTAGTGTAAAAACATGAAAACAGTAAATTCAAAAAAGGAAAGACACTTAAAGTTTAACCAAAAACAAAGCTAGATTTATTGTTCTTTAGATGTTTAGACGTAAAATCAGTCATTTGGTTCTTTTGAAGTATGTGGGCTTATGAAGATCTGCTGTTCTTTATTTTCTCTAAAAAGACAAAGTGTTAGCCACATAACAGGAACATGTTTTTATAACAGATTTATTTGCTCAATGCCATATGGAAGAAGAAATCATGAGATTAGATAGTTTTAACTTTAGTAAAAAGATTGTGCAGTTGACAGTGTAAACACAGGGAACAAATCACTCACTTTGGGGGTGGGTAGTACATAGGAGACTTTTGGCCTGAAGTTCATGTGGAAGACTTACAAGGGCCCCAAAGAGAGAGTGATGGCTTTGTTTCCAACTTTCCTGTCAGACCCTGCTGCAGGGTCAGGCTTATTGCTGACATTTTACCCCCATAAGTTCTTGAATAAATTGAGACATTTATTGGTGATAAGTATGAGGTGAATTGGAAAAACCTTTAAAAATAATTCTTAGAACAAAAGTGACATTCATGACCATTTAGTAAGGATACTTATTACCTTGGCTTAAATCGTAAAATTAGGCTACATTTTTAGGAGGTAGAAAACAAGTACCAAAAGTATGCCATTTGACACCCTGCCTTACTTTTGGCCAACCTCGGATCTCTACAGTTCTCACTCCACATTCTCCCATTAGAGCTATTAGTCCTACTACCTACCATTCACTACCTAAAGTTACAGACCTGGAGCTGCCAAGAAAAATGTTTTTAAGAAGTTTGCTTTTAAGCCACTGAGTGTATTCAACACTCAGGTATCAATCCAGAACATTTTACACCTCTCTAGTAGATCAATTCACTTCATAAGAAAACAAGCCGACATTTTTAAAACCTGCATTTCTTTTTTTTTTTTTTTTTTTTTTTTGCGGTATGCGGGCCTCTCACTGTTGTGGCCTCTCCCGTTGCGGAGCACAGGCTCCGGACGCGCAGGCCTAGCGGCCATGGCTCACGGGCTTAGTTGCTCCGCGGCATGTGGGATCTTCCCGGACCAGGGCACGAACCCGTGTCCCCTGCATCGGCAGGCGGATTCTCAACCACTGCGCCACCAGGGAAGCCCAAAACCTGCATTTCTTAACATAAAAAGACTTGAACATCTCTACGTGAGATTCTAGTATGTCAGAGTAGTTATGTAAAACTAAATTACTAATGTGTTCATTGAACTGATTGAAAAAGCCTTATATTAAAACTGCATTACCACTGTTTACCAAAAATAGGTACATGTTTTACTACAAAATTAACTAAATAACAAAAAAACCCTCCACTTTCTCCCAGAGAAGTTACATTGTGCTGATATCCCATAGACAGTACAATAATAAAAGGATTTCACTTTTGCAATATGCCAGGCTCACAGTGAGTATGTTAGTACAGAGATTATAGCTTTAATGTTACTGTAAGAATGTCATTAGTGAAACTTATATAAGGCATGTAGAAAACTAGCATTAGAGCTCTTAAGGGCAACAATTCAAACTGGCAGCTGCTAGAAAAGATGCTGCTAAGAATAAAAAAAATATTAAAGAAATTTAGTTTCAGCACATACTAGTTTTTAGTGCTTCTACAATGAAATGAATTAATTCACATAAATTTCTGTTGCTGGAACTAATGGGCCAAAAGTGAATGGACTTTTGCCCCGTTTGACTACTAGCCCAGTCTTGAAAAGGAAGCAGTCACTTGCAGTCTTCCACATGGTATTGTCAGGAGTAGACTAAGCAGTCAGCAGGAAGTTCTGGTTGAAGCAGTTTTTGTTTCCATCAAACTTCACAGTTCCACTGGTCACAACATGAACTGTAGTCTGGGCCTGAGTAGCTTGCTCATGAACTGGCTGGCAATCTAACATATATACCTGGAACTCACTAGAAGGCAGTATATCAAAAAAATTAGGGCTTCCAGTCCTGTAACAATGTTTCCATTACATATTAAAGTGGCCTTAAGGAGAAAAACAAATACCATATGCTAACCCATATATTTGGAATCTAAGAAAAAAAAATGTCATGAAGAGCCTAGGGGTAGGACAGGAATAAAATACAGACCTACTAGAGCATGGCCTTGAGGATATGGGGAGGGGGGAGGATAAGCTGTGATGAAGTGAGAGAGTGGCATGGACATACATACACTACCAAACGTAGGGTGGATAGCTAATGGGAAGCAGCCGCATGGCACAGGGAGATCAGCTAGGTGGTTTGTGACCACCTAGAGGGGTGGGATAGGGAGGGTAGGAGGGAGGGAGAAGCAAGAGGGAAGAGATATGGGAACATATGTATATGTATAACTGATTCACTTTGTTATAAAGCAGAAACTAACACCATTGTAAAGCAATTATACTCCAATGAAGATGTTAAACACACACACACACACACACACACACACACACACACACACACACACACACACACACACTGAGTGAAATAAACCAGACACAAAGGCCAAAAAAATAAAGTGGCCTTGTGCAGATACAGCCTAGTTAGTGCCCATCTTCTTTTGTCCATTGTCTCATAGTAAGTATTGACAAATTCCTCAGCAGCTCTGCATGTCTGATCTACATAAGTTTTTAAATCCCTAACATTCCAACTCTCGCTAGTTCCCATTTCCTACAGTACATTATTGTTTTAAAACACAATTTATTATTTTTTAAGAGAGTTCTGAAATGAGAAAAGTTTATTTTATTTTTATCCTCTTGTTTCCAGATTATTGTGCTCTTTTTTCTATGTATTAATCCAAATTTCCACCCGATAGCATTTTTCTTCTGTCTGAAGAATTTCTTTTAGAGAATTAACTTTCCCTGTAACACATGGCAGTTGGTGATAAATTCTTTCAATTTTTGTTTGTTTGAAAATGACATATTTGCCAAGCATAAAATTCTAGGTTGACTTTTTTGCTTTCAGTACTTTAAAATTGTCAATTCGTTGTCTCCTGGCTTGTATAATTTCTGACAAGAAGTAGACATTCATTCTTTTTGTTTGTCTGTACATATTATGTCTTTCACTATCTATTGAACATTTTCTCTTTATCACTGGTTTTAGCAATTTAATTTTAATGTAACTTGGTGTGGTTTTCTTCATGTTTCTTCTCCTTGGCATTCATTTAGCTTCTTGGATCTGTGGGTTTATACACTTCTTAAAAAATTGAACCTTTGCCCCTTATTTTTTCCATCCTCCTTTTTTCCTTCTGAAATGCTAATTACACATGTTACATAACTTTATCCCACAGGTCACAGAGTTAACTCTGTTTATTATTTTCCAGTCTTTATTCACTGTGGGTTTCTTCTTTCATAGTTTTTATTTCTGTAACTTAAAGTTATCTATCTACCTTATGTCATTTAGCCTTCCTTATGTGGTATATATACTATTATTAATCCTATCCAGTGTTTTTTTGTTTGTTGTTTGGTTGGTTTGTTTTCTCATTTCAGATATTTTTCATATTTAGAATTTCAGTTAGGAACTTTTTAAAATAAATTCCCTTTCTATTCTCATCATGGAGTACATTTACTGTTTTAATGGCCTTGATTATTAATTTTATATGTGTCATTTCTTACTCTGTGGCTTACTGATTGATTTTTCTCCTTGAGTACAGTCATATATCCCTTTTATTCATACCTAGTAATTTTTTGAGGGCTAAATGTTATGGATTTTATATTGTTAAGTGCTAGTTTTGTATTATTTTAAATCTTTTGGGGCCTTTTCTGGAATGTAGTTAAATTACTTGGAATTAATTTGATCCTTTCAAGGTTTGCTTTAAGCTTTGTTGTATTGGATTCAGAGCTCACTTTACTCTTGGACTAATTTGGCTCCTCTACCAAGTCAATAAATACCCTCCTGGTTATTCTACCCAATTGGCCATGGATTAGGAAGTTTTTCTACCCTGGCTAACAGAAACAGAAATTCCTACCTCTCTCTGTGCTTTGGTAATACTTCAGGCTACTCTTTTTTCACTAATCTTCCCTCCAACCTCAAGTGTTTTCCTTACACTTTCAAGTACTCAGGAGATCCTTCTGCATATCAGATAGAGATAGATGCTGTATCTTTCTTCTCTTGTATTTTATTTTACAAATCCTAGTTTTCATGACTTCCTTAAAATCCAGTTCTGTTGCCTTAACTTACTGAATTAACTAGGCTCTGTTTTGGTGGTCTCTTTTTGCATTATGGATTGAAAACTCTCCAAGCAATAAGCTGTGATAATCACAGGGCTCACCTCATTTGTTTCTCTATTCTCAAGTATCCCTGTCTATACTGCCTGTTTTCTAAAGTCTAAAACCCATTTCATGTAGTTTGTATGGTTTCCTTTTAGATGTCTGATATGAAGGGTAAATCAGTTCCTTTTACTCCATTATGGCCAGATATGAAATTGGTCCTTATGAAATCTCATTTGAAGCATAGACATTGACTACTTTAGAACTTAATGTTATTTAGGCTTGTGACTTAAGGGTTTAAGAAGAGTGATCCATTATGAGTGTAAGAAAATGTTTTTTGCTGTCATTTCTACCCTCCCCAAAAAATTCTATCAAGCACCCTCAATGTACCACTTCTGAAGCTATACCTTTCTTCACATACAGTAACAGTGAAACCTATGCAGCTAACTCAAGTGCTAAAGTATTTCCCTTTTACAGGGTACTGCTTTACAAAACCAGAACTGATCTTCATGTTGGAACAAGGAGAAGACCCATGGCTATTAGAGAAAGAATTTGTAAACAGAAGTTCCCCAGGTGAGTTATTGAATACTGGCAGAAGGCATCCAAGAAAATTAGATCCAAAGTGATCAGCTAGAAGTGAGCAGTTTGAAATGTTTTTCAGCACTCTCCCATTGAGGCCTTCACATTTGAAATATTAGAAATAATAGATCTATTAAAAAGTAGAAGGGGGACAACTAAAGAAAGGAATGGAATGTAAGTATGTTGATAGTCTCATCTTTAAAAAATGGGAGCTAAGTGTACCCTTTGAAGCTGAAAAATTAAGTAATGGTTGTATATTTAACAGTAAAAAGATAAAAACAAAGAAAAGTTAATAAAACAACTAAAATTGGGAGTAAACAGATTAGAAGAGAGAAATAAACAATAAGTTTTGTCATATAATAATAAATTACTATATACAATCGAAATAAATAGATGATTACATAGTATCATTAGAAAGCATAAAAACTAGAGCAAACTGCAACCTTCCTTATTGTTTACATTTGACAGAGCAAAGAAAACAGATCTGTTACTAGAAAAGTTTCTTATAAAGCTGTATGAAGGGTCCCCAGGATCATCATCAGTTTCATTAACTCACCTTGGAGGACTCAGCATATAGGCATACTCATAACTAAGATTTATACAGTGAAATCATACAAATCAAAATCAACAAAGAGAAAAGGTGCATGGGGCAAAGTCCAGAGAAAACCAGGTGTGACAACACATGTGAAATATGTACCTGGAAATTTCATTTGAGATGAGGTGTCCAGAGTTTTCACTGGGGGCTGCTCATATAAGCACCCTCTGTCTAGCATGTATCAAAATTGTAGGCTTTCAGATGGAAACTGTGTGTTCAGCATAAATATATTGTTTGTACAGTTTAGGCTCATTGAGTCCCTCTTAGCAGTTCTGGGAATCTTGGGAACCATCTCAAAATCTAAGTTCCCAGATGCCAGCTAAGGGCTAATCTTGTAAACAGGCCTTTCTAAGGGTAGCAGTCTCAGGCCTGCTGTGTTAAACATTTTCTGCACAAAAGCTATGCAAACACACATAGAGTAAGACAAACATATCTGACATATGAACTACCAATGTAAATGGATCTCAATACACCTATTAAGAGAAAATGCTATCATATTGTATCAGAGATACACCTAGAAAATAATTTAGAAAGTTTGAAAATACAGTCATGAATTGTTAAGACCATAAACATAAAAACAACTCACTGTTTATTTATCTCAAAGTTCAATTCAGGTCAAAAACAGGTGAGAAAAAGGACATTTTGATAATGCTAAAGAAGATAATTTTTAAAGGATACATAAAAGTTTAAAATATTAGTACACCAAATAAGTTATTCATCAGGATTCATAAAACAAAAAACTGCAAGAGTTATAAGGAGAAATAAGAACACATTAGATATAGTCAACCTTAATATGCCTCTCTGATTTCATTCTGTAGCCAATAGTGCTTGGCAAACTATGGCCCACAGGTCAAATCCTGCCTACTGCTTGTTTTGGTAAAGAAATATTTAGTGGAACACAGCAGTATCCATTTGTTAACATATTCAAGCTACAAGGCAGAGTTGAATTGTTGCAGTAGAGAGTGAATAACCAGTAAAGCCTAAAACATTAACTCTCTGGGCTCTGACAGAAAAAGTTTACCAACCTCTGGTCTAGACATTATAAATAGCATATTTTATAAAATGAATCTATTATGTTCTGAAAACAAAGCTATGCAAACACACTACATAACTATTCTGAAAACAAAGAATAAACCTCCTTTTAAATGACCTTGGAACATTGACAAAATGTAAAAGTATTTTAGGCAAATTCTACAAAGTAAAGATATTGTTAAATAACACTATAAATTGCAAACAATATGAGAAAATGTTAAATCCCTCTAAAAATTAATAATAAATATATATCTTTAAAAACCTATTTTATAAAAGAGTAAGTTAAAACTGTACAATATCCAGAAATTATTTTTTAATGAAAAACATGTTTATTAGACTCTTTGCACTATAGATGAAATGGTGCTTAGAGGAAACTATTTTAGCCTTACATACTTATTTTTAAAAGCAATACAGTTTTAAAAGAAAACAAAGCAAAGCAAGAAATATAATAAAGGTAAAACATTATAGTTATAAAACATTATAAAGCCAAAAGCTGGTTCTTGGAATAAAAGCAAATAAAATAGCTAACCTCACCTAGAAAAAGAGAAGAAAGCACTATTACTCATTTTAAGTTTGGGCTCAGATTCCTACTTCTATAATATAATCTTGGAATACTTTAGCCTATACTTTTTCTCTTATTTTTGTAAACTCTTAGCCCATTTGATGGATGTGTCAAAAGAAAATGAGATTCTGTGCCAGATAGCATATACTTACTGAATGAGCTCCTTTCCTCACCTGAATTATAATCTCCCAAAAAGAATGGTCTCTGTTTCACTCTTCCTTTCTGGGTATTTGTCACATGATAAATATTTTTTAATAACATTGTAGGCTGATTCCAAAGTCAGGTGGAGAGAGGCATTTCATACTGATTCACTCAGAAAACACAATCCACAAATGTAAATGCCCAAGTCAAATTTCTGGGACTTTTGAATCATCCAATGTATGGGTTGCTGGATCTGAACCCTTATATTAGTAAAATAACTCTTTAGGTAATTCCTATGCATGGAGCTTTTTATGGACCACTAAATTTATATTACAGAGAGATGCAAAGTATATCACAGTGAGGGTTTTATTTTGGAAAGGTGAGCAAAGCTGCATAAACATATTTTATATTATGTAAGATGCTATTGATTAAATGGTGAGCCATTATTTTAGGTACAACCAAGAGAGAAGATGCTGCTCATTTAACTGTGGATTTGCCATCAGTTTTATGATGCCTCCTGATTTGGGGGATGGTTATTTACTTTAAAAATTGTGAGTCACAGACATTTTTGCATGGAGCGTGGGTATCAGGAGGACAATAGCAGTCAAATATGCACAGGAAGTTTATGGTAAATAAATATAAAGGATACTTGTAGGGTTTCTAGGGCCAGTTTGAAACATATGATCCTTAAGATTCTTACATGGAATAAAAACTAGATATGTGGAAAAATAGATGGAAAATAGAATTAAGGATTGGACAGGGCACGACTGGTTTGGGGGAAATGAGTAAACAAATTGAAAACAGGAAAGTTAAAAGATTTGATGATTAAGAGGTACTCACTATTGAATAACCCTGATATTATACCAAGGCACAAGAACCAGGAAAGAGAGGTGACTCCAATATAGGTGGAAAAGTTACTTTAACTCTCATCAGTTTTTTCACTTCCACCAATACATTTATGTTTCTGTTTTTGATTATTTCAACATGAGAAAGTTGGTGCCATTATAATTTTTTTTTTTTGCCACACTACGTGGCTTGTGTGATCTTAGTTCCCTGACCAGGGATTGAACCTGGGCCCATGGCAATGAAATCGCTGAGTCCTAATCACTGCACTACCAGGGAATTCCCCATGATAAATTTATTTTAGTGTCGATGTGTAGAATGAAAAATTGGAGCTCCAGTTGGAATCATATAGACTAATGGTTATCAATGTAATCTGTGTTTGTGAATGTAGTTGCTGGTGTTCTTCCCTAATGCAAACGCTATCTCAATAAAGCCACTGAAAGCAATTCTCCATTGATACTTCTTGTTATCTACTTAGGGCAAAATCCTTGTTGAATTCATTTCAGTCTTTGTTTTATCTGTTCCCAGGATTCAACTCTCTCAAATATATTCTTCTTTTTTAATTGTTCCTTTCCTTTATATCCTCTTCTCTACCTGGTTTTGAAAATTATACTTTAAGATACAAAATATAGATGTAGTTTCATTTCTAGATTCCTCTCTATCTTGCCACTAGAAAAAGTTTTTTTAACAACAAAATAAGAGAGAATATACACTTGAAATTACTTTAATTTTGGGAAACTGAGCCAGACACGATGGAGTCAAATACATAAAGGGGGATATGTATATAAATGTCACTCCATAATAAGTGTGTTAAATATCATTAAATATTTTTTAATTTTATCACTTTTAGAAGAATCCCAACCTGATGAACTCTTACAGGAGAGCCTAGAAAACCAAGGCAAACATTTGAGGCAAGTTTTATTCGTCAACAAATCATTGACTACAGAGCAAGAAATTTCAAGAAAACTATGTACTCTGGACATAAACATTTTCCCTGCAGAAACAATGCCTTGTAAATTTGACACTACGGGGTCTACTTACTTGCTTCTTAGCTCATTGACCCCACACTGTCAATATTCAAGAAAGAAGGCTTATGAGCTTAATGTATGTGAGAATTGGCTCCTCAGTATTAAGGATCGCAGGACTAATACTGGAGAGAAATCTTTTGTTTATAGTAAAAGTGTGAAAGCCTTTGGACATAAAGACAAAGTTATTCCCCATCAGACAATTCAGACTTTACAGCAAACTTTTGAATATAATGAATGTGGAAGAGATTTTCTTGAAAAGACTGCCCTTGTTACATCTAAGGCTACCCACTCAAAAGTGAAATCTTATAAATTCAATAAATTTGGGGAAAACCAATATGATAAATCAACCTTGATAATCTCTCAGAGCAATCATCCAGAGGAGAAGAGTCACTATGAGTTTAATAGATATGAATATACTATGGATAAAAACAGAAATAATTTCAGTAGGATCACTCAAAGAACTGACACAGAAGGGAAATCTTTCAGCCAAAAATTACACATTAGAGAACAGCAAAAAATTAATATAGGGGTGAAACCCTTTGAATATGGAAAGAATTTCAGCCATAATTCAACCCTCCAAGTGCATCAGAGAATTCACACAACAGACCAGTCCTCTGACTGTAGCACATGTACAGAATCATTGGCTTACCAGTCAACTTCCAATGTACATAAGAGAACTCAAATAACAGTGAAACCCTATGAGTGTAATGAATGTGGAAAATCCTGCACTATGACTTCATGCCTGATTCAGCCTCAGAAAAGTCACACAGAGGAGAAACCCTATGAATGTCATGAATGTGGGAAAGCTTTCAGTGAGAAGTCACGCCTAAGAAAACATCAGAGAACTCACACAGGAGAGAAACCCTATAAATGTGATGGATGTGAGAAAGCTTTCAGTGCAAAGTCAGGCCTAAGAATACATCAGAGAATTCACACAGGAGAGAAACCTTTTGAATGTAATGAATGTGGGAAATCTTTCAACTATAAATCAATCCTCATAGTACATCAGAGAACTCACACGGGGGAGAAACCCTTTGAATGTAATGAATGTGGAAAATCTTTCAGCCATATGTCAGGCCTAAGGAATCATCGGAGAACTCACACAGGAGAAAGACCATATAAATGTGATGAATGTGGGAAAGCTTTCAAACTGAAGTCAGGTCTAAGAAAACATCATAGAACTCATACAGGGGAGAAGCCCTATAAATGTAATCAATGTGGGAAAGCATTCGGTCAGAAATCACAACTCAGAGGACATCATAGAATTCACACAGGGGAGAAACCCTATACATGTAATCATTGTGGGGAATCTTTTAGCCAGAAATCAAACCTCAGAGTACATCACAGAACTCACACTGGGGAGAAACCCTATAAATGTGATGAGTGTGGAAAAACTTTCAGGCAGAAATCAAATCTCAGAGGACATCAGAGAACTCACACAGGGGAGAAACCCTATGAATGTAGTGAATGTGCCAAAGCTTTCAGTGAGAAGTCGGTCCTAAGAAAACATCAGAGAACTCACACAGGAGAGAAACCCTATAATTGTAATCACTGCGGAGAAGCTTTCAGCCAGAAATCAAACCTCAGAGTACATCAGAGAACTCACACTGGGGAGAAACCCTATAAATGTGATAAATGTGGGAAAACTTTCAGCCAGAAATCAAGCCTTAGAGAACATCAGAAAGCCCACACAGGGAACTAAACATATAAATGTAATGAATATGGAAAAGCTCTGAGCTGGAAATCAAGTCTCGCAATACAAAATAAAACATAGGAGAGAACCCCTATGAATATAATGAACACTTGGAAGTTCCTCTGCAAGATACTAGCTTTCACTAAACATCAGAGAACTTACACGAGAGAGAAATTCTTGGAATATATTTTACACGGGCAGTCTCATCTTGAGTGCAGTCCTCATTGTAGATCAGAGAATTCAATTCAGCAAAGAAACTCTGTAACGATAATGAATACAAGAAATACTCTGTGCATTCAATCCTTGGAAAACACACTGCAGAAGAATCCTGGGAATGTAATGAAAATTTCAAAACTTTGTCCCAGCAATCAAAATTCATTCATCATCAGAGAAATCGAACAGAGAAAATTTAGAATATAATAAATGTGAGATAACCTTTAGCCAAAAGCCAGCTTTCTCAGTAAAGCAGAAAATACATAGAGACCTCACAGTATATCAGAGCAGACAAGAAATCAGGGTAATGGATGTGGGGAATCCTTCTACTATAAGTCACACCTCAATTTGACTAACACAGGGTAATAACTATATGGCATATGATGACTATTAATTGTTCACCAATGACAATTTCCTTTTTTCTCATGCCACACCTAGTCTAAATTTCTCAACTACTCTGTCATCCAAATGAGATCATATTTTTAACCTCTGGATAGTGAAATGTAGAGGTCAATGGCAAGTCTTGCTAAATACACCTCTCAAATTCTTAATGTTTTCTCCTGTCCCTTGTCAGAATGGAGTGGAGATTACCCCCAGCAAAACCAAAGAGGCTCATGCATGGAAGATGAAAGAGTACAAAGTAGAAAGAAACAGGGCCAAAGAGTGACTGTTGAATGAAATTTTCTTCTGCATGTACGCAGACATTTTGCTGTGATGAAATAAACATGTTCTTTGCTGGGCTTCTACAGTTTGGGTATACTTAATACTGATATTTACTCACCAACCCTCAGTTAACAAAGCCTATGAACATGATTTCTGTGGACATGTGAACTCAGTGTAGTGTATCAGAAATATCACACAGGAAAAACCCCTGACAACATCCTGAATGACCATAGTTTTTTATCCACAACTCTTCCTCCTCAGTCGGGTAAATATCAGGGGAAGATATCTAACATAACAACATATATAGGTAATCCTTTACCCAAAACATGATATCTCATTAAATATAATCAAGCTGTGAATGTGTGAATGCTTTCAATGAGTCATCAAAGTTTAATATATCTCAGTTTGTTATAAGGGAAAAATTTATCAATTTGAGAAAGGTAAATAATAGCATTTATGTTATATAAAAACTATTTCATATGTAATATTAAGACAATGAAATATAACAGTATTGGTTCATAGATATTCACTAGAATAAGAAGATTTTTTTTGTGTGTGTGTGTGGTACGTGGGCCTCTCACTGTTGTGGCCTCTCCCGTTGAGGAGCACAAGCTCTGGACGCGCAGGCTCAGTGGCCATGGCTTAAGGGCCCAGTCGCTCCACGGCATGTGGGATCTTCTCGGAACGGGGCACAAACCCATGTCCCCTGCATCGGCAGGCGGATTCTCAACCACTGCACCACCAGGGAAGCCCGAAGATTTTTTAAAATAAGAAATAAATTGCATAAACTGCACAGTGTTGAATGTATGTGAATATTTTCTGAGTTCTCTATTGTGTGTCTGAGTGTGCATGCCACTTAGATGTTTGTTTTGTATGTATATTGGAAGTCAACTGCACTGTAACAGAATTATGTACCCCTTACTTAGTAACTATTCTGATATCAGCTATGATTTGCCACATGTATATTAATAACAAGTAAACCTTTTACAGGAAGTAGCTGAAAATTCAGAATCCTATACCTCATTCCTTTTCTGCTACCTCCTGACATGCGCATATAGGAAAGGCCATTGTTACTAAGCTGTCTTTTTTAACAAAGTCAAACCATGTTTTCTGTGTACTTTTGTATCATCTCTGGGTCACTAATACAAATACTGTATTGAAGCATACACACATACAAATATATATAAAAGTGTGTGTATATATTCTATCTCTCTCTTCAGTGTCACTGAGTCCTTCCTCAGTGGTATCAAGTATACTGATAAGCCCTTTGAAGGCATTCTTCATTTATTGTATGTGTTTTTTATTTCCAGCATTTAAATTTTACTATAGTTTATATCTCTTTGTTGAAATAACCTATCTGATCTTGCATGTTGTTTAGCTTTTTTACAATCATTTTATACGGTGTTTGGCATTCTCTGTCTCAGTTAAACAACTGCTTGGGTTCTTGTTTCTCTCTGCAGCCACCTAGCTCTCCAGACTTTGGGCTAGTTTTTTGCCTTGCAATCTCAGATATCTGATGTATTCAAGAAAAGTTGTTAAATTTAAACTTTTCCCAGCTGTCTTCTTGTTTAGGAATAGGAGCAGTGCTTTTTCCTGCTCTCTAATGATCTGAAATGTAACTGAAAGTTGTTAGTTGATTTTTGACATATGTTCCAGGATAATTTGATGTGAAAAAGATGACTTTTTTCAAAAATGGTGATAAAATAATTGGATAATAGTATATTTTAAATGCACTTTGATGTTTATACCATAATTAAAGATTTATTCAAAATAAATTATAAACCTAAACAAAGTTTAGGTTTATAACAAAATAGCTAAACAAAATAGCTAATAGTACAAAATTTCTGTTGGGAAACATGGAAACTAATTTGAAGCACGCAGAGATTTTTAATATGTAACACAAAGAATTGTGTGAGACATAAAAGCAAAAATGATAAATTGGAGTTCATTAAAATTTAAAGTGTCTGCTTTTCAAGAAAACAAAAAAGAAAATCACACATTGGGAGAAAATGTCTAATAGATACGTCTGTCAAAGGACTTGCATCCACAATATGTAAAGAATGTTCATAATGCAATAATAATACAAACAACTCAGTTTAAATGGGAAAAAAAGGATAAGATTAAAACAAGCATTTCACAATAGAAGCTATATAGATAGCCAGTAAGTACTAGAAAAGATGTACAAAATTTTAGTCATCAGGGAAGTGCAAATTAAAATTATAATGTGATAGCATTAAAAATCCATTTGATGGTTCCTTTTTTTTTTTTTTTTTGCCTTTTAAACATCTTTGAGTATAACTTTTACAATAGTGTGTTAGTTTCTCCTTTACAACAAAGTGAATCAGTTATACATATACATATGTTCCCATATCTCTTCCCTCTTGCGTCACCCTCCCTCCCACCCTCCCTATCCCACCCCTCTAGGTGGTCACAAAGCACAGAGGTGAAATCCCTGTGCTTTGCGGCAACTTCCCACTAGCTATCTAATTTACTTTTGGTAGTGTGTATATGTCCCTGCCACTCTCTCACATCGTCACAGCTTACCCTTCCCCCTCCCCATATCCTCAAGTCCATGGTCTAGAAGGTCTGTGTTTTATTCCAGTCCTACCACTAATCTCTTCATGACATTTTTTTTTCTTAGATTCCATATATATGTGTTAGCATACGGTATTTGTATTTTTCCTTCTGACTTACTTCACTCTGTATGACAGACTCCAGGTCCATCCACCTCATTACAAATAACTCAATTTCATTTCTTTTTATGGCTGAGTAATATTCCATTGTATATATGTGCCACATCTTCTTTATCCATTCATCTGTTGATGGACACTTAGGTTGCTTCCATGTCCTGGCTATTGTAAATAGAGCTGCAATGAACATTTTGGTACATGACTCTTTTTGAATTATGGTCTTTTCAGGGTATACCCCCAGTAGTGGGATTGCTGGGTCATATGGTAATTCTATTTTTAGTTTTTTAAGGAAACACCATACTGTTATCTATAGTGACTGTATCAATTTACATTCCCACCAACGGTGCAAGAGTGTTCCCTTTTCTACACAGCCTCTCCAGCATCTATTGTTTCTATATTTTTTGATGATGGCCATTCTGACTGGTGTGAGATGATATCTCATTGTAGTGTTGATTTGCATTTCTCTAATGATTAATGATGTTGAGCATTCTTTCATGTGTTTGTTGGCAATCTGCATACCTTCTTTGGAGAAGTGTCTATTTAGGTCTTCTGCCCATTTTTGGATTGGATTTTTTGTTTTTTTTGTTATTGAGCTGCATGAGCTGATTGTAAATTTTGGAGATTAATCCTTTGTCAGTTGCTTCATTTGCAAATATTTTCTCCCAGTCTGAAGGTTGTCTTTTGGTCTTGTTTATGGTTTCCTTTGCTGTGCAAAAGCTTTTAAGTCTCAGTAGGCCCCATTTGTTTATTTTTGTTTTTATTTCCATTTCTCTAGGAGGTGGGTCAAAAAGGATCTTGCTGTGATTTATGTCATAGAGTGTTCTGCCTATGTTTTCCTCTAAGAGTTTGACAGTGTCTGGCCTTACATTTAGGTCTTTAACCCATTTTGAGTTTATTTTTGTGTATGGTGTTAGGGAGTGTTCTAATTTCATACTTTTACAAGTACCTGTCCAGTTTTCCCAGCACCACTTATTGAAGAGGCTGTCTTTTCTCCACTGTATATTCTTGCCTCCTTTATGAAAGATAATGTGACCATATGTTTGTGGGTTTATCTCTGAGCTTTCTATCCTGTTCCATTGATCTATATTTCTGTTTTTGTGCCAGTACCACACTGTATTGATTACTGTAGCTTTGTAGTATAGTCTGAAGTCAGGGAGCCTGATTCTTCCAGCTCTGTTTTTCTTTCTCAAGATTGCTTAGGCTATGTGGGGTCTTTTGTGTTTCAATACAAATTGTGAAATTTTTTATTCTAGTTCTGTGAAAGAATGCAGTGGTAGTTTGATAGGGATTGCATTGAATCTGTAGATTGCTTTGGGTAGTAGAGTCATACTCACAATGTTGATTCTTCCAATCCAAGAACATGGTATACCTATCCATCTATTCGTATCAACTTTAATTTCTTTCATCAGTGTCTTATAATTTTGTGCATACAGGTCTTTTGTCTCCTTAGGTAGGTTTATTCCTAGATATTTTATTCATTTTTTGCAATGGTAAATGGGAGTGTTTTCTTAATTTCACTTTCAGTTTTTTCATCTTTAGTGTATAGGAATGCAAGAGATTTCCATGTATTAAATTTGTATCCTGCTACTTTACTAATTCATTGATTAGCTCTAGTAGTTTTCTGGTAGCATCTTTAGGATTCTCTATGTATAGTATCATGTCATCTACAAACAATGACAGCTTTACTTCTTCTTTTCTGATTTGGATTCCTTTTATTTCTTTTTCTTGTCTGATTGCTGTGGCTAAAAGTTCCAAAACTATGTTGAATAAGAGTGGTGAGAGTGGGCAACCTTGTCTTGTTCTGATCTTAGTGGAAGTGGTTTCAGTTTTTCACCATTGAGGACGATGTTCGCTATGGTTTTGTCATACTTTGCCTTTATTATGTTGAGGAATGTTCCCTCTATGCCTACTTTCTGCAGGGTTTTTATCATAAATGGGTGTTGAATTTTGGCAAAAGCTTTCTCTGCTTCTATTGAGATGATCCTATGGTTTTTCTCCTTCAGTTTGTTAATATAGTGTATCACATTGATTGATTTGCATATATTGAAGAATACTTGCATTCCTGGGATAAACCCCACTTGATCATAGTGTATGATCCTTTTAAAAGAGAAAGAGTTTTAAGCATGTTCAAGAGTTTTATGCATGTTCAAGACTGACTAAAATTAGGAGCTTCCCTGGTGGTGCAGTGTTTAAGAATCCGGCTGTCAATGCAGTGGACATGGGTTCTATCCCTGGTCCAGGAAGACCCCACATGCCGTGGAGCAACTAAGTCCATGAGCCACAACTACTGAGCCTGCACTCTAGAGCTCATGAGCCACAACTACTGAGCCTGTGTGCTACAACTACTGAAGCCCGTGTGCCTAAAGCCCATGCTCCACTACAAGAGAAGCCTCCACAATGAGAAGTTGCACACTGCAATGAAGAGAGTAGGCCCCGCTCACTGCAACTAGAGAAAGCCCGTGTGCAGCAACAAAGAGCCAATGCAGCCAAAAAATTAATTAATTAATTTTTTAAAGACTGACTAAAATTAGATTGAATTTAATTAAGTGAATGACTTTTATTAAAGGTGAAATAATACAAAACTAGAATTTGGGGTTTTTTCTCTAACAGTACAAAGTTTTCTTGAAATATTGATCTGTTTTTGATAACAGATTGTAAAGTTTCTTTACCAGTAACTTTCTGCACTTGCTTTTGAAATCTTTTATTGTCATTTAGGTTAAGTGAGTAAATATTGTTTCGCTGTGATTTATGATCCTACTTGGCCAAATATTTAAAACTTTTGATATGTTTTACAAACTTTCTCCAATCAAATTCTAAATGAAGTTTTTTTGACCTCTACCTAACTTTGAGATGCTTAAGAGAGCCTCTGAACATCTCAAAGACAGATATTTAATTAGGCTTACCTGGTCTGTTAAATTACATGGGAAACATGTTCAAATGAGTAATGATAAACTTTCTTAGGTTATATTGCATGAGTAAATATTATTAATAGAAATGTGTTAGAAATTATATGAAGTTCCTAAAATTTGAAATGTCCTGGTATATTGTCACTCATAATTCTAGTTATCTTAAAATGTTGTATGTCACAGAAATAGCCAAATATCTTTGGCGATTGCATTGTAATCAGACCTTTAACCATGCTTTTAAGTCTTTTGCTGTTTATAGACAGTTATTGTCTTACTCTGATGCTTTTACAAAAATGCTTGTAAATGACTTGCTTTTAAGCTCCAAAACTAAATTAGACTCATAGCAAAAGGACTTCCACCTTGTATGAGGACTATTTTAGCAATGGCTCTCTTATGTAAGGCTACTGAAGACACAGTAGTAGAGTCTCCTTTAACTATTTATGTCCCACACTCAGCACTACTCTGCAAGCTGACTAACTTCTTACAAAGTATTGTTGATTTCTGCACCTAATACTACGTCAGTTCCATGTAATACCTTACCCTGCAACTTTGTTTCCAGTACCACAGGAAGAAAACAAATTTTGTTAACTGATTAGGTTCTTGCTCCCAGGAATGATTTATAAGAAGCTTCTATTGATAATGCTGACCTAATTTAATTTACAGATGGGTCCTCCTTAAAGGATGAGTAGGGATTTAATGAGCAGGATATGCAATAACTACCACAGTAGACATAGTTGAAAGCTCTTATTTACCAGGAAAAAAAGTCATGACAACAAGCCAAATTAATTGCCTTAACCTGAGCTTGTCAGCTAGCTAAAGACCAGGTAACAAATATTTATACTAACAGTCACTATGCTTTAGGAGTGGCACACAACTTTGGAATGCTATGAAAATAATGAGGTTTATAACCTCTTCCAGACAACCTATTTTAAAAATGGAAAACAGGTTACAGATTTATTCATTGTTATACAACTGCCTAAACAGTTAGCAAATATTAAAACAGCAGGGCATTCCAAATCTGATATTATGGAAGCTACAGGAAATCAGCTTGCTGATGTTGCAGCCAAACAGGTAGCTTTAAAAATACTCATCCTGTCCAGCCTCAAGAACATCCACTGCTCTCCATTAACTCTGCTAACCCACTAAAAGATTTCCTTCTTCAGGCTCAAGAAATTGCCACCAAAGTAGAGAAACAAATATAGCAGCAAAAAGGGGGAATTTTTAACCTTTCACCTAAACATGGTTTAGACCTGATTTAAAAAACAAAACTAAACTGATAGTGTCTCTTGGAGCACTGTGGCCATTACTCCAGCATGTGTATTCTTTAACACATTTTCTTACCTGAGAAAATGGTTTTATGGGGAAAACAATATTTTTGGAAACTTTCACTCATGGTGTTCAAGAGAAATATATTGTATTATTGTCAGGGTCTTATTGAGGCACTGAAAATAAAATTTGGTAACTAACTCCATTTACAGCAGGTTCCCAAGAGATGAAAACTTGAAGGATTATAAATTGCAAACTAAAGATTTTGTTTATTGGAAAGGACGACAAATAAAAGATTCTTTGAAGCCATGATGGAAAGAACCTTATCAGGTATTATTAACTAATCCATGTGTAGCCAACTGAAAGACATAAATTCTTGGATTCACATCTCTCATGTTAAAAAGTCCCTTCTACCTGAATGGACTTTGGCCTGTTTGTAACACCTGCCTTCAACTAAGACAAGCATCACCAAGCTAGGACCAGAATATGACAACAATAGCAGACAGCTAACCCAAGAGTCTGAACCAGAACTTTAAGACCTATCCTACTAGTTCAATTGTACTGATTACCAAATGTCTCTCTGTCAAAATTGAAACTTACTGTTTTACTTCAAGCTATACTTTTGCCCCAGTGTTTAAGATGGAAGAAAAATTCTTTAGTAAAGTTATCACAGAATATAGCTACTGGAGGCAATTTGACTGATTGTTGGATCTGCCATCAAATTCCTCAGTCAATACAAGGCTAATATAGATCCCTCATAACTCCTATCACTGACATTTTTCAGATGTTCTTATAATCTATAAAATGTTTCCCCATCAGCATATACCTCCATGTTATTTTACCACCTTAGATTAATTTACTCAATTCTGAAGTTTCTATGATAGGAAAGTGATTTGTAAAACTGAATGGCTCTTGATTTTTTAAACTGCTTTGCAAAGAGAAACTTGTGCTATAATCCAGACTGTTGTGCTTTCATACTGAATGAGTCTTCTAATATAACTCATCTAATGACTCACATATAAAATAAAATTCCTGTATTAAAGGATCCCCTTCCTAGTCTAGGTGAAATCTTGGGTAGATGGTTCATCTCTGGGGATTTATGGCTTAAATACTCTGCTTATGACTTTGTTATGGCTGTTGGCTATATTGACTGTGTTCTGCATAATTTATAGAGTAATCTCTTGTGCTCTCAATGTATATTCAAAACTCCAACTAAAATAATGGTGCCTAAATGACTTGAAACTATTGATCATATCTATAGTTCTAGATAAAATAATGGACATGCATAATGCACATACAGGGTAAAATTGGCATAAATCCTATTGGACAACCTAGAATTGACTATCAGTCCTTGTTAAGCATCCTACTAGTCTAACCCCCTAAAAGGAAAGAAAGAACCAGACTATTAAAACCTAGCATTGGGGGACATAATGGATTCAGGGCAGGTAAGCAACAACCCTGGCATTGGGGGACCAAATATTTAATCACCTAATGCTTTCTATTGAATGATTAATGATCAGAAGTGGGGAAATGGTGAAATAAAGTTTGTATTTTAGGGCCAGACAAGAAAAAATTAAACATAAAATTCTCTGTCTGTTTGGACCTTCTCCCTCCCTCCCTAATGTGTAGTGTGCATCTGCATTACACATTAACCAAACCTCCTCAAAGATGGGAGAGCTTCCTCAACCATAAAGATCAACCTTTTTTTCTTTCTTCTGACACTAACAATGGAACTTTAAAAAAAATAGCCTTTGGGGAATTCCCTGGCCTAGTGGTTAGAATTCTGGGCTTTCACTGCCATGGCCTGGGTTCAATCCCTGGTCAGGGAACTGAGATCCCACAAGCCACATGGCATGGCCAGGAAAAAAGAAAAAAGAAAAAAATAGCCTTTGTTCCCAACTCTGTAAGGGGTCATGGTGACTTGCTTCTTGCTTTGTATGTGCTTACCTGGACTATGTATCTTTGGTGAACTGTATATAAAATATAAGTATGTCATTGTCATGTATGATCCTTTGTCTCAAAAATGTATATGGGGCTTCCCTGGTGGCGCAGTGGTTGAGAGTCCGCCTGCCGATGCAGGGGACACGGGTTCGTGCCCCGGTCTGGGAAGATCCCACATGCCGCAGAGCGGCTGGGCCCGTGAGCCATGGCCGCTGAGCCTGCGCGTCTGGAGCCTGTGCTCTGCAACAGGAGAGACCACAGCGGTGAGAGCCCGTGTACCGCAAAAAAAAAAAAAAAAAAAAAAAAAATGTATATGACTGTGGCTTCAACTTCTAACAGGCAAGAAGTACTCAGAGCTTTCCAAGATTCTGTCTCCCAGGTTATAATTCTGTTTGGCTCAAATAAAATTCCCTTTTTTCTTCTTAACTTGATTGTTAATTGAAATTTTGGCAATAAATCTAACAAAATATGTACAAGATCTTTATAAGGAAAACTACAAAACTGAAAGAAATGAAAGAATAACTAAACAGATGGAAAGGTATTCCATGTTTATGGATAGAAAGACTAGATATTGCCAAGATGTCAGTTCTTCCCAATTTGATCTATACATTCAATGCAATCCCAATAAAAAATCCCAACAAGTTATTTTGTGGATATAAACAAACTGATTCTAAAGTTTACAGAGAGGCAAAAGACCCAGACTAGCCAACACAATATTGGAAGAGAAGAATCAGGTCAGAGGGCTGATGTTACCCAACTTCAAGACTTACTATAAAGCTATAGTAATCAAGACAATGTGGTATTGGTGAAAGAACAGACTGATAGATCAATGTACCAGGATATAGAGCCCAGCAATGACCAACACAACTACAGTCAACTAATCTTTGACAAAGGAGCAAAAGTAACACAATGGAGAAATGACAGATTTTTCAATAAATGATGCTGAAATAATGGGATGTCCACATGCAAAAAAAAATTTATCTGGACATTACATGCTTTACAAATATTAAATTTAAATGAATCATAAACCTAAATGTGAAGTGCAAAACTATAAAACTTCTAGAAGATAACATAGGAGAAAATCTAGATGATCCTGAGTTTGGTAATGACTTTTTAGATATAAAACCAAAGACATGATCCATGCAAGAAATAACTGATAAGCTGCACTTCATTAAAATTAAAATTTTCTGCTCTACAAAAGGCATTGACAAGAGGATGAGGAGACAAGACACAGCCTAGGAAAAATTATTTGCAAGAGACATATCTGATAAAGGACTGTTATCCAAAATATATAAAGAACTCTTAAAACTAAACAATAAGAAGACAACCAACCCAATTAAACAATGGGCAGATCTGAATAGACACCTCACCAAAGAGAAGCATATAAAAAGATGCTCACCATCATATGTCATTAGGGAATTGCAAACAAAAACAATAAGATACAACCATACACCCATTAAAATGGTCAAAATCAAAGACACTGACAACACCAAATGCTGAAGAGAATTCCCATTCACTGCTGGTAAGAATGCAAAATAGTTCAGCCACTTGGAAGTTAGGTTGGCAATTTCATACACAACTATACATACTCATACATTAGATCCGGCAATCATGCTCCTTGGTAAACACTCAAAGGTGTTGAAAACATACGTCCACACAAAGACTTGCACATGGATGTTTATAGCAGCTTTATTTAAAATTTCCAAAGCTTTGAAATAACCAAGATGACCTTCAGTAGGTGAATGGGTAAATAAACTGGGGTACAGCCAGACAATAGAATATTATTCAGTATCAGAAATAAATGAGCTATCAAGCCATTAAAAGACATGAATTAGTAAATGCATATTACTAAATCAAAAACGCCAATCTGAAAAAGCTACATACTGTATGATGCAAACTATTATGACATTATGAGAAAGTCAAAACTATAGAAACAGTAAAAAATCAATGGTTACCAGAGGTTAGAGGGGAGGGGCGGATGAACAGGTAAAGCACAAAGGATTTTTAAAGCAGTGAAACTTTTGTATGATGTAATAATGGTGGCTACATTGTTAAAACCCACAGGAATGTATAACACCAAGAGTATACTCTAATACAAACTATGGATTTGGGTAATAATGATATATCAATGCAGGTTCATTGAGTGTAACAAATGCACGGCTCTGGTGCAGGATGTTCATAGTGCAGAAGGCTGTATGTCTGAAGGGGCAGGAAGTATATAGGAACTCTCTGTACTTTCCTCTCATTTTTGCTGTGAACCTAAAACTGCTCTAAAAAATAAAGCCTACGGCTTCTCAGGTGCCGCAGTTGTTTAGAATCCGCCTGCCAATGCAGGGGATGCGGGTTCGTGCCCTGATCTGGGAAGATCCCACATGCCGCGGAGCAACTAAGCCTGTGTGCCACAGCTACTGAAGCCCGCGCGCCTAGAACCCGCGTGCCACAACTACTGAAGCCTGCGTGCCTGGAGCCCGTGCTCTGCAACAAGAGAAGCCACCGCAATGAGAAGTCTGCGCACCACAATGAAGAGTAGCCTGCACTCGCCGCAAGTAGAGAAAGCCTGCACGCAGCAACGAAGACTCAACGCAGCCAAAAATAAATAAATAAAATAAATATTTTTTTTAAAAAAAAGCCTATTAAAAAGAGGAAAAAAGGACACAGAGCAAGCTGAAGGATCTCCCAATGGCAAGAGCTAGAACGTATTTAGCAAAAAAATATAGTAAAGGATTATAGCCCAACGAATGACATAAATCTTCACCTGTCTATACAGATAAAAACAAATGGTTAAATAAATAAATTGGGAGAAGGGACAAATCCTCCTTACAGAAGTCCAATTAATAACAGTAGAAGACGTTAATGTACTTCAGCCAAATATCACCAGCAACACACTTGTAGTTGAACAATTTGGACTTTAATAGTCATTGCAATGAGGCAGAGTGCACACCACATGGGAACCATAAACTGTTTTAGTAAAAGGGTATTAGGAAGGAATTACTGGATTTGAGCTTTGGTTAGTTCATTTTGCAGAGGTTCAAAGGCAGCTGAATTTAGTCTGGATTGGGTGTTGTTAAGAAAAAAGGCAGCAGTCACTCATCAGCTGAGAGAGGGATATTTCTAATTTTGAGAGTAGCAGAACAACCTTGTTTTTGTCCCTACTTATGCAAAATTATAAACTGGTCTTGCTTGTCTTACATCATCATAGTCACAAAATGACCTTGTCCACTTGGTGTTCAGTGAGATTGTTTATATCCAACAGGAGAACAGCTCTGTTTAGCTCTGAGCACCAAGACAGCTTTAATGGACAGCCAGGCTCTAAGTGTCAGGCCAGTTCCCTAATGTCAGAGTCTCAAAGGAAGACAGAAATTGAAAACCACCATCAGAACACCAGAGTAATCACTGATGCAGGCAAGATCCACAGATGAATGCTAAATTGGTGGGTGATACTATAAGGAGACACAGAATGTTTTACAGCCTCAAAGTATTCTTCTGCAAATATTTATTAGTAACTGTAGTGGTGCTGCATCTACACTGGTAGCACCGGACTTGGAAGAGGTGGAGCATGGAGAGTGTCTGTGGCCCCTCTCAGGACACGAAGGCTGTGTTCCCAAGCCTGGCGCAGTGCCCTAGGCATGGGATAGGAGTGAAAGGCAAGCGTTTCCAAGGAAAGGAGCTGAAAGGCCTTATATTTTTTAAATGTTTGTATTCCTTAAGAATTTAAGAAATTTAGAATTTAAATTTTAAAACTTCAAAATTGGGACTTCCCTGGTGGTCCAGTGGTTAAGACTCCACGCTCCTAATGCAGGGGGTCTAAGTTTGATTCCTGGTTAGGGAAATAGATCCCGCATGCCACAACAAAGATCCTGCATGCCACAAATAATACCTGGCACAGCCAAATAAAAAATAAATAAATAACTGATTTTAAAAAAACTTTAAAATTGTCTTTTAAGTGCTTATAGCTTGAATCCCTATGAAAGTTATTGTAATATGAATGCCATGGATATGGACTTACTTTGTTCTGGCACCTACCTCATTGTTCTAACGAGGTTAGTGAATGTCCTTTTTCCACCACTGAAACCAGCTCTGATACATAATATGTTCTCACTTTCTTTTCTTCCTGGACCTGAACTTTTATTGCACAAAGATCAGTTGCTAAATATTTTAGCAGTAGCATGCATGTTAATATGAACACATTGTTATGCATTTTCAATTCTTTTCTAATCATTACTAAATATTTTTACTGTGATGAAAGTCACAATTTTTCCTTTAGGTTTAACAAACAAAAAATACAAATGTCAAAGAGAAAAACACACATTAAAAACTTTTTTAGAATTCTAATTGGAACTTTAATTTTATTATTTTCATCTAGGAAAATACTACTTATTAAAGTTTCTGAGGTGTCAACAGATTAAAGTTTTATAACTTGATTCACAAAATTGCACTTACTGATAACATTAATCCTTTTTTCTTGCTAATCAAAACAACCACATTTTATCATTGCCATATAAAATAATCAGCGTTACAAAATATCAACCAAGAAATGTATGCGTGTGTGTATTTATATACAAGTATAAGCAGAGGTTTCTAATTTGGTTCTAATTTCAGAAGTGTGCACACAAATTTTAAGCAAGTTCATCCCTAGGAGATGCATAATTTGCATGATAATCATCTCCTTATTTGAGTTATGTGTACTTTCAGTTATTGCTTTTTCTTTTTTCCTCAGAAATAAACTCTGAGGATTACAGATCCTATTATGTTAATCATAGGCTCCGTTTTCCAGCATTTGTTACATTTTACAGTTTTATTTACAAAAGCTGTTTATATATGATAAAGTTAATTGTCTATCAGGACCCACAAAATGGGGGCCCACATTGCAAATCTAAACCTAAGTTGGCCTGCACTTATGGGACACATATCACAGTCGAGGAAACTTAACATACACCAATCACAATCCTCCAACTCAGCTTTAAATAGCTTACTTTAACCTAGGAAATAGGACCTGCCTTATACGAAAATCTCCGACCTCCTAGCCAGTGATGTCCTGTTTCAATGCTGCCTCCTGCCCAAAACCCCTCAGAATAGTGTTCCACTGCTTGTTTCGAGAGGTAGACATTCTCAACATTTTACTATATTTGCCTTTTCTAGTTATTTTTATTACAAATATATAATACAATGCTAAGTACTTTAACATGCATTTCTAAAAAGAAAGTAAACTTACATAATCCCAATATTACAACAATTAACAAAGGTAATGATAACTTCCCTTAATGTTTCCAATATCCTGTCCATATAAAAATTTCCACAGTTGTTCCCAAACGGCCTGTTTTCTCCAAAAAGGATCACTGATCGAGGACCACACACTGGATTTGCTGTACTATCAGAGTTTAACCCATAATCTCTGGGGCTTTGGTAGAATTTGAGCGTCATTCATCAGTACAGACTGTTAACAATATCTTATTGCTCCCTAACTCCCACCCCCATTACACACACAGCCCCACACACACCCAAAATTTGCGAGTGATTGCAGTGTTTATGGGAAACGTAGTCTTGAACGTTTCCGGTTATCGCGCAGCATTCTGGGAAAGGATGTCCTGGGCTTTTCTCCGCGCTGGTGAGGCAACCCAACTTTTCTACTTCCGCCCTTTCCCGACTGGCGGGCGCGGAGGCTTTGCGCCTGAGGTGAGGACGTTTTACGTCTGGACGTCCAGCTTGGAAGGGTAGGCTTGTGCTCAGGGTCAAGGAACAGCAAGACCCGGAAACCCCTCCTGCCCCAACGTGGGACTCCCACCGCCTGTCTCTGAGCCCGGCCAGTGGGTAAACCTGGGAAAGGTGAATGGGGGCGGGCTCCGGGGCCGTAGGTGGGGCTGAGTGCTGGTCGGAAATGCTCGGTGCGGCACGGGTGTGGGAGCTGACCGCAGCCGGACCTGGGAAAGTCCCTTGCCAGCAGTGGAAGGGCAATGCACGTTTATAATATTGAACGTGAACCTTACACGAAGCGCGCGCGGGCTGTGGGTCTGAGTTGAGCTCCCGAGCTTAGGAGCCAAACAGATCGAGTAAATTCCTTTTCTGTAACTTGGGCATAAGTCAGGTTTCTCACCTAAAAATAAGGTTATTAATAACTGTTTCGTGGCGTTGTTCAGGGAGGTAAGTCTTCACCAGTAAAGCATTCAGCCAAGTGCTAGGCAATAAGCACTAATAAGTAGTAGTTAATATGCCAACATATAATGTTGGTTCGCATCATAGTTAGGAGACACTTTGTTCATTTAGTATTTAATCCTCACAGCCACCCTATTTATAGGTATATTTCTATCATTAAAAAAGAAGAAGAAAATGGTCTTAGAGAATTGAAATAACAGACCCAAGATCACAAAGGTGAGGAAGGTAGGATGTAAAAAAAGGTATACTTTCCTCCGAAATTCAAGCTGTTCCTAATATCCTGCCTACCCAAAACCCAGTGTTGCAGCTATCACAGCACTAGCAGAGTGACTTGTCCCCAAATCCCCAGAACTGTGTCAGTGTGAACTGAATCTCACTCTGTGACAGGTGTGTTTACTCGGATTTGTGGAATGTTTCCAGAGCCTCTGGGTTAAGACTACGGCTCCTGGAAACTTCTGCACTGTCCAGGCTGTCTCTGTCTTCAGAAAGTACAGTCTGATGTTCTACTGCAGTGCTGTCCAATAGAAAGAGAAAATGTGCCACGTATGTAATTTTAAATGTTCTAATAGCCACGCTAAAAACTAAAAAGAAACAAGTGAAATTAATTGTAAGAACATATTGTGTCTGTCTCAATATATCAAAAATGTTACTTCAACATGTGGCAGGAGCCACATTTCAAGTGCTCGATAGTGGGATGTGGCTAGTGGCTACCATAATGGATAAAACAGTTCTAATGAATTCCAGGAGAATCAAGTTTAAGGCCCTGCACCAGTGGTTCCCAACCAGGGTGATTTTGCTCCCCAGAGGACCTTTGGAAATGTCCAGAGACATTTTTGGTTGTCACAGCTGGGAAAAGTGCTACTGGCACCTGGGGGTTAGAAGCCAGAAATGCTACTTGACATCCTACAATGCGCAGGACAGCACCCCTCACCCCCATGACACAGAGTTATCCAGCTCACAATATCATTAGTGCTGAAGTTGAGAAACACTGCTCTACATGTAAGTTTCAACTAAAATGCATTTGTTTCCTAGGCCTAAGTCTCAGCATCTCTGGAACAAAGCATCTCTTTTGTGGCAGAAGGCGGGGACAAGAGTCCCATCTCAGAGGGACCACCCTTATCAGAGCTTCAGAACAGATGCAGAAAAACCCAGAAAGGAGCAGGTTGTGATTCGCTCCAAGGTGATTAAGAACTAGGTCTTAATCACCTTGCCTAGAGAGAGCCAGACTTGGTGATGTCACCACATCCAGAAGCCGTCACAGACTGTGTGACCATGGAAACTGTGGATCAGCTTGCAGAAGGTGGTGAGCAGGGGTGGAAAGGGATGGGTGACTGATATGCTGCACAGGTAAAGCCACAGCCAGAGTCAAGGAAATTCTGTCTTCAGTCCTTAAATAACCCCCCACTTTCTTCATTCTTCTCTCATTCTTTCCAGATTCTGAGCCACTCTCACACCATGTTCATCACACGTGGCATCTAGAGGTAGGCTGTGGCTTCCTTTATTCTGAACATATAGAATCACAAAATGATAATATAGGAAAAGATTTCTACTTCTGACTCTTAAAACCTTAAAACAAAATACTGAGCTTGAGATGTAAGTTCCCCGGTCACCCAGGACAGAGCTAGGAGCAAAGCTCAGTGCTGTTCAAAGCACAGCACTGTTCATTCTGTCACAGGTAAGTCACTAAAAGTGTCTTATCAAAAGTCTTTTTGAGGGGCTTCCCTGGTGGCACAGTCGTTGAGAGTCCGCCTGCCAATGCAGGGGACACGGGTTCGTGCCCCGGTTCGGGAGGATCCCACAAGCCGCAGAGCGGCTGGGCCCGTGAGCCATAGCCGCTGAGCCTGTGCGTCTGGAGCCTGTGCTCCGCAACGGGACAGGCCACAACAGTGAGAGGCCCACGTACCACCAAAAAAAAAAAAAAGTCTTTTTGAGAAATTGCAACAAATCAGAACAAAAAGATTTTAAAATATTTTGTCAGTATCTTTTTGTTCAGAGTTTTCTGTTGATTTTCTAACTCAAGGTGTAAATAATGGATATTGATATTAATCCTGTTTTAGTTTTTTGTGAATTAGTCAGAGAGGACATACTTTTTTTAAAGTCAATAGGAAAATAATTTACAGTCACCCAGTGAAAAACAGCAGGGTTATAGCCACATGATCATATCAGAGATGTACATATTCAGGGAGTGCTGTCTCTATGTGGTGTTTCCTGCTCCTGAAGGATCATTTTTCCGTAGAGAGACTTTTTTCTCAACTGGTGTGATGAGATTAGGCAAGTGAATACAGAAGCTCACCAGACCTTTCCTGACTCCATCCCTCTTTTCTTTACCCCCAGCTTATTCTTCACAGTTCTCTGCATTCTCTCAGGAGCAGCAGAAAATGAACATATCTCAGGTGAGTTGTTCATTAACACCTTTTTTTATAATGGATTGTATAGATGGTTAATTAACATGGCAAAGTAGATATAGAAACAGATCAGAATTATTCAAGGAAGATAATAGGAAAGGAGATGAATAGCACAGCAGAGTTGTCATGTGGATAGATAAAGGTCCTCTGATATTACAGATTTTCTGAAGTGCAGTTGCAAATTTCTTCTGACCTTTCTGATAGCTGTGGCAGAGAGTTAGACAGACAATATTTGTTTAAAGAATTGCATTGATGAGAAGCTTAAACCAGACATTCCTCATGGAATTTAAAGTCATCAAAGTCAGGAGAAATGTCTTTGTTGGTCTTCATGTAGGTGATAGTGCAGATCTTTCCAATGACAGCCCTGAAAAGAATTCCACTGAAAGTAAAGGGCATATTGCCAAAGCAGGGCTTTTGTTAAAACATGTGTTCGGATAAGTAAAACAGAAGTTGAGTTATCCTGTTGGATCCAGGGATAGTTCTTAGACTAACTAGAGGTCAGTATGAATGGCTGTACGTTCATGTCCTTAAAAATAGCTCTCCATAAATATTCCTCTCAAGTACCTGTCATAAACAAGTTGTTTAGCAGACAGTTTAAAGTCCTGTTCTTTGGCAAATGTTACCACACTTTCCATTCATACTTAAGTCTACTGCATGAAGCCTTGGTGTCTCTCTTCATATGCCTATGACCTGCACTCACCAGTGACCTAATTACAGTCAAATCTAATGGGTCTTGTATAGTCCTTACCTCACTAGACCTGTCTCAGTGCCTGACTCCCCCCTCTCTGTGTCTCTGGAAGGTCTCCTGCATTAGTATGTGTGACACCCTCCTCTGCCACTGTCCTGCCTCTTGTTTCTTTCATGGGGTCGTCTTCCTTCTCCTGCCCTTTCACATGTCTCCTCCACAAGTTTCTTTTCCTTCTCACTATTCTTCTAACTGTTCTTCTTCACTCATTTCATCCCATTTCTGGTTTTAACAGTGATGTATTTGCTAGTCTCCCAAATGAGGCTCTGCAGCCCACCCTGACCAATGGCACTTTTTGTGATGATGGAAATGGTCTATATCTGCACTTCCAAAATGGTGACCGGTAGCCATATGCACCTCTTGAGCAGTTGAAATATGGCTAGAGTGGCTGAGGGACTGAATTTTTAAGTTTTAAATAGTCATATGTGGCTACCGTACAGGACATAGTTGACTCAACATTTCTCTGTAGGTATCTAAAAGTATCTCCAGCTCAACTGATTCAAAGTAAAAGTCAACATTCACAGCCTTTCCCAAACTAATCCTCCTCGTCTTTCCCTATAGATGGTACCACCCCATTCAGCCAGGCACGCAAGCCACAAAAAATGGAATGCATGCTTGACTCCTGTTGCTCTCTCTCTCACTCTCTTAACTCCTGCCACATCTGGCCAATATCACATCTGGGTACTTTTCCTATTTGTGTAGATCAGAGATAACAGCAATTTTATATGGTTCAACTTAATGTGTTTTAAACGTATTCCTCTATTTTATTCATCCTCTCAACTGAACTGGTGAAATAGCTTCTTTACTGATCAGTCCCACCTCTTTCTTCACCTACTCAGGCACATCTTCCACATGGGTAGTTCATCTAAATGCTAATGAGGTAATGTATCATGCATTTGTAAATAACCTTAGTGGCCTCTCATCCCTAAACAATGAAATTCCCGATTTCTCAGAATAACATTCAGGCTTTGGAGGCATTACAGATTTCATTTTGTCTTTTTACTTTATTGCTGCTCTGACTTTCTTGACAGCTACTTATTGAGTAGCCAAGACGTTGCAAGGAGGTGACATGTGCTATAGTTACATCTTAAATAGTACAGATACTTTTCTTTCTTAATAGTATTTACAATGTAATGGGAAATATATAACTTTAAAGCAAAACCAAACCTCATTTAGTTTCTTAAACACATCCTACTGTTCCTGACTCTTGCCTCATATCCCATTCTCATTGTCTTCTCTGGATTGACCAAGTCTTCATTTCATTCACCTGATGATGTGGACTGATTTGGGTCCCCCCCAAATTCATATGTTGAAGCCCTAACCCCCAATGTGATGGTATTTGGAGATAGGGTTTTTAGGAGGTAGTGAAGGTTAAATGAAGTTGTTATGTGTGGGAATCCTAATTTGATAGGATTGGTGGCCTTATAGGAAGAGGAAAGGAGAGAGACTTCACACACAGGCACTGAGGAAAGGCCATATGAGGACACTTTGAGAAGGTGGCACCTGTAAGCCAGGAAGAGAAACTCACCAGAACCCAACCGTGCTGATACCCTAATCTCAGGCTTCCAGCCTCTAGAACTGTGAGGAAATAAATTACTGTTGTTTAAGGCATCCAGTCTATGGTATTTCATTATGGCAGCCAGTGCAACTGAGTCACCTGGCTCTTTACTTTCTTTTTCTTTTTTTTTCATTTTATTTTTAATTGTAAAATATAGATAACGTAAAATTTACCATCTTAGCCATTTTTTAATTGTACAGTTCAGTAGTGTTAAGTACATTCATATTGTTGTGCAACCAATCTCCAGAACTCTTTTCATCTTACAAAACTAAAGCTCTATATCCGTTAAACAGCATCTCCCCACTCCTCCCTCTCTTCAGCTCATGGCAACCACCATTCTATTTCAATGAATTTCACTGCTCAAATAGGTGGAATCATATAGTTTTTGTCTTTTGTGACTGTCTTATTTCACTTAGTATGAAGTCCTCAAAGTTCATCCATGTTGAATCATGTATCAGAATTTCCTTCCTTTTTAAGGCTGAATAATACTGCATTGTATGAATATACCACATTTTGTTTATCCATTCATCCTGTGATGGACACTTAGGTTGCTTCTACCTTTTGGCTATTGTGAATAATGCTACTATGAACATAGGTGTACAAATATCTCTTCAAGACTCTGCCTTTAATTCTTGTGGATATATTGCTGGATCATGTGACAATTCTATGTTTAATTTTTCAAGGAACTGCCATACTGTTTTCAACAGTGCTGCACCATTTTACATTTTCACCAACAGGGCACAAGAATTTCAGTTTCTCCAGGTCCTTGTCAGCACTTGCTATTTTCTGTTTTTCTCATAGTAGCCATTTTAATGGATGGGTGGTCTGGCTCTTTGCTTTTGACCTGTCATGAGTCAGCTTTGGTTGCCTCATCCAGGAAACAATGCTGGTTTTTTTTCCCCTTGTCTCTCTCTGGGCTAATTTCCAGTCCTCTTCTGAATCTGCATAGCCCTCTGTTTTTCACCTATCTGCACTTCATACATTAGTGGAAATTACCTGATTATGTGTTTGTCTGTCTCGTTAGACCATTAGCTTCAAGATCTGGAACCACCATGGGTTCATCTTCATAGGCTTTCAGCTTTCCTAGTTGAGATTGCTCATTAAACTCTGTTCCAAAGAAAAGGTCATCCCCTAGGTATATGGAACTGGGCCACCAGGAGAATATGGATTTATATTCTTCTCAGACCACCATTTCATTTCTTACAAGATGGAACCCATTCCATTACTCTCTTTTACAAACCTATGCACACTTGTTCTGCTTGTGACAAATAGGCCTGTTCTTCTGAATGCAAGGCTTTCCAAGAGGAAGTTTTTCTGACTTTCCCTCTATATTGTGCTTCCTCTAATATGTTGTCATTTAGCCTCTTAACCTTTAAGATCATATCGCCTCTGTATTCTTTTTGTGCTTATAAGAAGGACTGAACTTCTTGTGGACACAGTCCCCTTGAAGGAGGTAATACACAGGAGATAGTAGGAATAATGTGAAAATTTCTTCCTCATACATGGGAAACAAAGTCAGGATTAAAGGAATTAGTTGATTGATTGATCATTTGAATTCAGTGAGTATCAGGATTTGCAGTTTGTCAAAGAAAGGACAGACTGGTGGTATAGGCTCAGTTGATCAAAGGTGGATGGTTGAAAAGAATTGTCAGTCCTGAAGAATGGATGGAATTTTGTTGCAGAGTATGGGCAGGTTACTACATCTTGAAAGAATAACATCAAGTGGACTAAACAAGGGATACAAGGTCCAGTAAGAATCTTTGCCTATTAATACTTTGGACTTCCTCTCAGGGAACACTAAGAGAGATGGAGAAATCTTGGGACCAGACTAAGTGTATTAGTTTGTTATGGCTGCCATGATAAAGTACCACCAACTGGATGGTTTAAACAACAGAAATTTATTTTCTCATAGTCTCGAGGTTGAAAGTCTGAGATCAGGGTAAAGACAGGCTTGGTTCCTTCTGAGAGCTGTGAGGGAAGAATCAGTTCCAGGCCTCTTTCCTTGGCTTATAGATAGCTGTCTTCACATAATCTTCCCTCTGTACATATGTGTCCAAATTTCCTCCTCTTATAAGGACACTAATCAAATTGGATTAGGGCTTACCCTAATGACCTCATTATATATAAAATAAAAAGCCTATCTCCAAGTACAGTTATATTGTGAGGTACTGGGGGTTTGGACTTCAATGTATGAATTTTGAGTTGGACTAAAGCCCCTAACACTAGAAGTCCTTCGACGCCATCCTTAAGGGTTTGATGTCGTCATGAGTTCTAGCATATGATATGGGGAAGAAATTCATGTAATAAAAGCAATTTTGTTTTTAATGTGGAAGTACTAGCAGAATGGGAAAGACATGAAAGGGGTAAAGTAAGAATCCATGTGACTCCAGAGTTTTTCTGATAGGAGGGCGGAATGGTGATCCCTGTTGTAGAAGTGTATGAGAGCTGAGATTGTGCATAATTTCATATATTTTTAAAGTCATTTATATTCCTTTTTTGTGAATCAGTCTTCTTTTTTGCTAATTTTAAAGGCTTCTTAATTATTAAAGAATTTTTTAATTATTAAAGATTTTATTCTGATATATGTGACAGATATTTTTCCCTATTTCACTATTTGTCTTTGGACAGTTTTTGTTCAGAGTTGACCAAGTTCTTTCATTTTTACTAGTGGCATTGTGAGAAATTGTTAAAATATAGAAAGATACAAAGGGAAAATGTAATATACCTTCCCTAATTATCAACTATAAAATTTTTTTAAATCTTTAAAAATGTTTTACTTATTTATTTAACTGAGGTACAGTTTTAGTCTAGTAAAGTGCACTCTAATTGTGAACTGAGTGGATTTTTTCATATGTATATACATATAATTTACCACCCAGATTAAGAGAGAAAACATTTCTATCATCCCTGAAGTTTCTTTCCTTCCTTCCAATTTTCAGTTAATAATAACTGCCCCCTTCTGCAGAGGTAACCACTAATCTAACCTCACTTATCAGGAAAAAAAGTATAAATTCATTTTCAACACCATATAAATGGAACCATACCAATGCGTGCACTTTTTCAGGGGAAGGGGTGGTCTGGCTTTTTTCTCTGTACATATTTTTAGATCATCAATGTTGCTGTGTATTTTAATACTTTTTTTTTTTTTTTTTTTTTTTTTTTTTTGTGGTACGCGGGCCTCTCACTGTTGTGGCCTCTCCCATTGCGGAGAACAGGCTCCGGACATGCAGGCTCAGAGGCCATGACTCATGGGCCTAGCCGCTCTGCAGCATGTGGGATCTTCACAGACCGGGTCATGAACCCGTGTCCCCTGCATCGGCAGGTGGACTCTCAACCACTGCGCCACCAGGGAAGCCCTATTTCAATACTTTTTATTGCTGAGCAGCATTCCATTATATGAATGTATGATGGTATGCTCATTCTCTTGCTGGTTTTTCATTTGTGTTTTTTCCAGTTTGGAACTATTATGAATAAAGCTGCTGTGAACATTCCTTTGTGTCTCTTGGCTTATCTTCATTTCTGTTGGTTATACAAGTAGCTTTCCAAAGTGGTTGAACCAATTTATACTTCTATCTATACCAAATTCTCACTACTGTTAGCCTTTTTGATTTTAGCCATGTGTAGTGGTCTTTCATTGAAATTTATAATTTGCTTTCTGTGATAAATACTAGCATTGAGCACCTTTATTTGTGTTTTGGCCATGTGGATATCTTTTGTGTAAAGTAACTGTTCAGTTCTCTATTTTAATTGAATTATTTGCTATGATTGATTAGTAGGAGTTATGTCTATATTATCAATACAGGTCATTTGCCAGATGTATGTATTGCTAATGTTTTTGCATTCTGTGACTTGACTATTTCTAGTGTCTTTTGATGAACTAAGTTATGAAATTTAATATAGCTCAATATCAGTGTTTCTTTAATGGTAGTTCTTTGTGTGTCACATTTGAAAGATCTTTCCCTACTCCAAGATCATGAAGATATTCTCCTGTGTTGTTAGTGGATGCTTGATTATTTGAGCTTGATTCATCTGGAATTACTTTTGTGTATGGTACAAGGCAAGTGTCAAGGTTCATATTTCCATATGGATATCCAGTTGCCCTAGCACCATTTGTTGAAAAGACCATCCTCTGTCCACTGAATTGCAGCAGGGCCTCTGTTGCTCAATCAAGTGAACCAGTCAAGTGGTCTATATCTAGACTGTTCCTCTGATCCAGTTATTTCTCTTTTTACTAGTACTTCACTGTCATAATTACTGTTGTATTTCAGTAAGTCATGAAATAGGGTAGGCCTTAAAGTTTTACTTCTTAAAAAAGTTATTGGCTAGCGGAGTGACTGGGCCCGTGAGCCATGGCCGCTGAGCCTGCGCGTCTGGAGCCTGTGCCCCGCAACGGGAGAGGCCACAACAGTGAGAGGCCCGCGTACCACAAAAAAAAAAAAAAAAAAAAAAAAAAAAAAAAAGTTATTGGCTAATTTTGATCCTATGTATTTTCATAGAAATTTCATTTCCACTGAAAATCCTGCTGGGGTTTTTTAAGAATAGAGGTGAAGTCTGACATTTCATTAGATTTACTCCTATGTATTTGATCTATTTTGATATTGTAAATATTTTAAAATTTCATTTTTAGTTTATAAAAATACAATGGATTTTAAAATATTGATCTTGTATCTAGCTATTTTGTTAAATTCGCTTATTCTAATAACTTATTTTGGTAGATTCTTTTGGATTTTAAATGTACATCATTTTTGCAAATAAAGAAAATTTTACTTCTTTTCAATCTTTATGTCTTTAATTTCTTGTTATTCTTCTAGTACCATGTTGAATACAAACGATGATAATAGAAATCTTTTCCTTCTACCTCACATGAGGGGGAAAATACTTAATATTTCACCACTGGGTGTGGTTTTAACTTTAGAGTTTTTGTACATGCCCTTCATTAGAATGAGGAAGTTCTCTTTCTGTTTTTAGTTTGCTGAGAATTTTTATTACACAGAGGTATTGAATTTGGTCAAATGCTTTTCTGCATCTGGTGAGATAACAGTATAATTTTATTTCTTTATTCTGTTAAAGGGTTGGATTATACTGATTGAATTTTCAGTGTTTAACCAATCTTGCATTCCTGGGATGTCTCACACCTGGGTCTGAGGTACTATCCCTTTCATATATCATGCACCTTTTTGGTTAAATTTATACTTAGTATTGACTTTTTATTCTATTCTAAATGGAATTGTTTTCTTAATTTTTTTATTGTTCATTGCTAGTGTTTAGAAATAACAAATGTCTGTGTGTTGATCTTGAATCCTGAAAATTTGCTCAGTTCGTTTACTAGCTATAACTTTTTTGTAGATTTAGTGTTTATGTGTTATATATATTTATATATTAGATTATGTAGTCTGACTAGAGGTTGTTTTACTTTTTTCCTTTCCACTTTTGTCTTTTTTTCTTTTTCTTGCTCATTTGCTCTGGCTAGAACTTCCAGTACAGTGATAGAATTGGTTACAGTGGACATCCTTGTCTTATTCCTGAACTTTGGAGGAAAACTTCTGTCTTTTAGCATTGTGTATGATGTTAGCTGGGATTTGTCAGAAGTGCTTTTTATTGTATTGAGGAAGTTCTCTTTTATTCCTAGTTTGTTGAGTGTTTTTATCATTTGTGTTGGATTTTGTTAAATGCTTTCTCTGCATCAATTGAGATGATCATGTGGTTTATTTCCTTCATTCTATTACTGTGCTGTTACATTGATTTTCCTTTGGTGAGCCACTCTTACATTCCTGGGATAAATCCTACTTGGTCATGGTGTATAATCATTTTAATATACTGCTAGGTTTGGTTTGCTTGTATTTTGCTGAGGAGATTTGCATCTATATTTCTAAGGAATATTGATCTCTAGTCTTGTGATTTCTTTGTCTGACTTCAGTTAAAAGTAACTCATAGAATGAGTTAGGAAGTGTTCCCTCTTCTGTTTTGGAGTGAGTTAGAGAAGGGTTTGTGTTCATTCTTCTTAAATGTTTGGTAAAATTCACCAGTGAAGCCATCTGGTCCTAAGCTTTTCTTTGTTGGGAGGTTTTTAACTACTAATTCAGTCTCCTTACGTGGAACTCTTCAGATTTTCTATTTCTGTTTGACTCAGTTTTCATAGTTTGTATGTTTCTAAGAATTTGTCCTGTTCATCTAGGTTATCTAGTTTGTTGGTGTACAGTTGTTTATAGTGCTCTCTTAGAGTCATTTTTATTTCTGTAAAGTCGGTAGTAATGGTCCCCCTTTCATTACCAATTTTAGTAAATTAGAGTCTTCTTTTTTCTTAGTCAGTCTGCCTAAATTTTCATCAATTCTGTTGATCTTTTCAATGAACCAACATTCAGTTGATTATATTGTTTTTATTCTTTATTTGGTTTTTCTCTGCTTTAATCTTCATTATTTCCATCCTTCTAGTTTTGGGTTTAGTTCACATTTATTTTTCTAGTTCCTTAGGATATACAGTTAGGTCATTGATTTGAGATCTTTTTAAATGCAGGTGTTATAGCTATGTCCCTCTAAGCACTGTTTTAGTTTCATCTCATAAGTTCTGTTATGTTGTATTTTTGTTTTCAGTTATCTCAAAATATTTTCTAATTTCCCTTCGATTCCCTTTGATTTATTCTTTGATCTTTTGGATTTTTTAAGAGTGTGTAGTTTTGTTTCCACATATTTTTGAATTTTCCAGTTTTCCTTTTCTTACTGATTTCTGATTTCATTATATTTTGGTCATAGAAGGTAACTTCATATGATTTTACCCTTTAAAATATATTGAGACTTGTTTCATGGCCTAACATGTGGTCTATACCAGAGAATATTCCATGTTTACTGAAGAACGTGTATGCTTCTGGTGTTGGCACGAGTGTTTCTGTAGATCTCTGTGATCTACAGTTCACAGCTTTGTTCCTGTGTTCTTCCAATATTGATCTTTTGTCTAGTAGTTCAATCCATTATGAAAGTGGGGCAATAAAACCTCCAACTATTATTGAATAGTTGAATAGTTTATCTTGTCAGTTCTGTCAGTTTTTGCCAACAGTTCTGTTAGGTACATGTATGTTTATAACTGTTTTGTTTTCTTGATTTATTGACCCTTTTACTATTGTAAAATGTCCTTTCTCTCTCTCTCTCTCTCTCTCTCTCTCTTTTTTGGTCTTAACACATTATTGACCAGAGATGTATTAATACTTAGTCTTTTGTTACCCGAATGTTATTGACCAGAGACGTATCAATATGTTTGTAGAGAGTGATAAAATTAACATCACTGTGTGAAGTTGTTAGACCTTAAAATTGATCAAGGGTTCATTATACAACTTACAATTGTCATTATCATTCATATTTTGCTCCGTTAGGTTTTTATTCCAACCTTGTGTATATTATAAATGTAAAATTTTCAAAAATGACACATCGTGAAATTTTGAGTGGAGAAGAATGTTTTGGTGAATTTTATGCAGATACTTTCTCTGATTGTCCAAGCGACATATATACTAGTCTCTCAGAAGATGATAGTTCTTCAGAATATAATTCTGATTCAGATGATTTGAATATTAGACCAACAGAATCATTGATTCTGATATGGAAAGTGAAAATGAAACTCAGGGTGCTGGAACTTGCTCCTTTGCTTCTACAGAAGTGTAGATTGAAGACAACATTTCACAGAAATTAGAAGACTTTACAGGTGTGTCAGGTGTAACTATTAAATGTAATAACCTGCAAATTGTCAGTGAAATAACAGAATTAATTTTTGGCCAGCCGAAATAAAAATTGCCGGCCACAGGCATTAGTTTTTGCAAAAATCCCCCAGTCAATAATGAGTTAAAGTCTGTTTTGTCTAATCCTAGTATAGGCAATCCAGGTCTATTTTGGCTACTGTTTACATGATATATCTTGTGTTAGTCTTTTACTTTCAAACTGTTGTGTCTTTGAATGTGAAGTGTTATTTGTAGACAATATAATTGGATCATATTTTTTCAATCCATTCTGCAAGTCTGCCTTTTAATTCAGATATTTAACCATTAACATTTAATGTAAGAAGCATTTGTCTTCTATTTAGACATTTGCTCTGAGTATGTGATATGTCCATTTTGTTTTTCTACTGCACAATTTTTGCTTTCGTGTTAAGTCAATATTTCCTAGTATACCATTTCAGTTACCTTGTTGTGCCTTTACTACATTTTTTCCCAGTTATTAGTGGTTACCTTCTTGATTACAATTAACAACTGTAACAGTATTGTTCAGATGAATACAAACTTAATTTCAATAGTAAACTAAAACTTTGCTCTTCTATAGCTTCACACCCTCCTCACTCCCTTATGCTGTTACTGTCATCTAAATTAACATTTTTATACATTGTGTGTATACTAGTAGCAATTTCTAATTACTGCCTCATGTAGTGGTCTTGAAATCATACAGGAGAAAAATAAATACAAAAAAATACATGTATAGTGTCTTTTATATTTTTACCTGTGTAGTTACTTTTACCTACATAGTTTTCTTTATTTTTTCATATGGATTTTTGAGTTATTGTCCAGTGTACTCTCATTATAGCCTCAATGACTCCCTTATTAATATTTCTTATACAGCAGGTATACTAATGACGTTTTCCCAGTACTTATTTACCTAGGAGTGTCATAATTTCTTCTTTGTTTTTGAAGGATGGTTTTGCCGAATATTCAAACCTTGGTTGACAGTCTTTCCCTTTGGTACTTTAAATGTCATACAACTGCCTAATGGTTTCTCTGGTTTCTAATGAGAAATCAGCTATTAATCTTATTGGGGAGCCTTTGGAGGCAATGAGTCACCTCTGTCTTGCTGCTTTCAAGTTTTATTCTTTGCCTTTCAGCCCTTTTTCCTCTCTTCTCTCCTACTTCTGGTATGTGAATGTTGCTATGTTTGATTGTGACCCACAAATCACTGAGGCTTTTTGTTCTTTTTCCTTCATTATTTTTACTGTATGCTCTCAGGTTGGGTCATCTCAATAGATTTATATTCAAATTGGCTAATTTTTCTGCCTGTTCAGCTCTTGAGCCCTCTAGGGACTTATTCACTTCAATTATTGTACTTTCAACTCCAGAATTTCAGTTTGCTTTTTCTCTCTATATATAATTTCTGTCTCTTTATTGATATTCTTTATTTGATGAGACATTGTTCCCATACTTTCCTTTTGTTCTTTTGATATGGTTTCCTTCAGTACTTGGTACATATTTAAAACAGCTGATGAAAAGTCTTGGTCTAGTAAGTCCAATGTCTGGACTTACTCAGAGACAGTTTTTTACACTGTTCATACATAATCTGTTTGTTTTCCTATATATGAGTAATAGTTTCTCATCTGTTTATGTCTCAAATTTTTGTTGAAAACTGGACATTTAAAATGTGTAATGTGTAATCAGAATCTCAACAACTGCAGCTGTTGTTATGTATTTGTCGAGTGACTCTTTTGACTAATTCTGTAGAATCTGTATTCTTTGTCATGTGTGGCCAACTGAAGTCACTGCTCCATTAATTAAATAGCCAGCTAATAATTGGACAATGATTTCCTTAAATACCTATAACCAATAAGGCTCCCAATATTTGCTAAGTTACTCTGTGTGTATGTTGAGGCATGCCTTCAACAATTAGCCCAGCATTTTATTACTCCACATTAGCCTTCACTTTTCTTTCATAGAGCCTCAAGGTTAGTGAGAGGCAAGGGTTTAGCACCTTCTCAGGTCTTTCCTGAATGTGCACACAGCCCAGGGATTGTGTGTCACCTTTTAGATCATCAGGAATATACCTGAGCTTTTCAAAGCCCCTTCTGGATATCTCATTCTCCAGCTTTTCCCTTTAAGCTTTTTAGTAATACTATTGTTTCCCTTAACTGTTAAAAACTGCCTGTAGTAGTCAAGTAGCCATGATGGTAAACAATATCCCATGATTTTTTAAAAAAATAATGTCATGTCCCCAGGGAAAATGTTATTTACAGCTTTGAGTCATGTCAAATGAAGAGGGGTGGTCTAGGAAACCACCAGACAGGCCAAATAATGCCAGTTCTCTAGGAATGGGGTTTATCTTCTAATTGAACCTCAGTCTTAGGTACTGAGAACTTGATCTCAGCATTTTATTACTTAGAAGAAATAGGACAGATGGGTCTAGGCAGCGTTTTTGGTAGTGTCTGCTACTGCTCTCTCCCTACTTCAGTGAGATCCCACCAATCACATTATGTGTTCTGATGACTTTCCCCTTACAGATTAAGTATTCTTTAGTGGAGATATGCATGAGTCTGAGTGGATTTAAACACTGACTGTTCTTCCTCTACACTAGCTATCATCACATGGGACAGAAAGGGGCTTCTTCTGAATTCTCCCCCAATCTTCTCTATGACAGATTGGCTTCCTTGAGAAAATCTCACAAAGAAGGTAGAAATTACCCTATGTCTGTGACACTTCCCATCTCCCTAGGGACTTCACACTCTTCACATTTGCATACATGTGGTTTTTATAGCTTAAGCTTCCTACCTTCTTATATGGAGTTTAGCATATGATTCAGTAAGCAAATGAATGGGTCCTGATTCTCCCTACAGGTACCTATCTTTCTCCTGATTTCAGATTGTTTGCCATGCAGTTTCACTTCTCTAATGAGTTCAAAAAGACATTAATTTTCAGTTCGCCAAGATTTGTTCTTGTAAGATGTTAGTATTGCTCTTTTCAGCTCTCTACATCTTTGAGCTAAAATCTAAAGCCATGCTGTATGATTGTAATTTTTTCTAATTTGGCTAGACTTACTGTTTTTGTTTTATAATATGCAAAGTGTACCAGAAAATAATTTATGTTATGATCAGATTATCCTTTATATTTCAGTTAGTCAAGTTGGATAATTACATCATTTTGGTCTTCTGTATCATTGGTCAGCAAACTTTTTTGGTAAATGTCAGATAGTAGGCTTTGTGGGAGATATGATCTCTCTTGGAACTACTGAACTCTACAGTTTTAGTCTTATAGCAGCCATAGATAATACATAAACAAATGAACATGAGCTGTGTTCTAATAAAATTTTATTTAAAAAAAAACAGGTAGTGTGCCAGATTTGGTCTTTAGTCCATAATTTTCTGACTCCTGTTCTAAATCTCTATTGGGTTTTCGGTCTGCTTGTCCTGTGAGTTACTGAGAGAGTTGTATTAAAAACACTAATTATAATTGTGTCTGTATATCTAATTTCTCTCAACTATTGTTTATATATATACAATATACAGTAATACTCATTGTTCTCAGTAGTTATGTTCTGTAAAGTGGCCATGAACACTGAATTAGCAAATACTGAATCATTGCTCCCAAGGGAAATACAGGATTAGATTCCTGCAAGCTCCTGGTCACAACATTTTGGTTAGCTAGTCAATATGTAACCTCGTTATGTGTGTTTCTGTTTAAGAACATCTTATTTAGTAATATTGTCGATTCATGAACATGAACTAACAGCCAACAGCACCATAATTAATGCTTGAACACAGCCTATTAAACATGCTTGTTTTCTGCATAAGGCATATCATAACCTTTTTGCACTTAGGGACACTAGATAACACTTCTTTTTCTTTTTTTTTTTTTAATATGGAATTTTATAAATTTATTTTTGATTATTCTTGGCTGCATTGGGTCTTTGTTGCTGTGCGCGGGCTTTCTCTAGTTGCGGCAAGCGGGGGCTGCTCTTCATTGCGGTGCACAGGCTTCTCATTGGGGTGGCTTCTCTTGTGCAGAGGATGAGCTCTAGGCACGAGGGCTTCATTAGTTGCAGCATGCGGGCTTAGTAGTTGTGGCTCATGGGCTCTAGAGCGCAGGCTCAGTAGTTGTGGCACATGGGCTTAGTTGCTTCATGGCATGTGGGGGTCTTCCCGGACCAGGGCTCGAACCCATGTCCCCTGCATTGGCAGGCAGATTCTTAACCACTGTGCCACCAGAGAAGTCCCTAGATAGCACTTCTGTACTACACAATGGGGCCATTCTAAAATGTGAAACCACCAAGAAATAGCACAAAAAAGAAAAAAAGTGCTAAATAGACTACAAAAAGGATATGATTACAGTACAACAGCTGAAACAAGAAGGCAAGGCATTATCTTGTTCAGACTCAGCTGGGAAAACATGTATTGGGCAAATTTTTTATCATTCTGTGAATGTCTGCAAATGACTGCAAAATCACAAGTACTGATTTGAAAGTTAAAAGTAAATTTTAGTGAGTAGGTGAATTTGCAAATACAGAATCTGAATAATGAGAATTGACTGTATTTGGAAGCATATCAATTTTTTTTTTTTTTTTTTGCATTATGCGGGCCTCTCACTGTTGTGGCCTCTCCCGTTGCGGAGCACAGGCTCCGGACGCGCAGGCTCAGTGGCCATGGCTCACGGGCCCAGCCGCTCCACATTATGTGGGATCCTCCCAGACCGGGGCATGAACCCGTGTCCCCTGCATCAGCAGGCAGACTCTCAACCACTGCACTACCAGGGAAGCCCAAGCATATCAATTTATGTTACACCTTCTGTTAAGAGTCATTTTATCATTATATATGTGTGTATGTATATATATATATATATATAATACTTTTTTACATTCAGGTCTACTGCTTTCATGTTAATATAACCACATCAATTTTCTTTTGGTTAGTGATTATGTATATATCTTTTTCCATCCTTTTCCTTTCAATCTTCATACATCTGCCTCTATAAATTGAGTTTTCTTTGTTGTTATTTTTATGCTGTCAGTCTTTCCTTTCATTGTATTCGTTAGTCCAGAGGTTGGCAAATTTTTTCTGTAATGTGTTAGGTAGTAAATATTTTCAGTTTTGATAGTCATAAAGTCTCTGATAAAACTGCTAGGCTCTGCTTGTTTTTGCATAAAAGCAACCATAGACAATACAGAATTATTGGGGGTAGAGGGGTTGCTGTGTCCCAATAAAACTTTTATTTTAAAAAGTGGCAAGCTGGATTTGGTCACAGGTCATAATTTGCTGACCGCTTCCCTGGAGCATGCCCAGAGTAGCAGAGTGAGATGAAAATTGTAGGAAGTGTATTTATATTTTTTTTTCTAAAAAATAAATTAAAAAGACAAAAGATTTACTAATATACTTATTGAGAGTATAAGTATATAACTCATAAATACATACAAATTAAGTTATTAATATTTTTACTAATTGAGCACCTCCAAAGTATAAGCTAAAATTAGATCCAAAATAGGCATCCTTTATATTCATTTGTTTAAGCTCTTTACGGTAAACATAAGAACTGTTTTCATGCATATTTTCTATGTCATCTAATTCTAAGCCCAGATTAAACAGAAATGTACTCTTGCAGGCATCGGTGTCATTCAAGGACATAACTGTCGAACTCACCCAGGAGGAGTGGCAGCAAATGGGTCCTATTCAGAAAACCCTCTACAGAGATGTGATGCTAGAGAACTACAACAACCTAGTCTCAGTGGGTGAGCCTATAAGCATAACTTACCCTCATAACTCCATACAGAAGGCATTTCCTTTGTATGCATCAGTCCACATGAATACTTTAGATTTTAATGTCATTTAGGCTTTTTATTCAGGAATATAATGTAACCAAGCCCTACTGGGGAATAGAAAGTGTTTGACTGTCATTGCCAACTGCCAATGATAAATTCAGCTGAGGGCCTTCAGGATGCTGTTCCTGAAGCTTTTTCCACTTCTGGAGACTAAAAAGCTCATCATCTGGCCTAAGTACTCAGTTGTTGCCTATTTATAGGGAACTGCATTTTCAAACCAGAGGTGATCTTCAAGTTGGAGCAAGGAGAAGAGCCTTGGTTCTTAGAGGAAGAATTCTCAAACCAGAGACATAAAGGTGAGTTACTGAGCACTAATAGAATTCTGTGGGGGTAGTTAGACTATATAAGGTCAGTTTAGCAGTGAACACCTTCATATTTCAAGACTTTTCTTATAAGTCCCAAAGGCACAAAAAGCACCAGTCAAAAGAGAATGATTAATAAACTTGACTACATTAAAATTGAGAATTTTGTTCATAAATGATACCATTAAAAGGATGAAAAGATAGGCCACAGAGTAGCAGAATAGATGTACAATACAAGTAACCTAGAAAGGATAAGCATCCTGAAAATGTAAAAACCTGCAAGTCTATATAGGAAAGCATAGCAACTCAGTGTAGGTGAAAGACTTTATATATAGAAGCTTTCAAACAGCTGTTAAATCTTTGAAAATGTGTTCAATCATATTACTTTTCACAGAATGCAAAATAGAGTATAAGGTGAGGTAAGTAATATGTATAGCGTGAAATGAGATTAACAAATCTGGCAATGGCAAGTCATGGGGAGGATGTAAAATATTAAAGACCCTTATTTACTGACTGAAAATGTAAACTGATAAAACCACTATGAAATCAGGAAGATGTTATCAAATAGTTAAAGTTTTACACACCTCTAACCAAGTAATCATTTTCCCAACTGTATACCCTATAAAAAAGCATGATTGTATTCTCTAGAATGAATAAAACAATATTTATGGCAATATTGGTTACTTTTGCCAAAATTGGGCTCATCAGCAATAGAATAAAGGAATAATATTTCTTAAGGGAGAATTGTACAGCTATATGAAATCTTATACAATGATTGCAAACATAATACTAAAAAATATAAATATGCATGTATGGTTACATTTATGTAAATGTCAGAAACAAGCAAAACTCAATTACATTTTTAGGAATTAATATATAGGTGGTAAAACTACAAAGAAAATCAAGGAAGAAGATATCAGGAGAGTGATGAACTCTTAAGCATGAGGAAGTTGTTACCAGGCAGGGATTTTTGCAGAGCCATTTATGTTCTGTTTCTTGACATGGTTTATAATTCGATGAGTGTTCACTCTATACTATTAAATTGCACATATAAGGTTTATGCAAATATAAATTATGTTTCATGCTTAACAGAAAGTTACAAGATGAGCCAAAAGTAAAATAATAATCACAGCTCATATAAGCCAAAAAGGATGGGCATCTAGAATGCATGAGGAATTTGGATCTTTGCAGTAAGGTCTTCCATGATACCTCATTTAAAATTGCACCCCTCATATCAAACTGAAATGTGGAAATTTAGAATGAAGTGATCAGCTTCACTTATCTGCAGTTTTGTTAGATGGAATAGTCAAAGGTATCACAGCCAGAATTGAGCAGTGAATCTAATTTAATTACAAGAAATGATTTTCCTTTTATCAGTCTTATACTTGTTTGTATTTCTGTGACTCACAGCTGCAAGATGGGTTTTATCCTGAGCTATAAACCTCTTCATTTAATCATGAGGAGGTTGGTGCTATCAATTTTATTTGATTTTGAAAGACTGAATGGAAATAAGGAATGATATCAAATTGAAGTATGAAGACTCTTGAGGATTCTACCAGTAGAGCCTAGATAATGTCAGATCTCTACTGTAATTAACTTCCTCAAACCAAACCATTCTCCTATTGGACCTAGCCCATCAATGCTTATTATCTCCTAATTTTCTTGTTACTCTACTTAAGTTTATAACTTCCCGTGTTGTATTAATTATCTGGTTTTCCTGCTCCCTAAAATCATCACTCCCATAAAAGTCTAATTTCTCTCCCCAGGTAGGAAAATCCAATTTATCACAATCCAACTACAGATATATATTTATAACCAGTTTCCTCTCTAATTTTCATTGTATCAATATTATTTTTTAAAGGAGGGTGTCTCTCTCTCATACACACAAACCCACAAATTAATCTTGAGGAACCAAAAAATGAAATGCAACATAGGCTATATGTTTATAAGCCCCATCCATAAGAATAGTAAGATTCAAAGTGTTTTCAATTTTTCTGTTTTAGAAGACTACAGAGATGAAAATCTAATCAAGATGAACAAAAAAATCAAAGACAAACACCTGCAGCAAGTAACATTTATAAATAATAAACAGTTGCCTAGAGAGGAAGAAGTTTTGAGAAAACCATTTAATCTGCACATAGTTCCTGTTTCTTCATCAAAAATGTCCTGTAAATGTGACTCATGCAGAGTGAATTCGCAAAGTATTTCTCAATTTATCATTAATAGTAGAACCCATTCAACAAAAAAACCAGATTGTTATAATGTATGTGAAAATTTGTCTTTCAAAATTAAACTTGAAAGAACTCATACTGGAGAGAAATTTTATGAATATAATAGAAACCAGGAAACCCTCAGTTATAAGGAAAATCTTCCTGAACATCAAAAGTGTCAAACATTGAAGCAAGCTTTTGAATTTAATGGGATTGGAAAAGCCTTCTATGTTGAGGCTGCCTGTGTTAAACATAAGAGTACTCATACAGGACAACAATCCTGTAAAGATGAAGAGTTTAGGAAAAGCTATGACAAGACAACTCTCTTTGACCACAAAAGAACTGGGACAGGGGAGAAACACTCTCATCTTAACCAGTGTGGGAAATCCTTTTGTGAGAAGTCAGCTATCAAGGAATACAATAAATTTAACATGACTGTGAAACACTGTGAATGTATTACAAGTGGGAATAATTTCAGCAGGAAGTCATACTTTACTCAACCTCAGAGAACTCTCACAGAAGAGAATCCATTGGTATGCAATGACAGAACACAAACTGGAGATAAACACTTTGAATGTCATGAAAATAGGAAGTCTTACCAGAAAGCCCACAAAGTACGCCAGAGAACTCATTATGAAGTAAAACCCTATAAATGTAATGAATGTGGGAAATCCTTCTGTCAAAAAGGACATCTCATTCAACATCAGAGAACTCACACAGGAGAGAAACCATTTGAATGTAATGAATGTGGAAAAACTTTCTCCCAGAAGTCACACCTCAATACACATCAGAGAATTCACACAGCAGAGAAACCCTATAAATGTAATGACTGTGGGAAAACATTTGTCCAGAAGTCAACCCTCAGGGGACATCAGAGAATTCACACAGGAGAGAAACCCTATGAATGTTGTGATTGTGGGAAAACTTTTGTTCAAAAGTCAACCCTTAGAGATCATCACAGAATTCACACAGGGGAGAAATCCTTTCAATGTAACGAATGTGGGAAAACTTTTGGCCAGAAGTCAAACCTCAGAATACATCAGAGAACTCACAGTGGTGAGAAAACTTATCACTGTAAAGAATGTGAAAAATCCTTCTGGCGAAAAGACCATCTCATTCAACATCAGAAAACACACACAGGAGAGAAACCATTTAAATGTAGTGAGTGTGGGAAAACTTTCGCCCGGACGTCAACCCTCAGAGTTCATCAGAGAATTCACACTGGGGAGAAACCATTTAAATGTAATGAATGTGGGAAAAAATTTGTCCGGAAGGCAATCCTTAGTGATCATCAGAGAATTCATACAGGGGAGAAACCCTTTCAGTGTAATAAATGTGGGAAAACTTTTGGCCAGAAATCAAACCTTAGAATACATCAGAGAGCTCACAGTGGGGAGAAATCTTATGAATGTAATGAATATGGAAAATTGCCTAAGAAGTCAACCCTAAATGTATACCAGAGAATTCAGGGAGGGGGAGAACCATATTGATATAATAACTGTGGAAAATTCTTCTGACTAAGAGACCAACCTGTTTGACATCAGAAAATTCACAAAGGAGAAAAACCATGTAAGTATGAATATAGGAAGAAATTTGCCCAAAAGGCAACTCCGAGAGTGTATCAGAGAATTCACATAGGATTTCTTTCAAGGTGCTCTGGAAACCCTGTTGGATGGAGCCATGCCTTGTTAGATAACTCATATCACATGTGCTGGTAATCTTCTCATTAGTAAGAATTTCATAGCTAAACTAAATTTCCCTATCTCCCTTTCATCTAAGTGGGGCTTTGTGACTGGCTAGTAGACTGAGAATGCTCATGTTGTATGCCACACCTAGTTCTGACTTCCCTGGTCCCAGCAGTATCTCAGTCATACATGGAATAGTAGCAACTATCCCTTAGAGAGGAAATGTATCCCACACTTTGCTGCCTGAAGCAAAGCTGCTGGCTCAGTAGGACCCTCAACTCATAGGTACTCTAATTGGGCCTGATTCACTGATGGTTTTGCTACTTGAAACCACTTGGACACTGTGACTCTTCAACTTCAGTGTCATTATGCAGACCACAAAACTAATGTGGCTGCTCCTGTCACTGGGCAGAACACAAAGATGTTCTCAACTCTAGCCAGTATTCCGTCTGATGAAACTTGGTGTATTTTCATTGACTCTTGGGTTCTTACTGTACCTAGCTATCTGACATGCCTGTTGTAAAACTATAGGCTTATAAAAGCACCCCTGTTTGGCACTGTGAACTGTGGGGGGAAAATGACAGCTGCTGAGCACAACATCTGGGTTGTTCAACTAGATTCACATGGTAAGAGACTATTCTCTGATAAGACTGACTGGAATCAAGTTGCTAATCAAGCCCCCACTACCCTGATTGCCAGCATTGCTACCTGAATCCATATCATACTGATGGCAAAACATTTACCATCTTACCCTGGATACAAAATAAAGGTCTGCGTATATATCCAGTGTTTCCTTTGATGTCATTTGATACAAGAATGTAGTTTTTTTCTTCTGGATTAGTAGCCAGTGTTCCATATACCATTTGATTAATTCCTTTCCTACTGATTTTAAATATCTTCATACACTAACTTGTCATTTGTAAACAGTGCATATGACTGACTACTCATGACCATATTAATAACAGATTCTCCTTTTATGAACAGGGATGGCACATACCTCATATGAGCCAAAATACCCTGTCTTTCTGGCCTGATACTGAATGTTTCACTGAAGGGTATTTGAATCAAGTTTAGAAAAGGAGAATACCTCCTAGGACTTTGGAAATGAAACATCACAGACAAGTTACATTGTTACTCCAGAGCTGCCAGCATCATTGTGAAGAAGATTCAACTGTGATAAGAGAAAATTATGTCCAATTAGTACTATATTCCCTGAAAATCAAGAGATTACTGTTTACTTTTTTTATAATTGTTAGTAATATAAAGAACGTCATTCTTTCATAAAATTTCTCTGTTTCTTAAGATATGTAGAATCATCATCCCCTTTCATATATCATCTTTTAGGATTATGATTGGATTTGCTATTAAGTGCAGGACCATCTACCTTCCAAGATGGAACCAATTTACCCAAGTGGCCTGAATGAGAGGCCAGGTGACAAAGTCCCCTGATGGCACTCAGGCTGTATCTGCTGTCTCCTTGGTGGGGAATCCTCTCCAGATAATACATTATCAACTGGAGACCATGGTCTATGCTGTAGTCACGAACACTCCATTCTCCCTGCCTGGTTTATCTCCTTTCCGAGTATTAACTTTTATTCCAACAGATGGGTGCCTTATCTAGAGACACTGGCAGAGTCAATTTTCTGTCTGCCTGCCTACTAAGGGTCTTCGAGCTAGTAAAAGAAGCCTCCATGATGCAGGAATTTTTATCTGTTTTGTTCATAACATGTCCCTCTACATATTGAGCATTAAAAAATTATGAAGAGTCCCTCTACATATTGGGCACTAAAAAATACTTGTAGAAGGTAGAATTATCAAAGTGATATCTGAAAATTTTTCCTTTGGATGCTTCAAATTATATTTTGAGATTATTCATTTATTATAAATAGTTAAGGAAATTATTGCTCTAAGCTCCCACTCAGACTCTTCTTTTTGGATATTTTCTAAAATTGCTAAGAGAAAACTAATTCTTAATATTCAGAAGTGTTCTTCAGATCTCTTTCAGCCAAAACAAAATTTATTTTCAATAAACTAGTATTCCCAGTTCAAAATTATGTCTGCATAGCTATGTATTGTTACATAACTATAGCTAAGTACCAATCCAAAAAATTGTGCATAACAATAACAATGATAAATTAGATTTTCAGGATCAACCAAATGGGAAGGCATAATAATTAGTTCTTGGGGTCATGTGTTTAATTAATCATACCATTAGTTCTGCTCATTTTTACTTCCCAATCAACTTCCTGACAGTTACAAGGAAAGTTTTATTTTCTCAGGTCCAAGAATCTTATCTCCTAGGAGACATGTCTGACCCCAAAAGAACAGGTATAACATCTGCTCTGACCTACCTCCACGTTTTGTTTTTCCTTGCCAGGTATATAATACCTCTTCTCTCACATTAGAGGTCTCCCTGGAAGCCTAGCAGAAATAGTATATTCTGTCCTTCTACCAAGGCAGCTTCACACTGTAATGGGGGTGAAACAAATTTGTTTTGTGGAAACTGCACAGTCTCCAAGTACCATTAACCTGCCTGACCAACTGGCTATTCTAGTGATCTTCCAGTTTTCTAAGCAACTGACTGCCAACTGAAAAAAGCATAATTAGCTTAATTATCAGCTAACTACCTTGATACACAATTAATAAACTGAGAAACTGCTTGGAATATTAGCCATAAAAAACGAAATAATGCCATTTGCAGCAATGTAGATGCACCTAGAGATTGTCATACTGAGTGAAGTAAGAGGAAGACAAATATGATATTGCTTATATGTGGAATCTAAAAAAATGGTACAAATGAACATACTTACAAAACACAGTCACAGATGTAGAAAACAAACATGGTTACCAGTGGGGAAAGAGTGGGGGAGGGATCAACTGGAAGATTGGGATTGACATACATGCACTACTATATGTAAAATAGATAACTAATAAGGACCTGCACACAGAACTCTATACTCTGTAAGGAACTATATGGAAAAAGAGTCTAAAAAAGAGTGCTTATATGTATAACTGATTCACTTTGCTGTACACCAGAAACTAATGACATTGTAAATCAACTCTACTCCAATAAAAATTTTACAAAATAAAAGAAAATCTTCAAACACTTGGAAATTAAACAACACACTTTTAAGTTTCATGGGACAGAGGAAGTTACAAAGGGAATGAGAAAATAATTTGAAGTGAACAAAAAACTTGTCAAAATTGGTGCACTGGAGCTAAAGCAGTGCTGAGCAAGAAATTCATACCACCAAAAACTTACATTAGAAAAAAAGAAAGGTCTCAAATCAATAGTCTAATCTCTCATCTCAAGAAACAAAAAGAGCAGAGTAAAAACCCAAAGCAAGCAGAAGCAAAGAAATAATGTAAGAGCAAGATTCAATAATGTTGAGAAGAGAAAATCTAAGAAACCTGAACTTAATCCTTTGAAGAGAAAAATAAAACTGATAAAACTCTACTATGACTGAAAAAAATGATACAAATTAATTCAGGAATGAAACAGATGATATCGCTACATAAATACTGAAAGGATAATCAAGGAACACTACAAAAACTCTGTGTCACTTTGACACTATGTGAAAACAACCAATACTGACATCAATATCACAAAGCCACAAATTATGAAAACTCAAAACAGAAAATTAAATTTTTCTATAACTATTAAATACATAGGATTCATAGCAAAAAGCATTCCCAAAAAGAAATGTTCAGACTCAGTTGATTGCAATGAAGAATTCTTCTACATTTAAAGAATTAACACCAGTTCTACCCAACTTCCTCCAGAAAAGGAGGGAATACTTTACAACTCATTTTATGAGGACTGTACACAAAAACATGACAAAGACAATAAGAAAAAAGAAAACTAAATATATCTCTCATGAATTTCCATTAAAAAATCCTCAAAAGCCTATTAGCAAATCAAATCCAGCAATATATAAAAACTAACATCACAACCAAGTGGAATTTATTCCAGGAATGCCATGCTCATTCAACATTTGAAAATAAATTAATGTAATCCAACATATTAAACTAAGAAGAAAAATAACATGATCATATTAATGCAAAAGAGCATTTGATAAAATCAATTCCATTTTATGATTTTTTCTTTGAAGTCAGCAAACTAGGAATAGAGAATGTCACCAACTTGATAATTAATTGAAAACACAGCTAACATTGTACTTAATAATGGAAGACTGAATATCTTCCTCAAAATTAGGACTAAGGCAAAGATGCCCACCTTCATCACTGTTATTCAACATAGTACTGGAAGTCTAGCCAGCACAATAAGGCAAATAAAAGAAAAGGAGGCATATAGATTATAAAAGAAAAACAGGGCTTCCCTGGTGGCGCAGTGGTTGAGAATCCGCCTGCCGATGCAGGGGTCACGGGTTCGTGCCCTGGTCCGGGAAGATCCCACATGCCGCGGAGCAACTAAGCCCGTGAGCCATGGCCGCTAGGCCTGCGCGTCCGGAGCCTGTGCTCCGCAACGGGAGAGGCCACAGCAGTGAGAGGCCCGCATACCGCAAAAAAAAAAAAAAAAAAAAAAAAGAAAAAAGAAAAACATATCTATTTACATATGACATAATTGTCTATGTATGTACAAAAATCCCAAAGAATCCAGAAAAAAATTAAAACTTCCTAGAATTAATAAATCAAGCTTGCAGGTTATAAGAGCAACACAAAAAAATTATATATCTATCTGCTACACACACACATATATCTAAACCTAAAATCCTATGCAAAATTTAATTCAAAATAGATCAGATTTCAATATAAAATGTAAAACTATAAAATTTTAGAAGAAAAAGGGAAAATATTCTTCCAGAACTTAGTTTTGACAGGATACTCATAATAAATAGAAGATAAATATAGAATAGAAAACTGATAAATTGAACTTCAAATTAAAACACTCTGAGAAACATAATAGCAAGAAGATGGAAATAGGAGCTTCCGTGGTGGTCCAGTGGGTAAGACTGTGCTCCCAATGCAGGGGGCCTGGGTTCAATCCCTGGTGAGGAAACTAAATCCCACATGCATGCCGCAACTAAGAAGTCCGCATGCTGCAACTAAGAGTTCCACATGCCACAGCTAAGGAATCCACATGTCACAGCTAAGGAGTCCACATGCTGCAACACAGATCCTACGTGCTGCAACTAAGACCTGGCACATCCAAAATAAATAAATATAAATAAGTAAATAAGATAAAAATAAATACAAGCTACAGACAGAAAACAATTTGCAAACTATATATCTGACAGAGGACTTGTATCCCAACTATACAAAGAATTTTTTAAACAGTAACAAAACAACTCAATTTAAAAATAGACAGGAGGACTCTAGGGGGTCTCACACCAGGGAGTACTTCCCAGAACTGCTGCCAGTGTCCTTGTACTCACAGTGAGCCACAGCCACCCCCCCCGCCTCTGCAGGAGACCCTCCAACACTAGCAGCTTCCATGGACCCCTGATTGCTGCTTGAGGAGAATTGCCCTGTGGATCTGACTGACCAACAGTTATGATATAAGCAGTTTCAGGCGACTGGCCCAGCAGGAGTGAGAAGAATTTATCTTCAGTATAAACTTCATTATTCTACACTGTCTCTTCATTTGCCTTGGAGGTGAGAATATTGAGACTCAAGGAGATTAAGCAATGGAGTACTTTCACTGCTCAAAGGTAAAGATGCCATGACTTTCATGAACTGTTGACCATCCTCATATACTGCTTTCCTCACCCAAGTGCTAATTCCATCTTATCAGATGCTGTGTCATTTCCTGGCTGAGGAAACCACGATCTACAGTGCCATGTGGATGAAAGGCTCTTGGTGCTCCAGCCAGGCATCAGGGCTGTGCCTCTGAGGTGGGAGAGCCACCCTCAGGACACTGGTCCACAAGAGACCTCCCACCTCCACATAATATCAAATGGTGAAAATCTCCCAGAGATCTCCATCTCAACACCAAGACCCAGCTTCACGCAACAACCAACAAGCTACAGTGCTGGACACCCTATGCCAAACAACTAGCAAGACAGGAACACAACCGCACCCATTAGCAGAGAGGCTGCCTAAAATTATAATAAGGCCACAGACACCCCAAAACACACCACCAGACATGGACCTGCCCATCACAAAGACAAGATCCAGCCTCATCCACCAGAACACAGGCACTATTCCCCTCCACTAGGAAGCCTACACAACCCACTGAACCAACCTTAGCCACTGGGGACAAACACTAAAAACAACAGGAACTACGAACCTCCAGCCTGCAATAAGGAGACCCCAAACACAGTAAGTTCAGCAAAATGAGAAGACAGAAAAACACAGAGCACATGAAGGAGCAACGTAAAAACCCACCAGACCTAACAATTGAAGACAAAATAGGCAGTCTACCTGAAAAATAATTCACAATAATGGTAATAAAGATGATCGAAAATCTTGGAAATAGGATAGAGAAAATACAAGAAAAGTTTAACAAGGAGCTAGAAGAACTAAAGAGAAAACAAACAATGATGAACAACAAAATAAATGAAATTAAGAATTCTCTAGAAGGGATCACTAGCAGAATAACTGAGGCAGAAGAACAGATAAGTGACCTGGAAGATAAAATAGTGGAAATAACTACTGCAGAGCAGAATAAAGAAAAAAGAATGAACAAAACTGAGGATAGTCTCAGAAACCTCTGGAAAAATATTAAACGCACCAAAATTTGAATTATAGGGGCCTCAGAAGAAGACGACAAAAAGAAAGGGACCAAGGAAATATTTAAAGACATTATAGTTGAAAACTTCCATAATATGGGAATGGAAATAGTTAATCAAGTCCAAGAAGCACAGAGAGTCCCATACAGGATAAATCCAAGGAGAAACACACCAAGACACATATTAATCAAACTATCAAAAATTAAATACAATAGCTAGTGGGAAGCAGCCACATGGCACAGGGAGATCAGCTTGGTGGTTTCTGACCACCTAGAGGAGTGGGATAGGGAGTGTGGGAGGGAGGGAGACGCAAGAAGGAAGAGATATGGGAACATATGTATATGTATAACTGATTCACTTTGTTGTAAAGCAGAAACTAACACACCATTGTAAAGTAATTATGCTCCAATAAAGATGTTAAAAAAATTAAATACAAAGAAAAAATATTAAAAGAGCAAGGGAAAAACCACAAATAACACATAAGGGAATCCCCGTAACATTAACAGCTGACCTTTCAGCAGAAACTCTGCAAGCCAGAAGGGAGTGGCAGGACATATTTAAAGTGATGAAGGAGAAAAACCTACAACCAAGATTACTCTGCCCAGCAAAGATCTCATTCAGATTTGATGGAGAATTAAAACCTTACAGAAAAGCAAAAGCTAAGAGAATTCAGCACCACCAAACCGGGTTTACAACAAATGCTAAAGGAACTTCTCTAGGCAAGAAACACAAGAGAAGGAAAAGACCTACAATAACAAACCCAAAACAATTAAGAAAATGGGAATAGGAACATACATATCGATAATTCCCTTAAATGTAAATGGATTAAATGCTCCAACCAAAAGACATAGACTGGCTGAATGGATACAAAAGCAAGACCCGTATATATGCTGTCTACAAGAGACCCACTTCAGACCTAGGGACACATACAGACTGAAGGTGAAGGGATGGGAAAAAGATATTCCATGCAAATAGAAATCAAAAGAAAACTGGAGTAGCAATTCTCATATCAGACAAAATAGACTTTAAAATAAAGACTATTACAAGAGACAAAGAAGGACACTACATAATGATCAAGGGATTGATCCAAGAAGAAGATAAAACAATTGTAAATATTTATGCACCCAACATAGGAGCACCTCAATACATACGGCAAATACTAACAGCCATGAAAGGGGAAATCGACCGTAACATAATCATAGTAGGGAATTTAACACCCCACTTTCACCAATGAACAGATCATCCAAAATGAAAATAAATAAGGAAACACAAGCTTTACATGATACATTAAACAAGATGCACTAAATTGATATATAGAGACATTCCATCCAAAAACAACAGAATACACATTCTTCTCAAGTGCTCATGGAACATTCTCCAGGATAGATCATACCTTGAGTCACAAATCAAGCCTTAATATATTGAGGAAAATTGAAATCGTATCAAGTATCTTTTCCAACCACAATGCTATGAGATGAGATATCAATTACAGGAAAAAATCTGTAAAAAATACAAACACATGGAGGATAAACAATACATTACTTAATTGCCAAGACATCACTGAAGAAATCAAAGAGGAAATCAAAAAATACCTAGAAACAAATAACAATGAAAACACAATGACCCAAAACCTATGGGATGCAGCAAAAGCAGTTCTCAGAGGGAAGTTTATAACAATACAATCCTACCTTACGAAACAAGAAACATCTCAAATAAACAACCTAACCTTACACCTAAAGCAACTAGAGAAAGAAGAACAAAAAAGTACCCAACGTTAGCAGAAGGAAAGAAATCATAAAGATCAGATCAGAAATAAATGAAAAAGAAATGGAGACTATAGCAAACATCAGTAACACTAAAAGCTGGTTCTTTGAGAAGATAAAATTGATAAACCATTAGCCAGACTCATCAAGAAAAAAAGGGAGAAGACTCAAATCAATAGAATTAGAAATGAAAAAGAAATAACAACTGACACTGAAAAATAAAAAGGAACATGAGAGATTACTACAAGCAAATGTTTGCCAATAAAATGGACAAACTGGAAGAAATGGACAAATTATTAGAAATGCACAACCTGCTGAGACTCAACCAGGAAGACATAGAAAATATGAACAGACCAATCACAAGCACTGAAATTGAAACTGTGATTAAAAATCTTCCAACAAAAAAAAGCCCAGGACCAGATGGCTTCACAGGCGAATTCTATCAAACATTTAGAGAAGAGCTAACACCTATCCTTCTCAAACTCTTCCAAAAGATAGCAGAGGGAAGAACACTCCCAAACTTATTCTATGAGGCCACCATCACCCTGATACCAAAACCAGACAAAGATGTCACAAAGAAAGAAAACTACAGGCCAATATCACTGATGAACACAGATGCAAAAATCCTCAACAAAATACTAGCAAACAGAATCCAACAGCAGATTAAAAAGATCATACACCATGATCAAGTGGTGTATACAAATCAATTAATGTAATACACCATATTAAAAAATTGAAGGAGAAAACCACATGATCATCTCAATCAATGCAGAGAAAGCTTTTGACAAAATTCAAGAGTGATTTATGATAAAAAACCCTGCAGAAAGTAGGCATAGAGGAAACTCCTCAACATAATAAAGGCCATATATGACAAACCCACAGCCAACATCGTCCTCAATGGTGAAAAACTGAAACCATTTCCACTAAGGTCAGGAACAAGACAAGGTATCCCACTCTCACCACTCTTATTCAACATAGTTTTGGAAGTTTTAGCCACAGCAATCAGAGAAGAAAAAGAAATAAAAGGAATCCAAATCGGAAAAGAAGTAAAGCTGTCACTGTTTGCAGATGACATGATACTATACATAGAGAATCCTAAAGATGCTTCCAGAAAACTACTAGAGGTAATCAATGAATTTGGTAAAGTAGCAGGATACAAAATTAATGCACAGAAATCTCTTGATTCCTATACACTAATGATGAAAGATCTGAAAGAGAAATTAAGAAAACACTCCAATTTACCATTGCAACAAAAAGAATAAAATATCTAGGAATAAACCTACCTAAGGAGACAAAAGACCTGTATGCAGAAAATTATAAGACACTGATGAAAGAAATTAAAAATAACACAAATAGCTAGAGAGATATACCATGTTCTTGGATTGGAAGAATCAACATTGTGAAAATGACTCTACTACCCAAAGCAATCTACAGATTCAATGCAATCCCTATCAAACTACCATTGACAGTTTTCACAGGACTAGAGCAAAAAATTTCACAATTTGTATGGAAACACAAAAGATTCCGAATAGCCAAAGCAATCTTGAGAACGAAAAATGGAGCTGGAGGAATCAGGCACCCTGACTTCAGACTATACTACAAAGCTACAGTAATCAAGACAGTATGGTACTGGCACAAAAACAGAAATATAGATCAATGGAACAGGACAGAAAGCCCAGAGATAAACCCATGCACACATGGTCACCTTATCTTTGATAAAAGAGGAAAGAATATACAGTGGAGAAAAGACAGCCTCTTCAATAACTGGTGCTGGGAAAACTGGACAGGTACATGTAAAAGTATGAAATTAGAACACTCCCTAACACCATACACAAAAATAAACTCAAAATGGGTTAACAACCTACATGTAAGGCCAGACACTATCAAACTCTTAGAGGAAAACATAGGCAGAGCACCCTATGACATAAATCACAGCAAGATCCTTTTTGACCCACCTCCTAGAGAAATGGAAATAAAAACAAAAATAAACAAATGGGACCTAATGAAACTTAAAAGCTTTTGCACAGCAAAGGAAACCATAAACAAGACCAAAAGACAACCCTCAGAATGGGAGAAAATATTTGCAAATGAAGCAACTGACAAAGAATTAATCTCCAGAATTTACAAGCAGCTCATGCAGCTCAATATCAAAAAACCAAACAACCCAATCCAAAAATGGGCAGAAAAACTAAATAGACATTTCTCCAAAGAAGATATACAGATAGCCAACAAACACATGAAAGAATCCGCAACATCACTGATCATTAGAGAAATGCAAATCAAAACTACAATGAGATATCATCTCACACCGGTCAGAATGGCCATCATCAAAAAATCTACAAACAATAAATGCTGGAGAGACTGTGGAGAAAAGGGAACACTCTTTCACTATTGGTGGGAATATAAATTGATACAGCCACTGTGGAGAACAGTATGGAGGTTCCTTAAAAACTAAAAATAGAACTACCATATGACCCAGCAATCTCACTACTGGGCATATGCCCTTGAGAAAACCATAATTCAATAACAGTCATGTACCAAAATGTTCATTGTAGCTCTATTTACAATAGCAGGACATTGGAAGCAACCTAAGTTTCCATCAACAGATGAATGGATAAAGAAGATGTGGCACATATATACAATGGAGTATTACTCAGCCATAAAATGAAACGAAATTGAGTTATTTGTAGTGAGGTGGACGGACCTAGAGACTGTCATACAGAGTGAAGTAAGTTAGAAAGAGAAAAACAAATACCATATGCTAACACATATATATGGAATCTAAAAAAATTTAAAAGTCATTAAGAACCTAGGGTCAAGATGGGAATAAAGACACAGACCTACTAGAGAATGGACTTGAGGATATGGGGAGGGGGAAGGGGAAGCTGTGACAAAGTGAGAGAGTGGCATGGACATATACATACTACCAAATGTAAAATAGATAGCTAGTGGGAAGCAGCCGCATAGCACAGGGAGATCAGCTGGGTGCTTGGTGTCCACCTAGAGGGGTGGGATAGGGAGTGTGGGAGGGAGGGAGATGCCAGAGGGAAGTGATATGGGAACATATGTATATGTATAACTGATTCACTTTGTGGTTTTTTTTGTTTGTTTTTTTGGGTTTTTTTTGCGGTACGCGGGCCTCTCCTGTTGTGGAGCACAGGCTCCAGACGCGCAGGCGCAGCGGCCACGGCTCACGGGCCCAGCCGCTCCGCGGCACGTGGGATCTTCCCGGACCGGGACACGAACCCGCGTCCCCTGCATCGGCAGGCGGACTCTCAACCACTGCACCACCAGGGAAGCCCTTCACTTTCTTATAAAGCAGAAACTAACACCCCATTGTAAAGCAATTATACTCCAATAAAGATGTTAAAAAAAAAAACAAGAATAAAGAGTGACCCCCCCAAAAAAAGAAGACAAAAGGCATGAAAAGAATTTCTACCAATGAGGATATGCTCATGTGTACTGCATAACTTTAAGTTTTCTGTATATAATGATGTCTTGACATCTTAAAAAATGCTTTCTAGATGGGGAGACACTGCTCTTTCTGGGACAAGCCAATTCTTAAATAGCGCATGATTCAACTGGGAGCATGTGTTTGATATGCAAAGTATCTAGAGTTATACCTCTATCTGTTAAGTACACCCCAGTAGGCAGTATTCCTCACCCTTAATCACAGGGCCAGGAACCAGGCAACTTGGAACCACCCCTATAAAGACTACCAGATTATTCAAATTAGGCAATGCTAAACGGTTTACTCTGCCCAGCCTTGCCTTTCCCGTGGAAACTCCAGTAAAGGCTCTGACCTAGTCTTTCCCCCTTACTCCTATCTTCTGCCACCTTACCAATTTTGGCATTTCTCCCATGGTCCTTTGTTGTGTGCTGCACCTCTCATTTCTAGGGGAACTGTGGGTACTATTAAACTTTTTTCTCAATGGCATTGACCTCTCCATATCATCACTCAGTCACCTCCATAAAGTTAAGATCTAGGCACAGAACACAGTGGCACATAAACAAATGAAAAGATATTCAAGGCATTATATGAAATTAGGGAACTTCAAGTTAAAACTACAATGAGGTACTTGTTAAAATGGCTAAACTTTAAAATACTTACAATAGGACTTCCCTGGTGGCGCAGTGGTTGAGAGTCTGCCTGCCGATGCAGGGGACACGGGTTCGTGCCCCAGTCCGGGAAGATCCCACATGCCGCAGAGTGGCTGGGCCCGTGAGCCATGGGCGCTGAGCCTGCGCGTCCGGAGCCTGCACGTCCAGAGCCTGTGCTCTGCAACGGGAGAGGGCACAGCGTTGAGAGGCCCGCATACCGCCAAAAAAAACAAACAAACAAAAAAACAAAACAAAATAAAATACTTACAATAACATGTACAAATAAGGATACAGAACAAGTAGATCTCTCATATATTGGTGATGGCAATGAAAAATGGGAAAGCCACTCTGGAAATATTTTTGAAGCTTCTTACAAAATTAAATATAAACAGCATACAACCAAGCATTCTCACTCCTGGGAATTCATCATAGAAAAAATGAAAAATTATGTTCACACAAAACCTGTACACATTGTTCATATCAGATTTGTTATAATTAAAACCAGAAACTCAAATGTCCTTCAATGGGTAAATGTATAAACAAATTGTAGTACATCCATATTATGTATTGTGAATACTCTGCAGTAATAAAAAAGAATGAAATATTAATATATACAACTTTAGTGAATCTCAAGGAAATTATGCTGAAAGAGACCAGTCTGGAAAAGTTATATGCCATATATTTCTCTTTATATGAAATGACAAAATTATAGGAATGAATACCTGATGGAAGAGTGCTGTATCTTGATTGTGGTGGTGGTTACATGAATCTAAACATGTGTTAAAATTGACAAGATAAGCAAAATAAACAAAACTTTAGCTAGACTCACCAAGGGGGGAAAAGAGAGATAGTGCTCAAATAAAATTAGAATTAAAGGAGGAGATGTTACAAGTGATACCACAAATATTCAAAGGATCATAAGAGATTACTTTGAACAATTATACACCAACAAATTGGCCACCCTAGAAGAGGTGGATAAATTCCAAGGAAAATACAACCTACCAAGACTGAATCATGAAGAAATAGAAAATCTGAACAGACTGATTACTATTAAGGAAATTGAATCCATAATCAAAAACCTCCCAACAAACAAAAGTCCAGGACCAGACAGCTACCCTGGTGAATTCTACCAAATATTTAACAAAGAATTATCAATCCCTCTCAAACTCTTCCAAAAAAATGAAGAGGGGGGAAATCTTAAAAACTCATTTTATAAGGCTAACATTACCCTGATACCAAAACCAGATAAAGATACCACAAGAAAAGAAAATCACAGGCAAATATCCCTAACGAACATAGATACAAAAATCCACAACAAAATATTAGCAAACTGGAATCACTATGTTGTACTTCTCTAACTTATTGTATTTCAATATTTACTTCAACTATATTTCAATTTTTAAAAGCTTTAAAAAATATTAACAAACTGAATTCAACAATATAGTAAAAGAATTATGCACCATGATGAAGTGGAATTTATTCAAGGATGTAAGGATGGTTCAACAGCCACAAATTAATCAATGTGATACACCACATTAACAAAATGAAGGAAAAAAAATCAAATGATCATCTCAACAGATGCAGAAAAATTATTTGACAAAATTCAATATCCATTTATTATAAAAACTCTCAGCAAAGCAGGCAAAGAAGAAATGTACCTCAACATAATAAAAGCTATATATGACAAGCCCACAGCTGACATCATACTCAAAGTAAAGAGCTGAAAGCTTTTCCTCTAAGATCAGGAACAAGACAAAGATGCCCAGTCTCACCACTTTTATTCAGCATAATATTGGAAGTCCTAGCCAGAGAAATTAGATAAGAAAAAGAAAATGCATCCAAACTGGAAAGGAAGAAGTAACACTATCACTATTTGCAGATGACATGGTATTAAATATAGAAAACTCTAAAGACTCCATCCAAAAGAAAAATCCATTAGAACTGTTAAAAAGCAAAACTGAATAAGTTTTAAAGAACTTATTGGCTTTATTCAATGATTCATGAATTAGGCTGTATCCCATCTAACAGAAGGGAGCCCTGAGGAGCTGGAAAAAATGACTTTTATAGGCAGAAAGGAGCAGGACAAGGGTTATTCTAGAAAAAAATGGATCATTTGTGGCAAGGTCACCTTCCTTTGGGAGACAGCACAGGTCTATCAAACAGATTACCTCACTAGTGTTGACCAGGTAATTCCAGATTGACTAATTTAAGATTTTGTTCCTAAGAGAGGCTGAAACTGTACTTAACTTACATATCAATATTAAGTTTTGGTTTGGAGACATGCAGCTTAGCAAAAGTGACTCCATTATTGGCCTATTGTCTATTTTTTAGCAGAACTAATAAATTCAGTAAAGTTGCAGAATATAAAATCAATACACAAAAATGTGTTGCATTTCCATAGACTAATCATTATTGTGAATTAAGAAGACAATCTCATTTACAATTGCATCAAAATGAATAAAATACCTGGAATAAGTATAGCCAAGGAAGTTAAAGACCTGTATATTGAAAACTATATGATATTAATGAAAGAAATTGAAAGAGGCACAAATAAATGGAAAAATATTCTGTGCTCCTGGATTGGAAGAAGAAGTATTATCAAAATGACCATACTACCCAAAGGAATCTACAGATTCAATACAATCCCTATCAAAAGTCCAATGGCATTTTTCACAGAAATAGAGCAAATAATCTTAAATTTGCATGGAAACACTTAAGACCCCAAATAGCCAAAGCAATCTTGAGGAAGAAGCACAAAGCTGGAGGCATCACACTCCCTGATTTCAAAGTATATTGCAAAGCTATAGTGACTAAAACAGTATGGTATTGTCATAAATATAGACCTGTATATCAATGAAACAGAATAGAGACCCAGAAATAAACCCATGCATATATGGTCAATTAGTTTATGACAAACGAGCCAAGAATAAACAATGGGGTAAGGAGAGTCTCTTCAATAAATGGTTTTGGGAAAACTGGACAGTCACATGCAAAAGAATGAAACTCAACCACTTGCTTACAACATACACAAAAAAGTAGCTCAAATAACAACCTAAGTGTCCATTGATGGATGAATGGATAAGGAAATTGTGGCATATATATATATGAATATATATGAAATATATATAATAAAATATATGTATAATGACTATATATAATGAAATCTTGCCAGTTACAAAATAGCAAGAATTTGTATGTACATTCATCCATCAATGGACACTTAGGGTGTTTCTATATCTTGGCTATTGTAAATAATGCTGCAATGAATATGGGGTGCATATATCTTTTCCAGTTAGTTTTTTTATTTTCTTTGGAAAAATAATCATCAGTGGAATTGCTGGATCATATGGTAGTTCTATTTTTAATTTTTTGAGGAATCTTCGTAGTGTTTTCCACAGTGGTGGCACCAATTTACATCTCACCAACAGTGCACAAGTGTTCTTTTTTCTCTACATCCTTGCCAACACTTGTTATTTTTGTCCTTTTTGGTAAAAGCCATGGACCTCAGGGCATTATGCTAAGCAAAATAAATCAGAGAGAGAAAGACAAATACCATATGATCTCTCTTATATGTGGAATCTAAAAAACAAAACAAAACAAAGAAAACCAAAGCTTGTAGATATAGAAAACAGATTGGTGGTTGCCAGAGACAGGTGATGAGAGATTGGAGAAATGGGAGTCAAAAGGTTAAATTAATAAATAGTGTAGTGTCTATACTTAATAATACTGTATTGTATATTTGAAAGTAGAGAGAGATCTTAAAGAGAGATCTTAACATTTCTCATTACAAGAAAAAAATTGTAACTGTATGATGATGGATGTTAACCAAACTCATTGTGGTGATGTCACAATATATGTATCATGTTATACACCTGAAACTAATGATATATGTCAACTATATACCAATAAAAAACTATTTTAAAATCAATGGGGAAAAATTGCATAATGTAATAACTGTTGAAATCAAAAGTCTATAGACTGTAGAAATGTGCCAATGTAATTTTCCTGGTTTTCATATTGTACAATTAGGTTACATTAGGTAACAAAGGGGAACCTGTGTAAAGAGTACAAGGACCTCTCTGTACTAACTCAGAACTGCCTGGGAATCTATACTTATTTCAAAATAAAAGGCTTAAAAAATAAAAGCTAACTGGCCCTATCAGTGGGATTTATTATTATTATTCATAAATGGATCTTGCAAACAATTCAAAGATTTATTTCAATAATTCACGAATAAAACCCTAAGTCTCTGCAGGTTTTTTTTTTTTTTTTTTTTTTTTTTTTTCCCGGTATGCGGGCCTCTCACTGTTGTGGCCTCTCCCGCTGCGGAGCACAGGCTCCGGACGCGCAGGCCCAGCGGCCATGGCTCACGGGCTTAGTTGCTCCGCGGCATGTGGGATCTTCCCGGACTAGGGCACGAACCCGTGTCTCCTGCATCGGCAGGCGGATTCTCAACCACTGCGCCACCAGGGAAGCCCTCTGCAGGTTTTTTAATTGGGAAAGGAACAGGGAAGGGGTGAGCAGAAATGTTGGAAAGGAATCCCCTGGGCAATTTTCACATTGTTCCTCTCTTCCTTTTAGTTTATATAATATAAGCTTTGACGTGTGTGTGTCAAAGCAGCAAGGTGCAGAATTTCTGAGCCAAGGAACCGGATGAAATTTCATATCCTTGTTAACTCATTAACTGACTTAACTCATTTTAATTGATCAAAATTAGTCTCCTTGCAGCTTTTCACACACTCCCAGATGGAATTCACAGGGACTTCCCAACATCTCCAGTCAGGGTACAGCCCCTAGCTCTTGCCTTTTCTCAGGCTGTATGGTTGAAGAGCTCCTTGTGCTTTGCTTGTGGTTTGTCTTGAGGAGGGCTGGGGCCCTCATCCCAGTTTCCATTTCTCATCATCCCTCTGTGTTGGGACAGACCCAGGGCAACTGTGTTAGAACGTCCTGCCTAGCATGGCCCTGCCACAAATCGAGTGCCCATGAGGCTTTCCTGTGCAGAGGCACTGACTGACCCAGGGTCTCCAGCCTTGTCTCAGGGCTCCCGGCCTACAGAGTGAAGCAGCAGTGTCGGTGAAGTCTACTTGGTCTGAGGCCAATGATGCTCCATTACTTAATAAATTGTCCCCCAAAGAAGAAAAGTGTCACATACTGACGGCAATCCACAATCACTGCGGCCTGTTGCTGGGGGATTCCTGAGGGGCTGTTCTGTCGATGGTGATAGAGGGCCCCGCCATGTTACATCCTTCACCCCTTGGCCTCTCCCCACCTCATTCATAGGAGCTTACTGTCTGATTCAAAACTTTCCAAACTTTCTTGGTTTACAGTAGTTTATTTCTTGGTGTCAGTAGTTTATTCACAGCACCCTTAGGCCAAAAGAAATTCCTATCAGTTTCTTTTATTTGGAAGTTAGATCCAAACAACTTAATAAGTATTTATGTCTGAACAACTTAGTAGCTATTTGAAGATACAACTATAAATTAAAAGAAAAAGTAATATTTTTATTTCACCCCAGAGTGTGCCTGCCTGTTGGACACTGCACAACTTCTCCAATCTTGGAATCAGACTGGACATCCCCAACCTCATTCCCTAAACACAGTGATTTTTGTGCGGTTCTAGTTTTTTTTTTTAATTAAAAATTTTTTATTTATTTATTTTTGGCTGCATTGGGTCTTCGTTGCTGTGCTGGCTACTCTTCGTTGTGGTGCTTGGGCTTCTCATTGTGGTGGCTTCTCTTGTTGTGGAGTGAAATTGGTCACTTTTACCTCACCAGCACTCTGCCCTTGATAAGTGTGATCCTGAAGGGGTTCCACTAGACAAATACCATAAATAGAGGATCGTATTTTCTGAACCACAAATCCAGAAACAAAGGTGGGTGAACTTATAAAGACAAAGAACCTGAATGTTGTCTGGTTCTGCCCTGGAAGACTTGGACACATGGTCACCATCTATGAGAAACCCCAGTGCAAGACCAACCTCCAAGTCCAGGACCAGCTGACTCTCACAGAGTCTGCAAATATTCCTAAATTCCTCTATGCCTGCTTGCCTGCAGCCTGCCCCAGGAGAAATTAAGAAATTAAGGTTGAACAGAGCCATTTAACTCCATCTTCCTCATCCCTCTCAATCCATCATTTACACACACACACACACACACACACACAATTATATCACTTGAGGGGCCTGGTAAACAGCTTTAGCAAAAAAAAGTCTGAAGAAAGGACATGGACTCCTGAAACACCCTAGCACATTTATAAATAGATTTATTACACCTGCTCTTAAAAAATATAACTGAGGGAATTTTCTCAAGTGATAGCAATGGTCCATATTTTTATAGGATTGTGGATAACGGGTGGATAGGATAATCAGGCAAAACTCACCTAACTGTGGACAGATGCACAGATTCTGACGGAGTAAAATAGAATCTAGGCGGCGAATATAGGAGTGTTCCCTGTAAAATTCTTTCAACTTTTTGGGCATGTTTTAAAACTTCCACGATAAAATTTTGGCAAATTTTTTTTTTTTTTTTTTTTTGCGGTCCGCGGGCCTCTCACCGTCGCGGCCTCTCCCGTCGCGGAGCGCAGGCTCCGGACGCGCAGGCGCAGCGGCCGTGGCTCACGGGTTCCCGGATGTGGGATCTTCCCGGACCGGGGCACGAACCCGCGCCCCCCGCATCGGCGGGCGGACTCTCAACCGCTGCGCCACCAGGGAAGCCCTGGCAAATTTTTAAATTTAAAAAATTTAATTAAAAAATAAAATTTAGGGCTTCCCTGGTGGCGCAGCGGTTGAGGGTCCGCCTGCCGATGCAGGAGACACGGGTTCGTGCCCTGGTCCGGGAGGATCCCACGTGCCGCGGAGCAACTGGGCCCGTGAGCCATGGCCGCTGAGCCTGTGCGTCCGGAGCCTGTGCTCCGCGACGGGAGAGGCCACAGCAGTGAGAGGCCCACGTACCACAAAAAAAAATAATAATAAAAATAAAATAAAATTTAACTCCACTTAAGATTTGTACATTACACTGTATGTTAGTGATACCCACAAAAAAAAGTACGAGAACTGAGGAGGGAATGGGTTAAAAACAGACTAGAAGTTAAAACAAATCTATCGGATCATAAATATGGACGTGCTTGGTAACTGGTTCTCTTGAAAAGATAGAACTAACTTCGACTACGGAGAGCAGGGGTTGCTTTCTTCCTAATTAACTCCTTTCTCAGCTGGGATCTCTCTGTCTCTCTCTACCATGAGTGGCTGAGTCAGAAAACGCGACAGCGGTTCCGTACCTTACGGAGCTTCGGAACCATCTGAGCTGTGTACAGAGACTTGGCGGGGCCTAACCTGGAAGAAAACACGGGCGCCCCGGCTTGCCCCCGCGCGCCTCACTCTCCCCCGGCGCCACAGCGGGTCTGGACCTCAAGCAACTCCGCGCTGTGCGCCCCGCCCCGCCGTGTGCCCCGCCCCGTCAGTACGGCCCGCTCCTTACGCCCAGCTTGGGTAGCGACCCGGCCCACCAAAGATTCTGACCCCCCACCCTCGAGAACCAAGGGCCCGCGGATGCAGGGCGCGATGGCCGCCCCATTCGCGGCCCCGGTCACGCGGCAGATCAGCGGCTGCGCCGCCCCAGCCCCAGTCCCAGTCCCAAGCGGCCCCGAGAGCGGGCAGCGCCTGGCCGCCGCCGTGGCCGACCTGCCGGTGCTGGACGCCTCCGGGAAGCGGGTGCTGTTTGGCGCGCTGTTCCGGGAGCGCCGGGCTGTAGTGGTCTTCGTGCGGGTGAGCGCGGGCTGTGGGACGATCCGGAGCAGGGACCTCACCCGCAGGCTGGGACAGAGGTTGCTTCCACGACCTCCGCTGGGGGGTGGTTACATCGGGCCCCTGGACGGGTCCAGGGCCCGAGAGCGAAGCCCGCCGGGCCTGGCCCTTCCCGCGGTCATCCACTAGAAGCTTCCGGAATGCGAACTGCTCCTCTCGCTTCCTTGAACGGGAATGGAAAAGCAGCACGCCAAGCCAAGGCCATTTTCTCAGCGAGCGAAGAGGCCTAGCACAGACTGGGTGCGGCCTAATTTCAATGCATATTTGGGCGCCCCGACACCTCTTTCTACCCGTCTTGGGTGTTGTGTTAATTAGCATCACGCATAATGCAGTACTTGGTCCTTTCTGACCCCAGGGGTGTTAGTTGCTAACTTGTCCTTTTTGCCCGTATTGGAATTTCAGCATTTCCTGTGTTACATCTGCAAGGAATATGTAGAAGATCTGGCCAAAATCCCCAAGAGTTTCTTACAAGTAAGTTTCCTGAGAGTGAGCAGCAGCGAGCCCCGCTTCAGGGCGGCCTTGTGAAAATCGCCTGCCATTTATAAGGAGTGCAACGGGATGAGGTGCGGAGTGCACCACCTTCACAAACCCAGATTCTCACCATCCCACACATCTCTCCAACACCTCCAAAAAGGAGAGGCACGCGTTAGAAGTCTATTTCTGGCCTGTTCATTATTGCGTGGTTATAAACATACTAACCATAATAATAATTTTGATGTTACCTAATAACCTGCCTGTTCTCAAATGTTGATTGATAATGACCAAAAACAGAAATGCTAAAAATATTTCCTTCCCTTTATTTTTGTAATAAAGACACTCCAAATAGTTGTTCGTTATAGGAAAATACTAATATATCTTAAAGGTGAAAATGTGTATTGTTAATGGAATGCATGTTCCACATTGGTCTGACAGCCACATACAGGTGTGTTTCTTCAGGCGTATAGAGGTTGTCCCCAGCTGAGCTTTTGAGTGAACGCATTGGGTAGATTTTGTAAAACTAAGATCTATTTTCAGCAGACCTTATCAATTGAGATGTGAAAGAATAAAATTGTCTGATTAAATAACCCTACTTTAATAGTTTTTATTCTTGTTTAATGTATGCCTTTGGGGGAAGTGTAGAGAACTACTGACTATATTATTTTGAAATTCTTACTTAGCAAAAGAATAATCTGAATTAATTGAACATTTTAGCATACATCTCTTTGCTTTGACTCACACAATTTTGTTCTTTATACCATTCTTCTAGAAGCCTATAGGTGGCATTAGGATGGAACAGAAGAGTTGGATTAGGGGAAGTTGTATGAAACATGTGATTTCCAATAATATGTACATGTCTTTTTTCTCTCCTAAAGGAAGCAAATGTCACTCTTATAGTGATTGGACAGTCATCCTACCATCATATTGAGGTAAATACATAGCAAATTGTGACTCTAACAGGTTAAATCTCTTTCAGACATAAAAATTATATTATTTGAATCACTAAATGTAGGCTAAATTTGCTAAAATTAAGTCAGATTATCACTATTTTTCTCCCATTTCTTTTGATAAAAATTCAAACTATACTCTTTTTTTCAGCCTTTCTGTAAACTGACTGGGTATTCTCATGAAATCTATGTTGATCCTGAGAGAGAAATTTATAAAAGATTGGGAATGCAAAGGGGTGAAGAAATTGCCTCCTCAGGTAAGACATGATATGTCTCAAGTAGAAAACACTAATGGTGTATTTCACATTTCACATATGCATATATATGCATAGGGGAACAAGTGGTAAATTCATAAATCAACCTGCTTTTTATGATTCTAGTAAGTGATCCAGATTCATGAGACTCTAAAAGATTCATTTCCTGGATGTAATGACATGGAAGGCTGTTGGCAAAGTACTAAATGAATGAAAAATGCAAGTTGCATAGCAGTGTTTTTAGTATGATTCCATTTTTATAAAAATAAAAACCATTTTCATAAAGATCTATACTATATATGTGTGAAATGAAAAATGTTTTACAAGATATTGCAATGATTACCCCAAGGCATGGGAATGAGAAAAGTGGCTTTTGAGTTTTTTACAAGAAGTACATTTTACTTTTGTAATTACAAGAAAAATAATATTGCTTCAGTTAATATATTTTCATACCTCAACACCATGGCTTTGAATGCTCTATGTTCTTTAATAGATGAAATCTTAGTTTTCATTTAAAGCCCAACTCAAAGGGGCTCTTAATAGCTCTTCAAGCAGAAGCAATTGCTCCCTTCATTGTATTTTAATAGCACCTTGTACTCGATTATATACTCTATAATTGTACTTAAGGTGGTGGGTAGTATAGTTAGTTGAAAAGTTTGATGTTTTATTCATCTTTATATGGTCCATATTCCCTGCCCTTACATAATTCTTTACAATTAAGAGTATAATAAGCTTTAGGTGAACTATTTATATATATTTTAGGTAGAAAAAACTTGGCTTCTGAAATACCAAATAAGAGAACTCAACTTGAACTCAAATCACTTATTCTCAACAAATGCTGAGAATGACACCCATGGGACCCACTGTGTTAGATGTTCCTGGGAGGACTGTGATAAATGACACAGCCCCTGCCAACCCAATGCTCATAATCTACTCTGGGAGACAGAAGCAAACAGTCAACTACATTACAGTTTAGGGCTCATAAAAAGAAGAGTATGTACTGGCAATACCTATAATGCAGAAATGCCTGTAACACCAGAAATGCACAGGGAGAGGAGAATCTGGGAAGGCTTCTTAGAGGTGGTGTTGTCTAAGCTCATTCTTTAAGGAGTTAGCTGGGTGAAGTGAGGCTGGGAATGGTGCAGCTGACGGAAAGTAGCACGCGCAAAAGCACACAGGTATGAAAAAATTTGACTGTTGGAGAAGTGCAGTTCCCTGTGTCTGGCCAGAGTCTAGGAGCCAGCTGGGGGATTGTGTGAGCCAGAGGACTGAGTCTGGGAACATGCCAAGGAATTTGGATTTGTTCTGGAGGCAGTAGGGAAGTCATAAAATTATTATATTTGAGTGGAGAAGTGATACAGTCTTGTTGCCAGGTGGAGGAGCAATTGGAATGTGCCAAATGGGAGTCATTGATGTTCTTGACAAGTTTGTAGAAATAGGCTAGAAGGAAATGACATGGCCTGAAGTAGAGATGCAGAGGGACAGATCACAGAGCTACTTATTAGGTAGAGTTGACAGGATCCCTTTACTGAAGTTTTTAAAGAGAGCAACCTAAACTTTATTAAAACCAATGATGAGGTAGCATAAATACAAAATTTGCTCTTTTTTCCCCCTCTCTTTTTAGTATAGGAAATTGCAACAGTACAGATTGTGAACCTTCATCTTTGGTAGACTGTTTTCCTGTGCTATAGCAGAGTCTCAGCATGTGTAAGGTCTGTTTGTCATTTAGCCACTTTAGATATAAACTGTGAGTTTCACTTTAATAACACCTCACCATTCATTGCCTCAATAAAGATGTGGAATTGCAAAGAAAACAGATGAATTTAAAGCAAAATACATTCTTGTGATTATAAGAGAGAGTATATTCAAATCATTTAAACTCCTTTGATCTGTATTAAAGTACTGTATTTACAAACAGAAAACATTAGGTTCTCACAAAATAATTTTTTAAAGTTCCTGCCTGAAAAAGCGCTAATCTCAGAATCAATTTCAGAATAATCCTACTTGAAAATTATGGGGCTTCCCTGGTGGTGAAGTGGTTGAGAGTCCGCCTGCCGATGCAGGGGATACGGGTTCGTGCCCCGGTCCGGGAAGATCCCACATGCCGCGGAGCGGCTGGGCCCGTGAGCCATGGCCGCTGAGCCTGAGCGTCCGGAGCCTGTGCGCCGCAACGGGAGAGGCCTCAGCAGTGAGAGGCCCGCGTACTGCAAAGAAAAGGGAGGGGGGAAAAAAAAGAAAATTATGACACTGAAAATAAAATATAATAATTTAAAATTAATGGGACAGTTTATAAAGACAAAGAGTAAGAAAATAAAGCCACTAAATTCAAGGGAGTAATGGGCTTACCCAGTATTTCATTTTGCCTTACTTGATAATAAACCAATTTATGGTGTTAAATCTACAATGATGACTGTAGACAGCACATAAGCACAATGCAGAAAACATGCCTCTTATAATACTTACATAATCTAATGTTTCAAGTTAAAATTCTGGTCTTGAGTCCAAGAATGAAACTAAGAGGAAAAAAATCAAAAACAAGAGTTTTACACATAACTAAATTCGTACTAGCAAAATTAGATTGTGCTTTATAGCAAAGATTGTGAAATTCTAGGTTGTGAAATCTTCTTCAATTAAATTTCTAAAATTTCAGAAATGTTAAATGACCCTTCTTCAGACATGAGGAGACAGTTTGGATTTATGAACATCTATTTTAAGTGTAAAATCCTAAAAAACAGTAAACTTTAGTCCTTTACCCATGTCTCTAAGCTAATGAACCTGTATTTGTTTCTTGGTGAGATGAATGTCCATCCTAATATAAACATGAAAGAAAAGTTGGAGAGATGAAGGAAATAATAGGTATCTGGAAAAAATTAAGAAATCGGGCAGGTCAAAGGCAGCATAATCATCAAAATAAAAAGCAAAAAGCACTAGTAGGAACCGACCGCAGGGCTGAGGGTTGGACTCTGTGCTGTGACCCGGCAGGAGAAGATGAACGGGACTGGTAACTGCTGTACACTGGTGGACGTGCACCCGACGGGCAGACAATGGGCAAGAGGACCTGGGCCATGGTGTCTTGCTGCTCAACCAGTCATTCTCTGGCCTCAGAACTGGTGGAGTCCAGAATTTAAAAAAACTAAAAAGACATAAAAGGCAGGGATAGGAAAAAGATAAGTTACAAGAAAGGTAGAGACTGAGTTTCTTTACTCAAAGGGAGTGGAGGACTTCCCTGGTCGCACAGTGGTTAAGAATCCGCCTGCCAATGCAGGGGACGCGGGTTCAAGCCCTTGTCCGGGAAGATCCCACATGCCCCGCGGAGCAACTAAGCCCATGCGCCACAACTACTGAGCTTGCTCTCCTCATAGAGCCCATGAGCCACAACTGCTGAGACCACATGCTGTAACTACTGAAGCAACAAGAGATGCCACTACAATGAGAAGCCCACGCACCACAACGAAGAGTAGCCCCCACTAGCAGCAACTAGAGAAAGCCTGCGCGCAGCAACAAAGACCCAACCCAGCCAAAAATAAATAAATAAATAAAATATTGAATTACTTTTAAAAAGGTGGGGAGTGGAAGTGAAGTATCAGTTACTGTGAGAAAGGAAATAGAAAAACTGACAGCCAAGCAAAGATGGAGTTATAGCTATAGTTGCTATTGTTACAGCTAAACCGCAGTCTCAGTAGCATAACGTGGGAGAAGGTTCTTTTTCTTTCATATTTCAAGAAGGGTATATCTATTGCATGCTTCTCCAAGCAGCAATTCGGGGACACAGTAGGAAAGACTCAGGCCCTTTTCATCTTGTGGCTCTGCCATTGTCAATCCAAACTTCGAAGGATGTAGAAGGAACATGGAGAATCACTCCCTGAGAGGTTTTTAAGAGGTGCTCTGGAAGTGGCACACATCATTTTACTCATTGGTTAGAGTGTAGTCATATAGCCTTACCAAACTCCAGGAAATGTTTAGCTGTGGTCCCAGAAAGAGGAAACGGGTTTTGACAAGCGTATAACAGTCTGTGCCACAGTATCTCCTGAAGAGGAATGTAGTTATTTATTAGTTGGTAAGAGACTAAACAAAACATAAATGGGGAATTACAAAGGAAAGCACTACCAGTTTGACAAGTCTGTAGCTGACATTTTTCTGTGGCAGAAAATGATCTGGGTCTGTCACCACTTCTTCCTTTAAAGCAGTAGTTCTCAACCGGGAACAATTTTGACCCCTACCCCCAGGGGACATTTGGCATTGTCTGGAGACATTTTCAGTTGTCACAGCTTGGTGAATGGTGGTTGCTATGGCATCTAGTAGGTACAGAGAGCAAGGATGATGGTAATCACCCCACATTGCACAGGACAAAGAATTATCTGGTCTAAAACATCAGTAGTGAAAGGCTGAGAACTGTTCTTTGAAGGAAGAAAAAAAGACAAGTCAAAAGTACGATGACACATAAGAAAGAGACTGTTTTCTAGAAATACTAACGTTATCTTAATATCTAATCAAATATAAAATGACAACGTCTAATGACAATTCCTAATATTTCAGGACACAGCCCCCATATAAAATCAAATATAGTCTCAGGAAGCATTCAGAGCCTGTGGCGAGCAGTGACTGGCCCTCTTTTTGATTTTCAAGGAGATCCATCTCAGCAAGGTGGAACACTCATTTTAGGTCCAGGTAAGTGGTCCAGGTAAGCATCAAAGCCCAGCTTCAGCAGTACACTTCTCGTGCTTTTTAGAAGTCCAGAGGCCATCCACTTTCTTCATAAAATAGCCACCATGTAAAAATGGGCAACTGGACATGGTAACAGTCAGGATGCTGTGCTTTCATAGGGGTCATCGTTTGTTTTCACATGCTTCTGTGTATTTCTGATGTTTGTTTACTGGATGTAATGTGGCTGTGATTCCATATCTGAGTGATTCCAGGTATTTGGGATAGAAGAAATCAGCAGTGGTTTGGTGACTTGTATGTGGCTATAACACTCTTTAAAAATTTCAGTGGAAGTGAACATTTTCAAATGGGAGAAAACCATCAAGAACTCTTGTCATTGAAGAATCAAATCTAGTTATTTATATCTAACAAAACTAGCAGACTTGCCCTATGTCAGAAAGCAAGTCAAGGGGAATTCCCTGGCAGTCCAGTGGTTCGGACTCAGTGCTTCCACTGCAGGGGGCATGGGTTCGATCGTGGTCAGGGAATTAAGATTCTGCATGCTGAGCAGCGTGGCCAAAAAAAAAAGGAAGCAAGTCAACCCCAGGGGCAGCTTATTCAGTAACAGTTACTCTAAGCTGCATCCTTTAAATAGCTTTCTTTTTTTATTTTATTTAATTTTTATTCTATATTGGAGTATAGTTGATTTACAATGTTGTGTTAGTTTCAGGTGTACAGCAAAGTGATTCAATTATACTTAGAGATATATCCATTCTTTTTCAGATTCTTTTCCCATATAGGTTATTACAGAATATTGAGTAGAGTTCCCTGTGCTATACAGTAGGTCCTTGTTGATTATCTATTTTATATATAGTAGTGTGTATATGTTAATCCCAAATTCCTAATTTATCCCTCCCCGCCACCTTTCCCCTTTGGTAACCGTAAGTTTGTTTTTGAAGTCTGTGAGTCTGTTTCTGTTTTGTAAATAAGTTCATTTGTATTTTTTTAATATTCCACATATAAGTAATATCATATGATATTTGTCTTTCTTTGTCTGACTTTGTTCATTTAGTATGATAATTCCTAGGTCCATCCATGTAGCTGCAAATAGCATTATTTCATTCTTTTTTGTGGCTGAGTAATATCCCATTGTATAAATGTACCACATCTTCTTTATCCATTCATCTGTCCATGGATATTTAGGTTGCTTCCATGTCCTGGCTATTGTAAAATAGTGCTGTAATGAACATTGGGGTGCATGTATCTTTTCGAATTATGGATTTCTCTGGGTATATGAACAGAAGTGGGATTGCTGGATCATCAGGTGGTTCTGTATTTAGTTTTTTAAGGAACCTCCATCCTGTTCTCCATAGTGTTTGTACCAATTTACATTTCCACCAACAGTGTAGGAGGGTTCCCTTTTCTCCACACCCTCTCCAGCATTTATTGTTTGTAGACTTTTTGATGATGGCCATTCTGCTTGGTGTGAGGTGATAACTTCATTGTAGTTTTGATTTGCATTTCTCTAATAATTAACAATGTTGAGCATCTTTTTGTGTGCTTTTTGGCCATCTGTATGTCTTCTTTGGAGAAATGTCTATTTAGATCTTCTGCCCATTTTTTTATTGGGTTGTTTTTTTGGTATTGAGCTGCATGAGCTGTTTGTATATTTTGGAGATTAACCCCTTGTGGGTTGCTTCCTTTGGACATATTTTCTCCCTTTCTGTGCGTTGTCTTTTCATTTTGTTTATGGTTTCCTTTGCTGTGCAAAAGCTTTTAAGTTTAATAAGGTCCCATTTGTTTATTTTTGTTTTTATTTTCATTACTCTAGGAGGTGGATTCAAAAGATATTGCTGTGATTTATGTCAAAGAATGTTCTGCCTGTGTTTTCCTCTAGGAGTTTTATAGTATCCAGTCTTACATTTAGGTCTTTAATCCATTTTGAGTTTACTTTTGTATGTGGTGTTAGAAAATGTTCTAATTTCATTATTTTATATGTGGCTGTCCATTTTTCCCAGCACCCCTTATTGAAGAAACTGTCTTTTCTCCATTGTATATTCTTGCCTCCTTTGTGGTACATTGACCATAGGTGCATGGGTTTATTTCTGGGCTGTCTACCCTATTCCATTGATCTATAAATAGTTTTACTGATCAATTTGTACCACCTGAAATTCCTTTGGCTTCCCTCTACTAAATGGTTGGGCATTGGATCTCTACCATGTTCAAGTATTGCAGTCAGGGACAAACACCCAAAAAGCCTAAATCACTGTGTTGTAAACTGATTTTTCTTGGTTCTTCTTCATGTTTAAAACTGTTCATATTAGTGAGCATAGCTTCTACAGGTTATAAAATTAACATTTACTTTAATAAATTCCAGATGTCTATAAGGAAGTCTTTAGAAGGAGGATTTTGACCAAATATCATAATTTTTTGTTTTTTTTGCAGCTGGAACAGTATAGCTAGCTAAAATCTTTCGTTTTATTTAATCTCCCTTTCCCTCCCTCTCATGAATTTACACAAGTTAGACTAGCCAAAAAAAAAAAGCCTTGTTTTATGAGAATATATCCTGTAAATTAGCCAGAATGACACTGAGCCATATTTCTGAATGAATTATTTCTATCCTCAGACTTGTAAGGCATTATTTTTTGAGCCCCTCATCTCCAGGTTTCAGCATCATTTGAGCACATGTTCTGTTGTGTGAGAATGAAGAGCACACAGAAAGCATCATTTGTGTGTCAAGTTGGGAGCAGACTTAATTAAGAGAAAATTTTGATACTACCCATTGGAAAAATTGTAGCTCCTTTAAGGAAAGAGCTGGGTTTACTTACTTATTTATACAAATCTCTTACATGGTTAACCAAGTATTTCATTTTACCTTATTTGATAATAAGCCAGTTTATGATATTAAATCTACAGTGATTACTGTAGACAGCAGATAAATACAATGCAGAAAACATGCCTCATAATATTTACTAATCTAATGTTTTAAGTTAAAATTCTGGTCTTGAGTCCAAGAATCAAAGTAAACAGAACACAGACTATAAATTATGACTATTTTATTTGAGCAGATAAAAGAATTGTGAACATCTAAGTGTACTGTAACTGATTGTCTTAATGCCCTTATTTTTTTCAGCCTCTTTTGGTCTATGGTTATAATGTAGATAGCCTATTTTTTTTGTGTGTGTGTGGTACGCGGGCCTCTCACTGTTGTGGCCTCTCCCGTTGCGGAGCACAGGCTCCAGACGCACAGGCTCAGCGGCCATGGCTCACGGGCCCAGCCGCTCCGCTGTATGTGGGATCTTCCCGGACCGGGGCACGAACCCGTGTCCCCTGCATCGGCAGGCGGATTCTCAACCACTGCGCCACCAGGGAAGCCCGTAGATAGCCTATTAAATCAGTATTTGGGAGTGAATTTTTTAAGGAAGTGATTTATTCTATTATTACATTTAAGAAACAGATTGTTTTCCAGCTTGATATTTATGCTAGTTCCATATTCTGCCTGTCTGACAGGATATTTTATTTAATTACATTTAATAAAACCTAACACGGTTATAATTTAAGAATCTTTCCCCTTGGATCTCATAAAACATTACATATTAGCCTTATTTAACAATAATTTTTGTCATGTTTTATTACCTTAATTAAAAATTATTATCTCATTATATAGAGAATATTATGTACTCCAGGTAAATAATTTTTTCTTTCAGACTAATTTAAAGTTAAAATGCTTCCTTGATTCTAGTAAGCAATAAATCTAATGAATAACACTGTATGTCAACCTTTACCTTTTATTCTTGTTCTCTTCTAGGTAACAACATCCATTTTATACACCGTGATAGGAATAGGTTGGATCACAAACCCATCAACTCTGTTTTACAGCTTGTAGGAGTTCAGCATGTGGACTTCACAAGCAGACCTTCAGTTATCCATGTGTGACATTACAGACTCTGTCACTTTCAAATGGACCTTGGGATATGACTTGAATTGTGGGAATGTAGTATACTTGTGCAGTGCCTAACTTATTGGCTCTTCCCAGCCTTTGAGGAGTTATGAAACCATAAAGAGACCATGTACCACCAGTTGAATAGCATGCTGAGAGGCATCAGTTGTCAAAAATGTGATATATATTTATAATTTTATAGCTTTTAAAGTTTTATTTTCTATAAAAATTTCTGTAAAAAAATTAAATTTTATTTTTGCAAAATAAAACTTTAAAAACTATAAAATTATAAATACCATTCTTTATTTTACATTATGATATATCCATTCAATGAAGGTTTCTTTGGCCATTAAAATAATAAATTCTTATGAAGAACATATAAGGAGAAAGGGAAGCAACCCAAGACCATTTTATCCATTGAGAAAAGCAGGATCTCAAATTCTGTAAACAGTATAATCACATTTTTGTATGTATATGTTTATATTTTTTTATGCTTAGAAAGAAAGACAGGAAGTAAACACACCAGAGTATCACCAGTTAAGTATCTCTAGGTGGTAGGATTACAAGTGTTTTTATTTTTTTTCCATACTTTTTTATAATTCCCAACTATTCTATAATGAACATGATTCATTTTTTTGGCAAGGAAAAGGTCTTTAAAATTATACGAAGAATATATCCCTACATAGCAAGCTCCACAAAGGTACAATTATATAGGCTGCAGTCCACAAGTTTCTATCCTGATTGCTTTACTCAGAGGAAATACAGCAGATCGAACCTTCACAGAGCCTGTGTTCACAGCATCTTGACCACACACCCACCGTCCATTTCACTAGGATTTTGTTTGGGGCAATGGGGGCAGGGGTTGCTAGTAAAAGGAAAAAAAATATGTTTTAGATATTTAAGATACGTATAATCAGTATGCTTTCTGAAAGGAAATTTTAAGAATTGTTTAAACTAAAAACCAAAAAAACTTTGTAATTTAAATGTACACTGTGGTTTGGTTGTATATTCCTGGACAATTTCTATTTCTCACCTCCAAGTTTCTTTTATTTAGTAGACTATTGTCATCTTTTATTTTTCTGGAATCATAATATGTTTTGTTGGAAGTGTCCCAGGAATTCTGATGAAAAGTACTGCAAAATTAAAGTACTTGTAATTATTAGCAAGTATAATACTGCTTTGAACTTATACAAGCATATGGAGTCATACACAAAATATAAATTGTCCAAAAATTTGAATCTATTTTCATGTGTTTATAAATGGACAATCATATTTTTAATCAATAAAAATGAGTTATCTTATAAAAGTTAAAATTAAGGGCTTCCCTGGTGGCACAGTGGTTGAGAATCTGCCTGCCGATGCAGGGGACACGGGTTCGTGCCCCGGTCTGGGAAGATCCCACATTCCGCGGAGCAGCTGGGCCCGTGAGCCATGGGCGCTGAGCCTGTGCGTCCGGAGCCTGTGCTCCGCAATGGGAGAGGCCACAACAGTGAGAGGCCCGCGTGCCACAAAAAAAACCAAAAACCAAAAAAGTTAAAATTAAGGTATTTTGTGCTATTTTTTATAGTAAGGAGACTGGTGGCCCAGATCCTTCTACTGATTTTAGACTTAAAACTGCTGAATCATAGCTTACACAAAATTTATATATTTACCTTTATAATGTACATTATATGTATACATTATAAAAATGTACACGACATTTTTTAAGATACATAAATGTTCTTTATGTGGTTTCATGGAGGAACAGTTACATAAATACAGTGCAGTAGTAAATTGCCTATCCGAACAAACATTTAATATAAAAATTACTTATAATAGGTGCTGTGAAACATATAAATATACTCCATATCCAATAATGTACTGGACGCAAAATTTTGAAAAACCTTTTGGTGATAAATATGTAGAAGTGCTGGATAAAAAAATAACATCTAACAGTTTTGTGGTGCTAATTTGCCAGGTACTATTCCAAGTGCTTTACATACATTAGCTCTGTGGAATTGATATTACTATCATCATTATCATTGTTATCTCCATTCTACGGAACAGAAACATCTTTTTTTAAGCTGAATTTACAGGAAAGTGAGGAAACTCCACAAGGGCCAAACAGAAGCAGAAACCAGGCTGTTGACCATGCGTTGAAGCCATGGGCTGCCCTGAGGGCTGTCTCCCTCCCAGGACTCAGAGGCCTTATACTGTAGAGTTAAAAGTAAGACCACTAAAGCACTACCTGAGACCTGGGACTTCTGAGGGCTATGACAGTGTAAGAATGGGCTACAGTCAAATCCATCTCTAGACAAAGGAGCCCTGTGAAGGAAATATGTTGTAAAGCTTCTGCAGTGAACCTTTGTGGCAAAAAGAATTTCAATAAAATGAAAGTTCATGTTTAATTTAAAAATTCAAGTATATTTTTTTCTCAAGGAGATTGATAACTAATAGCCTGCATAAAATGTTTGTTCATGTTGTCATCTACAATGGGGGCCACAACAGCGAGAGGCCCGCGTACCGCAAAAAAAAAAAAAAAAATTAAAGTTCAGATAATCAATATAAAAAGTTTTAAAATGTATAGAAAAAATGTTTAATAGTTTTTGAGTAGATTATTATAGGTCCCTTCACACTGAAACAACTGTCAATTAATATTTCAAGAAATTATATAATCTTAATTATTTTTGTGGCTTTTTTCACTCTCATATGTTCTGGTTTGGACTATAGGTTATATGGTCACCTTATTGATCATCTTCATTGATGGATGAAGCAAATAAAATAAATTAAAAATAATTAAGCATAAAGAACAGTTGAACAATAGAAATAACAAGCTTGATTTAATTAACAAATTAAAACAATAATTAAAAGCACCTATCATTCTCAAGAACATAAAACATTAACCATATATTATCCCTTAAAGTAAATCTCAATAAATTTCAAAGACTCAATTTCATACAGACCATGTTCTGTTATCACACTGCAATGAAATTAGAAATCAATAACAACAACAAAAAACCTCTATAGACATTTTTAAATTTAAAAAACACTGAAAGTCATGGGACAAAATAGAAATTGTGATGGATGTTAAGAATTAGAACTGAATAATGACAATACTCATGGAATTCTTCAGAAATAGTATTTTAATATAAATTTATACCCTTAAACACTCATATTAGGAAAGAAAAAAGGGCTGAAAATTAATGGACTAAGTGTTCAACTTTAAGAAGTTAAAAAAGCAGCAAACTAGGGAATTCCCTGGGGGTCCAGTAGTTAGGACTCCGGGCTTTCACTGCGAAGAGCGTGGGTTCCATCCCTGGTTGGGGAACTAAGACCCCACCAGCCACGTGGCGAGGCCAAAAATAAAACAACGCAAACAAAAAAAAAGAAGCAAACTAAACCTGTATAAAAAAAAAAAGAAAGGAGATAAGAAAAATTAGATTGGCCATTGATTAAAGAGACAAAGAAATAATAGGGAGGGACTTCCCTGGTCATCCAGTGGTTAAGAATCAGCCTTCCAATGCAGGGACACGGGTTTGATCCCAGGTCGTGGGGCAACTAAGCCCGCGCTCGTGCCACAACTACTGAGCCTGAGAGCTCTAGAGCCCGTGCACCACAACTAGAGAAGCCCGCACACCACAATGAAAGATCCTACCTGCTTCAACTAAGACCTGACGCGGCCAAATTAATTTTTTTAAAAAAGAAATAATAGGGAGATACAATAGGCCAAAATCTGGAATTAAGTAGACAAATCTGTGGCAAAACTGATGAAGGAAAAAAAGAGTAAGTACAAATATTAGTAGTAAAAAAGGGACATAGTTACATGCATAGTAGAGATTAAAATATAAAAAAAATCTGAATAACTTTATGCCAATAAATTTGAAAATTTAGAGAAAATGACTATACTTTATCTAAAAAAAATAGTAACTTTTCAAAAGCCTTAAAAGAAATATAATAGAATACTTATGTAGCCTTATAACCATTTAAAAATTGAACCAGCAGTTTCTTCTTACAAAGAAAACACCAGATCAAGAGGTAAATTCTACCAAATTTTTACAAGTGTATTCTACCAAATTTTCAAGGAAAAGATACTTCCAATGTTTTTTTTTATTGAAGTATAGTTGAATTACAGTGTTTTGATGTTGTATTAATTACTTCTGTACAACAAAGAGACTCAGTTATAGGTATTTCCAATCTTATACAAACTTTCTGAGAATAGAAAAATGAGACTAATTTTACCTTGCTACTTCAATTGGACTAGGACAATAAAAGAAAGGAAAATCATAATTTTGACTCTCCCATGAATAAATGCAAAATTCCTAAAATGAATATTGGCAAGAAGAATCAAACAATATATAAAACATTTAATTTACCACAATAGAGTTTATTCCAGGTATGCAAATTTGGTTTTACAGATAAAAATTAATACAATTCACCACATTATCACATTTAAAGGAGAAAAAATGTATATAGTTATTTCAAAGAAGCAGAAAAAGCACATGATAAAATTTAGCACCTGTTCACATTAGAAAAGAAAACCTTAAGAAATCTAGGAATAAAAGGGAATTTCCTCAATTTGATAAAATCTATCTGCCAAAAACATACAACAGATATCATATGTAATGAGAAAATGCCATACCTATTCTATTTTAAATATTTATTTATTTATTTGGTTGCACCGGGTCTTAGTTGCAGCAGGTGGGCTCCTTGGTTGTGGCATGCAAACTCTTAGTTGCGGCATGCATACTCTTAGTTGCGGCATACATGTGCGATCTAGTTCCCTGACCAGGGATCGGACCCCAGGCCCCCTGCATTGGGAGTGCAGAGTCTAACCAGTGTGCCACCAGGGAAGTCCCACTATTCCTTTTAAACAAAGGACTACGATGAGACTGCTCATTTTTACTGCTAACATTTGACATTTTACCAAATTTCTAGCCAGTTCAAAACCACAAAAAAACTAACAAAAAGTATAAGAATTAGAAAAGAACTAAAACTCTCATTTATCACATATGCCACAACTGTCAACATAAAAAACCAAAAAGAAGACAAATACTTAGAATTAGTAAGGTACGTTGCTGAATATGACATCAATATTCAAAATTCAGCTGCATTTCTACATACCCTTAATAAATAGAAAACCTAATTTTAAAATCATTTATGGGAATTCCCTGATGGTCCAGTGGTTAAGACTCTGTGGTTTCACTGACGATGGCCTGGGGTCAATGCCAGGTCAGGGAACTAAGATCCTGCAAGCCGCACAGTGCAGCCAAAAATAAAATAAAATAAAATAATTTATAAGAGCAATAAAACTTATAAGGGACCCAGGAATAAATCTAATGTGTTAAACCTGAGAAAATTATATAACTTTATTAAAGAAATATTTAAAGGAGCTGATAAATGTAGAGGTATAACATATTCATAAAGAAGAATTCTCATTATCCTAAAAATGTTAGTTATTCCCAAATTGATCTACAGATGCCTAACAGAATCCTCACAGATTTTTTTCATGGAACTTGAAATGCTGGTTCCAAAATTTATGTAGAAGAGCAAAAAGTCAAGAAAAGCTAAGATATTCCTGAAGAACAACAAGCAAGAAGTGTCTTGTTCTATAAGATATCAAAATGCAGAATACAGCCATAACAATTAAGATGGTGAGGAATTGTCAAAATATATATACACATATGGAATAGAATAGAGAGTCTATACACGTACATAGACACTTGATATATGACCAAGTCTATGCTGCATAAAGGATAGAGAATTAATAAATAAATGGTGCTGGGATATTTGATTACCATAGGATAAGATAAATACACTAGTGCAATATTTGTAAGCCACTGTTTTTCAAATCACTATTATTTTCAGCTAAATCTAATCCTCTTTAATAGATTCCTAACTCACACCAAACACACAAACTCCACAAGAATTAAAGACCTAAATGTGAAAACCGAAACGTTTCTAATTTTATTTCCTGTAGGAGAATGTCTTTTTGAAATTAGGGTAGGAAAGAAATCCTTAAATAAGATTTTTTTTTTTTTTTTTTTTTTTTTTTGCGGTACTCAGGCCTCTCACTGTTGTGGCCTCTTCCGTTGCGGAGCACAGGCTCTGGACGCTCAGGCTCAGCAGCCATGGCTCACGGGTCTTGTCACTCCGCTGCATATGGGATCTTCCCAGACCAGGGCAAGAACCCGTGTCCCCTGCATAGGCAGGCAGACTCTCAACCACTGCGCCACCAGGGAAGCCCCTTAAATAAGATTTTAAAGAAAGCAACAATCATAAAGGAAAGACTGAGACACTCCATCAGATCAAAATCTTCTGTTCAATGGGTAGCAAAAAAGGAGAAAATAAATTGGGAAAAGATATACTCAATGCCTATAATAATAAAAAAATGATTAATATCAAGAATATATCAGAACTTCTACAAATCAATTTTTAAACAAGATAAACAACATAATAGGATAAATAGGCAAAAGAGATCAACCACTGCAAAATTAGAGGGTACAGTACACAAGATCACCCTCCCTTCTGACACCAACTGCCATTTTAAGGGGGTCCCCAAACCATACTCAGGTTGGGTAATTTGTTAAAAGGACTCAGAATTCACTGAAAGCTGTTATACTCACAATTACAATTTATCACAGGGAAAGGATTAAAATCAATAGGTCTTAAAAATCTTTAAAAGATTAAAATGAGCCAAGGGAAAAAGCACATAGGGCAAAGTCCAGGAAAGTACCACAAGCAGAGCTTCCAGTTGCCCTCTCCCCTTGGACTCTGGACAGTGTTTCTTTCCTGGCACTGATGAATGACCATAGGCATGGAGTACTGCCAACCAGGGAAGCTCATCCAAGCCAGTATCCAGAGTCTTTACTGGGGATCTATTGTTAACTCCCCAAGTGGCTGACCTCAGTCTCCAGCCCCTCCAGAGGTTAAGCTGATACCACATGACTCAAAACTTCTACCCTAAATTGCATTTTTTAATAGCTTAATTTTTTTTGTTTGTTTTTGTTTTTTTAATTTTATTTATTTATTTTTGGCTGCATTGGGTCTTCTTTGCTGCGTGCAGACTTTCTTCTTTGCTGGCGAGCGGGGGCTACTCTTCGTTGCGGTGCGTGGGCTCCTCATTGTGGTGGCTTCTCTTTGTTGTGGAACACGGGCTCTAGGCACGCGGGCTTCAGTAGTTGTGGCACACGGGCTCAGTAGTTATGGCTCACAGGCTGTAGAGTGCAGGCTCAGTAGTTGTGGCACATGGGCTTAGTTGCTCCGCGGCATGTGGGATCTTCCTGGACCAGGGCTCGAACCTGTGTCCCCTGCATTGGCAGGCAGATTCTTAACCACTGAGCCACCAGGGAAGTCCCAATTGCATTTTTTTTTAATTGAACAAATTTTACATTGTGTAAATTTAAGGTGTAAAATGTGTTACTTTGATATATATTATAATATGATTGCAGTTGTAACAAAATTTATCACGTTATATTTTTATAGTACAATACTGTTGTTTATATTCATTATACTGTGTATTAGATCTCTATGGTTTATTTACTACTTGTGGCAAGTTTGCACCCTAAACAACATCAATCTTATCCCCTCACCTCTTATGCCCTGGTAACCACCATTTTACTCTGTTTGTTTCTTAATGGGCTTGACTATTTTAGATTCCACATATAAGTGACATCATACAGTACTTGTCTTTCTCTGTGTGACTTAGTACAATTGTACTAAGTCCATTAATGGCCTCGAGGTCCATTAATGTTGTCACATATGGCAGGATAACCTCCTTTCTCACAGTTGAATAATATTCCTCTGTGTGTGTGTGTGTGTGTGTGTGTGTGTGTGTGTATCTCACATCTTCTTTATCCATTTATCTGTTATTGGGCACTTAAGATTGTTTTCCTATCTTGGTTATTGTGAATAATGCTGCATATATCTCTTCAAAATCCTGTTTTCATTTCCTTTGGGTATATACCCAGAAGTGGAATTGCTGGATTGCATGGTAGATCTATTTTTAATTTTTTGTTTTCTGTAGTGGTTGGACCATAAATTATTGGTGTTCGGGTTTTTCCATAAGATGATACGGAAAAACCTGAACTAACTTTCTGACCAACCCAGTATATTGTTAATCCTATCATTAGCCTATCTGGTATGACCCAAGGCCGTCAGGCAAACTAAAACACTCCTATCAGGCATTCCAAGGATTTAGAGATTATCTCTAAGAAGCTGAGGCCAAAGGCTACACCTCTTTTGGGGAACGACCATGTTCTTTACTATACAACCACAAATTTATAGGGGAAAAAAACCTCGTAAAAGGTTAATAAACATATGAAAGTATGTCGAACCTCACTAGTAATTAAGAACTTGCAAATTAAAACTACAATGAGATACTATTTTATACTCAGGAATTTGGTAAAAAATAAAAAGTATGACAATACAGGTGTTGGGAATACAGAGTCATGGTACTTTCACACACTGACAGTGAGAGCATAAATTGAAGAAACAATTTACAGAACAATTTGGCAATACCTAGTAAAATAAAAAACATGTACAGCTCTAGAGTCAGTCTTATATAAATCAGAAAAATGCACAAGAATGTCTACAGCAACATTGTTTGTTCATAGCTATAAACTGGAGACATCCTAATGTTCATCACCAGGAAAATGGATGAATTAATTGTGGCATTAGATTTCAAATAGTATGTATTGCTTAAGGATACCTACATATGTATTACAGTTTTAAAGAAATGCAAGGGAATGATAAATAGCAAATTAAGGATAATGAAAATGTTTTAGGGGATGAAAGTCGAGATAATTAGAATGGTTATGGTGGGCTATGGCTGAGCTGGCAACACTTCATTCTTAAGTGGCATAGTGGGTACATGGGTATCTGTAATGTCATTCTTTATACCTTTTGTATTCTTAAGTGGTGTATAGTACTTTTGAAAATTAAATGTATAGGTGTATATATACGTACACACATAAATATATATAATATATTCAAAAAATATATATATACCATAGCCTGTTATGTAGATGTATTAATTGCTTTGTGCCTTACATTATTATCCAATAATTGCCTTTACAGCTTATGCATTGAAAGAGAGGGCAGTCATCAATTTTATATTTATACATGGGAAGTGGAAAAATAATTTGTACACCTTTAGAACATGTAGCTCTCCTTTCAGTTCCCACCTAAAATGATAACAGAGGTATATTTCTTGCTTGGGATCTGTGCTGCGGTTCTGTCTTACAGGTGATGACTGATAATCAAGGAAAAGATGTTTTGGAGTTCCTATTATATGTTAGGTAGTGTGGGAGACTTAAGGGATACATAAAGCAGAATTTCTGCCTTTAATCATTCAGAATATATTTGGGGAAGGCAGGAAGAATATCAAGGTAACCAACAATATAGAGTAGTAAAATAAATAGCCCACTGGAGGGGCAGTAAACCTCACAGTGGTTTGAAGAAGGTCCTGCAGGGAAATGCAGGAGACTGAAGAGCTCAAAGAAGGTTTGCACATGAATTTCTAAAAGCAGCTCACAAGGACCCTAAGTGTAATTGGCCTTATTCATCATGATGAAGTATTTGATCAAAGCTCTTTTGGAAGTAAAGCTGGTTTCTAGAAAATTATTTTAAATATTATGCCAATCTTCTTACAATGCCATTTTTAAAAATAGGTAGCACTCAGAATATTTTAAATGTTTCTTTAGAAATAATTCCAGCTCTGTTAACTTTACTCTGAGAGCAGCCTGTAATCACTGACATTTCCAGACGTTGACTCCTAAGGACTTAAAATGCCATATGTGAATGTATTTACTGATTTGATGTAAATAAAAAATAGCTTCATATTTCCAAGCAACATGCCTACATCTCTTATAAACACAACATTTCATCTTTCTTTCTGCCTAAACCAGCGCATTTTCCTCTCCATTTTTTAAAACGGAAAGCTCAGCTTTTGATGTTTTGTTGCTTGTGTCTATATTGGCAAGTATCAGGGTCTCCTGTCAATTAATTCTGTTTGCCACACAAGAGGAAGATGAAGCAAAAGAAAATGCTTTAAAAAAATGTATTGGAGGGTCTTCCCTGGTGGCGTAGTGGTTAAGATTCTGCCTGCCAATGCAGGGAACACAGGTTTGATCCCTGGTCCGGGAAGATCCCACATACTGAGGAGCAACTAAGTCCGTGCGCCACAACTACTAAGCCTGCATGCCACAACTACTGAAGCCCTCGCACTGCAACTACTGATGTCCACATGCCTAGAGCCTGTGCTCCACAACAAGAGAAGCCGCTAAAATGAGAAGTTTTCGCACCACAACGAAGAGCAGCCCCCACTCACCGCAACTAGAGAAAGCCTGCACACAGCAACAAAGACCCAACACAGCCAAAAAACAAAAAAGTATTGGATGGACTTCCTTGGTGGTCCTGTGGTTAAGACTCCACACTTTCACTGCTGAGGGTGCGGGTTCAATCCCTGTTTGGGGCCTAAGAACCTGTAAGCCGTGTGCAGCGGTCAAAAAACCCAAAGAAAAACAAAACCCAAAAAAACCCCAAAACAAACAAACAAAAACCCAAAACAAACAAAACAAACAACAAAACAAAACAAAACTGTACTGGAGACATTTTTCCAGGAAGACATACAGACAGGTACATGAAAAGATGGTCAACATCACTAATCATCAGGGAAATGCAAATCAAAACTACAATGGGGGGTGGGATAGGGAGAGTGGGAAGGAGGGAGATGCAAGAGGGATGTTAAGTCCATTGTAAGGATGTTAAGTTTTCTGAGTTTGACAATGACATTATGGTTATGTAAGAAAATGTCCCTGTTCTTAGGAAATACAGTCATGATGTCTGTAACTTACTCTTGGATGGTTTAGATACTAGAGTTTTTCCCCTAAATTAAACTTTCCATAGGTTTGAAACTTTTAAAGCTAAAAAATAAAAAGTCCCAAATCCTTATGCTGTACACCTTAAACTTATACAGTGATGTATGTCAATTATATCTTAATAAAACTTGAAGAAAAAAAAGACAGAAAATAAAGATCACTCTCATAGAAATGTATAGGATGGTCCAGCAAATAAACTCAAGAAGACTTTCCCTACATGGGGCAGGGAGCATTCTAATTGATAATATGATGCTATTAGATTCGCCGTTTCGAAATTTTACTAGGGGAGCAGGGTGGAACATAGTCCAGGACAAGTCTGATCCCCAAACCCATCACTTGGATTCTCTAAATACATTTTAGTGTTACTTTGGCAGCTAGATTTAAGTCAGAAGCATAGGTTTTAAATATAATTTTTAGTAGTGCACAAACTAAAAGAATTAATACATTAAATGTGAAAACATAATTGCTTTTCTTTCAATAAATATTGTTAAATGAAAATTCACTTTTACATACAATTTCTAGAAACCGATTGCCTATATTATGGATCTTTTCAGGCTTCCGATTTTTTCTTTTGCACAGTCCCTACCTTTGGATAAAATAATTCACTGCTCACGTGAATCTGTATTTAAAAATGAAAAGAGGAAATTCATGGAGAATCCAACTTAATCTGCCCATTTGTGCTCTTGTATCGCTGAAGGAGAAAACAAGTCATGAATAGTGAAAACCTCTCACCATGTAAGAATTTAAAAGTACAGATCTGTGGATTTTATTCTTTCCTGCCTTCCGTACTTCTATAGGAAATAGTGGGTGCAAGTGGAGAACCAAGACTTGGCCAAGATTTCCTCATAGATGGGAAAATTTATAACAAAAAGACAGAAAAATCACCCAATGTATTGGAATTGGTAGCTAGTTTTCTCTGAAAACCTTTACAAGGAATTTCCTTCCTAGCCATAACAGGAGATAAAGAATAAATTGCTCTTACACTTCTACAATTAGAGAAGTGACTTGAAATTGATGGCTTTAATCTACTTCTTTGTGGATGGGGCAGAGTCAGACAAAGATGTCTTTCTTGTCCTGCAACAATTGGAAAGAAAAATGTGTGTAATAAAGTGAAGGAGGCTATTAGCTACTTCAGATTACCTGGTTGTCTCTCCTGATTACTAACCTTGCAAGCTCTATCCTACAACGACCAAGCCCCAGTGGGAGGAGACCTGGTGGGCTTGGCCCAGCAGCTGGGGCCAAAGGCAGGGACAACTTGGGTCTGCAGAAAATTTTGCAGAGTCCAAGAGAGAACAGTCAAGTCCTGTATGAAGAAAAAGACTGAGACTCTAGCCAGCAGAGACCATCCAATTCAGTCAGGGTGAGAGAGCAGGAAGAAAGTTTCAGAAGCTGAGGTATGGCACCAAGCGGTGTCAGAGACGATGGAGAGCAGTAAGCAGGGGCAATGGAAGAGTGGGGGAATGGATTGGAATGGTAAGGGGGATTGTCAGGATAAAGGCCTGACACAGGGAACCATGCTCACCTTTGCATGGATGGTATTTTTAAAAGGTCTGTGATTCTGTATCTTGTTTTGGGTGGTGGTTACACAGGTATATATAATTTTAAAACTCATTGAACTAATATCTAAAATCTTTGCTTTTATTGTATGTTAATTATACCTTGATTTTTTTAAAAGCCTGTTGGAAGTAAATACAGCAGGAAACTTCTGTAGCTGAAATCACAGTTTTACCAACTGTACCCCCAGAGTTTACTCTGAACTTAGGTTAATAAATCCTCACAAGGCCTCCTTTACACTTATAAAAATGAGATGATGAGAGACTGCACTGCCTAGAAATCAGGCTAAAATAAAGAAGAGTTTAATTTTGAAGTTGTGTTTGGCCTTGGTGTAAATAAAAGTGTCCCAGATGTAGTAGATTCTCATTTTTGGTCAGACTGTAATAGGTGTAATTTCTTTTGGTCCAGTAGACCTCTGGGCCTTGTGAGAAGCCAGGAGAAGGAACTGAAATTAGTCTGCACAATAATTTAAAATACTGTCTCCCTGGTGAACAAAAGAAGCTGAGAAATGTATGTTTAATAAAAAAAAAAAAACTTTGCATTTCTTAGTATGGATATAGGCTGTACCTTGTAGAAACAAACGTAGGATATAAGAACAATACGTAAAATCAATAAGCTTCCCTGTCCACCAGCATTGATCAAGTAGAAACTGTATAAGAGAAAAAAAGAGGCCCTTTCACAATTGCAGCAAAATCATGCAATGCCTCATAATAAACCTATGATGATTTACTTACTGAAGGGCATAAGAGGACTTAAATAAATTGAAAGCTATATCGAAAGCTATACCTTTTCCATTAATTAAACAAATTTGGTATTCTATGAAATTTCTATTAAAGAAATTCAATATTATAAATATATCAATTTTCCTCAAATTAGTGTAGCAATTGAATGCTACCCCAGGAAAAATCTACGTAAGAATTAAAAAATATCTAAGACTATAGAGAAAAATTGACTTTGATTATAAAAATTCCAAACACAGAAAAAAGTAGAAAGACAATGAAAAAACAAGTAACCATTACCTGGACTCAACAATTCTTACTGCTTTGCCATAGATGCTGCATAGATAGATGGACAGGCAGACAGAAGGTGATATAGGGTACACATTTACTGAACCATTTAAAAGGGTTACACTCTTAACACTTAATCCATAAATTCTTCAGTATGCATCTTACTGGATGTATTAGATAGTTTGGGTGCTATAACAAATACCACAGACTGGGTGGTTTAAACAATAGACATTTATTTCTCATATTTCCAGAAATATTCCAGCTGGAATCTGTCCCCTGTGGACAGATACTCAAGAAAAAGATAATGGCAGGAGCAAGGAGAAGCTGAGCCCCGTTTGGATAAAAGATAAAGAAAGCACATATTTCTCATTCTTGAGGTCAAGGACACCTCCCTGACTAAACATGCGCAGAAAGGCTCCTTGGGGGTCAAGGTGTGGGGGTGGGGGCGCCACCACATAATAGGTGGTGTCAGCCTCCTCATAGGCTTCTGTACTGGAATCCATCTTGGCAAAAAGATATGCATGCATGTCAGGCAGGGGCCTAGGACATGTCCCTGTGGAAAAGAAATGAGATAATTGGCCAAAGGTAAAAAAAGACCTGGAAGAACTGCCCTATATAAGTGATGTGAATCACCTCTCTGGTGCACTCATACTCATTAGGGAGGACTCCCACACCCCTTCTCTCAGGGTGTCTATATCTGCCTTGCTTCTGTCTAAAACAAACTGTTTCTCTGTGTGCTCTCCCACTTGTTGTGCTGTGTCTCGAATAATAAACTTTGTACCTGTTTTTACAGTTTTTGCCTCCTTGAGAAATTCATTTTTCAACAGGGGCAAGAGCCAGGGCAACTTTGTTTCTAGCCTCTAGCCCCTGGTGGGCTGGTGGCTAGGATTTCTGGTTTTCACCCAGGCTACCCAGGTTCAATTCCTGGGCAGGGAACTAAGATCTCATTTCAAGCCACTGCTCACTGCTATCTCCTCGAGATCAAAGGTGCTGGTGGATTCGATTGCTGGTGATGACTCTCTTCCTGGTTTGCAGACAGCCATCTTCTAGATGTGTCCTCACTTTCTTCCTCTTCTTACAAGGGGGGGGGGTGCTAACCACCACATGAGGGCCACACCCTCTTGACCTCATCTAAATGAGGTCAAGTAAATGTAATTACTTCCCAAAGGCCCCATCTCCTAACACCATCACACTGGGGGTTAGGATTTCAAAAGATGAATTTTGAGGAGACACAATTCAGTCCATACCACCAGAATAAGACCATTCTCCTACATAACCATATTATTATTATCATACCCCAAACACACAACAATATTTTCCTAATATCACCTAGTGCCCAATCCATATACAGATGCCTCCAGTTGTCCTAAACATGTCATTTACAGCTGGAGAGTATATGCATTGCATTTGGTTGTTATGCTTCTTAAGGCTCTTTTCATTTACCACAGATCCCCTCACTTAGTAGACTCCAGTTTTTTCCCCCAGCATTTGCTTGTTGAAGAAACAGTTTGTAGAAGGTCCCACATTCAGGATTTGTCAGATTGTTTCCTTATAAGTCATTTAACTTCTTCCTCTACCCCCTATATTTCCTGTAAACTGAAATTAGATCTCAAAACTTGATTAGATTCAGGGTAAACATTTTTGGCTCTAATACTTTATTGGTGATGCTGTGTTCATCAAGAGGCACATCATCTCTTTTTGTCTCAGTCTTAGAGAGGCAACATTTAACATTTGGCTTAAAGTGGTGATAGTATTATAAAAATATTTTTGGAAAAGAAAAACTGTAAGGAGGAACTAATCCCATTGGACACCAAACCATAGTATAAAGCTACAGTAATCTAAATAGTGTGCATAGACACAGAAATAGACAAAAAAGATCAATAAAAAAGAACAGAGATTAGAATCAGGCCACAGTATATATGAAAACTATACATACAAAAGGGTAGCATTTCAAATCACTGGAGAAAAGATGGACTATATGATAAAAAATGTTGGGGGAAAAAATAGATGCCTACTTTATCCTACTCCTCCAAATAAAATCCAGGTGGATTAAAGACCTAAATATAATAACATCTCTAAAAATATAGAAAATAAAGAATACTTTTAAAATATTGGGATGGGACAAACAAGATACAACATCTAGAAGCCTTAAAAAGATTGGTAAAATTGATTTGACATTAAAACACAAAACTTTTGTAGCAACATGAAGAGAGTAATATGACAAAGAATAGACAGGTAATATCAACCAAAATTGAAGGGATGATATCCATAATATATAAATATTCCCACCAATTTAAAAGAAAGTGAAAACAAACAGAGAAACGAGCAAAGGACATAAATAAGAAATTCTTAGAAAATATACTGTAAACATCCAATAAGCACTTTTATAATATGCTTAGCTTCACTAGCGATCAGGGAAATGCAATGAAAATAACTGATATCATTTTTATCCTCAAACTTAAAAATACTAATTATATCCAGTGATTCAGGGTGTGGGTGTAGGGAAACACCCAAAATATTGTTGGTATCTATTAAATTCTAAAAGTGAATACCTTTTGATTCAGCAATTCCGTCTCCTGTGGATATACATATGTTAGAATATTCATCGCAGCACTGTTTGTAATAGCACCTCACCCAACACAACCTAAGTGTCTATCTATAGGAATATAAATATGGAAAACACACAGGGAAGCCTATGCAGCCATCAGAGTGGATGAAATTGGCCATAAGGACTGACATAATTTTCAAGACGCAGTATTAAGTGAAAAAAATAAGTTCACAGAACAATATGCACAGTATAAACCAATTTATTTTTACAAATCTTTAAAATCTAAATATAGACTGTTAAAGGTGGTTATCTATGAAGGTAGGATTGAGGTGTGAAGGAGAACTTTCATATATATATGTACATATATATACATACATATATATATTTCTGCTTTTCATTTAAATTAAAAAAAAATACAACCACATGTTCATGCATTATTTGGTCATATGCTATAAAATCAAAGAGAAAGAAAAACTCCTTACTAAAAAATCTTTGAGGTAAAAAGCCACTATCACAAAATAAGACCTAGATTTAAGAAGCTAATAATGAGCATGTATGTTCATTCAGTCTTGGTAGAAGTGTTTAGTTAAGGAGCACATGAATGTGCTAATCTTCATGTATCATTTTCCATTTTTTCCAAATTACTAAATTCCACTCTACTGACATACTGAATATTTGACAGTATGTCAAAGGCATGTCAGCGTGTTTTGAAAGGTAATGTGAGAGAGTTTGGTACTGCTCACTCAGCCCCCTAGGCACAGAGCTCTTTGGCTTTGCGGTGAAAGCATCCTCAGTCATACTTGATCACAAGACTCAAAATAACCAGAATTCTCCTCATTCTCTACCCCACCTCCACCCCAGCATTCCATTATTATTACTATTATTATTATTATTTGGTGGGAAGAAGCGTACATGACCAAAAAGTCCAAATTACCATCAGGAATATTGTTTTAAAAATCCACAATGTTATAGTCTGATCTGAGGTCCAAAAAATTAATCAAAATTTACAATATTTACACAACTATAGAGGTTATTCAATTTCAGAAACCTACCTACAAGGAAAGATCCCTTTAAACTCTGTTCTCAACCTGTGATGAATGACACTGGCCCCAAGAAAGAGCCATGGGTTTTCAAACCAAACTCACAGCAGGAGGTGGGTGGGATGACTGCCTTGACCTGTCAAATGAGGGATTTCTCACCAATAAAATAAGAACAATACCATCAAACAGGGCATTTGTGTGAAGCCCTTAGCACTGTGGCCAGCATGTGGTGGTAGCTCTCTCTCTATATATTCATTTTCTTCCTTTTTTGCAGTTCTAAGAGATTTTCAGTCTCAGGGTCGGGAACATAGGGGATTTCAGATTAACACTGAGTTTACCAGAATAACCAATGAAATAAAACCAACTCTTCTTAAATATGCTGTGAAGATTTTAGTGTGTTTTCCCATATGCCTGCTACCTAAACCCTCTAGTTTTTATGGAAATTTGACCTTAAACAAATTATCTTCACATAATTAAAGCTATAATTAACTGATTCTGATATTTATATTATCATTTGAAACTTTAGCATCATATATATACCCACCAGTTTTTACTAATTTTAGGGCAAGATTTAAATTCTTCAGAATATGAGTTATCTAAAATGTATAAGAAAATGTTCCATAATTGTTTTCCTTTCAGGGTCAATTTACCTAGTAGAAAGGACTATTTTAAAGAACCCCTCCCTTCCCTTTTAAGCTTTTCACTGTGCTGCCCATGATGTTGAGGAAACAACCAGAAAGACAATCAGAATCCTGGAGAGTGTCTGGATTCTGGGCCCAGGGCTGCCAATGCCACTTAGGTGGGTCCCCATGTCCTGACTGTAAAAGAACAGCCTTGCACCAAATATTGTCTAAGGTGCTTTCAAGCTCTAAAATTCTATGATCAATGGCCAATCTGAACAACAAACTAGCCAACCCACCAAGCAAACTAAACTACACTTCCTGTGGCCAAATTCTCAGAGCCCAGGAGCCCAGAGGTCAGCTTATTGAACAGTGGGAAGAGTCAATTTGTTCAAATGACGTGCTACACACAAAACAAGTATCAGTAAGAAATAGCACTTTTCTGCCACTATGTAAATACGACCTAAAAACAAAATATAAATAAGGTTTTAAACTTCAATATGTATACTTAGCATATGGACTACCTATTCCCCAAAATGGAAGATATTTATGCATAATTTCAAAGTGTAATCATATAACTTCTCTCCTAATGTTATACTAACAAAACCATAAAATTTTAATGTTTTTAAAATGTGAAAATACTTAACAGTATAGTTATCTGTATTTATAACACTTTTTCTTTTATTTAAATCATATACATTTCATTAGAATTTCTAGCCCAAACATTGTATTTGAAGGTGAGAGAAAACAAACTGATATAGGTGAACTTCTTGGCACTTTAGTCTCAGTCTGACATTTAGATAAGTCACTCTCAAACAAATACAATGTCAAAGCGTACATGAATTTCTTTAATCTAAGGAGCCAAGTGGACAACATCCAAGTATTATCTATTCAAAACAAGACCTACTCAGTGTTAACTACATTTATTTTGATCATTTTGCAGTATATACAGATATCAAATCACTATGTTATACAACTGAAACTAATATAATGTTATATGCGAATTATACCTCAACACAACAAAACAAAAACCAAGACCTACTCTTGTAAAATGCCAGATAGTCCAGGAAATGGCAGCCTTTCTACCGCTGAGCCTCTAGGCCAGTGTGAAAGGCCTCCTCTTCTCGGTCAGAACAGAGGACCTGGGATGGGTAGGTTTCTGCTTACCTAGACTCATTTGCACAGTACTTCACAGCCTCCCAAGTCTCTTGCTTCTTTGCTGCCCTTACAGACAACACGTAGGCCATTTTTAATTTAAGGCCTTCACTGACTGATTTCCTTATGGGAAATGGGAAGACTGAACACGATTACTAAATTTCTGGTCTAAGTGTCAGATCTCTAGCTCCAGACTGTTCAAATGCCAGTGTCATGCAGAGCCCTCTATCCCCCAGCCCCCATTCCTCCTTAATTAGTAGTACTTAAGGTAAAGGGCTTCAATAATAGAAGTCAAACACCCTCCCGCCCCACCCAGGTACTCCATCAAAATGTGCATTTCTGAGAGGCTTCCTGGAGGACTGACTCAAATTCATCTTTTTCTTCTAGAGGTTGGCAGTAACTGCGGAACTGCAGGGTAAAACGTTAAAATACTGGTGAAAAATTAGGAAGAGCTTCCAAGATGTAGAAATTTGGGGTATGAAATCTAAATACTGCCCTCCAGTCTTAACACCCTTTTCTATGCCACCATGGAAACTCATTTAAAAGCCTTCCAAAATGACAGTTTTGGTGAAGTTCTAGAAAGATCAGGCATTATTTTAACCCAGTAGAAAAAAAAAAAGAAATATGACTACACAGTTTGCAAGATAAAAGTTAAAGGATTAAATTCGCCACTTGCTTCAATATTTCAATAATTGGACCTGTCGATACCTTAGGTAAGAAAAACATAGCAACTGCTGTATAAAACTACTGAGTCAATTCGGGCACAGGATTCCGATATGAAGAACTTAGAGGTGCAAACCTTTACAGTATATCGTGTTTCCACGGTATTTTATTGACTCCTTAAGAAGCCCTTGCTTGGTCTATTTGAATCCTGGGCATAGGTCAATAAAAAGACTGTAGCTGATTTAGATAGTTCCTAAGTTCTGACATCAACTCTACCTTAAGTCTATATAACAGCAGACAATTTAAGAAGTCCATGTTTCTTCCAAGCCAGCAGCCATGGCAAGAGTCCCTTTCACTTGGCGCTATTACAGGAAAAAACAAGAAATACTTAAAAATATATACAGGCCAAAGAACTGGAGTTAAGTTACTACGGTGGGGCTGTGTAAAGCTTTGGTGACTCACTAAATGAAGTTGTGAACTGGGGTCTTGGCACTCGGGGAACACAAAAGAAACAGAAAAGTTGGGGGTCTTGCGTAAGGCGGCGAGCACACCTTTATCTTTGATTGGCGGAATCACTCAGACTTTTCTTTATGGCGTCACCGGCTACCTGCCTGTAGAAAAGCTCCGTCTCTGTGACGTCACGCCTCACTGACCAATGAAGGCCTCAGTCTGCGGGCCCCGAGGAGGGTTGTGGGCCCTTTTTTTGTGAATGAAGCTTCACGGACCAGCCCTCCGCGGCCCGCTGTGCTCGGGCGCCTCGGCGGCAGCGTCCGCGGCTGCGGTGGGCGCGCACGGTTACTTCGGGTAGTCCCAGCCGCCGGCGGCAGCACCGTCGCCTCTGCCACGCCAGCGGGCTGCAGGCACCTGGGGGCGGGCTGGGGGTCGCCGGCTGCGGCAGGAGGCGCTGTAGCGAGGGCTGTGGCGCGGGTCCCGCGGGGGCCGCAGGAGGGAGCGGGACAGCCGCGGTGGGCCAGGCCCCTCATCCGGCTCCTGCGCGGCCACCTCCCGCCGGGCTCCGCCGGCGCCTGCAGTCGGCGTAGCGCCGCTCCGCGCCCGCAGCCCCGCGCGCGGGGCCAGCGGGGGCTTCGGCGGGCTAGCGGGCGCGCGAGGCCATGGTCGTGGTCCCCTGACGGGCCGCGGCCGCCTCCATGAAGCGGAAGAGCGAGCGGCGGCCGACCTGGGCCGCCGCGCCCCCCTGCTCGCGGCAGTGCTCGTCGTCCTCGCTGGGAATGAAGAGCCGCAGGTCGACGTCGCAGGAACTGCACCACCTGGACCGGCAGGACGACCTGTACCTGGACATCACCGGTGAGCCGGCGAGCGAGCGCATGGCGGGGCACCCCGGACACGCGGCACCCGGCGCGGGGGTCCTAGCCCACCCACCCGGGGCAGTAGAGGCGCCTCCCCGGGCCAGACTGACACGCCTCCACCCCCACCCCCATAAAAGCCCGATCCGGCCACACCCCCTTCAGGATCCGGGCCCTGGGAGCGCCCCCCTACCCCGAGTTTTCTTCTGCGTTTGTTGCAAGCTGTAACTTTATCCGTTTTGCACCCTCCTACCCCAGCAAGATGGCCCCAGGGGTCACCTTTCTAAATTGCGGGCGTCTTCTCGGCGCCTCGGGATTTTCCTAAATTCGAGTTGATACCGCCTCCCGGGTTGCAAGCTCGGTTGGCCCTTAAGGAGTATGAACCTTCGAATCACTCCAAAGGATTCCCCGAGCGCGCCGAACACGCTGGCGCGGGAGCTGCAGTGTTTATTTGGCGTTTGCCAAACCTCCGCTGCTCTGTGGGAAATGGAGTCCCTCCCGCCTGGGGCGGCGTTCCCCGGCCCGGCGCGGAAGCCAGGTCCTTGCCCTGGTCCTCATTGCCCTCGCTCCCTCCCCAGCGCGCGTACGAGCACGCCCCAGACCTCCTAGGGATAGTTCCCCTGCCTTGCTTATGGAATGTCACTTAGATGGCATTTGAACTGGTCAGCTTGATGAATGTCCAGAGTTGTCACTTTTGAGAAATCACAGGTAGAAAAGCAGCCGTTTGATAACTGCTTTATTATTAGTGCCTACCTATTCTACAATTCTTGAAGACTTTATAAATCCAATTTGGGAGCCGTTGGGTTTGCCAGGATTGACACTGAAGCGTGTGAAGGCATTAAATGAGATGATGTTTGTGGAAATGCTTTGTCTACAATTTTGAGGGATTTTTCAGTCTGTTTTCTGTGGCGCAGAATGTGTAAACCTCGGTGTGTTGGATTTTTATAAACTGTTTCCCGCCCATTGATAAACCAGGTAAGCTGGAGTGGTCAGACATTAATTAAGAAGATGCTCAAACACAGAAATTTAGTAGAAATTATTTTCTAGGTCGATGGACAGTTGTTTTGAAACTAAGGTCCATTTCACAGAAAGTTGATAGTAGAGTGGAAGGTATCTCGGCGTTGAGTGAACGGACCTTGGCGACAGAGGAGGTAGGCAGGAAGGGGTTGCCTTAAGTACCTGTCTCCAGCTTGCATCTGCCCAGGTCCACCGTAGCGCCTGCCGCTTTAGGAGGTGAAGCCCACTTGATGAGGCTGAGACCAGGTCCCACCACGTTTTGCGCTACCGGGGAGATGGCCCCGCAGAGGAGGGCCGCGGGTGCAGGACCCACACAGGCCTTAGGCCTTGTTATGTATACCTCTTCGAAGGACCTTGTTGAATAGCATTTAATTTGGGGGCAAGTAACACACTTACTTGGTACAGAATTCTTAATTACAAAGGTAAAGAGGAGTATTATATATAGTGAAAAGTTGGTCTCAGCCACCGGGTGTTTTTCCCCAGAGGCAACTTATGTTCCTAGTTTCTTGTGAATCCTAACAGAAATGGACTGCATGGTTACACGTTACATTCTCTACCGTAAGCAAGTACGCAAGCACGGCAGCATACAATACGTTGTTTTGCACATTGTTTTCACAGTATTTCTTAGCAGAAAGATTGTTCTGTATTAGTACTTGCAGAACTGCCTCATTTGGTTTTAATTACTGCTTCTGCCAAAATAGATAAGGTTTTAAAGTATAAGACCATAAAATGGTATATGTGGACTTAAATGTATATGTTTTATGACTTGTTTATATATATGTGTATGTTTTATGACTTGTTTAGACAGTTCCCTATTGGAGACACTTGTCTCCAATCAAAAAGGAAGTGTCTGACAGCAAAGTCGTTGGGGTAAATCTTCCTTTTTTATGGAGAAAAAGATGCAATGTGGCTGGCTTTCCTGAGGTAGTGATCAATGAATTTATTTCAGAAAACATCACCAAGCAGAATATTGAGGAAATAGTTGGTGCACTATATAAAATCATAATACTCTTATTTAGATGACGAGCCCAGATAATGGAAGGGTCCAATCTCAGTGTAAGATCACTCCAGGGGAGTTAAGGAAATCAACTTCCCCTACGATTTCTCCAGATGTCCCTTAGTGACAGTCTTGTATTCCTGGGAATAATGATACTTAATCAGTTTGATTGGGTGTGATATACAAGACAAAGTAACTTTGGATGCAAGGTGGGGATTTCTTTTTACTGGGCTTGTAGGAAACGCTTGAGGCCTCATCCTCAGCAAATGGCAACCTGGCACCATCCTTCCCAACTTGGTTTTCCCTCAGTTATTGTTTTCTAACAGCAGTGCATGCACATTTTAAATATCAAACATTACTAAAGGAGATATATAAATATAGTTAGTCCCCCTCGCCTGGTAATATTTTCTTTCCCTTCAGTTTTCTACTCATATTCAAGTTTCTACAAATTGTGCCGTACCAGTAAGAGTGGTCCTCTTTTTAATGGCTGCATGTTGTTGCATTGTATGGCTGAATTGTGATTTATTTAATGCTAATAAATAAATGGTTATTTGGGGGTTTTCCAATCCCTACTGCAAATGGCTGCAGTAGCATCAGTGTACATGTCTACCTACATGTGTGACTGTGTAAATTTGAAGTGAAGAGGCCAGGCCAAAGTATATATAGGTTTATCCATTTGTGAGTGGGCTTTTGGGGCAATTATGAATAATGCTGCTATGAACGTTCATGTACAAGTTTTTGGGTATATACTAAGGAGTTGAATTCCCTTGGGTATATAACTAGGAGTAGAACTGCTGGATCACATGGTAACTGCCAGGCTTTTTTCCAAAGCAGCTGTACCACCAGCATTCTCACTAGCAATGTATGGATTATTCCACATCCTCACCAACACTTGTTATAAGATTGTGAAGATTCTTTCCCAGTGGGGTTGGTTTGTAAACATTATTACTTCTGCCCACTCTGCCTTTAAATACATTACTTTTTAATTTTTTTAAACTTTGGTCCCTTCACATTTTTATTACAGTCTATTTTATCTATAGGTTGAATTCCCATAGATCCCAGGGTATTTCATGTGTGTACATTTAACATAGGAGGCTTAATTCCTATTTTTGTTCCTCTCTCTTTTGTAACGTGGCCACTGTTTATTGTCTATCCTGCCACCCCGATATACTAGACACTACTCTTTCTAGGAACAGACTGACCCAGGTTTTATTCCTAAGCAGACCCCATCAACCTCTCATTGAGCATTCATTCAGTTCTTGCCATATGCAATGACATGGAATTTTACCTGTATTCCTGGTGCAGTTCCAGTGCACCATGTGAAAGAAAGGTTATAAATACAGTATAAATTGTATATGTTAATGCTAAAGAGATAACTGAGTAAAGACAAGATCCTAACGAGTTATCAGTCAGGAAGCAGGGGGAAGAAGGGAAGTGAGGAGGGCTTTCAGTTGGATTTGGAACTACTAGGTATCTAGATGAGAGAAATACCAAGGGAGAAAATGTTGGACACAGTCAGGTTTTGTTATAGTTGTTTGTTTGGTTTTGGGGTTTTTTTTGGCCATGCGGCTTGTGGGATCTTAGTTCCCCAACCTGGGCCCTTGGCAATGAAAGAGTGGAGTCCTAACCACTGGACCACCAGGAAATTCCCCACAGTCAGGTTTTTGATTTTCCTATGAACCTCCTTGCGGCCAGACGTCTGAATCTTTTTGATCTCTATACATTCCTGTCCCTTAAATAGGGCCCTCTGTAAATGACATTGTACATTTTCATTTCCTCTTTATTAATATAGAAAAAAAATTAAAGGCTATAACATTACTGCATAATCCGTGTTTGATAATTTATAGGATTTAATAGTTGGTACAGAAGTTCAATTTATTTTACTTTTTTTTGTTTTTTAAATTTCTGACTAGTAACAAAAATTGTCAATAACTGCTGGCTTAAAAAATGTTCTTGGGGCTTCCCTGGTGGCGCAGTGGTTGAGAGTCCGCCTGCCAATGCAGGGGACACGGGTTCGTGCCCCGGTTCGGTTCGGGAAGATCCCACATGCCGCGGAGCGGCTGGGCCCGTGAGCCATGGCCGCTGAGCCTGCGCGTCCGGAGCCTGTGCTCTGCAACGGGAGAGGCCACAACAGTGAGAAGCCCGTGTACCACACACAAAAAAAAATGTTCTTGGTGGTATGTCTTAAATTGAAAAATACTTTTTTTCAGTGTCTGCCATTATATTCTACCTTTTAAAGAGTGTCTATATTATAACAGTAAATAATTTTATTGGAGAAGCTCTAATTGAGGTCAGGATTGTTATTTAAAAGCATTGATTAATGGTGTATTGGATACTCATCAAATAAAATTAAACAGATACAGCACTACTCCTCCCCCCTTCTTTTTAGGATTTTAAAAATCATGCTAGACATCATTAGACAGGGAAAATTTATTCATTAATTGAAGTATTTTTTGAATGCTTACTATGTAAAGTAGTCATGCGTATTCATTGTTTGCAGTGATAGAAATATATTTTTCTTGATAGAAAAGGAATGCTGTTAACCTGGGGCACTGATTCAAGGAGGAAATAAATTAATTTTTCTTCAACAGTTTCATGTAGTCGATTATTGAGCTTCAGTAACTGAAACTCATCAAAGTCTATAGTGTTCATTTTTCTTCTTACTTACGACTTATGTCTATACTTACTGTCTGCATAATGTGAATTTATTTTCTTGATTTATGTGCTTGCTTAATTCTTCAACATCTTTACTTCTGATGGTATCATGTTAGTCATCTGCTTTGAGTCTCATTCCTTAGGCACCAATAAAAAGGCAAAAACAACACAGTTTCAGTGTTGCTGCCACATAACGAGTGGGCATAAAGATGAAGGGGAGGTGGAATAACTGGGTTACAGAGATAGTTTTTTTTTTTTTTTTTTTTTTTTAATATTTCTTTATTTATTTGGCTGCACTGGGCTTAGTTGCAGCATGTGGGATCCTCATTGAGGCATGTGGGATCTAGTTCCCTGACCAGGGATTGAACCTGGGCCCCCTGCATTGGGAGTGCGGAGTCTTAACCACTGGAGCACCAGGGAAGTCCCACAGAGATGGTATTAATGCCAGGAGTTGACAGCACAAATTAACTGCGCTGTGCCTTAGAATGGGAATGAATTTCTCCAAATTTTGTTGGGGTTGGGGAGTGCTGGAATGAAACCACTTTGTGGATTTTTAGGATGGGAGGAAGGCACTGGCACATACCAATGACATTTCTTGGAAATTTCTGAGATAGTCTCTGGGGAACTCTGAATTGATGGACCTGGTATTTTTTGAAAGAATTCCCCTAGGAATTTCACAGTTGTCCATTTTTCCCTGTGAAGAAGCCAAGACCAGAGATAAGTAATTTTGCAAATTTGTAAAATAAGTTTGCAAACTGCAAATTAATGCAGTTTCTTTTTGGGAAAGTCATGATCACTGCCTTTTATTCTTTCTGACAGATAAAGCTGCTTCACAGTTATACATAAGTGATTTCTTGAACATCTACTAGTTAGTCCTTTGCTACTTTGGCTAGTAGATGATGTCATAGTAGATGCTCCATAAGTAGTATCTATGAAGTTGAATTTAGAGAGATGAATAATTATCTAGTGAATTTGGAAAAATGAGCAAACTAAGTACACAATTCAGGTCTTTCAGAGCTCATGCTATTTTCCAAGTTGACCATCATTTACACCCCTGATCTTCCAGATATTTCATTCCTTCAGCAAACATGTAATGAATATCTATTCTGCCAGCCTGTTTTTTTTTCCCCCTTCAAGTGCATAAAATAGGTCAGTGCTGGAGATAGTCCCTCCTCTCATGGAGGTTAAGTTCTCTGCTTTATTTGAGAAAATATAAAACTTGGAGGGTTTGAAGGAGAACTAGCCTGAAGAGGAACCATATCTTGGTTGAAATCTTTGGGGAAGAAAAACTTCGATGGTAGAGTTTTTGAAGAGCTAATTCTGGTAGTTAGGCTCGAGGACACCAGGGAAAGCTGGTGTCACCCCACACGGGCTGAACACAGCCAGATTTAATAACCTTTTGGAGCCTGGATTCTTTCATCTGTATAAAAATAAAAAGTCTGCAGAGTTGTTGGGAGGATGAAATGAAGGGGATGCATGTTAAGTGCCTGGCTTGGTGCCTCGCTGACAACCGGGGCGCCATAAATGGTCTCTGGTATTACAAGTGTGCCAGCAGTGGGCAAGGCCGGGGGGTACAGAGGGCACACTGAAACAGTCATCATGGTTGGGAGGGTTTCAGGCTCAGAAGCAAACATTTCCCCCATACGTGTACTTGCACAAAAGGTTCGGTGAATCAAAACAGTGAAAATGGGACTTCCCTGGTGGCGCAGTGGTTGAGAGTCCGCCTGCCGATGCAGGGGACACGGGTTTGTGCCCCGGTCCAGGAAGATCCCACATGCCGCGGAGTGGCTGGACCCGTGAGCCATGGCCGCTGAGCCTGCGCGTCCAGAGCCAGTGCTCCAAAACGGGAGAGGCCACAACTGTGAGAGGCCCGCGTCCCGCAAAAAAAAAAAAAAAAAACAGTGAAAATGCAGTGTGTTCCTCTCCCTGCTCCTGAATGTAATCTTAAGGGCAGAAACGCTGCAGATGAGGCTGGCTCAGTATTTGTCGGAGACGTGGAGGAGGTTTGGCGCCGTGTTGATCTTTCTGCCTTGGGAAAAACGTTACAGTTTCACTTTAAAGATTTCTTGTAAGAGGAAGAATAAACCAAAACTCTTCGGAGGCTGTTGTTACATGCTTTTATTATACTGAAGAGTTTGTATGTTGCCTACTATTAAATTGCAGCTGTTTATGGGGGGTGGTTCTTAATAAAAGTGCAAAGTCCTCATGGGAGAGCCTCAGGTAGAAGGTTATTTTTTAAAAGTGTGTTATTTACTGATAAAATACAAATTTTTCAGAGTGGCTAGCTTAAAGCATGACTCTGCCCTAGTACATCCGTTTTAAAAGAGTATTTCACAGATCCAAAAGCTTTGATACTGGTGGTGCATATTATTGGCAGACAGGGTGTTTCTTTGTTTTGGGTAAAACTAATTATCTTTCAAAAGGCCTTTCTAATGTTTAATGTGTGGCACAGAGACCCAATTTATTTGGAAGGGGTGGGAGTTAGAAAATAAGATAAATAAGTAATGATATCTTTAAATCTATTTTTTTAAATTACACTGGGAAAAAATAATTTTAGTAGCTAGTATTTTGTTTTTCTTCCCGTCCTAGCTACAGAATATTTTTATTTTAATCTTAGTAAGTCCTTTAAGGTCCTTCACATTAAAATTACTTTTATAATTGTCTTTAAAAAGAAATGAAAACATGGGTAGATTAGTTTATCTGAGTATTTAAAAGCCAGTCCTCACTTAGCTCAGGTACCATTATGAGTGAGGTAAGTAGGTCCAGGGGTTACTCTGGGCCAAAAGTGGAGAGATTGTATGGAGACAAAGAAAGTGGTGCAACAGGAGCTAACCAACTTTCAAATACTGTTTCTTTACATTTTTTGATTTTTGGCTTCTAAGGTTGGTTAGTCACTTAATTTGTAGAAGTGCTGACTACCATATTAGCCAGAGATTACCTTAGAAAACAATTTCAAAAATAAAATTGATTTTAACTTCTGAAACACAAGGTTTTTTAACTCTAATTTGTACATCTCATCTGAATTCTCTAGTTTATTTGAAAGTTTTACGCCCTTCTCTCTCTCTCTTTTTTTCTATAGCTTTTCATGGATACTGCTCCAACAAAGGTATTCAGATCATTGACTCTACTTTGCAGTTCTTTGATGATTTTAAAACTGTAGATTTAATCTGTTGTGATTCTTGGTTCCGTCTCTTCCTGTTTGCTTGTCTTAATTTTAGTCTTAGGTAGCAGTTTTAGTTTTCTATAACTGTAGAGTATCTTTCATATGTTTACGACTTAAGTTGAAATCTGTCTTTATATGAAAAGTTCTGTTGGTTTCTGTGTACAGGTAATGCTGGAAGTAGTTTCTGTGATATTTTATGGGGTTAATTATGAATGCTATGTTTTGGATGGTGGATATTTTTGGTAATACTAAAATTTTATTTTAATTAAATCTCATTTTTGTAAGCGCTTGCTGAAAGGATACTTAGAATGAGTTGTTATGATAGCTGTTCTTGATTTTTCCCCTCCCAGGTTACTTTAGTTATTTCTAGGCATTTCTTTGCTTAGTGGACAGGCATATATCTCACTTACTGTGTTTGATAAGAGGGATATCTCATGAAATGCCAACCTGAACTTTGGGAACAAGGGGAGTTCTTTTGTATCCTATTAAAACAATTTTTAAAAAAATATTCTGATTCCCTTTGATTTTCAGGTTCCTCAACCAAGGCCATTTACCAAAAGAACAAATCTGAATGGCCCCATATACTTACTATTTTCAATTGAAAATTTTCTGACTTTATCCTCTTCATCTTTTATTCAGCTCCTTTAATTCTTAGTATCATTTATATTCTAGAGGAGCAATTCTCTTAAGAGTCCTTTATTCACCAGTCAGTTCAAAGATTTGGTCCCATTTTCTTTGAGTCTGAAGAGCTGAGGAAGCTAGGCAGGGTAAATTCATTCTAATTGCTTAATATCGCATATTGATTTCATTTCTCAGGTAGTTTACTTTTATACCATTAAAATTTGGTCGACAGTGCACTTTTCACAAAAGAAAAAACATCTTGTTCCTGATGTCAGTGATATTTGTTGTTCCTTCAAGTTCTAATTGGACAGTAAAATTACTTTCTTGGCACTGCTGTGCAGTTTATGACATTGATCTTTTTATACCCAATCTGTAATGCTATAATATTATAGATTATGAATTCTGCAGCGTCCTCTAGTTTAGGACCATCTCAGCTGAATCATTCTCTGCATTTTGCTCATTTATGCTCATTTGTATTCGTATGAATTGTGCTGTGGAATTTATTCAACAAATATTTATTGAGCAACTACTTTGAACAAGGCAGTGGGCCAAGTATTACTGAGGAAGGGAGGAGGGGATATGAAGATTTAATAACAACATGCTCATTATCACTGAAAGATTGAGAAGGCATACACTCTTAAGTCATCATCTCAATGAAGACAGGCAGTGAAGGAATCAGTCATTATGTGATTTTGCTCTCTTAATTCAAACAGTGTCAGTTTGAGAGAAATTTGTGATGGAAATGTTACTTGATAATTCCTACACAAAGTGAATTATTTTTTTCAATATGTGGTCAAAATGATCTGTCTTATGGTGTCGTGTGTGTGTGTGTGTGTGTGTTTTAACCTTTAAAAGAAATGAGAAAAAGCTTCATTTTGGTATATAACTAATCATATATATGTATGATATGAATATATGCATATAGTTAATAATATCCTGAAAACTATATCTCTACTAACACAGAGCCAAAGTGAAAGGTCTGAATTCCAATTAATTCTGTATCACTAATTTGAATGTTAAAGTATCCCACAGGGCATAACTTAAAATGAGATACTTCGTTTTATTTTTAAGAATACCTTATTTATTGGTAAGAAGTAATTATAGAGCACCTTTTAAGTTGAGTATTGCTTTTTAAATTGGAGGCACTAAAGATGGCTAAATATTTTAAGAACTATATTTGGTATGTGTGACTTTTAAACTGAAAAGCATTCTGATTTTCACATTCTTTTATAGGTGCTGAGGAAGAATTGCTTTGACACGAATGTGTAGCAGAATTAACATTATGGTTTTACATTTTTGGGAGCTGTTCTCAATCTGCTCTTAGAATTTTTTTATTGTACTGCTATCATTAGATATCTTTTTGGAAGCACCTAATACATGAAACAAGCATCTTAACATTCATTTACTTCCTTTTTTACAGTGTACTGTCAAAAAAGCTTAGAATTTAGCTAACAAACACAACTGAGGTTGGGATTTTAACTCCACTATTATATTCTAATTTCAAACTATTGTGACTAAAAGGGCTTGAAGTAAAAATCCACTCAGGATATGTTTGAGTGCGTATTATAGTCTCATCCTTGCAATGGGTGCTGCAAGAGCTGCGATAGAGATTTCATAGTCGACCCCAGATCTCTGGGAAGTGACACTAGTACATGGAACTGGGTGATATTTATATATCTTCTGTATCACATAGAGGAACTTATCTGTGAATGTCATGGACACTCAAAGATAGATGCCTCTGAATGAATGTGATCCTTGGAAAGGAGGCTTGAGCTATGTTTTAAAAGATTCTCGTATTTTCCACTGCAGAACCAGCAGGAACTGTTCTTGATCACAGTAACACAGTAGTCTCTGCTTTCTCCTTCCTCCTGACAATACCATTGGTACTACTGTGGTGGCATTTGTATGTGTGTAGGGTGATTGCTGGGATTGGGGATAGACTCTATCCCAGCATGGGATATCCCCACTCCCCGACCTGTCCTGCTCTTGTATTCAGCAGTTAACCTGAATTAAATAATAACTTTGCTCCAAAATGGAAAAATACTTTATTTAGTGAAATCTCTCTTACTCAAGAGGGCAGGAAAAGGAAGATAAACCTTAAAACATTCTTTATTTAATAGGACCTATTCAGATTATTTTGAACAAATACATTTTTAGAGGCTAAATTTGTGGATTCAGAAGACAATCATTTCCAGGTACAGTGCTAAAGGAATTTTTTTTTTTCTTGTGGAACACTTGAGAATTTCCAAAATAAAAATGTTGGCTATTCCAAAGGCTAAGCAATAAACTTGGATTTTTTAAAAAAATCCATGCTTTGGTTTAAGGGCTGTATTTTAAAATGATTTCAGAAAACAAGTATTATTCTAATATGGAGATTTATGAAAAGGATTAATAAATTTTGTTTTATGCCACAAAAGCAATTTTTAAATAATGCCAATTTCTTTTGTGTACCTTTTACACACCCCATTTAACATAACCATATGCAGTGCTGCTTTGTTGTAATTATATTGTCTTCAAAACATTTTACTAAGAATAAATAGGCATATATAAAACTGCAGTCAATGTCTTGTTTCGGATTCCCCCAGAACAGACTGAGTCAAGGATTCCAAGGCAAGTACTTTCTTTAGGAGATGGTCCCAGGCAAATCTCAAAGTGAAGTAGGTAAGTGAGAGGATCAGGAGGTGCAGGCCATAGACCACTCATTAGCAAGCAAGTTACTTACTATGGTAGCTGTAGTTTGATCCCACAGGGGAAATCTAGGAGCCAGTGTAGAACAAGTGAGGATGGAAGGGGGCTGGGATATTTGTACACTAGTAACTCACAGGGTGAGTGATAATTTTGAAGTGCTGTGAGGGCAGCCCAAATGGGCTCTGCAGGTGGGAGAAAGTCCTGAAAGAAATGTTGGTTTAATTGGAACGTGTGCTGAGAAGGGGAGGGTGGGGAGTGGTGACTCCTGCAGTCTGTCATAGTATGGTTAAATTTTTTCTGTGTGCTCTTAGTGCTAATAGTGTTTTTTCAGCTATTTAGCCCTCAACCATTATCCCAAGTTGAGTGTGTTATTGTCACTGTGCTGTGTCCTGGTGAGGCAATTTTGATAGCAAATGTTGGGAAAAGGCACATACGTGACAGGGCGGGTTTGTTAGAAAGAACCAATGGGAGAGTACTAAGCTGGATGTTTATGATGTGAGCTTAATGAACCATTTGCAAGGAATTGTTTAAGGAAACTAGGTAAAGATCTGTGTGCAGTTAAGGACAGTTGGAAGTTCTTTGATTTTTATGAAAGGCTTTATAAAGATCACTGTAGCCTGGAGATTTAACTAACAGTTGTGATTAGCATCTAGAAGAATTATGGCCAGAGACAATCCTGACTTCAGTGAATGTGAAGTGACTGGAAGGAGCTGAGCCATTGCCAATGTAGAATGCCAGGACTGATCTCCTTGGACACTATGGATTCCGTGCAAGTACCATTTCCAAGAACTCCTCACCCCCAGCTAAATGGAGTTTATGCATACATGTGAAGTCAACCACCTTATGTCATTTATTTCCAATAAGGCCAGATAACAAGCATTAGGTACTCTTGTGAGTGGTTCAAGATAAATAAATATACTGACTTAATTGCTCAAGAGTTTATAATCAGTGTATCATATGCATGTACAAAGTGTTACACAAAGTAGGGAAATAACAGTTTACCTTGTGTAAGTAAGAGTTATTTTCCTGCCTTTTGGATGTTTTTCCCATACTATTAAAGCTTTGCATAGTCCCTTTTCATTTCTCTTTGGAAACAATAATTCAGTCTGTTTAACAGAGGGGGAGAATAGTCATACTGCTAATCTTGTGAGAGGTAGACTTTAACAATAATGAAGCTTTCACAGGGTATCAAGATTCAGTAATAAAAGCCTTGACTTTGGAGAAATTAGAAATAGTTTTTCATCATTTTCCTAAATATGAGTGGGCAGCTTTTAGAACTTATTAGAAAAACTAGTGCTGGTGATGTGTCCTGCCCTATAATCCTGTTCCATGTTCTTGAGGTGCATTCCTGATCCTGGGTTCCTGACACATTTATCATTGGTCCATGCAAGCCCCTTTATTAGGCTTTCTGTTTTTGAAATATGGCCCACTAAACACTCAGTATACTCTTCAGCTAGAGTTGCTTGTTTTTCTTTTATGTGTTTTCTTTCTTTATTTTTTGAATAGATAATACATGCACATGGTTCACAATTTAAAAGATACAAAAGAGTAAAAAGCACAGAGTAAGACTCACACTTTCACCTGTCACCTAGCTGCCTGTTACCCCTCTTCAGAATCAATTGACAAAGCTGACCTCTTGTGTCTTACCAGAGGTTTTCTATGTGTTTACAAATATATGTATATATGTGTATACAGATGTCTGTGTGTTTGTATCCTCTCATGCAAATTATGGTCCATTATTCCCACTGATCTCTACCTTGCTTTTTTTCACTGCTCTTAGGTTGCTCATTGAGCCCAGAATTGGAATAAAGTGAGCTGGAGGGTCCTAGTGGGCCATGTTTTCAAGATGCTTTAGATTAAGATGTGATGATAATAGCCTCTGGGTTAGTCAGTGTATGCTCCATGCTAAGGCCCATGCTAAAACCTGTGTCTGTCCTCCACCTTCAAATAAAGTTTCTAAGATATAGGTGCTCATTATTATTATTTATTATTATTATTATTATTTTGCGGTATGCGGGCCTCTCACTGTTGTGGCCTCTCCCGTTGTGGAGCGCAGGCTCCGGATGCGCAGGCTCAGCGGCCATGGCTCATGGGCCCAGCCGCTCCACGGCATGTGGGATCTTCCCGGGCCGGGGCACGAACCCGTGTCCCCTGCATCGGCAGGCGGACCCCCAACCACTGCGTCACCACGGAAGCCCCAACTTTTTTTTTTTTTTTCATTATTTTTTAAAAAGACAACACATAAGAAAAAGATCAGTGATGCTACTAGCAAGGGTGTTTTCTCTATCAGTTAGTTTAGGCTTGGTTATACTGTAATAGCAAGCCCCCTCCAAATCTCAGCAGTTTAAAATAAAGATTTAATTCTTGTTTCTGTTTCACAGCCACTGTGGGTTGGCAGGGGTTTCTGCTTCCTGTAACTGTTTGGGAACCTAGGCTTATAAGTAGCAATGGTCTCTAATATTGCTGGTCCCTGTGCCAGAGGAGAAAAGAATGCTGTGGAGGGTCTTGATCAACAATTAAATGCTCATTTTCGTCATAGTTCATTGGCCAAAATTAACCATGTGGTCCCACCCAACCACAGAGGGGCAGGAATGTGCCTGTTAGGTGAACAGCATTAATGAGTACCACAGCCTTTTAGATTGTTCAGTGTATATTTGTATACATAGATATCTATAGAGAGATATATTTCTATATCAATAAGATAAACACTAAGTAATTTTATCATTACTTTTTTCCACTTCATATGTTAGAGTAGAATCTTTCCTTGTCCTAAGTATGTGTCTAAATATGTATCTCTTTTGGATGCATATTATTCTTTTATATGCCTATATAATAATGTATTTCCTTGTGGCTCCTCTCCTGAGGAAAATGTACATTAATTTCCATAAAATTGGTAGAAATATTTACAGGTTGTAGACCCTCCCCAGCCAAGCATTGGATTCCTATCATGGTCTCTAAGTTGTAAATATAAGTGCTATTTAGAATAACCTCTCTTCATCCCCTTTGTCCCCTCATAAAGTACCATTTTATAATTTTTTAAACTTGGTATTTTGTTTTGTATTGTTTTTTGTTTTTGGCCATGCTGCAAGGCTTGTGGGATCTTAGTTCCCTGACCAGGGATTGAACCTGGACCCTTGGCAGTGAAAGCGTGGAGTCCTAACCACTGGACCATAAACTTGATATTTTGTATAGGTAAATACAGTTGTCCCTCAGTATCCATGGGGGATTGGTTCCAGGAGCCCTGTGTATATTATTAGGGAAATTATTATCTGTGATGATTTACAAATGTGTTTTCCATTTGTCATTTGCCTTTTGATTATCTTATAGTTGTGGTTGTGATGTGTGTTTGCCATGCAAAGTTTGTAGGTGAACCTGCTAATCATTCCTCTTATGGCTTCTGGATTTTAAGTCATAGTTGAACTCAACAAAGCTATTAAGGAATTCTCATGTGTTTAATTTCTCCTGCCCTGGCCTGTATGCTTTTGTTCTTAAGCGTTTTACTCACACATATCATATATTATAAACCCCACAATATTGGGTCGGCCAAAAAGTTCGTTTGGGTTTTTCCATAACACACGACCAAAAACCCGAACGAACTTTTTGGCCAGCCCAATATATTATTACTTTTATTAAAACAATCATCTTTTAAAGAGATATAATTGAGAAAAATCTTATATATTTACCCATGTAGTTACCATTGCTAGTGCCCTTCATTCCTTTGTGTAGATCCAGAGTTCCAAAAGGTATCGTTTTCCTTCTGCCTGAAGTATGGAGTTTGTTTTGTTTTGTTTTTGAACATTTCTTATAGTCAGGTCTCTTTTACCTTTTTTGTAAAAAAGGTAAAAAACATTTTGAGTGTTTAAAAAGGTCTTCATTTTTGAAACGTTCTTGCTTACTATGGGATTCAAGTTTGGCATTTTTCTTTTTTCTTTCTGTACTTGTAAAGACATTGTTCTACTGTCTTATCACTTACATTGATTGGTTCCTACAAGAAATCTGATGTCCTTATCTTTGTTTCTCTGTATGTAATATGTACTTTTTCCTCTGGCTGCTTTTAAGATTTTCTGTTTTTCACTGGTTTTGAGAATTTGATTATGGCATATTTTTCTTCACATTGTGCTCAGTACTTGAATTTCTTGGAACTGTGGGTTTAAAGAGTTTATCAATTCAGGAAATTTTCAACCATTATTTCTTGCAATTTTTTTTCTGCTCATTCCACCTCCTTAATATACAATTACCTGTATATTAGGCCATTTTAAGTTGTCCAAGAGCTCACAGATGGTCTTTTCAGTTTTTTTGGATTTTTTTTTTCTCTCACTCACTTTCATTTGGATAGGTTTACTGCTATGCCTTCATATTTACTAATATTTTCTTCTATTTTCTTATCAGCCATTAATCAAATCCAATGTATTTTTCATCTCAGATTGTAGTTTTCATTTTTAGAAAAGCTCGATTTGGGCGTTTTTTTATATCTTCCATGTCTACATTTTTTTACTCTATTTAAAAAATAATAGCCCTTTGAGATGTAATTCACATACCATGTAATCCACCCATTTAAAGTGTACATTTCAGTGGCTTATTTTTTTGTAATAGTACATTTTATGTAGTATTGAAATACTAAATATTAAAAAAATAGTATTTTGGGGGGGGATAAATAGTATATTTACAGAGTTGTGCAACTATCCTCATAATCTAGTTTTAGAACGTTTTCATTATCCAAGAAAGAAACCTTGGGCTTCCCTAGTGGCGCAGTGGTTGAGAGTCCTCCTGCCAATGCAGGGGACATGAGTTTGTGCCCTGGTCTGGGAAGATCCCACATGCCGCGGAGCGGCTGGGCCTGTGAGCCATGGCTGCTGAGCCTGTGCTCTGCAGTGGGAGAGGCCACAACAGTGAGAGGCCCGCATACAGCAAAAAAAAAAAAAAGAAAAAAGAAAAGGACCTTGTACCTAATAGCAGTTACTCCCCATTCCCTTCACCTTCTCTACCATCCCAGCCCTGGGCAACCACTAATCTACTTTCTGTCACTATAGATTTCCTATTTTGGACATTTCATATAAATGGGATTAAACTATTATTGATATTTTGTGAGTAGTTTCTTTCACTTAGCATAATGTTTGAGGTTCATCCATGTTGTAACATGTGTCATACTACATTCCTTTTTATGGCTGAATAATATTCCATTGTATGACTAGATCACATTAAACTTATATGTGTGTATATATAACTTTATGTGGACATAATATTTTATGTGGACATATATTTTCATCTACTAACTGAACAAATGAATGCAGTTATGATAACTTTTAATGTTTTTATCTGCTAATTCTAACTTGTGCATCAGTTCTGAGTCTATTTTGATTCCCTGTGGTTTGATTCACTATTTCATTATGAAGAGTAGCTCTTCATAATGGGTCATGCTTTTCTGCTTCCTTGCATGCCTGGCAATCTTTGAATCTTGAATTTTACCTTAGTGGATGCTGGATATTTTTGTATTTTTATAAATCTTCTTTTTGTTTTGGGATGTTTTTGTTCAGGGATGCAGTTAAGTTACTAGTTTCATACTTTCAGTTCTTGCTTTTATGATTTATTAGGTGGGCCTGGATCAGTATTCAGTTGAGGACTAATTATTCATTATTGAGGCAAGACCTTCCCGGGTCTTATCCAATGCCCTGTAACTTGGGAGTTTTCACAAGATGACCTGGAAAACAAGTGCTCTCCCAGCCTGTGTGAATGCCAGACACTGTTTGCTGTAATCCTTTCAGATGGGCTCCAGTGGTTTCCTAACATGCGTGTTCTGTATGCTCAAATACTTGAGAGTTTTAACAAATCTCCAGGGTTCCCTCTCTGTGCAGCTTCCTTCTCTTTGGTACTCTGTACTATGAACATTTGCTGCTTGGTTTCCCTGGATTCAGCTTCATCTCAACATGGAGTCTGCTGGGTTCTGCCTTGGTTTACCCTCTCTGTGCAGTGGCTGTAAGCTGGGGTAATTTCAGGACTCGCCTTTTTTTGTTTACTGTGTGTTGGGGATCACTGTCCTCCATTGCCTGATATCCAGAGTCCTGAAAACCATTATTTAATGTATTTTGTCTGTTTAAAAAAAATTTTTTTAAGGTGGAATGGTAAATCTGGTCCCTGTTATTCTATCTTGGCTAGCAGTGGAAATCATGTGTTTTCTTATATATTTTATGTTTCATTTTCTTACATTTAAATATTTTCTCCATTTGAAATTTATTCTGCTGTGAGGTCATGGGACCACTTTTATTTACTTTTTCAGATGACTACCTAATACCATTTATTTATTCGACATCTGGTTTGATTTATCATCTTTATCAAGCGTTAAGTTCCTGTATATGGCTGGGTCTGTTTCAGAACTTCTGTTGTATATATGTCTGTCAGACACTAGGAACATTCTGTATTAGTAATGGAGTAATAATCTGGTAGTGCTAGCTCCTTCTTAGAACTCATTAAAAAAATATTTTTCCTCCAGCTATTCCTGTTTGTTTATTCTTGCATATTTTTCCATATGAATTTTAGGATCAACTTGTCTATTCCATAAACAAACAAAAAATCCTGGTAGTTACTTCCATGAATTAACCTGGAGAAAAATAATCTTTAGGATGATGGCTCTTCTGTCCACAAACATGGTATATCTTGTTGTTTGCTCAAGTCTTCTTTTCAGTAGCTCATTAATGCGTTAAGATTTCATACCATGCAATGTCTTACACTTTACTTGTTAAACTTTTTCTTAGGTACTTTAATCTTTGTTGTTACTATTATGAATGTGATCTTTTTTCTCTTTTGTTTATTTCACATATTAACAATTCTCTGAACAATTAGCTGAACTCTTTATGGAAAATATATTTTTTTTTTTTTTTTGCTATGGAAAATATTTTAATTTTATTTAACTTTGACTCCACAGTGCCTACCAAAGGGTTTGAAAAGTAGAAGTGGCAGTTCAATGTTTAGATGTTAGAATAAAGACTGAGGAGTTACTGTAACTACATTAATACTACATTTACAATGTAGATGATTACCTCATGGCTTTGTTTTTAATTATTTAAGTTTAGGGATAGGTCATTTTGATCTTGTTGCTATTTTCTTGTCTACCCCTTGTAAATAAGACTCTATTAATATCATTGTTTAGCTACCTGTTTTTGAAATATGTAGAGTAAGTTAGTATGGCTAATAGTGATTGTAATTAGTGAATAGATTTTTATATTTGATAAGTGAGTAGGAATTTGCTTGAGCAGCCAAATGGTCTTTTATTTATTTTTATTTTTATTTTTTTTTGTGGTATGCGGGCCTCTCACTGTTGTGGCCTCTCCCATTGCGGAGCACAGGCTCCGGACACGCAGGCCTAGCGGCCATGGCTCACGGGCTTAGTTGCTCCGCAGCATGTGGGATCTTCCCGGACCGGGGCACGAACCCGTGTCTCCTGCATCGGCAGGCGGATTCTCAACCACTGCACCACCAGGGAAGCCCCCAAATGGTCTTTTAAAAACTTCGGGTTGGACTTCCCTGGTGGCGCAGTGCAGGGGACACAGGTTCAAGCCCTGGTCTGGGAAGATCCCACATGCCACGGAGCTACTGAGCCCACGCACCATGAATACTGAAGCCCGCGCACCTAGAGCCCGTGCTCTGCAACAAGAGAAGCCACTGCATGAGAAGCCCACGCACTGCAACAAAGAGTAGCCCCTGCTCGCTGCAAATAGAGAAAGCCAGCGTGCATCAACGAAGACCCAACGCAGCCAAAAATAAATAAATAAATAAATTAATAAAAACAAACAAACTCTGTGGAGCTAAAACATAAAAAAACCCACAGGGGTTTATGCTGCTGTAAGAAATTAAAGCAAAGACACAAATAAATGGAAAGACATTACATGTTTGTGGATTGGAAGACTTAATATTGTTAAAATGTCCATAGTGCCCAAAGCGATCTACAGATTCAATCAATTCCTATCAAAGTCCCAATGGCATATTTGTAGAAATTGAAGAAACATCCTAAAATTCATATAGGAAGACAAAGCTAAGACCTCACACTTCTGATTTCAAAACATACTACAAAGCTACAGTAATCAGTAAAACAGTGTGGTACTCACCAATAAAAAAGGCAAAAATTTTAAGAACTCCCCATACCAAGTGTTGGGGAGGATGTGGAGCATTTAGAACTCTCATATCCTGCCATAAGGAGTGTGAAATGATACAACCACCATGGAAACCAGTTTGTCAGTTGCTTAGAAAGCTAAACATACATGTCCCAGTGATCCCACTCTTATGTATTTACCAAAGGGAAAAGATAACACATATTCACACAGACTTATATATGAATGTTCAAAGCAGCTTTCTTTGTAATAGGCAGAAATTGGAAACCACATAAATGTCCATGACCAGGTGAATGGATTATCAAATTTTCATATATCCACACAGTGGAATAATACTATTCAGCAATATAAAGGAAAGAATTATTGATAAATGCAACAAACCATATGGACCTTGAAATCATTAGGTGGAGTGAAAGAACACTGGTAAAAAGACAAACATACTCTTTTTTTTTTTGGAGTATACTCGCTTTACAATGTTGTGTTAATTTCTGCTGTACAATGAAGTGGATCAGCTATATGTGTACCTAAATCCCTTCACTCTTGGATCTCCCTCCAACCCCCCTCCATCCAAACCATGTAGGTCGTCACAGAGCACCAAGCTGAGACTCCTGTGCTTTATAGCATGTTCCCGCTAGCTATCTATTTTATGCATGGTAGTGTATATATGTCAGTCCTGATCTCCCAGTTCGTCCCACCCTCCCCTTCCCCCACTGTGTACACATATCTGTGCTCTACGTCTGTGTCTCTATTCCTGTCCTGCAAAGAGGTTCATCTGTACCAGTTTTCTAGTTTCCACATATATGCATTAATATATAATATTTGTTTTTCTCTTTCTGGCTTACTATTCTCTGTATGACAGACTCTAGGTCCATCCACATCTCTACAGATTACCCAGTTTCATTCCTTTTTATGGTTGAGTAATGATTCCATTGTATATATATACCATATCTTTATCCATTCATCTGTTGATGGACACTTAGGTTGCTTCCATGTCCTGGCTATTGTAAATAGAGCTGCAATGAACATTGTGGTACATGACTCTTTTTGAATTATAGTTTTCTCAGGGTATATGCCCAGTAGTGCGATTGCTCGGTCATATGGTAGTTCTATTTGTCATTTTTTAAGGAACCTCCATACTATTCCCTAGAGTGGCTGTATCAATTTATGTTCCTGGCCTTGCAACCATCAGTTGCTTGTGCCCTTCTGATCCCATACCTTGGTGCGTTCAGTTCCCTACCCCCCTCGTCGATTGTTGCTGCACTTTGAGGACCCGCCGCGGCTGGCGGCAAGTGGCGCCCGAACAGGGACTTGACAAGAGGGACATCTGAATCTTGGTAGGTGAATCCCCGGAGTGAAGAGTGAAAGTGTGGCCACATAGTAAAGTTGATAGTAACTCGGGGCGATAGTCAGAAGTAAAAAAATATGGGACAAGAAGTATCCAAGAAGCGACCTGAAATCACTGATCAAGAGAAGGAGTTGTCCACCAGTGCTTTCCAGGCTTTTACAGCTGGAAATTATGATGTCTGTCTGCAACACCTTGCCTGCCTACAAGATATAAACAAAGACGATTATAAAATAATTTTGAATACGGCAGTAGCTGAGTTTTTCAAAAGTAACCAGACAACAACAGATAGTTTAAGACAGACACTTAACCAATTGAAGAATCAGGTGCACTCGGCTGTTGAAGAAATGGATGGACTAGATGATCTTGAAAACGGTATGTTGTATTACAATCAAGCAGTCATCCTGTATCATGTCCGACAGTATACAGAAGCCATATCCATTGGTGAAAAACTTTATCAGTTCATAGAACCTTTTGAAGAAAAATTTGCCCAAGCAGTGTGTTTTTTGTTCGTAGACCTGTATATATTAACCTACCAACCTGAGAAAGCTTTACATCTTCTTGCTGTTCTAGAAATAATGATTTCACAGGGCAACAATAACAAAAATGGAAAGAATGAGACTGGTAAAGATACTGTTTTTGTGTTGAAATATATGTAGGAGGACAAGGGACTTTACTGGCCGGCCATAGTTTAAAGGTAGTTAAAGCTGTTACAAGTTTGAAGTTTCCCTCCTTTTTTCCTTCTGATTTTCCCCAATCTGATTTTGAATTCTCAAATCTGGTGCACCTTAAGTTATAATAATGGTACCATTCTAATTTCTTCAGTTTCTGTTACTGATAATAATTTGGTTTTTTATAAGCATTGGGATTTTGGGAAGTTTGCATTGTCTTATTCTTGTCAACCGGTTATTACTTGTGTTACACCCTCATATGCCTTGCTAATAGGAGATTTACAGATTGAGTTTACTTCTGGTTCCTTAGGATATAATATAACTTGTCAGAATTGTATTTTTAGTACTTGCCTTCTGCCTATGAAAGGAACTTTTTCTGTTATGATGTTAAAACAACCTTCCTATGTAATGCTGCCTGTAAATATTTCTGAACCATGGTATCATAGTACTAGCATACAAGCTTGGCTAGAATTATCTGAAGCTTTAAAAAAAGACCTAAACGATTCATTGGAATAAGTGTATGGACTGATGGATACATTAGTTTGAACATACAAAAACTTAATGCGGAAATACAAGCAATTCAAGAAGCTCATCTACAAGAAGACGGGCCCCAACAATTAATTCAAGGACTCTTGGATCAGCTTCAATGGTTAAACCCAATGCATTTGGTTTCAAAATGGACTCACAGGATTGATTACCGTGGGGTCATGTGTATTGTTGATGTTAATTGCATTACCTTGTTTATTACGCTTTATTGTTGGCCGTCTCGCTGCTCTTCGTCAGGAGGTGTATGGGTTGAAATTGCATTATCAAGCTTTAAAAAATAAAAGAGGGGGAAATGTGGCGAGCATTGCCCTCTGAGGAAGGCACCATTAAGACCCTCATAAGCCTCAGGGCCCGATTGTACTCTCCTTGGTATGCATCCTGGACTTTATGGTATGAACGTAAAAAAGGAGATGGCCTTTGGCCAAATCGCTCCAGGGACCTGCTCAGTTACTGGGAGTCCCTGGTTGTTCCCTAAAGCTAGGAAAAGCAACCCTGGAGGGGAAATTGGTGCCTTTGAGGGAGAAGCCTAGAAGCCAATCAACCAGCTGATGCCGATAAGGCGTGACTAAGCCGAGAAGCCAATCAACCAGCTGATGCTGATAAGGCGTGACTAAGCCGAGAAGCCAATCAACCAGCTGATGCCGATAAGGCATGACTAAGCAAATTCCCTGCTTTAGGGGTATATATACGGCTACGCTTTGTTGTTAAACTTTCCTTGCAACCAACAGTTGTCTGTGCCCTTCTGATCCCATACTTTGGTGCGTTCAGTTCCCTACCCCCCTCTCGTCGATTGTTGCTACACTTTGAGGACCCGCTGCGGCTGGAGGCACCCATGAAAAGATTTTAAATTGTCTATGTGACGGCCTCAAGGTACGATTTTATTGCTATTACTTGGATTGTACATATGGTGGTCAAGAACCTGGATATTTGAGTTTGATAGTCCTTTTTCTCATCTCTAAAATGGAGATTATTTTACATTGTTTCACATGATTGTAATGAGTAAAAGAAATTACCTATATTAAGCATTTGGCAAGACACAGTCACAAATAAATTTATCATTATAATCTTCTGATTAAAAAAAAAAAATTTGTGTTCCCACCAACAGTAAGGAAGGGTTCCCAGTACAAAAGTATTCTCCAGCATTTATTGTTTGTAGACTTTTTGATGGTGGCCATTCTAACCCGGTGTGAGGTGACACCTCATTGTAGTTTTGATTTGCATTTCTCTAATAATTTAGTGATGTTGAGCATCTTTTCATGTGCCTCTTGGCCATCCATACGTCTTCTTTGGAAAAATGTCTATTCAGGTCTTCCAGCCATTTTTTAATTGGATTGTTTGTTTTTTTGCTATTGAGCTACATGAGCTGTTTGCATATTTTGGAAGTTAATCCGTTGTCCATTGCTTCGTTTGCAAATATTTTCACCCATTCTGAGAGTTGTCTTTTTGTCTTGTTTATGGTTTCCTTTGTTGTGCAAAAGCGTTTAATTAGGTCCCATTTGTTTGTTTTTATTTTCCTTACTTTAGAAGGTGGGTCAAAAAAGATCTTGCTGTGGTTTATGTCAAGTGTTTTTCCTATGTTTTTCTCTAAGAGTCTTATAGTGTCTGGTATTACATTTAGGTCTTTAATCCATTTTGATTTTATTATTGTGTATGGTGTTAGTGTTCTAATTTCATCCTTTTATATGTAGCTGTCCAGTTTTCCCAGCACCACTTATTGAAGAGGCTGCCTTCTCTCCATTGTATGTCCTTGCCTCCTTTGTCATAAGTTAGGTGACCATATGTGCGTGGGTTTATCTCTGGGTTTCTATCCTGTACTATTGAGCTTTATTTCTGTTTTTGTGCCAGTACCATAGCTTTGTCGTATAGCTTAACGTGGGGGAGCCTGATTCCTCTAGCTCCGTTTTTATTTTTCAAAATTGCTTTGGTTTTCTTGGCCTTTTGTGTTTCCATACAAATTGTAAAATTTTCTGTTCTAATTCTGTGAAGAATGCCATTGGTAATTTGATAGGAATTGCATTGAATCTGTAGATTGCTTTGGGTAGTATAGTCATTTTCACAATATTGATTCTTCCAATCCAAGAACATGGTATATCTTTCCATCTGTTTCATCTTTTGAGTTCTTTTATCACTGACTTGTAGTTTTCTAAGTACAAGTCTTTTAACTCCTTAGGTAGGTTTATTCCTAGGTATTTTATTCTTTTTTGCTGCAATGATGAATGGGATTGTTTCCCTAATTTATCTTTCTGATCTTTTGTTGTTAGTGAATAGGAATACAAGAGAATTCTGTGCATTAATTTTGTAACCTGCAACTTTACCACATTCATTGATTAGCTATAGTAGTTTTCTGGTGGCATCTTTAGTAGGATTCTCTATGAATAGTAGCATGTCATCTGTGAACAGGGACAGTTTTACTTTTTCTTTTCCAGTTTGTATTCCTTTTATTTCTTTTCCTTCTCTGATTGCTGTGGCTAAAACTTCCAAAACTATGTTAAATAATAGTGGTGAGAGTGGGTAACCTTGTCTTGTTCCTGATCTTAGTGGAAATGCTTTCAGTTTTTCACCATTGAGAATGATATTTACTGTGGGTTTGTCATATATGGCCTTTATTATGTTGAGGTAGGTTCCCTCTTTGCCTACTTTCTGGCTAGTTTTTTTTTTTTTTTTTTTTTTTTAATTGTAAATGGGTGTTGAATTTTGTCAAAATTTTTTCAGCATCTCTTGAGATGATCATATGGTTTTTATTCCTTAATTTGTTAATATGGTCTATCACATTGATTGATTTGTGTATGTTGAAGAATCCTTGTATTCCTGGGATAAATCCCACTTGATCATGGCATATGATGCTTTTAATGTATCGTTGGATTCTGTTTGCTAATATTTTGTTGAGGATTTTTGCATCTGTGTTCATCAGTGATATTGGTCTGCAATTTTCTTTTTTTGTGATACCTTTGTCTGGTTTTGGTATCAGGGTGATGGTGGCCTTGTAGAACAAATTTGGGGGTGTTCTTCCCTCTGCAATTTTTGGGAAGATTTTGAGAAGGATGGGTGTTAGCTCTTCTCTAAATGTTTGATAGAATTCCCCTGTGAAGCCATCTGGTCCTGGACTTTTGTTTGTTGGAAGATTTTTAATTACAGTTTCAATTTCATTACTTGCAATAGGTCTGTTTATATTTTCTAATTCTTCCTGGTTCAGTCTGGGAAAATCTTACCTTTCCAAGAATTTGTCCATTTCTTCCTGGTTGTCCATTTTATTGGCATATAGTTGTTTGTAGTAGTCTCTTATGATGCCTTGTATTTCTGCAGTATCAGTTGTGATTTCTCCTTTTTCATTTCTAATTTTATTGATTTGCATCCTCCCTTTTTTTCTTGATTAGTCTGGCTAAACGTTTGTCAATTTTGTTTATGTTCTCAAGAACCAACTTTTAGTTTTATTAATCTTTCTATTGTTTTCTTTGTTTCTGTTTCATTTATTTCTTCTCTGATCTTTATGATTTCTTTCCTTCTACTGACTGGGTTTTCTTTGTTCTTCTTTCTCTAGTTGCTTTAGGCGTAAGGTTAGATTGTTTATTTGAGATTTTTCTTGTTTCTTGAGGTGAGATTGAATTGTTATAAACTTCCCTCTTAGAATTGCTTTTGCTGCATCCCGTAGGTTTTCGGTCGTCATGTTTTTATTATCATTTGTTTCTATGTATTTTTTTTTCCCCTCTTTGATTTCTTCAGTGATCTCTTGGTTATTTAGTAGTGCACTGTTTAGCCTCCATGTATTTGTGTTTTTTACAGTTTTTTTTCCCCCACAATTGAAAAAGTCTGATCTAACCTCACAGTGCTGTGGTCAGAAAAGATGCTTGATACGATTTCAGTTTTCTTAAATTTTCTGAGGCTTGATTTGTGACCCAAGATGTGATCTCCCCTGGAGAATGTTCTGTGTGCACTTGAGAAGAAAGTGTATTCTGCAACTTTCAAGTGGAATGTCCTGTCAATATCAAGTAAGTCCATCTGGTCTAATGTGTCATTTGATGCCTGTGTTTCCTTATTTATTTTCATTTTGGATGATCTGTCCATTGGTGAAAGTGGGGTGTTAAAGTCCCCTACTATTTCTGTGTTACTGTCGATTTTATGGCTGTTATGGCCATAGCGGCCGTAAAATAACATATGGTATGTTATGCTTATGTTTTATGGCTGTTAGCATTTGCCTTCTGTATTGAGATGCTCCTATGTTGGGTGCATAAATATTTATAATTGTTATAACTTTTTCCTGGATTGATCCCTTGATCATTATGTAGTCTTTCCTTATCTCTTGTAACAGTCTTTATTTAAAGTCTATTTTTTCTGATATGAGTATTGCTACTCCAGCTTTTGATTTCCATTTAAATGGAATATCTTTTTCCATCCTTTCACTTTCAGTCTGTATGTGTCCCTAGGTCTCAAGTGGGTCTCTTCTAGACAGTATATACATGGGTCTTGTTTTTGTATCCATTCAGCCAGTCTGTGTCTTTTGGTTGGAGCATTATTCCATTTACATTCAAGGTTATTATCAGTATGTATGTTGCTATTACCATTTTCTTAGTTGTTTTTGGTTTGTTTTTGTAGGTCTTTTTCTTCTTTTGTGTTTCCTGCCTAGAGAAGTTCCTTTAGCATTTGTTGTAAAGCTGGTTTGGTGGTGCTGAATTATCTCTTAGCTTTTGCTTGTCTGTAAAACTTTTGATTTCTCCTTCGAATCTGAACAAGATCCTTGCTAGGGAGAGTAACCTTGGTTGTAGGTTTTTCTCTTTCATCACTTTAAGTATATCCTGCTACTCCCTTCTGGCCTGCAGAGTTTCTGCTGAAAAATCAGCTGATAACTTTATGGGGATTCCTTTGTATGTTATTTGTTGCTTTTCCCTTGCTGCTTTTAATATTTTTTCTTTGAATTTAATTTTTGTTAGTTTGATTAATATGTGTCTTGGTGTGTTTCTCCTAGGGTTTATCCTGTATGGTATGCTCTACGCTTCCTGGACTTGGGTTGCTATTTCCTTTCCCACGTTCGGGAAGTTTTCCACTATAATCTCTTCAAATATTTTTTCAGACCCTTTTTTTCCCTCTCCTTCTTCTGGGACCCCTATAATTTGAATGTTGGTGCATTTAGTGTTTTCCCAGAGGTCTCTGAGATTGTTTTAATTTCTTTTCATTCTTTTTCTTTTATTCTGCTCTTCAGCAGTTATTTCCACCATTCTGTCTTCCAGCCCACTTATTCGTTCTTCTGCCTTAGTTATTCTGTTATTGATTCCTTCTCTTGTATTTTTCATTTCAGTTATTGTGTTGTTCATCTCTGTTTGTTTGTTCTTTTGTTTTTTAGATCTTTGTTAAACATTTCTTGTATTTTCTTGATCTGTGCCTGCATTCTATTTCCGAGATTCTGGCTCATCTTTAGTATCCTTAATCTGAATTCTTTTTCAGGTAGGTTGCCTACTTCCTCTTCATTTATTTGGTTATGAAGGTTTTTACCTTGCTCCTTTATCTGTGACATATTTTTTTTGTCACCTTTTTTTTTTTTTTTTTTTGATGGTTTGGATTGTTTTCTTGCCTTACTGGACAGGAACAGTTTGGCCTGAGGCTTCCAGCACTGGAGTTTGTACACTGTTGGGTAGAGGTGGGTCTTGGTGCTGAGATGAGGACCTTCGGGAGACCTTACTCTGATGAATATTCCCTGGGGTCTGAGGTTCTCTGTTTTTCCAGTGGTTTGGACTTGGAACTCCCACCGCAGGAGCTCAGGCCTTACCCCCAGCTCGTAAAACAAGATGCTGCAAGCTGTGCAGTGCTGCAAAAAGGAAAAGAAAAAAAGGAGCAGAACAATAACAAGAGTAAAAAATAAAATAAGATTAGAAAACTAACAGGTATGTTAGAAAAAAATAAAAATATAGGTGAAACAACAACCAGAAGGTAAAACAGAACCACAATAGCAAAAAAGAGGAAAAAGAAAAAAAGGGCGGAAAAGGACTTGGCTGTGGGGGGGGTGGGGCTTAGGCAGGGGTGGGGTTTAGGTGGGGGCGGGGCCTATACTTAGGACCCACAGGGCTGGAAAAAGCCCTGGGGTGGCGGTGGGGTTGGGGCTTAGGCCCAGCGGGGCAGGAGGGGTCCAGGAGTGCCTCTGGCCTTGGAGGGTGGAGGACCAGGCCTGGGACACCAGCAGGCTGCCCCGGCCTGAGTTGGTAGGGGAAATGCTAGGAATGCTCTCCCCTGATCCTCTGATCCTGGAGGGCCCTTCCCAGTCTGCCTCTCCTCTTATCCCCCACCTCTCTCCTACACCCCTGGGACCAATGAGGCTGGAGGGGGCCCCGAGGTTGGAGGAACCTGCCCAGGGGTTTATCAGGTTTCCCAGGGCTTGATTGGGCAGGGGAAATGCTAGCTGCACTCCCCCTTGATCCTCTGAGCCCTTTAGGGTCCCTCCAGGCATGGGAACCCCTCCCCTCTCCCAGCCACCCCTCAGGGGTGCTGGTCCTGTCTGGCCCCCACTTCTCCTTCCCTCTCCCTCTCCACCACGTCCTTCCCGGTCACTTGGGGGTTCCTCCCGTCTCCTTGGGCATCGAGGTTCCCCACCAGCATCTGGCAGGTGCCCTAGTTGTGGGGAGACATGAACTCCACCAAGAAGCACATACTCCTAATATTCCATTTATATAAAATTCTAAAAATCTTCAAACTATTCTGAAGTGGCAAAATATAAACAAGTGGTTGCCTGGGAATGGAAATGGTAGGAGGGATGGATTACAAAGGAGCAAGAAGAAACTTGGTAATGAAAATATCTATCTTGATTTATTGTGTATATGTATGTCAAAGTTGATTTTAAATATGTGCACTTTGTTGTACATAAATTATATCTCAATAAAGCTATTTTAAAAAATAAAAACAAATGAACAGAAAAACCAAACTAGTATTATACTAGTATTTAAGCTAGTATTAAATACTAGTAAGTGTTATACTAGTATTTAAGCTAGTATCATACTAGCTTAAAGACAGACATAGACCAATGGAACAGAATAGAGCCCAGAAATAAACCGTCATGGGTATGGTCAAATGCTTTTTAACAAAGGTGCCAAGGTTACACAATAGGGAAAGGATAGTCTCTTCAACAGTGGAGAGGGAAAACTGGATATTCACATGCAGAAAGTTGGACTCTTACCTTACATCATATACGAAAATTCACTCAGAATTAATTAAAGACCTAAAGTTAAGACCAAAAACTATAAAACTCCTAGGAGAAAACATGGGGGAAAAGCTTCATGACATTGGACTTGGCAGTGATTTCTTGGATATGGTACCAAAGCACAGGCAACAAAAGCAAAAATAGACAAATGAGACTATATCAAACTTAAAAACTTCTGCTCATCAAAGGACAGAATCAATAGAGTGAAAGGCATCCTCTGGAATCGGAAAAATATTTGCAAACCACATATTTGATAAATGAGTTAATATGAGGGGTTAAATATCCAGAATATATAAATAACTCCTACAAGTCAACAACAGAAAAGTAAACAGTCCAATGGGAGGGAGACACAAAAGGGAGGGGATTTGGGGATATATGGATATGTATAGTTTATTCACTTGGTTATACAGCAGAAACTAACACACCATTGTAAAGCAATTATACTCCAATAAAGATGTTAAAAAAAAGAAGTGGGCAAAACTTGAATAGACATTTCTCCAAAGAAGATATACAAATGGCCAACAGATTGTATTGGGAAGATATTTCCCAGTGTACCCTCCTGTGTTGTCTCCTTTACTCTCACACAGAACACTTCACTTCTGGCCTTTCTGGTTTTCCCCACACCAAGCAAATCTGTGGCACTGGCTGGGTGTTCTACAATTTAATTTTGACGTTATCTATCTGGAGATAGTGTCAGATCTCACAGATTAGTGCTCAGTCTGAGAAGACTACCCACCCCACCTTCAGATGCCAGTCGAAAATCCATGTTGTTACCTGTGCTTTGACCAATCAGCTGTAAATCAGAGGTTCCCATGATCCTGCCTCATGTTTGATTAATTTGCTAGAGTAGCTCGCAGAACTTAGGAAACAGTTTACTTACTCTTTGTTATAAAAGGATGTAACATAGGATATAGACAAATATCCACATGGAAGAGATGCAGAAGGCAGGTATGTGGGAAGGGGCACAGAGCTTTTTCACCCTTTCTGGGCCCACCACTCTCCCATCACCTCTGTGTTCACCAATCTGGAAGCCCCCTGAACCCCATACTATTAGGATTTTTATGTAGGCTTCCTGACTTAGACATGATCAATTATCAATTTCATTTCCAGCCCTTCTCTCTTCTTGAGAATTTGGAGCAGGGCCGAAACTTCAAGCTTCTAATATGGCTTGGTCTTCCTGGGGACCATACACACCCTGGAGCCCACCAGAGCCACCTCATTAGAACAAGAGACTCTCCTGCTACCCAGGAAATTCTAAGGGATTTGGTATCTTGGTGTCAGAAACCAGGGTCAGAGACCAAATATTAGAATCAAAGACACTACTAGTGTTCTTATCACTTAGGAAATCACAGGGGTTCTAGGAACTCTGTGCCAAAAACTGGCAGCAGATATATGTAATATATATATCTGTGCGTATCTAAATATACACACACATATATTGATATTTTTTTAAGATCTCACACAAGCATATGAAAAAAATGCTCAACATCACTATTACTAGGGAAATGCAAATCAAAACCACCATAAGGTATCTCATACCTGTTGGGATGGCCACTATCAAAACCAAAAAGCCTCCAACACATGCACAAAGTAACAAGTGTTGGCAAGGATGTGGAAAAATTGGAACCCGCCTGTACTGTTGATGGAAATGGGTATAGAGGTTTCTTAAAAAATTAAAAATAGAACTTCCATATGATTCAGCAGTCCCACTTCTGGGTATTTATCCAAAAGAAGTGAAAACAGGCTCTTGAAGAGAGAGTTGCACACTCATGTTCATTGCAACATTTTTCACAATAGCCAAGAGGTGGAATGTCTATTGATAGATGAATGGATAAAGAAAATGTGGTATATATGTAGAGCAGAATATTATTCAGTCTTAAAGAAAAAAAGAGCAACCCTGTCGTATGCTACAACATGGATGAACCTTGAGGACATTATGCTAAGTGAAATAAGCCAGTCACAAAAAGACAAATAATGTATGATTCTAATTATGACATATCTAAAGTAGCCAATTGCCTGGAAACAGAAAATAAGTGGTGGTGGTAATGAAAATATCTATCTTGATTGGGGGGAGTTTCAGTTTTTCAAGATGAAAAATTCTAGAGATCTGTTGCACAACAAGGTATATATATATATATATATATATATATATATATAGTTAACACTACACTCAAAAATGGTTAAGATGATAAATTTTATGCTGTGATCAAAAGATCACAAAAGGAATTTATGGTTATAAAAAACTCAGTTTCACATCTACTTCTATTTCATACTAATCTTAGTATTGTTATTTGTGTAGGTATTTCTTCCTGAATTTATTAAGCTCTTGGAGATCAAGAATCCAGATTTCAGAGAATGTTTTACCTGTATTTTAAGCAAATAAATTCATCTGAAAATTATAAGGTTTACTCTTAGGAATGGAACAGAATATTTGAAATTAGAATTGTTTAGGAAAATTTAGGATGTGTGATTAAGCATAAGGAGAATGCTTGCACATATCCATTCGATTTAAACAAAAACGATAAAGTATACTTACCAGTTGTAAATTTTATCAGAATATTTAGTACTTTGTGATTTTAAAAAAGTATTAATTAATTAAGTTGTTTGGCTGCGCCAGGTATTAGCTGTGGTGGGATCTTTTAGTTGTGATGTGCAGGCTCTTAGTTGTGGCATGTGGTATCTAGTTACCTGACCAGGGATCAAACCCAGGCCCCCTGCATTGGGAGCATGGAGTCTTATCCACTTTGCCGCCAAGGAAGTCCCAGTACTTTATGATTTTTTTCAACAGGAAGATTTCACTCTTGTTTTTAAAGAGAAGGGCCAAACAGCTGATACAGCTCTCTTACTGTTGCCACTCCTCAGTTACTCCCCTTAAAGTGTACTGAGAGTCAAACAACTTTGAATCCCCTGTCCAGGGATGAAGGATAGACCAAGATAAGGAAGGATCGTGAAAGGTAACTGGCTGGGATTATTAACTCATCTTTCCATTTAAGAATACTAGCTGCTGATGCTTTATTTAAACTGTCTGCACTGTGGTGGTAGATCTTGTCCTGGTTGGAAGTAGCTGTTGTTTTACCACAGGTATTATCAGGGAAGTAGGGTACCCAAGTTGAGGGGAAGACAGTCTTGAAAGACTTCATTCCCCATCCCTCCCTTACTCTCCAGAAGAGTATATTTTCAATTATAAACGAACACCAAGATGTTCTAAAAACCCAAGTAAATACTGATAAAGTAAAAATTTCCTTCACCATCCCCCAATCCCAGTGCCATCTCCATAAGCAGTTTGGTAGGGTTATTGTTTCAGTTGCTTTTCTGTTTATTTTCATACAAATAAATTTGCCTGTGGCTTAGATTTGTTTTATCATTTTTACATGTATCTGTTGAACAACTAGTTTTTTAAAAAAATAATTTGTATTACTGTGGAAATATTTCATATTGATCTATCTCATTAATTTTAAGTCATGGTATGACTGCCACAGTTTCATGTAATTATTCCTCTATTGCTAACAGTTAGTTCAATTTACTTTTACTGCAGACAGTGCTACAGTAAACATCCTTATAGCTTCTTACTTGTCATATGCTACTTTTTCCTTGAGGTAGATGTGAAGAAGGGGGACTGGCTGGGTCAAGGGATACATGCATAACAGATTCTGCCAGCTTGCTCTCCAGAACACCTCTACCAATTTTCAGTCCCATCTTCCTTGTATAAAGGTAACAATTTCCCCACAACCTTTTCCCTAACTGATAGCACTGTTAATTTTTTTTCCAGTTTGATGGTGTGAAGACAATGTCATTGTTTTATACTTTTTATTTTTCTGTTTACTAGTTATTTTAAACATCTCGCCTTTTTTTGTCATTTCTATTTTTCTGACTTACCTTTTCCATACCTGACTCAATATTCTATGTGACTGTTTGCAATTTTAAGATATTGCATAGGAATTAAAAAATATTTGTATAATATATATATTTTTTGTTATGTAAGTTACAGATATTTTCTCCCAGTCAATTGCTTTTCTAAAATAACTTTTATTTATTTTTTTAATTTAATTTTTATTTTTATACTGGAGTATAGTTGATTTACAGCATTGTGCTTCAGGTGTACAGCAGTGATTCCATTATACATGTACATATATCCATTCTTTTTCAGATTCTTTTCCCATATAGGTTATTACAGGATATTGCATAGAGTTCCCTGTGCTATACAGTAAGTCCTTGTTGATTATCTGTTTTATATATAGTAGTGTATATATGTTAATCCCAAATGCCTAATTTATCCCTTCCCCCCACCTTTCCCCTTTGGTAACCATAAGTTTGTTTTTGAAGTCTGTGGGTCTGTTTCTGTTTTGTAAATAAGTTCATTTGTATCATATTTTTAGATTCCACCTATAAGTGATATCATATATTTGTCTTTCTTTGACTTACTCCACTTAGTATGATAATCTCTAGGTCCATCCATGTTGCACAAATGGCATTATTTCATTCTTCTTATGGCTGAGTAATCCATTGTATATATGTGCCATATCTTTTTTATCAACTCCTCTGTTGATGCACATTTAGGTTGCTCCCATGTCTTGGCTATTGTAAATAGTGCTGCAGTGAACATTGGGGTGCATGTATCTTTTTGAATTATGGTTTTCTCCAGGTATATGCCCAGGAGTGGAATTGCTGGATCATATGGCAGTTCTATATTTAATTTTTTAAGGAATCTCCATACTGTTCTCCAGAGTGGCTCTATCAGTTTACATTCCCACCAAGAATACACGAGGGCTCCCTTTGCTCCACACCCTCTCCAGCATTTATTGTTTGTAGATGTTTTGATGATGGCCATTCTGACTGGTGTGAGGTGATACCTCATTGTAGTTTTGATTTGCATTTCTCTAATAGTTAGCAATGTTGAGCACCTTTTCATGTGCCTCTAGCCATCTGTATGTCTTCTTTGGAGAAATTTCTGTTTAGATCTTCTGCCCATTTTTGGATTGTGGGTTTTTTTTTTGTGGGGCGGGGGGGATGTTGAGCTGCATGAGCTGTTTGTATATTTTGGAGATTAATCCCATGTCAGTTCCTTCATTTGCAAATATTTTCTCCCATCCTGAGTATTCTCTTTTTGTCTTTTTTATGGTTTCCTTTGCTGTGCAAACGCTTTTAAGTTTAACTAGGTCCCATTTGTTTAGTTTTGTTTTCATTAGCATTACTGTAGGAGGTGGATCCAAAAAGATACTTCTGTGATTTATGTTAGAGAGTGTTCTGCTTATGTTTTCGTCTAAGAGTTTTCAGTCTTACATTTTGGTTTTTAATCCATTTTGAGTTTATTTTTGAATATGGTGTTAGAAAATGTTCTAATGTCATTCTCTTACATGTAGCTGTCCCATTTTCCTGGCACCACTTATTGAAGAGACTGTCTTTTCTCCATTGTATATTCTTTGATCCTTTGTTGTAGATTAATTGACCATAGGTGCTTGGGTTTATTTCTGGGCTTTCTATCCTGTTCTATTGATCTACTTTTCTGTTTTTGTGCCAGTACCATACTGTTTTGATGACTGTAGCTTTGTAGTGTAGTCTGAAGTCAGGGAGCCTGATTCCTCTAGCTCCGTTTTTCTTTCTCAAGATTACTTTGGCTATTCAGGGGTCTTCTGTATTTCCATACAAATTTTAAAAGTTTTTGTTCTAGTTCTGTGAAAAATGCCATTGGTAATTGATAGAGATTGCATTGAATCTGTAGATTGCCTTGCGTAATATAGTCATTTTGACAATATTGATACTTCTAATCCAAGAAAATGGTATATCTTTCCATCTGTGTCATCTTTTATTTCTTTCATCGGCGCCTTATAGTTTTCAGAGTACAGGTTTTTTGCCTCCTTAGGTAGGTTTATTCCTAAATATTTTAGTCTTTTTTATGTGATGGTAAATGGGATTGTTTCCCTAATATCTCTTTCTGAGCTTTCCTTGTTAGTGTATAGAAATGTGAGGGATATCTGTGTATTGATTTTGTATTCTGCAACTTTACCAAATTCATTGATGAGTTCTAGTAGTTTTCTGATACCATCTTCAGGATCTTCTATTTATAGTATCTTATTATCTGCAAATAGAGACAGTTTTACTTTTTCTTTTCCAATTTTGATTCCTTTTATTTCTTTTTTTTCTCTGATTGCCATGGTTGGGACTTCCAGAAGTGTGTGGAATAAAAGTGGCAAGAGTGGGCTTCCTGATCTTAGAGGAAATGCTTTCAGCTATACACTGTTGAGTATGATGTTAGCTGAGGGTTTGTCGTATATGGCCTTTATTCTGTTGAGGTAGGTAGGTTCCCTTTATGCCTACTTTCTGGAGAGTTTTTATCATAAATGGATGTTGAATTTTATCAGAAGCTTTTTCTGCATCTCTTGAGATGATCATATAGTTTTTATTCTTCAGTTTGTTAATGTGGTATATCTCACTGATTGATTTGTGAGTATTGAAAAATTCTTTTTAAAAAAAGATTATTATTTATTTATTTTTGGCTGCATTGGGTCTTCGTTGCTGCGCGTGGGCTTTCTCTAGTTGCGGTGAGTGGGGCTACTCTTCATTGCATTGCATGGGTTTCTCATTGTGGTGGCTTCTTTTATTGCGGAGCACAGGCTCTAGGTGTGCGGACTTCAGTAGTTGTGGCACGTGGGCTCAGTGGTTGTGGCTTGTGGGCTCTAGAGTGCAGGCTCAGTAGCTGTGGGGCATAGGCCTAGTTGCTCTGCGGCATGTGGGATCTCTCCAGACCAGGACTCGAACCTGTGTCCCCTGCATTGGCAGGCGGATTCTAACCAGTGCACCACCAGTGAAGTCCTTGAAAATTCTTACATTTTTGGGATAAATCCCACTTGATGATGGTGTATGATCCTTTTAATGTATTGTTGGATTTGGTTTGCTAGTATTTTGTTAAGGATTTTTGCATCTATGCTCATCAGTGATACTGGCCTGTAATTTTTTTTTTTTCTTTTTTTTTTTTTAATCTTTGTCTGGTTTTGGTATAAGGGTGATGGTGGCCTCATAGAATGAGTTTGGGAGTTTTCCTTCCTCTGCAATTTTTGGGAACAGTTTCAGAAGGATAGGTGTTAACTCTTCTCTAAATGTTTGATAGAAATCACTTGTGAAGCCATCTGGTCCTGGAATTTTGTTTGTTGGAAGTTTCTTAATCACAGTTTCAATTTCAGTACTTGTGATTGGTCTCTTTGTATTTTCTATTTCTTCCTGGTTCAGTCTTGGAAGATTGTACCTTTCTAAGAATTTGTCCATTTCCTTCTAGGTTAAATATCTTAGATTTGCAGAAACATTACAAAGATACTACAGAGAGTTTCTGTATATTCTTCACCCAGTTTTAGTTTCCTTGAATGTTATCATTTGTATTAGTTTGCTCAGGTCGCCATAATAAGATATATACGCTCATTGGCTTAAACAACAAATTTATTTTCTCACAATTCCTGAGGTTGGAATTCTAAGATCAAGGTGCCAGCAGGATTGGTTTCTGGTGAGGCAGCTGCCTTCTTGCTGTGACCTCATGTGGCCTTTACTCTGTGCTATGCATTCCTGGCATCTTTTCCTCTTCTTATAAGGACACCAGTCCTATTGGATTAGGGCCCCACCCTTATGATCTCATTTAACCTTAATTACCTCTTTAAAGGCCCTATCTCTAAATACAGGCACACTGAGGGCTACAGCTTCAACATATGAATTTGTGGGGACAGGGGGCACAATTTGGTTCATAACATCATCCTGCATTACCATATGGCATTAAGAAACAAACACTGGTTGGTATGTTACTGTTACATATACTCCAGACTTTATTCATGTTTCCCCAGTTTTCCCATTAATGTACTTTTTCTATTCCAGCATTCAATGTAGGATACCACCTTGCATTTAGTTGTCATCTCCTTAGCCACCTCTAAGGTTCATGACAATTTCTCAGTTGTGCTTTTCATGATATTGACAGTTTTGATGAGTATTGGTCAGGTATTTTGTAGAATGTCCCTCAAATTTTGTTTGACATTTTCTAATGACTAGACTGGATTTTTGGAATAAAATACCAGAGAGGAGAAGCGCCCTTCTTGTTGCATCACATCTAGGGGTATATGACATCCACATAACATCACTGATGAATTATGAACACTTGGTTAAAGTAGTGCTGGCCAGGTTTCTCCTCTGTAAAGTTACTGTCTTTCCCTTTCCATACTGTTGGGCGGGCCAAAAAGCTCATTCGGGTTTTTCATAAGATGTTATGGGGAAAACAAACGAACTTTTTGGCCAACTCAATATATTCTTTGGAAGCAAGTCACTAAGTCCAACCCATACTCAAAGTTGAGGAGAGTTAAGCTCTACCTCTTAGAGGGAAGTATCTATATTACTTGGAATTCTTGTACAAGGAAGATTTGTCTCTTCATTTATTTATTCAATCACTTTTTTATATCAGCATATATTCATGCATATTTATTTAAAAAAATTTTTTAAGATTTTTTTTTTTGATGTGGACCATTTTTAAAATCTTCACTTAATTTGTTAAAATATTGCTTCTGTTTTATGTTTTGGTCTTTTTGGCCACAAGGCATGTGGGATCTTAGCTCTCTGACCAGGGATCAAACCCACGCCCCCTGCATTGGAAGGCAAAGTCTTAACCACTGGACTACCAGGGAAGTCCCCATATTTATTTTATACTTTCAGTTATAATCCAATATTATGTACTTACTTCATTGCTCAAATTGTTCCAGCTTTGGCTGTTGGGAGTTTTTTCAGGTTGGATCCTGTATTCTACTTTCTTCCCACCCCCTTTCTAAAAATATTTTAATGGTGCCTTTTGTAAACTTATCAAATCCTTTCTTTTTATAGCTTTTGCATTTTGTGTCTTAGTTTAAGACTTAAATATCTAAAGATATGTATCATTCAGGATAGGCTAGGTTATGCTGTGATGACAACCCCAACATCTTAGTGGCATGTAACAAGTAAAGGTTTATTTTTTATTCATGACACATGTCTATCACTGGTTAGTAAGAACTGTTATAAATCTTCTTACTTTTGTGACCCAGCTAGTGGAGCATAACTACTACACATATAACTTTTAATTCAGTATAACATAACTGAAGTCTAATTTATTTTATAATATACACATATCTCTATAATATGTCATAATGATTCATACGTACACAGAAATGTGCACAACGTGAACAACTTGATAGACAGCTTTGTACATCATGGGTAAGTAACTAGCACATAGATTGAGAAAGAGAATATCACTATACCCCAGAAACTACTCCTTCGTGCTCTTTCCCAGTCACTCCCCTTCAAGAATAAACACTATCATAATTTTTAATTGCCATAGATTTGTCTGGCTTTGAAATCTGTTTGAATGGAATCATACTGTGTGATGAAGCCATACTCTTGTTTGGCTTCTTTAACTACAGTGTGTTATTGAGAGTCATCCATGATGTTGTGCATGGTCAAAGTTCATTCATTCATTCTTACTGGTATATAATATTCAACTGTGAGAAAGTACCACTGTGTTTCAGTCCACCATTTCTAGACATTTGGTTTGTTTTCAGTTTTTGGCTATTACAAATAATGATTCTATGAACCACTGTTTGTACCTTTCTTGATGAACATGTGTATGCATTTCTGTTGTATATATGCCTAGAAGTGGAATTACTAAGTCAAAAGATGTGTGATGTTCATTTTTTATGAATATGGCTAGTTTTCTAAAATGGCTGTATTTCAGCTATTATCTCAATTGCTGCTGGTCAGAGGGAAGGAGAGTTCTGTAGGGTTTTGTACCATCAGTTAAATGGGCTGGGCTGGAAGTCGTATATTTCACGTCTGCTCATTTAATATCAGAGGAGTCAGGACAATCCTACCATGGCCTGGAATGTAGGGAACCAGAACTATTATGTTCAGCTTTTTAATCCAGGTAGAATTTATTTTTGTTTGTGAATGGTGTGACAGAGGGAGCATTTTTTTTAGGCAGATGATTTTCTTCAGATTTTTGTTTAAGCATATGCCACAGATTTTAACATGAATTCTTATTGAGATTAATTTTAAAGTAATTTGTGATGAATTGTCATTTTATTAATTTTTTGGGGGGGCTGTGTTTGGTCTTTGTTGCTGTATGGGCTTTCTCTAGTTGAGGCGAGTGGGGGCTACTCTTCGTTGCGATGTGCAGGCTTCTCATTGTGGTGGCTTCTCTTGTTGCAGAGCATGGGCTCTAGGCACGTGGGCTCAGTAGTTGTGGCTTGTGGGCTCTAGAGCACAGGCTTAGTAGTTGTGGCGCATAGGCTTAGTTGCTCCGCAGCATGTGGGATGTTCCTGGACCAGGGCTCAAACCCGTGTCCCCTGCATTGGCAGGCAGATTCTTAACCACTGCGCCACCAGGGAAGCCCTGTTGAATTCTTTTAATTTCCCTTTGTTGCAAGTTATTTAGAAACAGGTTTTAAACATTTGCAGGTTGATAGATTTTTGCTTGTTGTATTTTCATCAATGAATTTCAAATTTTGTATTGTGTTAACTGTGTGATCTGTATGATCTTTGCTTTCCTAAATTTGTTGTGATTTCCTTGTGATGTAATACGTGATGACTTCAGTGAATATCCTATTTTTTGAAAAGTTTGTGCTCTCTGTTGAAAATGGTTCTCTGTATTTAGTAGATCAAGCTTCTAATTACTTATTTTATTTTTTGGAGGTGTGTTAACCTTCTCTTATTATGGGTTTACTAATTTTTCCTATTTTCACTAGTTTTTGTATTATAGATTTAAAATCTTTTGTCATAAGGTGTGTGATTGTTGTAATCTCTTGTTAGATTACATAATTGTGAAACATCTTTGTCTTTATTTCTTTTTGCTGTGAATTCTATTTCATCTGCCATTGATATTAATATACCTGCTCTTTTTCCTAGCAACTGTATAGCATACCATTTTCTGTCCTTTGATTTAAATATTTTCTATATGGTTTTGTTTTAATTATCTCTATTAAACAATATATAGGTTGAATTTTTTTTAACTCAATTTGAAAAAATTTTAATAGGTGAATTAAAATATTTTGCATGTTTTATTTTTACTGATATGTTTGGACTTATTTTGTTTTCTGTTTGCCATGCTTCTTCTTACTGTTTGGTGCCTTGATCACGTTTTCTTAGTTTTGTTTTTTCACTGGCTCCAGTGATTTGAAAGGTATGAAAACTATTAAGATTCTTCTAGTGGCTCCCTTTTAAAAAATTCATTTTTAAAATATTTTAGAAATGTAGGTGAATATGGAGACTAACATAATTTTGGGGGAGGATGTCTGGAGCATCTTTAGACAAGATTACTCTTTTCCCCACCTTAATTCTGTACTAATTGTTTGAGGAACATAAGAGTTAAAGATTAAAGAGATAAAGATTAAAATGTAAGCTTTATTACTGATAACATTATGGGGCTGGGTTTATACCTGTGTACATTTAGATCTGTAGGCAAGTGGAATTATTTACACAAGCAGTCACTGGCAACCCCAGGGATAAATTCCAGATGATGCATCTGCAAACTGGTGGAGCCTCCATCATCTTGGATCCTTGGGCTGAACATAGCCCCCCAGCAAGAAATAGACTCTGTTGTAAATTAAATCACTAAGATTTCAGGGTTATTTTTGCCATACCTTACTCTGACTAACAAACTCAATTCATCACAGGACATAGAGTAGACCAAAACCATACTCACTGTAGGTAGATTGGAAAAAGAGGAGCAAGGTAGGACAATTAGGTTTCTTCTTTTGTGAATTTCTTACTCCCATCCTCTACCCATTTATTTGTTGAGGTGTTAGCTTTTTTCTCTTTGATTTATAGTTCTTTGTAAACTCAGAATACTAATCCTTGTTGCTTTTATGCATTGTACCTATCTTCCTAGTCTGTGAGTTATCTTTTTAAATTTTGTTTTTGGGGTCTTATGTTGAGCAGAAACATTACATATTCATATAATTTCTGAATCTTTTGCTTTATAGTTTGGGCTTTTTAAGTCTTGTTTAAAAAAAATCCATCCCTACTCCACTGTTATGAGTTATTTTTCTATATTTTCTTCAAAGACTTGGCGAAGTTTTCTTCTCATAGCTAGGCTTTTAATCCACCTGAGATTTTTTTCTTCTTTGGGGGGTGGTGGCCTGTGGTATGAGATGAGGATCGTGAATTTCCCCCCTCCTTCCACCCCAGACAATATGGACAACCAGTTGTCACCACACCATGTGTGTTGAGCATTCTTACTTTTCCCATTGATGTCTAATGCGTGTCATAAGGGAAGTTTCTGTGTATATGTAGTCTCTTACTGGGCTGTTGTATATAATAGATAAAGATCTAGTATATCTGTTCCAATTCTACAAGCCTAAATTATTGTAACTTTTAATATTTGGTAGGGCAAGGGCTCCCTTCTTGCTCGTTTTCAGAATGGTCTCGGTTCTTCTTGGCCCTGTGGTCTTCTAGATTAATTTTGGGATCAGCTTGTTAGGTTCTGTGGAAAGCTCTGTTGAGATTTTAAGAGTTGCATTTAGTTTGAGGGAAATTACCATCTTTGTGACATTGAATCTTCCCATTAAAAACCTGCTTTATGGGGTGTGGTGGTGTGATGAATTGGGAGATTGGGATTGACATATATAAACTAATATGTATAAAATGGATAACTAATAAGAACCTGCTGTATAAAAAAATAAATAAAATAAATTTTTAAAAAACCCTGCTTTATCTTTCCATATGTTCATAAATAAACACTTATATTTCATAAATTAGTTATTTCAAGTAGTATATAGAAGAACTCCTGTTTTTTGTGTTAATCATCTATATCCAGAAAGTTTACAAACATTTGTTTATTTATTCTAATAGTTTGTCTACAGATTCTTTTGTAATTTCTAGGCAGACAATCGTCTGTAAATAAGGACAATTTTGTTTCTTCCTTCCAAAGTCTTCTCTTATTTCTTATCTTGGCATCAGTGAGTATTTCCAGTTATTACATTATTAAATAGGAGTAATGGTTGTAGGAATTTTTTTCTTGATTTTCATTTCAGGGAGATACTTACAAAGTTAAGGCATGAAGTATTATATTTTGCTAGAGGTATTTGGAAGATAATCTATCAGTTTAAGGAAATTCTCTTTTAGTCTCATTGTATAAAGGCTTAATTGGGAATGAGTTGATTTTAATGACATAATTATGTGGCTTTCTTCTATAATCTATTCATGATGTTGGACTTTTTAATGTTGAGCCACTGGTAAGATTAATTTTCTTTTAATATGCTATTGGCTGTTTGTATTTCTTTTCTGAATTGAGTGTTGGTAGCCTTTATAGATTTTTATTTTCTGTTGGGTTGTTATATTGCTTTACAGGTACTTTTTATCAGTTGTGATGATTAGCCCTTTATTATATATTTTCTGTAAGTTTCTCTTGCTTTTTTTCCTTTCTAACTTTTGTGCCATGCTTAAAAACCCCATTTAAATTGTAAAATTATTTGCTATAATTTTATAGTTATCTGACAGATTTTAAAAACTTATTTCAACTGGTATTTGTTTTATATAGTATGTGAGATTGGAACCTCATTTTCTTTTCATACTTACAGACATTTGTCCCTTATTGAATATGGCTTTCTTTGTGACTGATTTGAAAAACAAATTTTCTCATATATGCCTGGGTTCATATTTTTATGTTGCTGTGCTAAAATCGTATTCTTTTAATTACTCTTGCTTTATATTAAGGCAAGTCTCTGAGGCAGGAATTTTAAAATCTCAGGCTTCACCCAAATAGCCTGTGTTCAGACCCTGATTCTGCTAACTGTACAAGTTTTGTGACTCTGCTCAGGTTAGTCATTTTGCCTCTTTAAGGGTAGGTTTCCGTTCTGGGAAATATTGATAGTTGTAGTAGTATTTGCTTTGTAGGTTATAATGAACTTATTACTATAATACCTGGCACTAGACTCTCAATAATTGTTAGCTGTCATTGTTTTAGGGGGTACTGCTTCTTTTTATTAATCAGTAGTTTTATGAACATTTCTTCTGCTCCCCTTGGTCACTACTTATCTCTAAGAATGAGGGACTAATCATAGATGAGAGAGATGGCTATTGACCCTCTCTGAGGGACAGTCACTGTTCAGGTGGAGCCTGTTCTTTGGCGTGTTCTCTCTTGTTCCCAAGGGGTGTGAATTCTCCCTTCTGCTTGTTTTACAGTTAGCTCACCAAGGGCAGACTTCCCTATCTGATAGAGAAGCCTTGCACTTCTCCATTTCCTCTGCCAGAACTTGTGAAGTCAGTCTAGTTCCAGGGGGGAACAGAAATAGTGAGAAGTTCATTGTATCCATAGTAGAGTTATTTTAATCATTTCTACTAAAACGTAGATACCGTATTATCATTGCCACCTGACTGCTACATATACTTCTCAATTGGTTTAGAACAGTGGTCCCCAACCTTTTTGGCACCAGGCACCAGTTTTGTGGAAGACAGTTTTTCCAAGGATGGGGAGGGGGATGGGGGGAATGGTTTCAGGATGATTCAAGCACATTGATTTATTATGGTCTCTGTGCAGTCAAACCTCTCTGCTAATGATAATCTGTATTTGCAGCTGCTCCCCAGCTCACTGCGTCAGCTCCAGCTCAGATGATCAGGCATTAGATTCTCATAAGGAGGGTGCAATCTAGATCCCTCCCACGCGCAGTTCACAGTAGAGTTCATGCTCCTATGAGAATCTAATGCCACCGCTGATCTGACAGGAGGTAGAGCTCACGTGGTAATGCCATCAATGGGGAGCGGCTGTAAATACAGATGATGCTTCGCTTTCTTGCCCGCTGTTCACCTCCTGCTGTGCGGCCTGGTTCCTAACAGGCCACGGACCCGTACAGGTCCATGGCCTGGGGGTTGGGGATCCCTGGTTTAGAACATACCTCTCTCTGTTTTATGATCAACTGTCCCCGAGATAGCTAGTTGTTATGCAGGAAAATGTTATTCATTTATTTAACAAATATTTATTAAAGGAAGAAGTAGTAAACTGGAGGCACAAAAGCCAAATGCGAACTGTAGACAAATTTGGCACAAGGATGGATTTTGAATTTGTCAGTATTTTAAAACCATGAGATTTCATTTCTTTCTACTGTATTATATCAGTCAAAGAAGTAGGAATGGTGACATTATGTGACGGCATATAGAGGGAAGAGAGTTTACCACTTCAGTTTTTGACAGCAAACACATTAAAGGGAGGATATGTGTGTTTACAATAGGATTATAAGTTTAATCATGAACTTTTAAGCAAAACGAAAAGAGACCTGTTTTCTAGCTCCAGGTTTCTAATAAATAGCTCTCATCCCAGCACTCTAGCCTCTATTGTAGTTTATCACAATATGACTCTTAACAATAGACTTTTGAGAATATATTGTGCAGAGATAATTGGACATAAAAAATCAGTGATTCCTCCCTGACCCATAAAATATTTCCTAGGGAACTGAATTTCAGGCTTGGACTTGGAGGGAAAACCTCTCCCCGTTTCCTTCCAGTTTTATTTGGGTTTGTTAAAAGAAACTGGATTTCAAGAGATGGTAGCAAGCAAGAGGTTACTAAGCAGTTCTGTTATTTAAATGTGTGCAAAGGACATTTTCCATATTGTCTTATAGTACATTTACTGAATGCTTCATATCATATCTTCAGCCTTGGAAAAACACTTTTAGTCCACAGGTTCACTTTTCAAAAGCTTCATAATTTTGAATAGGTAATATATGTTACAAAATTCAAAAGTTACAAAAACGAAGAAATCTTTCTTACCCTTCCCTATATTACAGATACTCAGTTTCCCCTTATAAAGGCAAACACCAGTTTCTTGTGTTTCATTCCAGAGATATGCAAGATTTCATATACAATCATATACATTTGTGTTTTAAATACACACCTATAAATCATCCAGCCTGTAAACACTTATAAAGCTGTCCATCTTGGCAATCTTGCCCGTGTTCAATTTTCAGTCTTGGAAATTTCTGCCAGATTTGCCCTTTGTTGCCCTTCATGGAGGTTGTCCTAGTTTGTGTTGTAACGCACAGGCACTGAGAGTACCTGTTTCCCCACCTCACCAACACAGTGCCTTATCAAACTCCTTTCATTTTTGCCAGTCTGAAGGAAAAGTAGTACCTTGTAGTTTAAATTTGCATTTTCGCAATAACAAAATTGAAGTTGGGCATCTTCTTGAGATGTACTTAAAATATTTTTCCAGTTTATCCTTTGAATTTGTGTTCATTGCCATGAAGACCATTTAAAAATGTTTATTAGTTTAACAGATTCTCATGGCTTTTAGATTTTGTTTCATTTAGAAAGGCATTCTTTTTGAAAAAATAATTCTTGGTTTTGTTTTTTTACATTTAAAGTCTTTGATCTGTCTGGAAGTTTAAATAAGGGTAGTAGGTATGCAGCTTAACTTTTGAGGCAAAAACGTATATATTGTGATATATAATATGTATATTGTATTGAGATGATAAATAAAGTGTAATTCTTGGGAAAGAGTTGTTACTGTATTGCTTGTTCGTTTTAAGGGAGAGTCATTGAAAATTTTTTTCACGTATTATTAAAGTAACACTTTTCTGTAGGAAATTTAGAAGAATACAGGAGGGAATAAAAATCAACCATAATCCCACGACCATATTATATATAACAAAATTGGGACCGTACTCATACTGCAACTTATTTTTTTCTTACTTGAGACTAACATAGGAACTTAGGTTTAGAAAATAAATTGTCGTTTAGCATGGTGTCAGAATTTTTTTCAACCATCCTAATATTTTTCTGAGGCGAAATCTGAGGCCTTTAAAGGAATGAATGACCTCGGCTTTAGGCATACCTTTACATTTTGAACAGTTTTAAAGTGCTCCATTTTAAATGAGACACCAGCACTCAGGCGAGCGCGACATTCAGTGGGTTTCGACTCGAGAGAGGACGGAACTCCAGGCCGGCTGGGGTCCTCGAGCCTGGCCGCTGGCCTCTCAGCCCGGCTTGGCTGCAGTGCCCCCTGGTGGCGGAGGCAAGGGCGGCCAAGCACGAGGCTGGGGGTCAGATCCACCGCTGAACCCTCTCTTCCGAGAAATCCTTTTAATTGCTTTGGGAGACGCTTTCTTTCACAAGGCCCGTATTTGCCTGTCTGACCCTTTGCCGCACATGCCGACTTTGAGCGCAGAATTGTGGCGCTAGAGCGCCCTGGTGCTGCAGACGACCGCCAGGTGTCCCCGAGGCGGGGCGAAGCTCAGCCCCGGCGGCTGGGTCTGGTTTCCGCGCCCCGCTCCCTCGCTACTCCGTCTGGGGAGTTTGAGAAGTTTTGAACTTCCGGGTTGGCTCTCCCGGGCTTGCGGTGTGGTGGCCAGCCGAAGGGCGTCGCTGTGCCCAGTGTTTGGGCGTGTCCCTTTAAACTTTTGTTTTTTAAACTTCGGGGGTGTGGTCACAGCCCTCCTCTCTCTGCGGGTTGCTCCCTGGCCACCCAGTCCTACCCCCCGCCCCGGCTTCCAGATGCTGTGGAGTCATGAGCCTGGAGGGCGCAGGGACCCCTCTGGTGGCCGAGGTGATCAAAGGTTAGTGTGGAGGGCGCGCCCTCGGGACACCCCCTATTTAGAGGGCATCGGGCAGTGTACCCGGTCGAGGAGGCCCCCATTGCTGGCCAAGATGCGCCTTTAAACTTCGGGGCCAGGGCCGATGCTGTCTCTCGGGCGTGGGTGGCCTCCTGGGACTCCTAGTCCCCAGGCGTGGTCCTGCATTGGGGCGAATCCGCACAGATGTGTGCAGTTCGGAACCTTGTGTCCTTACACCATGGCTGGTAGGCTCTCCACCTCAGGGAGCAAAATCCGTGGTCACTGCATGGGGATCAAGGGTCATTTTTGGTTGAAAAGGAGTCAGCCCCGTCATCCGTTTGGGTGTCTGTGGTTGCAGGACATTTCAGTTGAGGCGTTTATAGGGAAATAAATACAGCAATTGTGTGTACTGAATTGTTTAAATTACTATTACAAAAAATTGTTTAAATTACTATTTGGGGAAAGGATGCCAGCTGGCGTCCTTTGTTCCTTACTATTTTAAGGGCTGTACTTAATTTTGCCACAATTTGAATCTATTCTACTAGCACTATTACTAGTATTACTACTGCTAGGTATTGCGGATGATTTTGCTTCATCAAGGATTTTTAGGCAACTCTTTTTGGGGTGGGGCAGGAGAGGAAGGGTGACACCTCTGAACCTTACCCTGTACCATTCTTGCTAAACCTCACAGCAGCCTAACTGCTTTTATGCAAAGCAGGTTCATCTCATACTCATCGTGCAGAATACTCTCATTTCCCCCTGCTATAATGGTCCGATTGTAAAAATCATTACAAAAGTACTGATTTCGAATCAAAAAATAAGTAGCGACCCCTAAGAACATTGGATAAACATGTGGTTTGTTTTGTGTGTTATAGCCGTAAACATTAATTTTGAAGCAATTTTGAAAGCGTTTTCTCTCTACTTAAAACATAGTTTCTTATTGAAATGACTTTTCATGATGTCTTGAAAACATAGCAAAACATAGGGAAAGTCATCCAGGCTGGTGGGCTAGCTATCAAATGCATGCTGCCATTTACCGAAATTTCTTAGTCCAGGGTAACTAAAGTTTTCCAGAAATCAAGCCGTATCGCTGTATGAAAAGTCATTTACACTATTGAAACTTATATTAAAGGCAATTTCTCCTTTTTAAAAATTGCTTTCTTATTATTACCCACCAAAATAGAACATTTTGAAGTTACTCACTGATAACCTTACCATCTGAAACATGCATGGGAAAAAGATAAAAATTTGACTTCATCTGAAAAGAGTTGCAACATGATATGTGAAACGTTTTTTAATAATGTGAAGGAAGGAACATTACAATTTTTCCATTTCAGATCGCCTTTGTTTTGCCATTCTCTACAGCAGACCAAAGAGGTCATCAAATGTACATTATTTCAGCATAGATAATGAACTTGAATATGAAAAGTAAGTATTGCTTTTTAAAAGATTGTTAGTAACTTTTTTATTTTGAAGAATCTAAAGGTATGTTTATAAAATTGGAACATTACAAATCTGTTGACTGTTAGTTGCAGGATACTTTTTCTTTAACCCTTGGTATAAAATAGACCCTTAGGGGAAAAAAATCAGAATGAAAGAACTTGCCTAGATTTAACAATTTACATTTGAAATTCTAATAGTTTACAGTATAATGAGATATAAACTAGTATGTACTAAGATGTGTTTTGCCAGTGGAAAAATATGTGTGGAAAAACAGCTTTTTTATTCAGAAAGTATTTTTATTTCTTATTTGAGGTTAGATTTAGGCATTGTAACACTTGTCATGTATTTTTAATAGTCATCTTTTACCAGAGTATTTCTTCCATTAGTAAGACAGTACCTTTAAGTTGTGTGAACTATAATGATTTGGTGTGTGCTTTCTTGCTTTATTTTGATCGTGTAGCTACAAAAAGGCATTTATATTCAGAGCATCTGGAATATACATACACATTTTTGTTTTTCATTTTTGCAGCTTCTACGCAGATTTTGGACCACTCAATCTAGCAATGGTTTACAGATATTGCTGCAAGATTAATAAGAAATTAAAGGTAAAGTATTCCTTACTGAAGATTTCACTTAAGTAATCATTATTAGCCTGATCTTGTGGGGAGGAAGGGAAATCTGTTTTTAAAAAGGAAAGGTCATGTTTTACACTGCAGTGGTGTTTGAGACATACATGTGGTTTATTGTTTTATAAAGTCATAGTATATCTATTTGTTTTCCAGAGTTTTGATGAATGGCTTAAGTTTGGGTCATTTGGTTCCTCTTATTGTCTGAGCCAGTGTCACCTAACAAGAGGAGCTTTCTTTCCTTTGGTCATTGTTCTTTCTGCCTTCACTTTGATAGGGAGTGTTACGAAACTAAGAGAAATTGGATTCATCTTACTTTATTTCATTATGCCTTGAATCTCCCATGATATTGTACTACTTGTGACTCTTCACTATGACCCTTTACACATGTGATTAAGGAGCAGAGAAGCAAGGGCAGACAGCATACAGTCTTTAAGACTGTATCACTGAATTGTAAGAGTGTATTACTATTAGTTTGAACTTACACCTTATTCATTTATTTTAAACAAACTTTGAATTGTTGGTCATGTACAATAAAAGGTGTTCATATACTGCTAGCAATTCTAAGTCACTATATTCTCAAGTAGAAATACTGGATTTGGGGGCAGGTGCTTTTTAAAAACAAGTTTATTCAGCTGATTACTTATTAGACTACTACACAGAAATAAAATTCATTTTCAATTAAAAATTAAATTATACTAAAAATTTATGGGTGAGTAAGGCACATCTGTTTCCCCTTGAACATCAAACTTAAAATTCCACACAATAAATGCTAGAAGCATCTGTCAGAAGTTACTAATATGTAAAAAGGAAGTTGCAGCATTGCTTTTTCTTTTTTAAATTAAATTTGTATTCACTAGAGATGTATACAGAGATGGAGACTCTTCTTTCTGGACTTTATTCCTCTCTTCTCTGGAACAGGAATATAAGCATTTGTGGCCTTGGGTATTTATGTTCCCCCCATTCCGTTTTTCCAGTTGCCAGTGGCAGGTTTTTTGTTTCATACAGGGCTGAGAAGCTAAAAATAATTTCCTTTTCCCCTGCTTGTGTTCCTTTGCTTTAATTTTGAAAGGTTTTTTGTTTGTTTGTTTGTTTGTTTTAAACATACTCGACCATCCTTTTATCCTTTGGGTCAACCAAGAATATATTTGTCCTTTTTTCAAACTTTAAAAAAAATTATTTACCAGAACAGCTTGCAGTGTTGACCATCCCACCTGACTGAAACTTAATTCCTATTCAATTAATAGTGGTAAAAGTGTGTTGAGAATTTGTATTGAGTGTCTTGTGCGTATGCTGCTTGAGGGCTGGTTGGTTTTTTTTTTTTTTTTCTTTAAATCAACTTGAATTTCTTACTCTATGTAAACAACTAAAAGAAAATACGTAACATTCATTGTTGAAATACCCAAACATTGGCTCACAGAAGCAAAAGAATACTGTGCTTATTCAACTGAATATATCCTGTTTCTTACCCTTACTTGAAACGTGTCTACTCACATTAGTGAAGTACAGGTGAGGAAGAGCTAATAAATCATGTGTTCCTTTGGTTTTTAAATTCCATATCCTTTTTATTTTTAACTTTTTATTGAAGCACAATGTACGTACAGAAATATGTACAGATCATGAATATACAGCTCAATGAATTTTAGAAACTGAATATACATGGATAATCATCTGGATCATCAGATCAAGAACAGAACATTAGCAACACCTCAGAAGAGCCCACTTACGCTCTCTTGGTTATCTCTGTACCACCCTCCTCACTCCACCCCTCCCTACTCCATTCACTATCCTGATTTCTAACAGAATGAATTATTTTTGCCCGTTTTTATACCCTTTGATTGTAATTTAAAGGTTTTAGGAAGAGATTAACAAAAAAAGTCAGACAGTAGGAAAAGGAAAGAAAAGGTCTCTCCTACTACCTTTTCCAGCTTTTTATGTATTCTTTCAGAGGTAGTCTATACTTAAAGTGTATCTGTTCGTAGCTCCTCTCCTTCCTTTTTTAAAAATTGAAGTGTAGTTGATTTATGATATCATATTAGTTTCAGGTTTCTCCTCTCCCACCCTTTAATTGTACATTTGTTCTGCTCCAAGGATATGTCTTTTATGGGAAGGTACATGGTATTTTTGGGCATCAAAGTTTATCTTTTTAAAAGTCTTGCTAATATGAATGCTTCAACATTGTGAGGTTTGGAATTTATTTTAATCACAAAATAAAGTTTTAGAAAACTTGAAATTAGAAAGGAAATACTAACAGCTGTTTCTCTTTATGCAGTCCATTACAATGATGAGGAAGAAAATTATTCATTTTACTGGCCCTGATCAGAGAAAACAGGCAAATGCTGCTTTCCTTGTTGGATGTTATATGGTAAGTATTTAACTACTTTTCTAACGTATTAGTGAAAATACGTACAACAGTGGTACTTTAAATTTGTGGTTGAAATTTTGAAATTACTTTTTCTCAGACATCTTGATTTCTTTCCAGAAAGAACATGTTTTGCTTTATAAAAATTGACCAACTGGGAAAGGCTATGGAGGGGGGAAGGGGTATATGGGCGATCTCTGTACCTTCTATCGGTTTTGCTGTTCTGAACCTAAAACTGCTCTAAAAAAGTCTATTTTTTAAAAAATTGACCAACTAGTGTGAAAACCTTTTTATGTGTTATGGCACTTAAGGTTAGAAAATAATGCCCCAAATCTGTGTTTTTATTAACTCATGATCCATTTATTAAAGTTGTGAAGGTGGAATCAGGACCAATAATTGATTTAAAAAAAACAAAAACAAAAAACATCAAAAGTGTGTCACATGAGGTAAGAGTGCTGTATAATTTGAATACAGGCAATGTTTTCCTAAATAAGGTGTGATTCTAAACACATCAAAACATGCCATAAGGACATGGCATGTCAGTACTGTAGGAAAATGGGTAACATACTATGTAGATTATATACAGCATTGAGTGGTTGGTCTTTTTGGGTTATTGGAAGTATGCTTTGGAATAGCCAGTATTTCATGAGTTATGAATTTCATTTATTTGTAAATATCATGGAAAGTGGTTATTTAGAGGCAGATTTTATCTAGTGCCTGCATTCATCTTCAGGAGTACCTAAGTAACAGGTTTTCCTGAATAAGCTAAGAGGTCCTCCAGAGTGGTGTTCCTCATGTTTTTGGTGGTGTGGAAGCTAGCTGTTCTACTCAGTGGAGAAGAATATCGAGTAGTTATTCCAGATAAAAAAGGATTGGTGTTGAAGTTCTTGAGGTAAGTGCTTTCTTCTCCCAGGTTGCTACTTGGTTCTGTCATGCTTTCTTTTAAAATTTTCTGACATGTAGTTTGAACGTCTGGAATTTACAATGATAAGACCAAAATTTGGTGGTACTAGTTGAAATTGCACCTCAAAATTGGGTAGTTTCCTTTTCTACATTTAAGGTATATCATTAACGATGACTAAGGCCTTTTTGGGTTTTGTTTTTCTATTTGTGCTCACAAAAGTAACTGAGAGAAATGTTTCTGAGATAACTAAGTTTTATTATCATCTCTGTATAAAACACAGGTTGTAGATTATATCTCTTAAAAATTGATTTTTTTTTAAGCTTACCCAGATAAGGACTTTTGTTTGTTTTTTGGCTTTTGTCATCTCTCCTGATGTTTATTGTACTTAGCAGCAAAAATCCCGAGAGGGGAGGGTGGGTGGAAAGAGCCTCTGCAGGGTCCCAAGAAAAAGAATGGAGAAGGTAGCTGTTTTAACTGGGGTAATTGGTCCCATTACTTGGCCAGTCACTGGGGAGAGGAATGCCATGGATTAGAGTAAATTGTGACAGCTTTACAGGAAAAGGGACACAGCCAGAATTCTTGGTGTTCATAAAGTATTAAAGGGAACCATGGAGAAATGGCCCTTGATGTAACAGTAAAAGTCATTACACTGCCCCGGAGAAAATCTGGATGGCTGAAGCAGTTCCACCTAAGAAAACGTTCTCCTGAGCAGAGCACATAGAACTTGCCTGGGCTGCATTGGAGTCAGTCATTTGTCTTTCTTTGTTAGATGAGATGTCCCTAAAACGGTGGGGTCTTGAGTAGCCAGATATGGTAAGTTCAGTGTGAAAGAACCCCTTAGAGGGTAGCTGTGGGCATCATGCAAACCAAGCATTGTCTTAGAAGTAAAACACTTGATAATTTTATAGATAAGAAATCTCTCTTTTTAGATCTTGTTGTTGTTGTTTTTTTATAGCTAGTGAAAAAGCAGTAACCCATTGGCATACTGATTGAAAATGTGTTAACGTGCTTGTTCCTAGTTTGGTTTTGGCCATTTGACTTTGTTTATGGTTGTATTTTGGCATGCAGAAGTTTATTTTTCTACAGTTAATATATTTTAGATTTAGAAATCCTTCCAGGATTTTATACTCCCAGGTTAGCACTGATTTGATTGGTTAGGAAAGTGCCAGGTAAGCAATTTGGACTCAAGGAATGAACTTGAGTTCACTCCTCTGTTCAGTTAGAAGCCAGCTTGGCAGGAGGTTTACAGCTTTTGGCTGTAGTAAATGTCTTTGCACCATCACTGGCTGGCTAAAGTAGGAGCTTGGAGCTGTAATGATGCTAGGTGGGGAAACAGGAGAAAAACTTCTAAGAAGAGGAGATTTATTAATAGTAGGAAAGGAGTGTCAAGACGTGATATGGATACCCCAAAAGATTAAACATCAAAGTAAGTAAGTAGTGTAGGTTTAGTCTGGTTGAAGTCTATTGGATCCTCTGATTAAAGATTTGTAGGGATGAGTGAGAATTCCCTAAAAATTGATCTTCAGGCCTGATGACCTTTTCTGGAGTTGTTTGAGGAATTTTGGAAATAATAAGTCTTTTTAATGACTGACTTAGAGGATGGTGTAGTAATATTAAAACAAAAAGTCTGGAGGAAGTACAGACAGGAAGGAAGTATTCCAAATAGACTGATTCTGTTTAAAAGGACTGACTCTGTCTTTTTAAAAAGGACCTAATAGGGGATGTGGAGAGAGTGAGAGAATAAAGTATTAGTAATTATATTTATTTTTTTACCTTAAAAACAGAAGGTGTTAGGCTTTATAAATAAAATACTCAAATACTTAAAATAGGATTGACATGACCATACTTTTCAAATACATTATATTTCTAAATATTACGGTTTATGTGGCCTGGCAAATGGATTTGCCAACTATCTGAAATGGTAGATTCTTGGGTAACAAATTAGGGTGCAACTAAAAATCTTTTTGTACCACTCACCATAAAAGAGTTGAGGAACATAAAAGATAACTGGATTTTTGGTTTTTTTTTTAACAAAAAGGTAAGTGAACCATATCATTTTACAAAATAATAAGTTTGCTACCCTGTTGTGATAAGTCAGTGGCTGTTTCCTAGCCAGATTTTGGGGGGGTGGTACCTAACCTGTCATTTCAAGTAAAGGTGAAATTCTAAGTGGCAAAGTAATCAAAACAAATTCACGATTGAGAGTGTATTTCTAAAATAAAAGTTTAAAACTTTGTCATTTTGCTATAAAAAATGTCATGTGCAAAACCCATATTTGGACCCTTGAGAAATTTAGAAAATTTTCCTTTAAAAAATACTTTTATATTTATTTATAGAAGCAGGATATGTTCACCAGTATAGTTTTATCACCTGATTTTTTTAGTTAGTGATCTGTTCTTTCATTTTAGTACATGTTTTATTATCTTTATACCCAGATTGCATATTTTTCTCAATTGATCCAAAGTGTCCAAACCAATATCTAATCCAGGACCACACATTGCATGTGGTGGTTGTATCCTTAATCTCTGTCACACATAGTCCTTTTTTGCTAACAGATTTTTATAAAGAGGCCAGACCTATTTTCTTGTAGAAAGTTCCACCTTTTGAATTTCTCTGGTTTCTTCTTTGTGGTATTTTTTAACTTGTTTCTCCATTCTTTGTATTTCTTGCGAACTGAAGTTTTACCTATAGGCTTGTGCATTAGTAGTATATGTTGTATTCCATAAGAAGACATGTAATACCTAAATTACCATTAGTGGTGCTAAAAATGGCACCACTGGATTAGGTGCCAACCATCAAATCCCTTCAGTATATTGTTTTCTCCTTATGATTTAATAAGCATTCTGTATGGTGTTGCTTTGGAACTGTTTGTATATTCAGTTCCCCATCAGCCATGCATGTTGGTGTTTTAAACAACAATTGATCATACTTACCTGGATCAATAATGTTATTAGGGTTTCAGTATAACGTTTTTCTAATTATTTCATTCATCCTTCACTTATTAGCTGGCTTACTTTTATGGAAATTGAGCTTTCCCTCATTCATTTGGGGCTCTTTGGTTACCCTGAAACCAGTTTTCCTATTGAGAAGGCAGAAAGAGTGACTGTTTCCCTTTAATCACCAGTTTTTGAAGTATTACATGAATAGCCACAAAACAGAATTTTAAAACCTTATTTAAAGTCATTCAGGGCTTCCCTGGTGGCGCAGTGGTTGAGAATCCGCCTGCCGATGCAGGGGACACGGGTTCGTGCCCTGGTCTGGGAGGATCCCACATGCCGCGGAGCGGCTGGGCCCGTGAGCCATGGCCACTGAGCCTGCGTGTCCGGAGCCTGTGCTCCGCAACGGGAGAGGCCACAACAGTGAGAGGCCCGCGTACCACACACACACACAAAATAAATAAATAAAGTCATTTAAATAGTGTTTCATTGCGTTTTGAACTCATTTGCTAAACATTTAAAAACTGTGCAGCACTTCCCCAACACCTGATTAGCATTTGGGAAATTGGAAATTAACTAACCAAATGCACATCATTGCTGAATGGGATTAAAAAAGTAAGTCTAATCATTCCTCCATTTGCATTTACATATCATGGTAATGTATCTTTTTTAGTTACAGCAGCCATTAAAATCAAGAATTGAAATAGCTGAACTTACAACTAGACTTTTATTTATTTTTATAAATTTATTTATTTTATTTTTGGCTGCTTTGGGTCTTAGTTGCTGAGCGTGGGCTTTCTCTAGTTGCTGCGAGTGGGGGCTATTCTTCATTGCTGCGCGTGGGCTTCTCATTGTGGTGGTTTCTCTTGCAGAGCACGGGCTCTAGGCACGCAGGCTTCAGTAGTTGTGGCTCACAGGCTCCAGAGCACAGGCTCAGTAGTTGTGGTGTATGGGCTTAGTTGCTCCGCAGCATGTGGCATCTTCCCAGAACAGGGATTAAACCCGTGTCCCCTGCATCGGCAGGTGGATTCTTAACCACTACACCACCAGGGAAGCCCACAACTAGACTTTTAAATTGAGATTTTAAAAAATTGAATCGGGGCTTCCCTGGTGGCGCAGTGGTTGAGAGTCCGCCTGCCGATGCAGGGGACACGGCTTCGTGCCCCGGTCTGGGAGGATCCCACATGTCGCGGAGTGGCTGAACCCGTGAGCCATGGCCGCTGAGCCTGTGCATCCGGAGCCTGTGCTCCGCAACGGGAGAGGCCACAACAATGAGAGGCCCGCGTAACGAGAAAAAAAAAAAAAATTGAAACGTATCAATCACATTAACTGTTAAATTTATTGTTTTAGTGAACAGAATTTTAAAAACAATTACAGTATGTAATAATTCATTTTAGAAATGTTACTTTTTAATTTTTTATGTGTATACTTTATAATGATGGTGGTGTGTTATTACACTAGTAGGTGCAAACATTAATACCTAGTTGCGGACAGTTACTTGGAAGAGGCCAGTGTATAGGGGATGAAGTTTAGGGATTTAGGTTCAGATTGAGCTAGCTTTTAATTTCAGTTTGGTAGACTATCTGGCACAAATTAAGCATTTACTAAATGTCATTCTCTTTCTCTTTTTTTGGTTCTGTCTACCATTATTACACCTTAAATCTGCTTTTTATATTAAAAAACAAGAAAGTTACCATTGTATCTTACTGATTATCAACTTTGGTTACATCTTACTGCCCCAGCATTTATATTTTCCTATAGATACATAGTACTTAGCTCTTCTATAGGTTAAATGTACTTTTGAGGGCCTGGGAAATTAACCATTGCTTCTAACAGTTTTCTGTGGTTAAAGCATCCTGAGTATAAAATAAATGACACAAGCAAACTGTTGGTACATAATTTGCAAATTTGCCCTCCTGTAATGTTCAATAGATTACTTTGGTAGAGCTAATTGTGGTAACATATAGATTCCCTGTTTAAAATGTATCACTGTATTATATTTTTATTTTAAGCAATTTTTATATCCTTCAGAATGGTTTACCTTGTAAACACTTATACTAAAAACTGTGATACTAATTAAATTCTAGGAATATATTAATTCAGCAATCTGAGTAGAATCCTAAATTGCATTGAATTTGAGATTGCTTCAACACTTGTAATAAGAGCTCAGGGGCTTAATTTGTTACTTAATGATGGTCTTTTGAACCTGTTGTCCATTTTTCTTAATGATTTAATTATTTTGGACTCAGAGTACTCAATTCTGGGTTAAGGTAGCTGCAGGGTGAAGGCATTAGACAAGAACTTAAGACAAGGAATGCTGAGGGGAGAGGATCTGGAAGCAGTGGGTGGGAATCCAGTTCAGCAAATAGCAGTCTAGACAGGGCAATAGAGACTGGAAGACAGAACCTGGTGGGATGGCCAAAGTCTTTGTAAACACCCATCCCTGGGCAAACACCCTTCCTGGGTATCTGTGAAAGGCAGAGCAAACAGCAACTAGGCAGAGGTAAATAGCAACCAGACACCAGGCAGTGTGAGGTGCACCAGAGCCACAGAAAGGGGCCAGCATGGCCCCCTGCCATAGGAAAAGGCCCTGTGGTGGAGGCAGCTGGCTGTCGTCACCATCATTCATCAGAACTTTACTTCCCTTTTCACCTTACTGAGCCTATCTGATATTTCAGCTGCCTGTGAGACTTGCTAGGGGCTAGCAACTCTCGGGAAAGAGTGAAGAGAAATGGCCCCTCTGACCATTTATGATCTTTGATTGCGATCTGTTAAGTTCTGTGGAATTTTGGATCCCATTCTTGTTTGAGTACTTCTTTTACATAGTATGGTTTCTTATCTGTAAGTAAGGCTTGAGCAGTAGGCCCTCTTCCATCAATAACAAGCAGTGTGGTCTTGGGTGAGCAGTTAACACCAGAGGTTAGAAAGTAGTAGCCTGCCAGCTTTATATAACTCAGAGTATTTATAATTAATAGTTTGTTTTTGCCAATGTTTACAGATTAGGTGCCTTTATTTTAAAAATTCAATATTTTTGCTTTCTCTTAAAAAAGTCCCTGCCACTCACATAGAATATATCCATGTGTGCTTATACCCAAGGCCAATTCCCTCACATTTATTAGTCTGGCCTTGGTAAAGGTGTGTTTGCTACTCTAGAGTTCCAGTTTCCTTTTATCTAAATTGAGCATCATTATACCAGCATACTATACATACAAATAAAAGTAATTTGAGAAGTTATAACTATTGAAATATAAGGCCATCTGAAGTTTTTATAGAGATTTATGCTTTTTTTTTTTTCTTACTGGTATTTGTGCAGGAGCTGTGAGAGTGATTTTATCTTATTTACTTACTTTATCACATAAAGTTACTTATTATAATCTTTTCCCTGTTCACCTTTTTTATTCAGCAGGTGAATCTTTAAGCCTGTTTCCAACTTGCATTGATTCATGAAAGTTCTATGTTAATCTGGATAGAGTGATTTTTTTTAAAAAAAGATCAGTCAAGTTCTTGGCATTGGAATGACTGTGTCATCTGGTTGATGTGAAAATAATTAAATATGGGAAACGTTGTGACATTTCTCCATGAAGAATAATTGAAAATAGTTCACTGAAGTGAGAGAGTGGCATGGACATATATACACTACCAAACGTAAAATAGATAGCTAGTGGGAAGAAGCTGCATATAGCACAGGGAGATCAGCTAGGTGGTTTGTGACCACCTAGAGGTGTGGGAGAGGGAGGGTGGGAGGGAGGGAGACGCAAGAGGGAAGAGATACGGGAACATATGTATATGTATAACTGATTCACTTTGTTATAAAGCAGAAACTAACACACCATTGTAAAGCAATTATACTCCAATAAAGAAGTTAAAAAAATAAAATGAAATAAATACTGCAAATTCTGTCAAAAAATAGTTTACTGGTTTATTGGGTTGGAATTTAAATATCCTTTGTTATACTTAACTCTGAGATATGATGACTTGTGTGATTTTTTTTTAACATATTTATTGGAGTATAATTGCTTTACAATGTTGTGTTACTTTCTGCTGTATAACAAAGTGAATCAGCTATATGTATACATATATTCCCCATATCTCCTCCCTCCCACCCCCCCATCCCACCCCTCTAGGTGGTAACAAAGCACTGAGCTGATCTCCCTGTGCCATGCAGCTGCTTCCCACTAGCTATCTGTTTTACATTTGGTAGTGTATGTATGTCAATGCCACTCTCTCACTTCGTCCCAGCTTACCCTTCCCCCTCCCCATGTCCTCAAGTCCATTCTCTACATCTGTGTCTTAATTCCTGTCCTGCCCCTAGGTTGATCAGAACTTATTTTTTTTTAAGATTCCATATATATGTGTTAGCATATGGTATTTATTTTTCTCTTTCTGACTTACTTCACTGTGTCTGACAGACTCTAGGTACATCCGCCTCACTACAAATAATTCAATTTCGTTTCTTTTTATGTCTGAGTAATATTCCATTGTATATATGTGCCACATCTTCAGCCATTCATCTGTCAATGACACTTAGGTTGCTTCCATGTCCTGGCTATTTTAAATAGAGCTGCAGTGAGCATTGTGGTACATGACTCTATCTGAATTATGGTTTCCTCAGGGTTTATGGCCAGTAGTGGGATTGCTGGGTTGTATGGTAGCCCTATTTTTAGTATTTTAAGGAACCTCCATACTGTTCTCCATAGTGGCTGTATCAGTTTACATTCCCACCAACAGTGCAAGAGGGTTCCCTTTTCTCCATACCCTTTCCGGCATTTATTGTTTGTAGATTTTTTGATGATGGCCATTCTGACCTGTGTGAGGTGATACCACATTGTAATTTTAATTTGCATTTCTCTAATGATTAGTGATGTTGAGCATCTTAATAGATGTGCCTCTTGGCCATCCGTATGTCTTCTTTGGAGAAATGTCTATTTAGGTCTACTGGCCACTTTTTAATTGGGTTGTTCGTTTTTTTGATATTGAGCTGCATGAGTTGTTCATATATTTTGGAGATTAATCCTTTGTCAGTTGCTTTGTTTGCAAATATTTTCTCCCATTCTGAGGGCCATCTTTTTGTCTTATGGTTTCCTTAGCTATGCAAAGGTTTTAAGTTTCATTAGGTCCCATTTGTTTATTTTTGTTTTTATTTCCATTTCTCTAGGAGGTGCATCAAAAAGTATCTTGCTGTGATTTATGTGATAGAGTGTTCTGCCTATGTTTTCCTCTAAGAGTTTTATAGTGTTTGGCCTTATTATGTTTAGGTCTTTAATCCATTTTGAGTTTATTTTTGTGTATCATGTTAGGAAGTGTTCTAATTTCCGTCATTTACATGTAGCTGTCCAGTTTTCCCAGCATCACTTATTGAAGAGGCTCTCTTTTCTCCATTGTATATTCTTGCCTCCTTTATCAAAGATAAGATGACCATATGTGTGTGGGTTTATCTCTGGGCTTTCTATCCTGTTCCATTGATCTATATTTCTGTTTTGTGCCAGTACCACACTGTCTTGATTACTGTAGCTTTGTAGTATAGTCTGAAGTCAGGGAGCCTGATTCCTCCAGCTCTGTTTTTCTTTCTCAAGATTGCTTTGGCTATTCGGGGTCTTTTGTGTTTCCATGCAAATTGTGAAATTTTTTTGTTTTAGTTCACTGAAAAATGCCATTGGTAGTTTGATAGGGATTGCACTGAATCTGTAGATTGCTTTGGGTAGTAGAGTCATTTTCACAATGTTGATTCTTCCAATCCAAGAACATGGTGTATCTCTCCATCTATTTCTATCATTAATTTCTTTCATCAGTGTCTTATAGTTTTCTGCATACAGGTCTTTTGTCTCCTTAGGTAGGTTTATTCCTAGATATTTTATTCTTTTTGTTGCAGTGGTAAATGGGGCTGTTTCCTTAATTTCTCTTTCAGATTTTTCATCATTAATGTATAGGAGTGCAAGAGATTTCTGTGCATTGATTTTGTATCCTGCTACTTTACCATATTCATTGAATAGCTCTAGTAGTTTTCTGGTAGCATCTTTAGGATTCTCTACGTATAGTATCATGTCATCTGCAAACAGTGACAGTTTTACTTCTTCTTTTCCGATTTGGAATCCTTTTATTTCTTTTTCTTCTCTGATTGCTGTGGCTAAAACTTCCAAAACTATGTTGAATAGTAGTGGTGAGAGTGGGCATCCGTGTCTCGTTCCTGATAATAGGGATAATGGTTTCATTTTTTTCACCATTGAGAACAATGTTGGCAGTGGGTTTGTCATAGATAGCCTTTATTATGTTGACGTAAGTTCCCTCTATGTCTACTTTCTGGAGGGTTTTTATCATAAATGGGTGTTGAATTTTGTCAAAAGATTTTCTGCATCTATTGAGATTATTCTATGCTTTTTATCCTTCGGTATGTTAATATGGTGCATCACATTGATTGATTTGCATATACTGAAGAATCCTTGCATTCCTGGGTTAAACGCCACTTGATCATGGTGTATGATCCTTCTAATGTGCTGTTGGATTCTGTTTGCTACTATTTTGTTGAGGATTTTTGTATCTGTGTTCATCAGTGATATTGGCCTGTAGTTTTCTTTTTTTGTGACATCTTTGTCTGGTTTTGGTATCAAGGTGATGGTGGCCTTGTAGAATGAGTTTGGGAGTATCCTCCCTCTGCTATATTTTGGAACCATTTGAGAAGGCTAGTTGTTAGCTCTTCTCTAAATTTTTGATAGAATTCACCTGTGAAGCCATCTGTTCCTGGGCTTTGTTGTTGGAAAATTTTTAAACACAGTTTCAATTTTAGTGCTTGTGATTGGTCTGTTTATATTTTCTATGTCTTCCTGGTTCAGTCTCACAAGGTTGTGCTTTTCTAAAGGTTGTGCTTTTCTAAGAATTTGTCCATTTTATTGGCATATGTTTGCTTGTAGGAGTCTCTCATGATCCTTTGTATTTCTGCAGCATGAGTTGTTACTTCTCCCTTTTCACTTCCAATTCTGTTGATTTGAGTCTTCTCCGTTTTTTCTTGATGAGTCTGACTACTGGTTTATCACTTTTGTTTACCTTCTCAAAGAACCAGCTTTTACTTTTATTGATCTTTGCTATTGTTTCCTTCATTTCTTTTTCATATATTTCTGATCTGATTTTTATGATTCTTTCCTTCTGCTGAATTTGGGGGTTTTTTTTGTTCTTCTTTCTCTAGTTGCTTTACGTGTAAGATTAGGATTTTTATTTGAGATTTTTCTTGGTTTTTTTGAGGTAGGATTGTATTGCTATAAACTTCCCTCTTAGAACTGCTTTTGCTGCATCCCATAGGTTTTGGGTCGTCGTGTTTTCATTGTCATTTGTTTCTAGGTATTTTTTGATTTCCTCTTTGATTTCTTCAGTGATCTCTTGGTTATTTAGTAGCGTATTGTCTAGCCTCCATATGTTTGTATTTTTTACAGTTTTTCTCCTGTACTTGATATTTAGTCTCATAGTGTTGTGGTCAGAAAAGATACTTGATACGATTTCAATTTTCCTAAATTTACCAAGGCTTGATTTCTGACCCAAGATATGATCTATCCTGGAGAATGTTCCATGAGCACTTGAGAAGATTGTGTATTCTGTTGTTTTTGGATGGAATGTCCTATAAATAGCAATTAAGTCCATCTCGTGTAATGTGTCATTTAAAGCTTGTGTTTCCTTATTTATTTTCATTTTAGATGATCTGTCCATTGGTGAAAGTGGGGTGTTAAAGTCCCCTACTATGATTGTGTTGCTGTCGATTTCCCCTTTTATGGTTGTTAACTTTTGCCTTATGTATTGAGGTGCTCCTATGTTGAGTGCATAAATATTTACAATTGTTATATCTTCTTCTTGGATTGATCCCTTCATCATTATATAGTGTCCTTCTTTGTCTCTTGTAATAGTCTTTATTTTAAAGTCTATTTTGTGTGCTATGAGAATTGCTGCTCCAGCTTTCTTTTGATTTCCATTTGCATGGAGTATCTTTTTCCATCCCCTCACTTTCAGTCTGTATGCATCCCTAGGTCTGAAGTACGTCTGTTGTAGACAGCCTATATATGGGTCTTGTCTTTGTATCCATCCAGCCAGTCTATGTCTTTTGGTTGGAACATTTAATCCATTTATATTTAAGGTAATTATCGATATGTATGTTCCTATTCCCATTTTCTTAATTGTTTTGGGTTTGTTATTGTAGGTTTTTTCCTTCTCTTGTGTTTCTTGCCTAGAGAAGTTCCTTTAGCATTTGTTGTAAAGCTGGTTTGGGGATGCGGAATTCTCTTAGCTTTTGCTTGTCTGTAAAGGTTTTAATTTCTTCTTCGAATCTGAATGAGATCCTTGTTGGGTAGAGTAATCTTGGTTATAGGTTTTTCCCTTTCATCACTTTAAATATGTCCTGCCACTCCCTTCTGGCTTGCAGAGTTTCTGCTGAAAGATCAGCTGTTAACCTTATGGGGATTCCCTTGTGTGTTATTTGTTGTTTTTCCCTTGATGCTTTTAATATTTGTTGTTTGTATTTAATTTTTGATAGTTTGTTTAATATGTGTCTTGGCATGTTTCTCCTTGGATTTATCCTGTACGGGACTCTCTGCCTCTCACTGCTGTGGCCTCTCCCATTGCGGAGCACAGGCTCCGGACGCGCAGGCTCAGCGGCCACGGCTCATGGGCCCAGCCGCTCCGCGGCACGTGGGATCCTCCTGGACCGGGGCACGAACCCGTGTCCCCTGCATCGGCAGGCGGACTCTCAACCAGTGGCCACCAGGGAAGCCCTAGGGAAGTTTTTTTTTTTTTTTTTTTTTTTGCGGTACGCGGGCCTCTCACCGTCGTGGCCCCTCCCGTCGCGGAGCACAGGCTCCGGACGCGCAGGCCCAGTGGCCACGGCTCACGGGCCCAGCCGCTCCGCGGCACGTGGGATCCTCCCGGACCGGGGCACGAACCCGTGTCCCCTGCATCGGCAGGCGGACTCTCAACCGCTGCGCCACCGGGGAAGCCCCCTAGGGAAGTTTTAAACTTTAATCTCTTCAAATATTTTCTCAGACCCTTTCTTTTTCTTCTTCTTCTGGGACCCCTATAATTCGAATGTTGGTGCATTTAATGTTGTCTAAGAGGTCTCTCAGTCTGTCTTCAATTCTTTTCATTCTTTTTTCTTTTTTCTGCTCTGCAGTAGTTATTTTCACTATTTTATCTTCCAGGTCACTTATCCGTTCTTCTGCCTTAGTTATTCTGCTATTGTTTCCTTCTAGAGATTATCTTTACTCTTATTACTCTGAATTCTTCTTCAGGTAGACTGCGTATTTCCTCTTCATTTGTTTGGTCTGGTGGGTTTTTACATTGCTCCTTCATCTGCTGCATATTTCTCTGTGTTCTCATTTTGCTTATCTTACTGTGTTTGGGGTCTCCTTTTTGCCGGCTGCAGGTTCGTAGTTCCTGTTGTTTTTGGTGTCTGCCCCCAGTGGGTGAGGTTGGTTCAATGGGTTGTGTAGACTTCCTGGTGGAGGGGACTGGTGTCTGTGTTCTGGTGGGTGGGGCTGGATTTTGTCTTTCTCGTGGGCAGGGCTGTGTCAAGTGGTGTGTTTTGGGGTATCTGTGAACTTAGTATGATTTTAGGTAGCCTCCCTGCTAATGGATGGGGTTGTGTTCCTGTTTTGCTAGTTATTTGGCATGGGGCGTCCAGCACTGGGGCTTGCTGGCCATTGGGTGGAGCTGGGTCTTAGCGTTGAGACAGAGTTCTCTGGGAGAGCTCTCGCTGATTGATATTATGTGGGGCTGGGAAGTCTCTGGTGGTCCAGTATCCTGAATTTGGCTGTCCCACCTCAGAGGCTCAGGCCTGACACATAGGCCAGAGCACCAAGACTCTGTCAGCCATATGTCTCTGAAGAAAAGGGAGAAAAAAGCAAAGAAAAAAATAATTAAAAAATAAAGAAATAAAATTATGAAAATAAAAAATATTTAAAAATTTAAAATATAAAAGTAACTTTAAAAATAGAGACCATCCACACCAATAAGCAAATCCACCAATGATAAGAAGCTCTGAAATCCGTACTAAGATATACATAAAAATCAGAAACAAGTCAGTCGCAGACAGCAAACCCCAAGTCTACAGTTGCACCCAAAGTCCACCGCCTCAATTTTGGGATGATTCATTGTCTGTTCAGGTATTCCACAGATGCAGGGTACCTCAAGTTGATTGTGGTGATTTAATCCACTGCTCCAGAGGCTGCATGGAGAAATTTCCCTTTCCCTTCTTTGTTCGCACAGCTCCTGGGGTTCAGCTTTGGTTTTGGCCCCACTGTGTGTAGGTTGCCCTAAGGCTTCTGTTCCCGCCCAGACAGGGTGGGATTCAAGCATCGGCTGATTAGGGAGCTCTGGTTCACTCATGCCAGGGGAGGGAGCAGTATGGTAGTTATAATTGGAATGCAGGGTGAGCCTGTGGCGGCAGAGGCCAGCGTGATGTTGCAACAGCCTGAGGTGCCCCGTATGTTCTCCTGGGAAAGTTGTCCCTGGATCACAGGACGCTGGCAGTGGTGGGCTGCACAGGCTCTGTGTCGGGGTCGGGTGTGGGGGGCATGTGGATAGTGACCCATGCTTGCACACAGGATTCTTGGTGGCTGCATCAGCAGCATTAGCATTTCATGCCCGTCTCTGGGGTCCGAGCTGATATTTGCAGCTCGTGCCCATCTCTGGAGCTTGTTTAGGCAGTGCTCTGTCTACTGTGGGTAGACAGGGAAGGAATCCCCTCTCCTTGCGCACCCTGAAGCAATGGTCTCTTGCCTCTTAGGCAGCTCCAGGCTTTTTTCTGGACTCCCTCCCAGATAGCTGTGGTGTACTAGCCCCCTTTGGGCTGTGTTCATGCAGCCAACTGCAGTCCTCTCCCTGGGGTCTGACCTCCGAAGCCTGAGCCTCAGCTCCCAGCCCCCACCCGCCCCGGCGGGTGAGCAGACACGCTTCAGGCTGGTGAGTGCTGGTCAGCACCAATCCTCTGTGTGGGAATCTCTCCGCTTTGCCCTCTGCGCCCCTGTTGCTGTGCTGTCCTTCTTGGCTCCAAAGCTTCCCCCCAGCCCACCCCCATCTCCACCAGTGAAGCGGCTTCCTAGTGTGTGGAAACTTTTCCTCCTTCACAGCTCCCTTCCAAAGGTGCAGGTCCCGTCCCTATTCTTTTGTCTCTGTTTTTTCTTTTTTCTTTTGCCCTACCCAGGTACGTGGGGAGTTTCTTGCCTTTTGGGAAGTCTGAGGTCTTCTGCCAGTGTTCAGTAGGTGTTCTGTAGGAGTTGTTTCATATGTAGATGTATTTTTGATGTATTTGTGGAGAGGAAGGTGATCTCCATGTCTTACTCGTCCAACATCTTGAAGGTCCCCCTCAATATTTTGGTTTTTTTAACTCTACCAGAGGCTTCTCTAAGTACATAGATTAAACTTCAGAATGTTCTGTAGAAGAATAGAAATGAGAAGCACATCTAAATAACTGGGCTTTATTATTTGAGACCTGAATTGTCAGGATTAAAACTATACATGATCAAGTTGTGATCTTTTTGTTTCAGTCCATTAATTTATCCATTGCTACTTGAGCCTCGCCTAGGTTTTGAAACATCAATCAGCAATCCAAGATCAGAAGTTTTCACAGGGGCTGGGTTAGGCAGATGGTAATTTTTTAAATGGGGGCAGTGGAATCCTAATGGCTACAATATTGTTCAGCAAAAAAGCAAAACAAACAAAAAAACCTACAAAAAACAAAACCAAGAAAGTTTGTGTCATGACTTTGAAAAGCACTACCAACCTCCTAAGTATTTTCTATCCCAGTATTTTATTTTTCCTGTGAGATTTCCTTTTCTCCTTCAGAGAGATTCCTTACCCTGGAGAGAGACAGCAGGTTCTCCTTACTCATGTTTCCTAAGACACGGGGCTTCCTTACTTTTACATCTCTGCACTTGTCACATTTTTAAAAAATTTATCTACTTTCAACAAACTGAAATGATCAGTTGCTCACTCTTTACTGTGTTACTTTGCTGTATTATCTATTGCTGCCTTACAGATTACACCAACACTTAGTGACATAAAACAACAATTAATGTTCTCTCAAACAGTTTCTGTGGGGAAGGTATTTGAGATTGGCTAACTTGGATGGGTCTGCTTCTGGATCTGGCTGGGCCGCAGTCATCTGAAGGCTTGACTGGGGCTGGAGGGTCCACTGCTCAAATGGCCCATTCACATGCCTAGCAAGTTAGCACTGGTTGTTGGCAAGGAGCCTCAGTTCCTTGCCACGTGGGCTGCCCTCACAAAACAAGAACCCGATTTACTTGGGGTGAGGAGTCCTGAAGAAAGCAAGGCAAAAGCCACAACGGCCTTGTGATCTAGCCTCACGTGTCACACTCTACCATTAATGCAGTATCCTATTGTTTACACAGTGGTGACCTATTCATTGAGGGTGGAAATGCCAGAAGATGAGCATTGTTGGGGCTGTCTTGGAAGCTGGCTACCACAGCTGTTTAGTATCTCTCTTGTTCATCTCTTGTTGTTTTCTATTTTTGGACAGCATTGTGCAGTTAAGAGTGGCCGTTCTATATATATAGCTTTCCATGAAAATACACTAAAAGAATTTGAGAAGCACATAGCCTCCAAATTTCTGGGATCACACTGATGCATCATAAAATCTCATTGATTTAGAGTTTACTAATTTGAGAACTAATATAGGAGCCATTTTAAGGATTCTTCTCAAGTAACAAATTTATAATAATTTTAATGGGAAAGGGCTTTTGACTAGAGAAAATGAGTGGGTGTAAAATTAAGAATTATAGATTGTTAGCAAACATTTCTTTGATTGTTATATGTCTTAGTCCTTTTGGGCTGCTATAACAAAATACCAGAGGCTTATAAACAACACAAGTTTATTTCTCACAGTTCTGGAGCCTGGGAGTCCAAGATCAGGGTGACAGCATGGTCCAGTGAGGACTGTCACATGGTGGAAGGGCCTAGGGATCTCTCTGGAGTCCCTTTTATAAGACACTAATCCCATTCACGAGGGTTTCACTCTAATGGCTGTCTCCCAAAGGCCCCATCTCCTACTACCATCACTTTTGGGGGGTTAGGATTTCAACATATGAATTTTGGATGGGACAGAAACATTTGGACCATAGCATTATGTAAAAAACTTATTCTGAATCTGTAAATTTCCTTCAACTTATTGCATTGTACCTAAAATCTCTATGTATGAGCATTCCCCAGTTGGGTTTAAAGGTTATGTCTTTAAAAAGTTCATCACTAGGAATATAGGTTTTGTTTCTCCATAGGAAAAAATGTTACATTGTTCTTGGGTTCTTTGAACTGAATTTGTATTCCAAGGCTAACCCACAATTATTTAATGTATTAGAGACTATTTCTGTTTTGAAAGTTATAAGGAAATAATACCATTGCAATTTTAGTAATTAAAGAAACCAAGGAACTGCAATCTGAGTTGGAGGAATTATCTTTAACCTCGTGCTTAAGAAAAAGTTTATATAATTTGAGAGAAGTTTGTATTAGAAATTTGGGGAAAATCTGAATGAGGTTTCTGGATTTCATTTAATTAATTTATTTAAATTATGTATGTATATACATACATCAGTGAATCAAATCCTATTCTTACCCTCATTGGCGTCAAGGTATTTTTTTATTTGGTTTTGTTTTGTTTTGTTTTTGTTGTTTTTTTTTTTAGAGGAAATTTTTTGGAGGAGTCCTGCTAAGAAGTCCTAAAATAGAATGGAGAAATGAAAAGGCTTTCCTAAAGTTATTCATTAAGCCTTAGAAGAGAAAGGAAGCAGGTTGGAGACTAGAAGAGAATGAGTTAATGTAGAGAAGGTGGGGGGCACTAGATTTAAAAGACTTTTTAGTTTTTCTTAAAGGAACTGTTATGCTCTATTTCCAAATAAATAGTAAGACAATAGAAAGTCAATTGATAGACGATTGATTTTTAAAAGATCTAAATAAGTAATATATAGATAAATATAATATTGAGTGCAATTATAGATGATTTTGATTAGTTAATTCATGATAAATTACAACCTTCTCTGAGTCAGTAATATTGTACTTGAAAATTTGTTTGATACTAGGTAAGAAGGCATTCCTTTGTTCTTGGGATTGGTCTTTGTGGGTTTGTATGCTGCTATAGATAAATGTTAGAAGATTCTGTATAGTTAATTATAGTTCTGTATTATTTTTAGAGTAAATGGGATAAAATCATTTTCAGAAACAGCATAAACATTTCCATTTATGAGTCTTAAAACAAAATTGATAAATTGCCCTCTGGAGGGCTTCCCTGGTGGCGCAGTGGTTGAGAGTCCGCCTGCCGATGCAGGGGACACGGGTTCGTGCCCCGGTCGGGGAAGATCCCACATGCCGCGGAGTGGCTGGGCCTGTGAGCCATGGCCGCTGAGCCTGCACATCCAGAGCCTGTGCTCCACAACGGGAGAGGCCACAACAGTGAGAGGCCCGCACACCGCAAAAAAAAAAGCCCTCTGGAAGTGGACTTGTTTTAAGATATATCCTTCTCTAAGTTTCAAAGATTCTTGCTGGATCTTTGATTTTTATAGTTTTTCTTAATCCAATGATATTTTTATATTTACATTAACTTTTTATCAATTATTTTAAAATTTCCTAACTATTATAAGTAGATTTAAGTTCAGTGAATTAAGGATCGAATCTGAGTCCATATAAAAGGTATTGGGTTGGCCAAATAGTTCGTTTGGTTTTTCTGTAAGATGGGATGGAAAAACTGAATGAACTTTTTGGCCAACCCAGTATGAATCTGGAGTTACAATGAAACATAAGACATGGGTTCTTACTTCAGAATGTTCACAATTTGGTTGAAGAAACAGCTCATTTATATAAATTTAAGTAATGGAGATAAAAAGTTTATAATTAAATTTTTTAGTTATTTTTACTGGTCAAAATTTAAAGTATTTTATCCCAAAATAAGCTTAAGAATTGAATTGAATTTGGGTAATAATACGTGTGCCAAATCTAATGCTTGTGGCCTCTCTCACGCCTTGCCTCCATGTATGGGTGGAAAATGTCCTGCCTGAAGATTCTGTGTTGGAAAAACATGTGCCTTCGGATAGAGTGAGGGTCCGAAAGTCCGAGGCAAACTTAATTGAGGCTGGGGGATGACTTATTTAGGGGGATGACTTATTTAGAGGGATGCCAGTGGACATTCTCAAACTCCCAACTTTCTAGAACAGGTTGCTTGTGAGGAGGAGGAGGGGGAGAAGAGAATGAGACTAGTAAAATACTTCTGCAATACTGGAAATGAGAAGACAGTGGAACAACATCTATGAACTGTTGAGAGAAAAGGACTGCAGGCCTGAAATCATATACATAGTCCAATGTCAGGGCAGAAAACAAGATAGTTTGGAAATACAAAAAGATCCACCAGCTGTGGACCTCAAATGCTAAAGAATCCACTTGAAGTATTCTACCAGATAAAAATTGAATCATAATGTAGTTCTGAAGATAAAAGAAGCAATGACAATAGTAAACAAATGAAGTTTTATAGGAAACCCGTACAATATTGTAAGTTGTTAAATCTAAATGGATGGAGTTAATAAAAATCTTTGTTCTGCTTTTATATTCCTCTCATCCTCCTCCCAGTCCCAGTCCCAATCCATCCCCTATCCCCATCTCTCACACACTTCTTTACTATCATTTCGGTGTATTTTTAGAAAGGACATGAGGTAAAAGCATGTGCTCAGTCTAACATCTTGATTTAGAAAATCTGTTCTTGAAATGCTATACTTCTTACCACAAAAGGCTGTTGTAAAAAGTTGTTGGTCAGGGCTCTGCAAGCAGCAGAAACCAGCTATAACAGCAGATTTAAACAAAAGGGGAATTCACTGACTGGGTAGTGGGTGACTCATAGGATCCTTGGGAAGGCTAGAGAATCAGGCTCAGTTGATTGGCTAAAGATTGTACAAAGCTTACTTCTCAGTGACAGTACTATATCTTTATTTAGAAGTAAATTGCCTTTTTCTTCTCTCTTCAAATGTAGGTTATATATTTGGGGAAAACTCCAGAAGAAGCATATAGAATATTAATGTTTGGAGATACATCCTATATTCCTTTCAGGTAAATATAAGAATGTTATGGTAGATTCATTTAATCAGGGCCTTGCCAGAAATATCTTGGTGTAGTTGTTTCTGAAAAAAGAAGACCTCATAAATAGTTATTTTGGGGCTTCCCTGGTGGCGCAGTGATTGAGAATCCGCCTGCCGATGCAGGGGACGCGGGTTCGTGCCCCGGTCCGGGAAGATCCCACATGCCGCGGAGCGGCTGGGCCCATGAGCCATGGCCGCTGAGCCTGCACGTCCGGAGCCTGTGCTCTGCAACGGGGGAGGCCACAACAGTGAGAGGCCCGCGTACCAAAAAAAAAAAAAAAAAAAAGTTATTTTGAGGTGGGTGCAAATAACACCATAGATCTAGGTTACTCAACAGTGATGCTATTGACATTTTTTTGGGGGGTGGTTGTCCTGTGTGCTGCAGAATGTTTAACAGCATCACTGGCCTCTGCCCACTAGATGTCAGTAACACCTTCACCCCAGAAAATTAATTGTGAAAACCAAAAATGTCTCCAGACATTTCCAGATGTCTGTGGTGGTGCTAGTGGTAGTGGTGGTGAATCACTCCGACATGAGAAGTCAGAACCACTCTCACTGATGGAAACTGTGCTTTGTAATCAGATGAGAATCCTGGAGTTATAGTATGTAGAACCACTGTTTTTCAGTACTGCGGAGTTTTGGTCCTGAGGAGTTAAGAAATAAGTTTTTCCCAATAATCAGGAGTTACTTCTGGAGCAGATACAAGCCCCTTTTTCCTAGGAACACAGCCAGCAGAAATGGTGGGTGAGGTTGCTAATATAGCACCACTACTTAAAAAACCAAAACAGCTGTCATAGAGGTGGTAGATAAGTAATGTCTTTATATAAGTTAATGACATCCTCATCCTTATGTCAAAGTTACCAGGTGATTGTGTTGAAGATATTTTGAAAAAAAACCCCAAAAACTTGTGTGTTTTTTTTTTTTTTTAAATCAAATGACATTCTAAAAGTTGCTCTTCCTGTTTATCAAAACACTTGACTTAGCTGTATAATTAAATACTTGTATGGTGCTTAAGTATAATAAGTGTGTAAAATGATTTTACTCATTGCATACTGTATTGAGAATTTCAAATGTTGCATTATTCTTCTGCCTGCAAATTAGTTAATAGTTTTAGGATTGTTGCATATACCTCAAGTGCCTGATTTTGAAGACGTGGGCTTGCCCTTAAAGGGGAGGTTATGAACCTGACTTAATTGTGGACAAGTTTTGGGATGAGTGTCCCTAACCTTATGCAGAATCTGTCTCCTTCTTAAATAACTCTGTAGGACTGTCCATGGATTTACTCCATGAATTAGAGATTTTTGTTAGGATAGTCTGCAGAGTTCAGTTTATATATTGCACTAAAGGCTGCATGTATATTATTGATTTAGCCAATTAGAAGAATTGCTTTGGACCCAGTATCACTCTGCCTTTCTTCCTAGCTCAGAGATCATCTTAAGTATTCTTTGTGGTGGGTAGGAAGGGATGAAGGTTATTTTCTAAACTGGAGAGTGCTCCATTTTTCTTCTCAACTTATAACAGCAACCGTATACTTCCTTCAGAAGAAGTGATTGTGTTTGTGGTCCCTGAGTCATAGGCACATTGGTGTAGTGATAATATTGTTCTATAGAACTCTTCTTTTATAATAGTAATCCTTTATAATAGTGCCATTCTTAAAGTTTATAACGCAAGGTCCTGAAACAGGGATAAGCTTACACATTTCACATAATCTAAGTAAGGATCCATGAAACATTGTTAATGTAAGAGAAGTTTTGTGTTAAATACAGAGATCAAAAATAGAGTAGGGCTTCCCTGGTGGCGCAGTGGTTGAGAGTCCGCCTGCCGATGCAGGGGACGCGGGTTCGTGCCCCGGTCCGGGAAGATCCCACATGCCGCGGAGCGGCTGGGCCCGTGAGCCATGGCCGCTGAGCCTGCGCGTCCGGAGCCTGCGCTCCGCGATGGGAGAGGCCGCGGCGGTGAGAGGCCCGCGTACCACAAAAAAAAAAAAAAAAAAAAAAAAAAAAAATAGAGTAAATGCTGTTTACTGCTGTACTCATGTTTAAATTCTTAAAGTTTGGCACTGAAAAATGTAGTTAGTTGCTTCTGGTTCCAGGAACAAAAATCATTAATTCTCTAAAAAACAGGACTTAGCTAGAAGCAGTTCAGGTTTGTGAAATTTGAATCTCTTTAGTTATAGCTGCCAGACATTTAATGATTCTCCAAGTGTGGCCTGTGAACTAGTGCCAGTCTGTGAACTTTTTGTTACCAGCTTGTGATAAGTACAGGAATTGCAAGTAAGATTTTACAGACTTTTTAGCAATTTAAGAGTATTTTTATGTATGTGGAATCAAATAATAGAAGAATTTAGGCTAGTATTTATGTGTTTTTTCCTTCCATTTTCCTAATCATTTTTACTTACAAAATAAGATTATTGCATTATTGTGGGTATGTAATAGTACAAATATTATTGTATTTTACAAAAGTATCAGCCTTTGACAGATTTAAAAGTCTGCTTCACCACATTTTACTGTTCTGAAGAACTTACTAATTCAGAGTAGGTGGGTGGTCCAGTGGTTAAGACTCCACACTCCCAGTGCAGGGGGCCCAGGTTCAATCCCTGGTCAGGGAACTAGATCCTGCATGCTGCAACTAAAAGATCCTGTATGCCACAACTAAAGATCCTTCACGCCAAAACAAGGATCCCTCATGCTACAACTAAGACCGGGCACAGCCAAATAAATAAATAAATAAATATATATTTTTTAAAGTAGGCAAATCAGGATTAATAAAACCTGATAATATTTTGACAGAAATTACACTATAGTCTTTTATCTTTGCCAATTCAAGAACATAGAATAAATATAACTGCTAACAAGGGATTGTGCAAGAATAGTGTTCATTTGTCGTTAATAACTCCTTTTAGGCTCATAGCAATATTTAATTAGATGTAATTTAAGTTACATATAATTCTTCAACCACTGAGTTTAAAAAAATGTATATATATATGATTTCTTAATGAATTATATTAGATATTTCTCTGTCTACCTGAAAAAACAGTATAAAATATAGTTCAACATTTTCTTAATATTTTTGGATCATTGTTATATGAAGAACATATACTTCTGTTCTTTGGTATTACCTATAATACTCCTTGCTTCTTAGTTGTTTTTTGTGTGTGTTTTTTTGGGGAGGAGGCTCTGTTCTTTATTTTCTTGAGAGGTAGTATTACAGAGCTGCTAATAGCTTGGCTGTTGACATCAGACAGATGGGAGTTTGACTCTCCATTCTGCCACTAATATCTCCGTGGTTCTTTACAAATGTGAGCCTTGGTCTCTTAGTCTATAAGTGGGAACGATAGTAGGATCACCCTAATGAGGTGTGAGGATTAAGTAACATCCTGCTTATGAAACACTTGGTGCCTGATCCTTAGATAACATTTGTTAAACATTCATGTTTTTTCCTTTTAAAAACCATGTATAACTTAGACACAATTAAAAACTCTAACTCCTATGTGTACAGCACAGTAAACTCCTATATATGTACATGTAACTACCATCCAGTTCAAGATACAGAAAATTGTCAGCCCCCATGAAGATTCTCTTTTATCCCTTTTCTAAAAGTTTTTCTTTTAATGTCATATAAATGGAATCATACAGTATATATACATTTTTGGAGAGCTGGGATCTAGTGTTTTAAATATATAATGTCTGTGAGATTTATCCATGTGGTGGCAGGTGTTAGTATCAATAGTTTGTCTTATTTTTATTGCTTTTGTAGCATTCCATTCTATGAATATACCACAATTTATTTGTCCATTATCCTTTTGATGGATACTTGGGTTATTTGTAGTTTTAGGCTGTTATAAATGCAAGCTGCTATGAAAACTGTTATTTTTTTAAGCTAGTATTTGACATTGTTTTACAGTTTCTCAGCAGTATTCCTTTATTGATTCTCATCTGCTTTTTCAAGTTTGTTAAATGATCTATGACAAGGTTTTCCCCCTCACAAAGGCTTATATCCAGATTCATAGCTGCTATTTTACCATTTTGAAGAAGTCTGATTGCTTGGGTGGGAGGAAGGAGGTGTGGATGTGTTTAAAGTTGGAGTTGTTAATGAAATAAACATGAGTGAATAAAGAAAGATTCTTGTCTGTTCAGATAATGTGGCAGAACTTTACCCAAGCTCAGATCAAAGCATGACTAGAGCAGGGCTTGGACCACAGTAGGTTTATTCAAAGTTATGCATTGAATAAATGCATCAAATTGTCACAAAAACTGAATCAACATGCCTTTAACTTGATTGGAAAAGAATTATCATAGGTTCAGAAGATAATAATCATAGCTAACTGAGGAGACATGGTGAAAAACATTGGGATGCAATTTGAGAGTTCATCGTCTTTCCACTGATAATTTTGATTTTGATTTAGACTAAACTACTTCATTTTCCTACCTTAGCTTCTTTATCTTAGAAACATTCCTTATTCCATGAAACAATTACTTGTACAAAACATTATTTGTGTTGATCCTATAAGTCAGTTGTTCTTAAACTTGAACATATATCACAATTACCTGGAGGACCCAGCCCCACCCCTAGAACTGGTCTGGGGTGGAGCTCGATAATTAGCATTTCTAACAAGTGGGGTGGATGTTGGTGCTCCTTGCCCAGGGAGTATATTCTGAGAACTAATGCTGCAGGTCATTTTATTTTTCTCCTTCCTGAATATTGCCAGTAAGCTATTGGTAAAAATCATTTTCTCAGTTGCATTGAGACCTTTCCTAGCTTTTGGAAGAGCAGCATTTAAATTCAAAAGCTTACAGAACAAAAATGGCACGCTGTAAGGCCTTGCGTCCAGTCCTCATGAAGCCTAACATATACTGAAGTAAATCTAACCAATTCAGACAGTAATGTCTAAAACTGTCTAGCTAAAAAGGATGCCCTTTTCTTTGATGTTAATGTTGCGATAATAGTCTGTATTCCTAAAGTTTGTACAAGAACTAAACATTTTAAATGTGCCATTAAATTTTTCAAGTAAGTGAATTACAGTGTGAAAACCCAACCACGGCAGGCAATTAATTATGGCTCCAGTAGCAGCCTGGTTCCACATAGGGATCAAATAAGTACCATTCTGATAGGCACAGTTGCTTGGCATGCCTAGAATGATCATAATTAAATTCATTTTTATCCTGCCTAATTCTTAAAATTTTCACTTTGTAATGAAATGACTCAAGGTAGCCAAAAAGGAGAAGCAGGTGGGAATGGAGGAGTACCTTATTTTTCTGGACAAAATCTTAACTGACATAAGACATTTGTAGTGAGATTACTAACAGGTGTTGATGCAGTGTTGGGTGGGGCTGTCTAACTTAATTTAAGCACTGTAGAGTGATTCTCCTAACAGTATTTGACTCCTTAGTTCCTGTGGTTTTATTGGTACTGTTGTCCTTTAAGAACCAGAAAGAAGTTATCCAGTTAAATTGTTAAAAAGTATAAGAGCATAATGAGAGGAGCAAAATGCTTTTTAGCTTGCACCTATTATTTCAAATATTTTCTTGCTTTCCAAATTTTTTTTGCTACGTGGATGGAAATAAACAGACACACATGCACACACAGCATGCATATACAGAATCAAAAAGCAGTCCTTCCTGCTAACAGTTTGACACAGTTGCAAGAAAAAATTCAAATGCCTTTCTGTTTTGAGGGGAGGAGTACATACTACTGAGAAGTTGAACTCAAGAAGGAACTTTTGAAGCTCAACTATTAAAGCCAAAAACAGTCTAGAGAGATCATTTGAAATTTAAGATGTGGTCATTATTGATCCACATCTATGAAACAGTATCTACTGGAATAGGTAGAAATTACAATGAACTGTATAACAGTGACTTATCCTTTATTTAAAAACCAAAAGGCAAGAATTCTTTTTTTTTTTGAGACTGTTCCTGAGTATGTGTTTGATTTTAAATTCTAATCAACTTTGTCTTGAGATAAGTATACAGCAGAAAATTAAATTAACTGAGCTATGTATTTTAATACGTTTGGAATTTCAGAGATGCTGCCTATGGGAGTTGCAATTTCTACATTACACTCCTTGACTGTTTTTATGCAGTAAAGAAGGTAAGTGACTTGTAGGATACACCCAGTGTTGTGCTGGAGAACTTAAGTACAGTGCAAGGAAGACAGGCCTTCTTCCCCAAAGATCTTCCAAGATGTATATGATGTGAGAGGTATCCCATTTCCCTGCCAACATTAGAATGACACTAAACTAGAAAACAGATTATTCTGAATCTGAGTGCTTCTGTGCATGAGTTGGGGGAAAAGCCACTTGAACACAGGGAACAATAAGAAACAGTTTTGTAATTAGGTTCTAAATTCAGAATTGGTTTTGAATGTGTTATGATTTCAAAGAAAAACAAGAAGTAAATAGGTTACTGGTTTCTAAGTTCTCTTTGATTTATGTATTTTATGGGTCTGGTTCCCATCAATTCTGTTTACAACAGACATTTCTATAACACAGTAACTGTCAAATACTTTGTTTTTGTATCTTCAAGCATTCAATTTCTAGTTCAACAGAAGTATTTGAGTAGCCCACTAGTTTGTTACTAGGTTTTATATAATACTAAGTATAGGTCACTACTGCTTTGTCAAAGCTATTTAAAAATAACTCCTGTGTTTTATAACCAGGGCTACTTGCTGTCTTTGACTCCAGGGGACAACCGTCTTACCACATTCTAAATAAACAGGGTCCCCTGGAGTCATGTGATGCAGCAGACCCTGGTTATAACACTCACTCCCTCAGGTATATTTCTTGAACATCAGGGCCGTGCAAGAAACTAGAATTGTCAGTCAGTAGCCCTTGGATCAAATAAACCTTCAAAAACATCTCAAGTTTGTGTGACTTGTATTTTCAGAGGCAAAAGGAACCCAGGTTTACTTTCTTGTATAATGAAACATGGTGGCTTTCTGAGAATTTTGACAGAAATTTTATGGGTTAAACTGAGAGACCTAATTAGTATACAAATTCAGAGGTTAATATATCTTTTTTCCTATATAAGACAATGAGGATGGACCTTAATTTGGGGGCTGAGTCCAGCAACTCTGTGGTGTATGGAGCTGATGGAGGTAGTTGCTGCAGGCTCTGAGACAGCTCCATGAGGCCGCAGTTTAGGCAGGTCATGGGCAGAGGAGGTGATCAGGAGATGGAGGGGACAGTAGGTATAGATGACCCCTTCTAGTTACAGTTACATTCCTTGCCAGATGGACCCCAGGGAACTGCTGATGTAGCCAGGCATCCTTGTCCCTGATCCTAGGGCTCCCTTCTCTCCGCTCCCAGCACCTTTTAAAAAAAAGAAAGAGAAGAAGAAACACTTTTGAGGGCCTTGGAGATGGTCTACTATAACATTGGCTTTGTTTTTATCAGATGTTATATCCAAAGTTTAATTAGCTATAACTATAGATCAAAGATTGCTTTTTTCATGCTACATTTAATTTTATTCAAGAGACAACAGCTTCTGATTTTCCATTTAAACATTTTCTGTTTGTGACTGATTTAGAATATTATTGTGTATTTGAAATTTTTATAAATGTATCAATAATTATGTCTTGATTTTAGTAGTGCTTTTTTTTAAGTGCTACTTCTAATAGGATCTCCTTATGAAATTCAAATAATAGAAATTCCCTGCAAACTGATACATTTTATGGTATCATTCTGTTATTTTATTGTATTACTCTGTTGTTGTATTATTATGTTATTGTATCATTCTAGTCCAAATATGACATATATTGGGTACTCTGCATTCAAAGAAATAAAATTCATCATGGATTTGGTCTTGGAATTAGGACTTAAGCAGCTATATTTTATAAAATGAGTTTTTTTTGTTTGGTATTATAGCCTTCTTATTTCTCATTCATATTTCAGTAGTTTACATTTTGCACACTGGGTTTGCAGAATCACCCCTTTTGAACCAAGAATACCTTCTTGATCAAGAATTGTTGCTTACATACTGTCTGGCTCAGTAAGCTGGGAGAACAGTCGTCAGAGGCCGCCAGCTCGTCCTTGTCTCAGAAAATAGATACTGTGCTTATTTTGCTTAGCATGCTCTGCCATTGCAACTCAGAGTGAGGCTACAGAGTAGAAGAGAAAATTTATATATTTTTCCTTATTGAAAGAAGGGTTTTTTTCCCTCAAAATTTTGCATTTTAGTGTTGATCTCTAGGCTGTCTTTAGTATAGGGAACATTAATCTTTTAATTCAAGACTGTTCAGAATTTGAAAGTGAAGATGTTTATGAAGTGTGTGGGATTTGTTTGATATAAACTAACCCATGGTTTCTTTCCTTTATATTTATAATTTATTTAGCAACCATTGGGTTATGCATTATATTTGGAGCCTGAATGATGTTGATCTAATAAGCTAGTAGGATTACTTTGAAGGCTTGATTATTTAGATATTGCATGGATAGGATGACTGATGAAGGAAAATAAAAAATAAAATTTCATTAAAATAAATATTGTTATAACTAATTTTCCTGATAATGGAAGCATTTAAAAGACATAGCCCACCTCCTTTGAAAACTACTCAATGGAACATAATCTAAATATAATAATGTTTTCCTGGGGTGCCTCCTGATACTTATTATTAAGAAATTGGATTGGAAACTGTTTCCTTATTTGAATCTTTTTTATTAAAAGCTTTCCTTTGGATTTTAGGCAATGCAGTATGGCTTCCTTAATTTCAACTCATTTAACCTTGATGAATATGAATACTATGAAGTAAGTTTTCAAGGATATTGTTTTTAACTCTTTTATGCATGTTTTACTTCCAGAAGTAATATTCTTATTTTTCGAAAAATAAAACAATTTAGATGTGTGTAGAGTGAAAAAAACTCAAGTCTTTTTTTCTCTTATTCCTATTTCTTCAGTCCTAGTTCATATTGATTTTTGCATTTGATACATCTTTCCAGAGTGAATGAGTGTGCTCTGGCATTTTTCTTTAATTTTTAGTTTAAATTTTTTTTATTATTGATGACTTTCATACAGTGATTAAATGAGATAATGTTTGTTAAACCCTTAGCATAAGATCTGATGAAATGAATAGCCATTATACATCTAATTAACTCTGGAAAATATTTGTTTTTGTCAGAACCTATTGTTTCTGAGAAGTCAAGATACTTTTGGATGCAAATTACAAAAAGTAAACACAAATGACTTAAATAAAATGGGGAAAATTTATTGATTTACGTAAATAAAAAGTCCAGGAGCTAGTGTAACTTCACTCATGACCAGATTCAGGTACTCAAGCACTTACCAGAAATTGGGCTGAAGCTAGTTTGTTCCAAGGTCAGTTCTCCCCAGTTGGGATAAAGATGGCTACCAACAGCTTTGACTTACCCGTTTGATTTACCCAACTCATTGGAAAAGAAAATTCATAGCTCCAGCAGAAGACTCTCGAATTCCTCTCATTGGCCTGGCTTAGATCATGTCTCTAGCCCTGAACTAGGTTGTGTTTTTGGTGAGGGTCGGGGATGAGTAGGTGTAGAATACTTTGGCCATCACAGCAGTGGAATCGGGTCAGCCCTATCAAATCATACAGACCAAGAAAGGTGGGGTGGGGGGGGCACAGAGAGGAGAGAGTCCAGGCAGGCAAAACCACAAGTGTCCTCTATGTTTTTTAATGTAGTGTATTTTTTTTTAATGAGTAATTTGATTCTACCATTCTACCTTCCAAGTAGATAATGAGTAAGATGTTATGCTAAAGGTCTTTTCCAGCCAAGAATACTTGTGGAATCTTGTTTTTTTTTTATCCTGCTATAGTTATCTTGAGCAGACAGTCTCACTAATAATGGAGTGATTCCACAGACAGCACTTTATTCAGCAGTATCTTGAATCCTCAGATAACTGTTCTTTCACAATCAATTTTTAAAGTAACTATTATTTTAAACTCCTAAGTATAACTGAACTATCTTATTGATAAATTGGGTTAATAGTTACTACTAGTCATTACTGTGATGTACCAAACATATAAAAGCATATTGTGTGATTCATAGGCCAACCCTGCCTTTACTTCTCTGTAATAGCAGTACATTTATAAAGTACAATATGCATCAATATTTATTTACCATCTTAACTACTGAATATAATTGAATTATTAACACCATTTTTTGTGCTTCTCCTTATAAAATTAAACATTTAAAATAAAATATACTTTCTCTTTTTAGATAAGCAAAACTAATAAAAACACCAGTTGGTATTCCCTCAGTGTAGCACCGTGATGCCTTTATGTGTTTTTTTACTAAGGAGTAATACAGGTGCTAATTAGCTTCCCTCTCACTAATGCGGAAATTGCAGCATTGCGGGAGAGTAGCAGGGTCACCCACAAATGTCATTTACTTTCAGTGAAACTGCATTGAGACACAAGGTAGCTACAAACCACCGTGGTAGCTTTGTTTAGTCTCTATAAGTATATTTAGAAATTTTGGATTAGTGTTTTTCATTGATTCCACGATGCCCATTTTATCCTGTTTTGAATAGGAATTCTCTGAATTCAGGATATATCTTACAATCTATGATGCCTGTGATTCAATGAAATCTATCACACATTTCTCATTAAAAACTCCAAACTTCTGGTTTTACTTCAAAATCAGAACATGTGGCAGTACTTGTCCTCATTCCTGCTTACATCTTTTACCATGGAATGAACTCATCAATTCCCTTGGCTGATAATTAAGTCAAATAAATCAGTTTTGGGTTACTTGCCTGGCCTATAGATCTTAAGGGAACTCTTGATTTATTTCTTACCTGTTCTTAGGCACACGTATACATACACATTCATTGATCTTGTTTTGGTCTTCCCTTTGTAGAAAGCAGAAAATGGAGATTTAAACTGGATAATACCAGACCGATTTCTTGCCTTCTGTGGACCTCATTCAAGAACCAGACTTGAAAGTGGTATGCAATGCAAATACATGGGACCAGTATAGTTTTGTTATTAAAAGTATCCATCCAGTATTTTCTTTTAAAAGAGACCAAAGCTCTGCCTGGATTTTAACTTTTAAATTTATTTTTTTCACAGTTATAATCAAACTGGTATTCAATCCCCAGTCCAGATAACTGTTTCTACCCAGTTACAAGTGAAATTGTTATCCATTGTTTTCTTTCTGCATTTTTCAGCATCTGGTGAATTTCTTTATGTAGGTTACCACCAACATTCTCCTGAGGCTTATATTCCGTATTTTAAGAATCACAACGTTACTACCATTATTCGTCTGAATAAAAGGATGTATGATGCCAAACGCTTTACGAATGCTGGTTTCGATCACTATGATCTTTTCTTTGCGGATGGCAGCACCCCTACTGATGCCATTGTTAAAGAATTTCTGGATATTTGTGAAAATGCAGAGGGTGCCATTGCAGTACACTGTAAAGGTATGTTTCTAGTGTTGGGTAAAAGATGGTGGACATGAATGTATATATGTGTAGAAACACACCATTCTCGTTTAGATTATATGCAAGGACACATGAAGATGCCTTTGTTTTTTAGAGTGCTTTTTTTTTCCTTTTGTGATTTACTTTTTTTTCTTAAAACCACTTTATTGAGGTATGATTGGCATAAAAAGGCTGTACATATAAAGAATGCTTTTAAAACCCTAATTTCATATGGAAAGTATAGTAAATTAAGTTGTATTCATGGGTAATACTACAAAGGCTTATCACATTCATTTATTCATCAAATATCTATTCAGTGCCTACTTTGGTAGGTTCTGGCATATGTCAGTGAGCAGAGCAGACTCCAAGAGCTTATCTTTTGGACTTTATATTCTAACAAGTTGCTAGGCTTTCAGCAGCTAGAACAGTGCTTGGCACTTAATAAATATTTATTGAATGAATGTGTAATAACACATTGTATGAATATACGAGGATTTATTTAATTTTTCTCCTATTGTTAGTTAACTAAGAAGGCAAGGGATACATTTTTGTTAAGAAAAATCCAACACTGGGGAAAAGAAAAACTAAACAGCAAACCTGGGGAATATCAGAAATCTAATCTTGAGAGTTCACACATTATAAGATTCAAATATCCAGTTTTCACCAAAAAATTTCAAGGAATACAAAGAAACAGGAAAGGATAGCTCATTCAAAGGAAAAAAATGAATCAACAGAAACTGTCCCAAAGAAAGACCAGATGGTGGACTTACTAGACAAAGACATTAAAACAACTGTCTTTGGGCTTCCCTGGTGGCTCAGTGGTTGAGAGTCCGCCTGCCGATGCAGGGGACACGGGTTCGTGCCCCGGTCCAGGAGGATGCCATATGGCGCAGAGCGGCTAGGCCCGTGAGCCATGGCCGCTGAGCCTGTGCATCCAGAGCCTGTGCTCCGCAACGGGAGAGGCCACAACAGTGAGACGCCCACGTACCGCAAAAAAACCAAACAAACAAAGAACAACTGTCTTTTGTTGTTGTTGTTCACCACGTGGCATGCAAGGATCCCTGATCAGGGATTGAACCTGTGCCCCCTGCAATGGAAGCTGATCTCTGCATCACCCTCAGGGTCACACTAACCTTCTTTTGAAGGATGAGCCATGTTTGCAACCAGTTACCTCTGTTGTCCAGTCTATAGGATCCCTGAAATGTAAAAGCCTTCCTTTATTTCATCCTGTTTCTGTCCCCTTTAGTCCAAACTGGCAGTCTTCCAGTGTAATCCCATCAGTATTTTTAGCTTCTGCTGAGATGGCTGATTGAATCCATGGGTAATATCTTTATGGAACTGATTTTTCAATCATACTCTCGGTATCCAGAACACACTTTCTCACTTTTTTCAAAATGAATAGGCCTAGAATTTTCTAAATGTTTAGTTTCTCATTCCTTTTTGCTTAACGATTACTTCTTCAATTCATCTCTCTCCTCTCACATCAGTCAGGAGAAACCAGGCTGCACCTTTAACACTTTGCTAATGAATTTAAATCTCCTTTGCTAATTATCCAAGGTTGTCACTCAGAAGTTCTACCTTCCACAAAGCACTAGAACACAAGTCAGCCAGGTTTTTTTTGCCACTTTCTAACAAGGATTGCCTTTCTTCCAGTTTTCATGTGAGTCCGCTGGAATCACCGTTAACGTCTGTATTCCTCCTACTAACAGCCCCTTCAAGGCAATCTAGGTTTTTTCTTTTTTTCTTTTTTTAAATTTAACATCTTTATTGGAGTATAATTGCTTTACAATGGTGTGTTTATCTAGGTTTTTTCTAACATGTGCCTTAAAACTCACCCAGCCTTTAGAATTACAATGCCAAAGTTACTTCCACATTTTTACATAATGTTTCAGTAGCCTGCCACTTCAAAAAATCTGTATTAGTGGGAGTTTTCCAGAGAAACAGCTAGTAGGATATATATAGAGAGAAAAGGAGATTTATTATAAGGAATTGGCTTATGTGACTATAGAGGCTGGTGAGCATAAAACCTGCAGTGTGGACTGGCAGGCTGGAGACCCAGGAGAGCCAATGGTGCAGTTGAAGTCCAAAGGCTGTCTGGCAGAGAATTCCCTCTAACTTTGGGAGGCAAGTATTTTTGTTCTGTTCAGGCTTTCAACTGATTGGATGAGGCCCACACATATTACGGAGGGCAGTTGGCTTACTCAAAGTCTACCAATTTCATCCAAGTACACCTGCCAGGTTGACACAAAATTAACCATCACAGGAGGTAATGATACTAGTCTAGATGAGAGTAAAGGAGGACAGCAGGAATAGAGTGGAAAAAAAAGTCCACGTGCAAATAGGTATAAAAGTAGAGTAGAAAAAACAGTTGGATGAAGGAGAAAGTACAAGATTTTAAGGCTGTATTTTTGGAAAGATGGTGGTTCCATTAACTGAAAACCCAGAGTATAAAACACTGCACTTACTGAGAATCATCGCTTAGAAAGTGATTTTCCATCTTGGCTAAACATAGAATCATGTGAGGGATTTTAGGAATCTCTGTGTACAGGCTGCATCACATACCAATTAAAACTCTCCACTTGGGCTTCCCTGGTGGCACAGTGGTTAAGAATCCGCCTGCCAGTGCAGGGGACACAGGTTCAAGCTCTTGTCCAGGAAGATCCCACATGCTGCGGAGCAACTAAGCCTGTGTGCCACAACTACTGAGCCTGTGCTCCAGAGCCTGCGAGCCACAACTCTTGAAGCCCTGGTGCCTAGAGCCCGTGTTCTGCAACAAGAGAAGCCACCGCAGTGAGAAGCCTGTGCACCACAACGAAGAGTAGCCCCCCCACCCTGCTCACCACAACTAGAGAAAGCCCGCACACAGCAACAAAGACCCAATGTGGCCTAAAATAAATAAATAATAATAAAAAACAAACAAAAAAACTCTCCAGTTGATTGTACTGTACATCAAAACATGAGAACCCCTGTTGAGGGGAGCAGAATCATGGGAAGCTTTTTTAAAAAATTCTACCTGCCCAGCAAAATTCTGGAGCACATGACACCAGGTCTCATTGGTTTGTTTCTTTTCCTAGCTGGCCTTGGACGAACAGGCACTTTGATAGCCTGCTACATCATGAAGCATTACAGGATGACAGCAACCGAGGCCATTGCTTGGGTCAGAATCTGCAGACCTGGCTCAGTGATTGGACCTCAGCAACAATTTTTGATGATGTAAGTGGATGGAAAGCTTTTGTAATTCCTCAGGAACGCATGGGTCTGGAAAGTGATGGGAAGTAGAATTTTCCTTAGGCTCCAGTAACAGCAGATAGTCTAGAAGGAGAAAGTTGTTTGTATGTATCTTTCTGGAAGGCTGTATTTTGATATTGTTACTTAAATACTGTAGGAAACAGGCAAGCCTCTGGATGGAAGGTGACTATTTTCGTCAAAAGTTAAAGGGTCAGGAGAATGGAAAACACAGAGCAGCTGTCTCAAAACTCCTCTTGGCTGTTGATGACATTTCAATCAATGGGGTCGAGAATCAAGACAAGCAAGAACATGAACTGGTAATCAAACCATCCCTATCACACTGTTGTCATTGCTTTAAGTGCTGTTGAGAACTTTTTAAGGCATGGAGAAAATTGTAGATAAAAATAATAAAGAACATTTTGAGGGATTATCATCACACATTTTTTATACTCATTGCCCTCTAGGAACTTTTTAGTCAAAATAGTTAAAACGAGGTTATGTGTCCATAAAGCTAAAGTTTATTTTTTGTTTACTCACAAGGCACTGGTGATAAAAAGAGGTATGTGAAGTACACTCTTTAGATGGACCTTGTGACACCCCTTTCCCCCATTTTTTTCCTATTTCATGGTAGCTGATTTAGGGAACCAGTTGTTCTCAGATGGGGAACTTTAAAGAACCAAGAGTTTAGGGGGTAGCAGTACTATATTAAGTGGTGGTAAGTAGATTGTGGAATTTAAAAGAGAGTGTTTTCGATACTGAAAACCCATTATGCCTCTTCACTGTCAAAATGTTTTATAACAAGAGTGCTGTTGGGTTCTTTGTCTATGAAAGTCAACTTTTGGTTGTCTTGAATTGTGTCCTGTACCTTTATTTTGAAAGCAGCAAAATATTTTAGAGTTCATCAGGATGTTGAAGTATATTTATATGTGTCTATGTATGATCTATATGGGTAAATGTAGCTGCTATGCTTTGCTGCATTAATAAGTACAGCTTAAATCATTAGTTCAGTGTTTTTTTACTTAACACAGTACAGTGATGACGACGAAATCAATGTAGTGACACAAGGTGATAGACTTCGGGCCCTGAAAAGCAGAAGACAATCAAAAACAAACGCTATTCCCCTCACGTGAGTCTGATTTCCTTCATGTGGTTGTAGTTATTTAATTTGTATATAAGGTCCTTCATGAGCATTTTTTCCTGTACATTTTCTCCATGGTTGCATGCCCATTATGCCACTTTGAAATGAATGTCTACTTTATTTAAAATCTAAGGGTGTTGCCTAAGAAGCTCTTCGCTATCCTTTGTTTATCTCTGTCTTCTGTTCCAACCTCGCTAGCTCGTGTAGATAGGAAAGCACTATTTGGAGTGATTTTTCTCCATGGATAATAACTGTATACTAAAAAAATATTCACAGCCTAAAAGTTGAGAGTTATGTTTCATTTGGAGGAAATTTTTAGGACGTGAAGAAGCCCCGGAGGGAGCATCTCAAGTAACCCTGAGAGAACTGCTCCAAGGAGGCGAGGAGGGAGCCAGGATATACAGTTTTGAAGCAAAGGTAGTCTGAATGTCAAAAGATTACTGTTAATAAGAGAAAATAGATATCTCAAGTTAAGGAATTTAGCGCTTTTCTATGTGTGGGAAGATGCAAGAGTCTGGGCTCACTGAAATCATTCCTTTGATATGCACCTCAGCTATCTGGGGCCAGTATCCATGCTGAGTTTCCTCAGGGCTCACCATGGGGAGTGGGAGTGGCTGCAGTCTGGTGGCTGCTAGATGGCAGGTATTCTTTCCTTCCTGAGTTCCCTTAGGGCTCACCAGCTCATTGTTGGCTTGTGGCTGTAATCACTGATGACCATGACATCCTTTGTTTACTGATACGGCACACAGTATTCCATTTCTCATAAACATGTTACATCCTTAAGAGACTGACAGCAGATATAAACTGTAGAATAACTGTAGATTTGTCCAGTTATTAAAATTGTGAATTTCTTTAAATTTACTACTGTATTACACATAATTTGTTTTGATATGGTAAACTTTAATTAGTGGTGACATGGTGGCTTAATGTCATTATATTGTCAACAATGAGTTGATTAAACTATATTTTTGTATTAATTTTTTGTTGGAGGAATTTTTCAAGTTACAGAAGAAGGTTTAGTATGGAGATAGGAAGTTTTATAGTTATTGGGTTGTGTGTGTGTCAACTTATACTTGCTTCTGTAAGTGTTAGTTGGGATTCAATCTCATGGAACGTCCAGGATTGTTAGAAGGATATGTAGAGTCAAAAACTTGACCATTGTACTTTTTTTCTGGGGTATTCCTTAGTAGATGCTCCCACCTATACCAATGGATTCTTTCCTTCTAGTACCTTTCATTGTGGGGTGGATGCCAAATTTCGCACCGCCCCCCTTTTTTGGTGATGGAGATAGGTCATCTTAGTATTCAGTAAGCATCTTGTAATATGGCAAGGAACTATGACATAGTAAATGGTTATGGCAGAGAAGAACAGGCCTTTTTAATTAAAAGTAGTTCTTCACTGGTATCTTCTCATAATCTTAAAATCCAAAGTAGAGTTACACTTAAGGGATGTGTCATCATCGGCCACTGCCTTGGGAGATTCTTAAAAGACCCAAAGAAAAGGAATGAGTTTTCTAAAATAAAGTGCCATGTGAATGAAAGGCATCAGTATTGATTATAGGCATTAGTTACGCATTCTCTTTGCTGTTTAGTTGTGCATTCAATCAACTAGAATGCTTTAAATAATTTATTTAATTCCAAATGCCATTTTGTTTTTAATTTCATTATAAGTCTTCATTTAAGGTCTTAATGGTTCTTTTTTTTTTTAGTTACTATTTTTTAAATTAGTTTATTTTTAATTTATTTTATCTTTGGCCGTGTTGGGTCTTCATTACTGCGTGCGGGCTTTCTCTAGTGGTGGCAAGCGGGGGCTTCTCTTCATTGCGGTGCACGGGCTCTAGGTGCACGGGCTTCAGTAGTTGTGGCACATGGGCTCAGTAGTTGTGGCACGTGGGCATAGTTGCTACACAGCATGTGGGATCTTCCTGGAGCAGGGCTGAAACCCACGTCCCCTGCATTGAAAAGCAGATTCTTAACCACTGCGCCACCAGGGAAGCCCTTAATCGTTCTTTTTATTTAGAAATAGTATAGTCCTTCCAAATAATCATTATGAAGCCAACTTTAGACAGGAGGAAATAGCTAGTGCCCTAGAGCAGTGCTTCTCAAACTTCAGTGTGCATTTGAGTCTCCTGGGAAGCTTGTTAAAATGCAGATAATTATCATTGGGTCTGGGGTGCCATCTGATTCTGCATTTCTGGCAAGCTTCCAGCTGTTAAAGATGCTGCTGGTCCAGGGACCACACTTGGAATCACAAGCCCTAGAAAATGGATGATTTTGTGGGTTGCTTTTAGTCATGTCCAGGTTTTTTGTTCTGTTTTTAAGAATCTGCAGCATCAGTTTATTTCTCAGTAGCTTGTTGCCTTCTGTTCGAAAGTTAAGTTGGGAGTCAGGGATGGGAATTCTGCTTAGTCAGAGGTTCTGGAGTTCGATAGGGCTTATAGGAAATTTTCTTTTGTTACTCTGAGTTTGCTATCTTGTGAATATATCTTATAATAGTTCAAATCATTTGATGCGCCTTTCTAGAAAAATGAGACTATAAAAGTCTCTTCCATAGCTCATGGATTTGTGGAAACATAAAAGAAAACAATAAATGTAGACTAAAATTAGAAATATTGTTGGAAACCAGAAGATGACACTAGATGCTATGACATTTATCTTGGTATGTGAGGTTCCCTGGGATGGTAGTTGATGGATGGCTGAATGATATTAACTAGCAAAGACCGGAGGAAAGACCAGCCTCTGTGCTATCCATTTGCTTAGTTATCTGTTTACACCCCACCTTACCCTAAAAGGAGTAAAGAACACTAGCGCTTTGCTCTGAAGCACTCTTGGCATTCTTGGCATGTGTTAAATCAATCTTTTTTTTTTTTTTTTTTTTTGGCCACGCCTTGCGGCTTGTGGGATCTTAGTTCCCCTATCAAGCGTCAAACCTGGGTCCTCAGCAGTGAAAGCGTATTCCTAACCACTGGGACTGCCAGGGAATTCCCTAAAACAACCTTTTACTTGGTAAAAGTTAAAAAAAAAAAAAAGCTAGCTCAAGATTTCCTTTAATTGTAATTGTAATCCGCCAAATAATAGAATAGTCCCCAAACCACCCTCTTCCCATACACACAATTAACAGGATTTTAGGTCACACTTATAAAGGGAAAAGCAAAATGCTAAAATTCTAAGCTCTTAATTATGCGTAAACACCCTGGGAGATTTAAGATTAGTCACAGCAGATTTTCCTTCGTTCTCCTTCCTTATCCCTTCCTACTTTTTCAGACCCTCTTTGCTGTTACAGTCATCTCATTTTTGCTCTTATTTGTAGCTCTTTTGGCCCTAGAAGAGGAGGTCAACTGGAGATTTCCTTTCCTTCCCAAGTGTTCGTTGTTATTTTAGAAATATTTAAAAGTCCCCTGAGAGAGTTTGCAGCAGCAGCTTGGGTTGAAATATCTAAATTCAATTCCTGCCTCCTGATTTTGACCCATCTGTCAGTGTGGACATGTTATTTTGCTTCACTGTTGGTACTTAGCCAAATGAAAATGTTAAGAGGGAAAGTTAATGAAAAATATATGAGTACTGGTGATTCTTAAAAGAAAGTTATAGTACATAAAGTAATCCAGTCATTGGTTTCTGTTTTACAGTCAATATTTGGGGAGAATTAAGTGTTAGAAATTGTAAAATTAGTAATTTTGTCAGAGAGCTTGTCTGATCCTGACTACCATGAAGATAGGAAATTATGTAGCACCATGATCTTGAAGTGATCTTCAGGACATAATGGCAAGTATATTATTGTCTGTGCTAGAACAGATTGGGTAGATTTTGTAACTTCATCCATGCTGCCTATTTTTCTGCATTGTGCTGATGATTTCTGCTAGGTTTGTTAGGGGCAAAGGAAATGATGCATGAAGAGTGGAAGTGCATCCTATGGGAACAGGTAAAAATACAGATATAATTAGCCTTGAAAATCCCTTAAAACCACCTTAACAGTACAGTGTAGGTGGGTATGTTTCATCATTGAAAAATAATTCTCATGCCATGAACTTTACTAGAGGAACAAATGAAAATCTATAAAACAGACATGCCGGTGTCAGTTCAGGGCTTTTTTTGTTTGGTTGGTTGTTTTTGCCTCCTTTTTCTCTGTGATTTGGTTTTCTGTGTGCATATTATGCTTTTTGAAGAATTTCAACCGCATAGCTATGACTCTCATTTCAGTATCATACAATTAAATTAACCTGGGTTAGTTATCCAACTAGAGCTTGGGTCTAACCTTTCTTTACCAAATATCAAATCTGTTTAAAACTGAAGACAGCAATTTTTCCAACATAAAATGGCAAAACTTGATCCCTGTTTCCTGCTCCTTTGCATCGCAGGGTGTCTAAAATTCACACGTGGCTTTATTTATTTATTATTTTATTTATTTTGGCTTCCCAATTTGAACATCTGTTCTTTCCCCTTCGCCCCTTTCCAGATGTTCCCTAGCTGTGCTGACCTCTGCACTGTGTAGTGTTGTCATCTGGTGGATTGTTTGTGACTACATTCTCCCCATCCTGCTATTCTGTCTCGATGGTTTAAGAACACAGTAGCCATCAGGACCCTTTGACAGATAGCTGCTGTGTAAGTGTCCCATTCCACTTCTCTACTAGTGCTCCCCTCTGGTGTCCAGTGTGTTTCTCATGATGCATGTTTTTCTCACTATCAGCTCTTCTAGCTTTGTTGATTTGCCTTTTTTCAAAGGTTCTTATTCTGAATCTTTGCACTTCATGGGCTGGTGGCAGGAAAGGAAGTCTTCTCTGTCACTTTCATACCAGGGATATTAAAAGTAACACGCTTCGTTTAAGACGTGCTTACTCTTAACAGATGTTTTTGAAATAGCAATTTATGCTGACAGTGACATAGTTTCTTTTTCTTATCAAAAATGTATAGTTAGTTTGGGGTAATTGGGGTGGGTTTCTTTCAATCAGTTGTCTGTACAACTTTCCTCTGGTTTTCTAGGGTAACTATCGTTAATATATCCTTTCCAATCTAGCAAAAAGAATTTTCCCACTGGCTTTCTGCCGTTAGTAAAGACTTTATTTTGTAGCCATGAGGTCTAGTGAGCATTGCATCCTTTTTCACCTCTGATTTTGCCATTGTACACGGTGCTCTCTCAGCAGGCACCTGCTTCCCTAATAAACCTTGTGTCTTGAGTACGCAGAATTGTCTCCTCTACCTTGTTTCACTTCCTCCCGTTTAGGGAATACAGTTATGTATAGTTTTCAACACTTGGTGTTGAATGAAAATAGGAAAGCAGAGAAAACTGGAGTCCCTTGTTTATGTTTGTGTTTCCACATGACAGTCACTGTGCTCCTTTTTCCTTCCCACTTTCCTCCTTTCCCAAAAGTAACCAGAATGCTTTTATTAGGTTAATAGAGGCAGAATTTGTATTCTCTTGATATCTTTCAACATTAAATGAATACCTTCACAGTGAAGAGGCTCCTTTTCTGCAGAAGAATGTGGCAAGAAGCTTTCCCGGGAACATCATGTTAAGACCAAGAGCACAGAAAGGAGGGTGTATCCTGTGAGACTGTGGTTCACCATTACCCTCTTATGTCTAGGCTGCATTCTTTTTTCTCTGAAACTTTTCTTTAGCTCACATTTTAAGAATTTCTTGTCTTGTTCCAACTTGGACTTGGGGGTTATAGGAATACAAAAGTGCCTTCTTGGATCTCCTCCAAAGTAAAATTCCATTGCAGCCAACTCTAGTACTTTGTGGTTCATTGAATGTTTTCAAATGGCTAGAAAAGATTTAAAAAACTAGCAGATGCCATTCTTTTCAAAATTAAAGAAAAGCTGCTTAACATGAACCTATATATGACATTAAAAAAAATCTTATTAATACAAGCTTATTACATAGCTACATATGCTATGTTTCTGATACGGATTATCCCTTCAGGTGTTTTGTTCCTTTACTTCTCTTACTGAGCCTAGATTTCACACATTTGAACTCAGGGCCATCACACACTGCATAGATTTATTCTTCTCAAACTATTCCGAGTGGCAATTTCAAAGAGGTGGAGTCATTGCTAATAATGTTTAGGCACTTCATGATCGTATTATTTTTTGCAGGGTAAGTTTAAAAAATGGTCTCTATCAGGCTCTTTTCTTTTTAATATTCTATGTAAGACATACTGTTTTTTTGTTATTACTGACATTTGCCGTTGTATTTCTAGCCCAAAGCAGAGTATTCACATTAGCCTGCCTTGATTAATTTGGAATTTACAGAAACAAAAGCTTTCAACAATAACAATAATGTAAACAGATATAGTCCTTATAATTATCCTTTGAGGTGACTGCTCATGGGCACTGTTGTTGACATTCACCCCTATTGGCTGATGATGTAGCATCACCTGATAGGTTGTTTCCTGGCACGCCTGGAGAGCTTCCCTCTAACAGCACTTCACATGCTGCTTCAGACCTTTTAGCCAGTGGGAAAGGCATCTCTGCAGGTTGCAGGGCCTTAGGCCCATCATTCTGCAGGCTCTTTTTGTATCAGTGGTGGACAACCAGTGTAAATAGTGCATGGCTGCGCTGATGGATTCTCTTCTTAGAATGAACATTTATTTTCAAAGTACTTTGTGACTTGATAGGTGAGAGACCTGGCTTTTCAATTTTTTGCTTTGCCTCAAGTTGCAGATATCTTTGTATCCAAAATTGGAAAATATTGAGCCTCAAAAGATACTGCAGATGAAAAGAAAAAAAAAAAGATACTGCAGAGAAGAAAATGAACTCTAGTATGGGCAAGAGATAGAAGGTAGGACTGAGGGTTCTATCAGGAAAAGATGGAAAGGAGAAATGACATTTGCTGAATGTTGTCCTGCAGAGCCCTGTGATTGGCCTAGTGTGCAAGGTGGGGGGTAGCGAGTTCCCACATCCCTGTGGCAGAGTGAATACTTCACACGTTTATGAGCTTAACCCACCTTAGGGTGTTAACTTGTAGGATATCTCAGGTAATATCTAAGTGTAGTTGCTGTGTTTCCTTCCCACTTTATTGATGCGTAACCTACAGATGTAATAACTGCTCTGTTTTTAATGCAAATAACTGGTGACCTGAATCTTTACTGATGAGATTGATGCATTCCAAATTTCTATCATGCTCTCATTTTCAAAATTGCACATAAATTATTAGCTATTACTTACATGAATTGTTTACACTAATTTTGTAGAGAAATAAGTACTTTTTTTTTTTTTTTTTTTTTTTTTGTGGTACGCGGGCCTCTCACTGTTGTGGCCTCTCCCGTTGCGGAGCACAGGCTCCGTACGCTCAGGCTCAGCGGCCATGGCTCACGGGCCCAGCCGCTCCGCGGCATGTGGGATCTTCCCGGACCGGGGCACGAACCTGCGTCCCCTGCATCGGCAGGCGGACTCTCAACCACTGCGCCACCAGGGAAGCCCCAAGAAATAAGTACTTTTTAAAAGATGTTTCCTATCAGCCTAAAATATGATTTCGCAGTAATTTCTTGTTTTGAATAGTATTTAAACATAATAGCTAACTTAAGAAATCAGGAAGTAAATTTCCTAAGCAGGCAATATATTGGCTCTTGGTTTTTTCCTCATATTAATGATTTTACAGTGTGATAGTTGATACTTTTGACCATAAGTGGCCTCAAATTATTTGAAAAGTAGATGTTGTATTTCAAAAAAAAGCCAACAGGAGTCTCATTTTCTCCATTTGTAAAAAATGGAGATAAAACTCATGAACCTCACTGAGTGGGTGAGAGGCCTCGGGACACCAGTAGTGGCAGCACCAAGCCCTGGGCCTGGGCCTTAGAAATAGCAGTGGACGCATTGCAGTTTGTTTCTGTTTTGTTTTGTTTTTTTAAATGAAAAATTCTAGATTCACATTCTTAACAGAGACAACTAAATATTTCCTCTTCACTTTATAAAATCAGAAAGAATTTTAAAATAAATCCTTGTTTTCAAGGATAGAATTTATATGCCAGGGCAGTTGGTACCCTCTTCGATAATACAACTATGTCTGCATATACATTTTCTATTGTGTTAAAGCAGTCAACATTTAAGATGATAAAACTTTATCAGAAATCCTGAATCAAGCATTGGCTCATTTACCCAGGATCAGTTTCCCTCAGTGAGATTGAAGGCCTGATTCATAAGGCTTTCAGAAATGGTTCTTGGATAAAGAGAAACAGCTAGTCTAGGAGTTTCCCTCCCTCAGCCTAATACTCCTCTCCCCCAAATGGCTCGAAAACTACTGACCTCCAGACTTCTGCTGTGGTGCGGTACAACCCATTGTTTTTTTACTCATGAGAAGTTAGTATTTTACTAAATGTTGAATATCCTATGGTTTGAGTAATATTAAGATTATAAGAATTTACTACATTTTAAGGACCTGGCTTTGCTTATTAACTAATGTGGTGTTAACACAGGCATAAGGAGGTAGGACTGACTTGCTAGTTTGTTGTAATGGTTTCTTTTTACGCATGAGCTGGGTTCTCATAAGTTGTTGTTGGCTATCTCACCTTTATGTTTGGATATGAGAGGAGAAAGCTTTTTAAAGTATTTTCTCACAGATAAATAAAAGTTGAGTGTATGTAAATGTGTATGTATGCAGTTCAGTGTTTTAGTCATTATCTCTTGAAGAAAAGAATTGCTTGTAAAATTTTTTGGTGTTTTCTGCTGTTGTCCCTCTGACAATTCAGTGAGGAGTTTTAAAACACCCTCTACTTATGAACAGGTATTCTGTGTGGGCTTTATCTGAGGGTGTTCTTTCTGATTCATGAATGTGCCTCCTGGGCAGTCTACTCCCATAGGTCTCAGTTCCTCTTGAGATGTCTAGAGTTTAATTAAATCAAGTTTCACAAAATTTAAACAGCTTCACTTTAATGGTACTGGGTGACTTTGTAAGTGGTTGTAAGCCAGCCCCCAAAATTCTGTTTGAACATACTTTTAAAATTTGAAATGTTATAAAAAATTACTGTTGATTTGATGTCTGTTGCTTGTACTTCCAGCTCTGAAGAGTGAATACTGTATATATATTTATATTCGTAGTCTTTCGAATTTGGGGTTTTTAAATGATTTCTTGTTTTCATGACTAGAATTCTGAGAATTTATTTTTACTTTGGGGCACAAAAATTTGTCTTACTGATTGATTTCTTTGGTGTGGGAATTGCTTGACATGCCAGGTCAGTTCATTTTCCAAAAGCAAAGTTCTTTGGTTATCTTTGTGTAACCCTTCATAGGGAAATGAGATGCTTTATTTCAAAAGACCTTGATGTAAAAGTGTGTTTCAGATTTTTTTTTTTGGCAAATGTGTTTATGGAAAATCCTGTCCGTTCTCAAGAAAATAATTTGCACTAAAGTGCAAAAATGCCTTCCTCTGTCAAGTATTTGCAAATTGCTTCAGTGAATATAATGTTATCTTTTTCCAACTGTTTTCAGAGTAATTCTTCAGTCCAGTGTTCAGAGCTGTAAAACATCTGAACCTAACATTTCTGGCAGTGCAGGCATTACTAAAAGAACCACCAGATCTGCTTCAAGAAAAAGCAGTTTTAAAAGGTGAGAAAAGAATCCTACACTTCTGAAATGTTCTAAACATTGGTTTTCCAGTTTAATCTTCTGGAGATAGAAATGAAGACAGGAGAAAGCAGAGTCCCCATGGTAGGAAATTAATCAAAAATGTTTGACTTGTTCATCATCTAAGAAAATCTGGACCATTTTAATTTGGGGTTTTGTTTTGTTTTGTTTTTACAGAGGTGATTCTCAACACTGGAAATGTGGTCTCTGGGTCATAATATGGGAAAGTTGAGAATGCTGTACTTCTAAGTTCTTAAAATTAAGAACTTCCAAAGCTCTCTGTCAGGACTTGGAGGAAATCTTTCTGTCTGTGTATCAGATCCAGCATAATTGTTGGAGAATTAGTTAAAAATAAGTGTGATGGTGGAAAAATGAGAACTCTCGTGAGTTTGGGATCTTTCTTTACCTAGCGACTATCCTCTTGGCCACAGTCTATATATACCCAAGGGCGCTAGCTTTTTCACTTTCTGGCCCAGCATCTTTCACTTCCTTCATTAATAGAGGCTTTCACAAAAAAATGGACATGTTTTGTGACCAAATCCATTACTCACCATTGTTTTTGGATGTTTATCATGAACTGAGACATTTCATTTTTAACATATTCCCAAAACATCCCCTTTTAGGGGAGAGCAGATTGCCCACTTCCTATCATCTCAGGAGGGGTAGGCAGGCAGGCACCTTTTTTGTGTTTGTGTATCTTTGCCTTGAGCTGGCAACCCATGCGGTCCTAAGCATGACAGTACCGTGCTCAGGGAACGGTGTTGTCTTATAGAGACCACAAGCTACCTGAAGATAATCTGAACCAGACTTTAAAACGTCCTTCACAGTTTTCCTGGCTTCTTTTTGACTTCCCTGCCCTCAGATCTTTGAGGCTTTGGGCCTGCGTTGCCCTTCGGTGCTAAGGTAATCTCCGGTGCAGTCCCACGGCAGCCTGTGTCCTGAGGGACTCACTGACAATCTAGAGAGCTCTGTGTCTTTTGCTTTTGTAAGGAATTGTTCCATTCTGCCACTTTCCTTCTTTGCTGATTCTTTTGTACAGTTTTACTACAATCTTTTACTTGCCAGAGAACGTGCCTCAATACAAGTATTTGAGAATTGGGCACTGACTCATGATTTTAGGATTTAAAACTTTTCACTAGAAAGGTATCAAATATTCATACTCTTTTTACTCTAATTCACTGAGAAGAATATTAGAGAAATACTGACAAAAAGTCAGATTTAGGTACATTATAACATAATATCAGAATGTTATTTATAATAGTAAGAAATAGGAAATGATTGATGAATTCTGCCAAATGAATCGAGAGTCATGTTTTCAAAGGAAAGTTAATGTCCCGGGTTAATTGCTCATGGAGCAATAAGTGAAAAGGGCTACACATAAAAATTATGAACTATTGCTTTAATTTTGTAAATGTAAAATATACTTTATATATATGTGTGTGTGTGTAAATGTATAGATGTGTAAATATTTATAAGCTTAAATATTTACAGATGTGGACATTTCTGTTGGGTTGGCCAAAAAGTTCGTTCGGGTTTTTCTTTAACATCTTACCGAAAAACCCAGTGGAACTTTTTGGCCAACCCAATATATATGTAGAGAAGTAAGATAAAGGAAAAATATGCCATAATGCTAACAGTTCTTCTGCTTGGTAGGACATTTGGGGATTTTTTTCCTTTTTTTTTTTTTATCATTTTCTTTTTTTCTAACTTTTCTACAATAAATGAGGGGAAATGCGAGTTTTTTTAACTTTGACACTTTTATGTAAATTAAATTATTAAAAATTCAAATAAAGGACTTGCTGTTGGTGATAGTTAGACATGTTTTGAATGGACATATTCTTTTCAGACTTCTATCACAGCCGAGTGTGTTTTGCACATTTAATTCTGCTTTCTGCTTTTCTGGATGGCGCCCTGCAGGTTTCAGAGGAGTTGGCTAGAGTCCTGGAGCCGGGACTGCACTTGCCCGGTCATACCACGTTCCTCTTAGGGTGTGGCCGTATGGCAGTTTTTCCGTCTAGGTCTTGTCTAGTGATCTAAACTTGTGCTTCTCAGCAGAGTTGGTTCCTGATTGCGGTGAGCATCTGCCTGAGGTCCCTGGACTTGTTGCTTTGAGGGCTCTAAAGTAGAGTTCAGACTGAATACCTTGACCAAATATTGAAATGGCCCAAAGAAAGCAGTTTTCAGGCATTCGCGATAGTGCTGAAAACCAAAAAAACTTATTTTAGATTCTGAAATGGACTTTCAGAGATTTGGAGGGGCAAAGAAGTAAAACAACGAGAGTTAATTGGGTTTCACAGTGCTTTTAACCATGCCCTCCATGCCGGATCTCCTTTACCTCCTTCTGGGCTCTGGCCTGTATTGACATCACCTTAACTGTGACCACATACAGCTCACAAGAGAAAGGCAAATTATGCACAGGTCCCACTCCCTGCTTCTAGGAAATAATGGGAGTCAGCACCCAAGCTGTAGCCTGAAGTTTTTGTCCTATGGGATAGTATTCATTTTTGGTTGGAGGGTAGTGAGAGAATTAACACAATTGTACATAATCTGATTCAGGACAAAATAATATGAGCTAAGATTGTTGAGTAATTTTAAAGTATTGAATAGAAGTCTTTTCTTTGAACAGTAGTACACGCACACACACGCACACACAAAATAGTACACCGTTTTGCACCATTTCCGTGTACATTCATAAACACTTGCAAGGCGCCAGGGTTGCCAGTCTGATGTTATTCCCATTTGTGAGGCCTTCTCTCTTGCAGGTTTGATGTTGTTTGTACGTCGTCATCATCATCTCTGTTGTGCCATAGAACTTGACCTTTCATTTCCATGTTCTATTCTACTCTTTGAGGCTTTCCAGGATGAAGACCTCACCAAAATTCACTTGCCATTGATTTGGCTCTTTTGATTTTTGACAGTTTACTGAGAGGCTTTACATCTTTGAAGAACTCTTCCACAAACATGTTAAAAGAGCAGTTATTTGGAGACTGAAAAAATATGAGTGTTGTCATAAGTATTTGTTGTTGGGAAGAATTGCCACCATGTTTCTCTCATGGCAGGTGACCGATTATTCTCCCATGTATCCATTGAACATTAGCCACGTCTAAGCTTTAAATCGTGGGTGACAAGCTCTGCTCTGGCACAGCTGTGGCAGTTCAGGCACGGAAACACTGGAGTGTCTGGTGGTGGATGGGGTGCTGAGAGGAGTCTGTGTAGCAGCTTCCTCATCCCCTTTCTTAAGTCCAGAGAAGTAAATTAATGGGCTTCTACACCTCCCAGTTCCTGTTAGAGCTAGAAGCCCATTTTAATGTTTCTGTTTTAATAATTAATCCACTGAAGAACCAGCTAAATAGAATTGGCCCATTTTTCAGTGTTGTTGTATCAACTCTGAAGAGCTCCCTGAGAATGAGGCTCGAACATTTCATCATCGAGCCTCCGATCGAGAACCTGTAGCCACCTCGTTTGATGTCATTCGATTCGGTTCATGTCTTTACACTGCTCACCCATTGAGTGCATGTTTCTGTAAGCTTATACTGTTTCTTTGGGGAAGTCTTCTGTTTCCTTTTTTAAAACAAATTATAACTTCATTTGTTTTCTAAGAAAACTGTCATGTGTAAGTGCCTTTTTTATTCCAAGTTGCATCATTGGGAACCATCACTTTTCTGCTCTACCTGCCAAACCAAACCAATGTTCATTGCTTTGGGGTATTTTGTACCTAATTATTCATAGTTTGGAGGAAGATAAATGCTCAGGCTCTTTCTTCAGCCTCTGAAACCCATGAGTCTCTTCACAAGCCCTTCAGTTGGCGTAACTACATTTAGGACTTTGGCTTTTTAAGTCTTCTCCTTTGTGACGTTTGCCATCATCATACCTGTCACTGCTTCTTGTTCCTTAGAGTCTCAGATCTCAGTGTCTGTCCCATCACCTCTGGGCTTTAATTCTTTCTCATTGTCATTATGTTTAAAAACTATATCACTGTAGAAGCGCCAGAATGTTGTATCTAAATACTCTTTTATGCTGGTTACCTCTGTTCTTTTAAAATATTAATCTCCCTTTGAAATTTCAGATATTTTCCCTCTTGGCTCCACCAACGAACCTGGACCTTTATACTCAATACTCTGTTGGGGTCTCGGAAAACTAAATGTTTGATTCAGATGAGCTGCTCTGATAGAGCACCATTATCATCATCCAAGTGAGGGTCACCTCCAGATTGGAATTGGTTTCTCTCTTTTCTTTTGCTTTAGTTGTTCTCTGAAAGTTGCTGTTTAGTTGAAAGTTAAAGTGATCAGTTGGGGAAGGAAAGAAAGGAGGTTGGGTGAAGATCAATGTAGGTCAATTATTCACGAACAGAAAAGGGTCGGCGGCTGTCCCCTTGCAGCTGTGCAGCAGTGCGGAGCAAGGTGGGCGCAGGTGCGGGGTGCCTGCTGTGCTCTGCTAAACTGGAAACTGCTTGCTGTGCCCCAGCTTTTTCTGTGACTGACTTCTGGCTTTGGAAATAATCAAGTAACAGTTCTTTATCTTTTCGTTCTTTCCACTTTTCCCACAGCCTGATTCCTCAGAGGGAAAGAAGGAAAAGGAATGCTTTGCAACAAATGCCCTTAATGGCATTATGGTACTCTCATTGCTCGGCTGCTTTTGCCCTCCCTTCTTTTTTCATTGTTTTTTTATTGTTTTGTAATTTTTTGCAGAACTGAACCTTTTTCTGCTCTGCCTCTTCTCTCCTGTTTGTCTTTACTTTACGGTTGATATTGTACTGTCTTTTCCAAACTATCTGTCATTAGAGAATTATACAAAGTGTATACTTTTTAGCATGTCAAATATTTTTATTATGTTGCCTTCCTTGTCTTTGATAACTACATATGGGACACTTAAAAGCCTTCATGGTAAAATCCTTTTTTTTTTCCCCTGTAGTCCCTCCATTTCAAGGACTAAAACAGTCTTGCGTTAAGTAAAAACCTGTGACCAGAACTGAAGGAAGACTCTAGGAACAGAAAGCTACAACGGGACTTTAGCACAGTTTATTTGGAAACAAAACAGAATTGCAAAAGCCTTAGCTGCTTTCCACCTAAGAAGTTTATTCAATGAAGAAAATGTCCACTGGAATTTAAATAACTACATGAGTTTGGGTACAAGTGAATGACTTGAAGAGGGCCCAACTCTCCTTCTATAGAAATGTCTTTAACAAAAAAGCTGTTGTAAATTAGTCTCAGGTGTAAATATCAAAGCCCTCTGTTATCAGGAGAGCTGACTAGTCTGTGTGGTGCACATGCGGTCCCTGTGATGGCAATCATTTTAGCTGCTGGCCTTCAGCGGAATTGAGGGTCTGATGGAGGTTTTTTATTTGTTTATTTGCTGTTTACCCTGTGTCAAAATTTATAAAGATAAAACAAGCATTACTGAAACGGTACTTTCTGTAATTTGATACTATTTGGTTTAATCATCTTCACTTTAGTATTTGTGATACTGTTACAATGTTAACTCTGTCAAGTACCCAAGTTGCTTGTCTTCTACCAAAGAGTGCTTTATTAACGAGAATCTGTGAAAACCACATTTAAAGACTGTTGCATGTTGCGGTACTCTGGTAACCTAAAACTTTCAAGAGAATGCTAATAGTAGCTTTAGAAGACTCAGGAGGAGAAACTGGCTTCAGAGTTGGAAGACTGTTGTAAGTCATTCCTTTGTCATTTCGAGACTGAAGAATGCCAACCAAGGCTGCCCACTATTCGGTTGCCCAGTCATACAAATTAAAACCGTATTTCCTTCCATGCAGGAAAAACCCCCACGCTGTTGGTGTTTCCCCTGGAAACAGTGATCCCAAATAATGGTGACTTTTTTTAAAAGTTACTTTGTTAGGGTCTTTCTCTGTAGCATTGTGGATTTTTTTTGTTATGTGAATGACCTAAGGCCATTCACACACCCTTTGGTTTCAGTGATAGTTACTCTATCTGGATTTCAGTTGTTTGTAAATAAGAAACTCACTGTTGCCTTTGGTTAGGGAATACAACTGAGAACTCTTTGCGGAGTGCCTTCTCCCCTCAACCCCACAGAAACACAGCAGAGTCTGTAATGTAAAACGATCACAAAACAATTTATTTGCTGCTAAAAAAAAAAAAAAAATGGGGCCCAAAAGAAAAAAATATTTGTAATCATCTTGGTTACTTCCATAAGAAGTGAATGGTTTAGTTATTGTTAACCAGTGTTTGCCTGTCCTAGTTTGGAGAATGGGGAGATGATACAATATTAAAAGGCAAAATGCCTTCATGTTATAAGACGAATGAATCAGGTCAGTAGGCAATTCCATTTTTAAAAAGCTGCCTTTTTAATACAAATACGAAGAATAAGGAACGGTTGGAATGAACAGATTAAAGTCTGTTAATGCAGAAAGTAATTAGAAGACGGTGGATCTATTTTGGTATTTACTCTCTTGGAGTAAATTGTAAGGTTGCCTAGTTTTGAGGGGAGATGGAAGATGCCATTGTTTTGGCCAAACTAGCAGCTCCTCTTCGTTGGGCACCATGAGGGCCATGCCAGCTTTTTTGCTGAGGACTAGACCTCAGAAAAACAGTGTTTTTCTATCCCTGGAAGTTCATAAATACAAAGACCTACTTACCTGAGGGAAGACAGCTCTTCATTAAGCTTTGAGTGGGAGGGGAATCCTTCTGTTTGCTGTGTTGGTCTGGGAGATGATACTAAATGTTCAAGCTGTGCCCGGGCATTAAACACTGAATTCTCAGGGCAACTCTTCTTCCCTTTATACTTTGAAAGGCCGCCTCCTCCATAAATAATCCCGGTAGTTGTGAAAATCAAACTTCCACCGGAACCGTTCTTGCTGGTCAATGTGCCAATGTGCCGTCACCCTCACAGTGAATAAGCCATTTGGTGTCTCTTCGGCTTCAATGTACTTTTTGTTTTACAAATTGCCTTTTTGTGTGGCTGCTCAAGTTTCCAGCTAGAATTGCTGTCACTGTGGTTCTTTCTAAAAATCCTAGTATTTGACAGGCTCACTGAAATTAGTCATAGCAAACTAGTCATTTGTTAAAGAAGCATTCCTTGGAACACACAATTTGGGATAGTGCTTCAGATGGATTGTATAGCACAGTGTTAAATGTACTGGGGACATCTAGAATCTAGGAAGTCTCTGGATCGGATTGATGGAAAGTTCTTCCTGCTGTGAATAAAAGTAGACTCTTACCCCGGCCCCCAACTGAAACTTTAACATACCCAAGAATCTTCTCAGATTCTCATTTTTAATTTGTTATAGAAGATCTTGTTGCTATGGGATATGAAACAGGGCATGTCAGATGGAGAGATTTCTTTAACTTCAGAGCCTTAAATAATTTTGAAAGTACACCAAGACAGTTTCCATTGGGATTAAAATTAGAAATGAATATTTTTAGGTGCCCTTGAAGCTTTCTGGGGACTCAAACCATCAAGAGTTAGGGACAGTCCAAAAGAAGGGTGTCTGCCAAACTGGGTACCTAGACGTGTAGACAGACTTCCATTATGTAATGCTACAGAAAAACTAGAAATCCCTCTAACCTGTCAGTGAAGAGGGATGGATCCTGAGCAGTGCCTCGCTAAAACAAGCAGCCTTACTTGTCAAGATGTAGCTGCATCTAAGCGGCCCGCCACTCTTCTAGTCTCCAGAACTTTGCTGTTGTGAACTCGATCCTCTTAGCCTGTCCCCCACCCACTTCCTTCCCTGCCCTCCTCTGCCTCTCACAGGGGTGATTTCTACCTCTTGGGCCCCAACCAGATTGAAGGAGTCCCCAAGTGTTCTCATGAGGCGATGTGTCTCCCCTTGGGTGAGCCGTTCGGACCATCGGGTGTTCTGGGCCGCGTCATGCCAAGAGCTCCGGGAGCCCTTCCCTTGCTTGACCAGTGGGCCTTGCGTTCCTTTGATGTTTGTCAGAACGTGGCTGAGCTGCTTCTCTTCATACAGTTTTTAAAGTGATTATTGCATTTTGGAAAGCAGTGCTCATCACAACTTTAAAAACGTATTTTAATTCTTTCATAGTTCTTTCCCACCAAAACTGTCCTTGTGAGGCTAGCTGCTGCTCTTCCTTTTCTCCTAAATCTGAGTATTCTCCATGTCACTAAGTGGAAATACTGCAGATGTGTTTAATTGACTGGACAGTTCACCTAATCTGTGTAGGAAATTACCTCCTTAATTGCCCAGTAGAATTAACTGTCAGATATATTCATCTGATTATATTACTGCAGTTTTATATTAATCATTTGCAGACTTTTATCTAACCTGCACTCATGTATAGATTATTAAAACTTTTAAAATATAACTGATTAATCAGTATTGGATCAATCATTATCTTGATTTTTTTAAATTAAAATGTATATTTCTAATCATATTTTATAAAGCTGAGAGAACTGGTTGAATGAATGTTTATTTTCCTGAAGGTATTTTTAAGATAAAGCTTCATGATGGCATGTAAACTTTGCATATCTATATAGTTTGATACATATTGTCACATTTGTGTATTGTAACTGGTTTTATACGAAATGTTGAATAGTGGGAATTGTATAATTATAATCATGTAATTAAAAGTATTAACCAAAGAGCCTTTTGAGTTTTTTATTCACTTATCATTCTGAATCATGGTAGGCAGTGGTTAAAGTATAAAGTGGATGTAACCCTCTGTAGTACTAGTTTGCTAGGACTGCTGTATACCAAAATACTGTGATCTGGGAGGCTTTAACAACAGAAATTAATATTTTTAACAGTTCTGGAGGCTGGAAATCCAAGATCAGGGTGTCAGCAGGGTTGGTTTCTTCTGATGCCTCTCTCCTTGGCCTTTTCTCTGTGCCCGACAGTCCCTGGTGTCCCTCTGTCTGTCCTCCGTTTCTTATAATACGAGTCAGGTTGGATTAGGATCTATCCTAATGGCCTCATTTTAACTTAATTACCTTTTTAAAGGCAGTGTCCCCAGATACAGTTAGTTACATTCTGAGGTAGTGGTGGAAGGGCCCCAACTTAAGAATTTGGGGGTGTACAGTTTAGTCCATAACATCTTCCCTAGGATAAGACAGTAAGCAAGTGGTGGGGCTCCTGCTAAGAACTCATTCACACACACCCGCTAACCAGCGCAGGCATGCGAAGGTTTGACTTTTCTGGAAACCGCTAAGGACAAGTAAGTCAGGCCCTTAGAGTCTTGTAGGTTATATACACCGTAGCCCCTTCATTTTGCCTGCCAAGGTCAGGATTAAAGTGCTGAGTAAAGGGCAGGACCAGTGCTAGAGCACTTCACATCCCAATGTATAACCCAGGACGCCATCCACAGTGTTAATTACCGTCTTCCCTGTTGGTCTCTTGCAGGGTGGAATCCTAAAAGGCCTAACTGCCCACACCATCATGCAGAGGTTGTGTCTAAGTTGTAGGAGTCTGTCCTGTTAAGAAGTGCTGTCCAGTTCCCCCAAGGAACTTAGCTTTGATTTGTGCTAGGATATGAGTTTTCGAAGTACAAAGCAAAGGGATCTGTCTTCTCACCCTTATCCAAACTCCTCCCGCACACCACTGCTCGCAAAGAGCGATTTCCAGGCTCTGCACCATCTGCCTGCCCCTCTATGGTTTACCCTGAGACCCGAACTGAATCGTGTGCCCTCCTGCTGACCCGCTGGAGCTCAGTTGGCATGGGCCAAGCAACTCAAGGTATGTGAGAGCTGTGAAAGGGGCAGGCTTGGCAGCAAGGCTCTGAGGCTTGCAAGGCTCTGGATGAAACCGTAGGGCGTGTTTGTTTCTCGTGGAAGCAGCTGTGGCTTCCAGAACTGTGCTGTGTGGGCAACCAGCCTCTGAGACCCCGGCCCTGTAGATTCTTGGTCTCCTTCTATGTTGTTGACCACTGTCCAGTTTTCATTATTTACCACGTGGACAATTTGCTAAATTCCTCTGCTTCTGTTCCTCAAGTAAAATGGGAATAAAGAGAATTCCCACCTTAACAGTTATAAGGAGAATTAAATGAGATAATACAGCATTTGGAAAGTGCTTAAAACAGCATTTGGCACACAGCTTTCAATAAATTAATTTCCTTATACATTTAAGGTAATTTTCTCTAGATAATTAGGTAAAGACCAATTTTTTTTTCCCTTCATGTGCTTTATTTTTATTTTTTTTTAACATCTTTATTTGAGTATAACTGTTTTACAAGTGTTAGTTTCTCCTTTACAAAAAAGTGAATCAGTTATACATATACATATGTTCCCATATCTCTTCCCTTTTGTGTCACCCTCCCTCCCACCCTCCCTATCCCACCCCTCTAGGTGGTCACAAAGCACAGAGGTGAACTCCCTGTGCTATGCTGCAGCTTCCCACTAGCTATCTAATTTACATTTGGTAGTGTGTATATGTCCCTGCCACTCTCTCACATCGTCACATCTTACCCTTCCCCCTCCCCATATCCTCAAGTCCATGCTCTAGTAGGTCTGTGTTTTATTCCCATCCTACCACTAATCTCTTCATGACATTTTTTTTTTTTTTTTTTTAGATTCCATATATATGTGTTAGCATACGGTATTTGTTTTTATCCTTCTGACTTACTTCACTCTGTATGACAGACTCCAGGTCTATCCACCTCATTACAAATAACTCAGTTTCATTTCTTTTTATGGCTGAGTAATATTCCATTGTATATATGTGCCACATCTTCCTTATCCATTCATCTGTTGATGGGCACTTAGGTTGCTTCCATGTCCTGGCTATCATAAATAGAGCTGCAATAAACATTTTGGTACATGACTCTTTGAATTATGGTTTTCTCAGGGTATATGCCCAGTAGTGGGATTGCTGGGTCATATGGTAGTTCTATTTGTAGTTTTTTAAGGAACCTCCATACTGTTCTCCATAGTGGCTGTATCAATTTACATTCCCACCAACAGTGCAAGAGTGTTCCCTTTTCTCCACACCCTCTCCAGCATTTATTGTTTCTAGAGTTTTTGATGATGGCCAATCTGACCGGTGTGAGATGATATCTCATTGTAGTTTTGATTTGCATTTCTCTGATGATTACTGATGTTGAGCATTCTTTCATGTGTTTGTTGACAATCTGTATATCTTCTTTGGAGAAATGTCTATTTAGTTCTTCTGCCCATTTTTGGATTGGGTTGTTTGTTTTTTTGTTATTGAGCTGCCTGAGTTGCTTATAAATTTTGGATATTAATCCTTTGTCAGTTTCTTCATTTGCAAATATTTTCTCCCATTCTGAGGGTTGTCTTTTGGTCTTGTTTATGGTATCCTTTGCTGTGCAAAAGCTTTTAAGTTTCATTAGGTCCCATTTGTTTATTTTTGTTTTTATTTCCATTTCTCTAGGAGATGGGTCAAAAAGGATCTTGCTGTGATTGATGTCATAGAGTGTTCGGCCTATGTTCTCCTCTAAGAGTTTGATAGTGTAAAGACCAATTTTTTGATAGATTATGGTCCCTCAGTCTCCACTATTTTTGGTACCTGTAGCATAATTCCATGTAAGTATAATGGTGTAAGTTTTTAAACAGGTCAAACTATTTTGACTTCTGAGTCTCCTGAGAGTGGTTTGTTCAAGGCAGAGCAGGGGCATAGTTAAGTAGAAAAGGCCCCTTCGTGAGGCCCCATGAGTTTATTTAAATAGCAAGTTGATAATGGAAAGAGCAATCAGCAATGTGCGTTCTAAAATGAGCTCTGCCACTTATTCTGTGACCTTCGGGATCCTTTATCTGCCTCTTGGCCCTCCCTTTGTTCATCCGTAAAATTGGACTAGTAAATGTGTAGTGAGTGTTTGGATTAAAAGACCAAAGTACGTGAATTGTGGCATAGTATGGGGCCCAGTGCCAGCGTGGAGCATAACATCCACCACTGCTTTCTTTTCCTCTGCCCGTGGGTCTTAAGTGCAGCTGTGGGTGCGTTGGAAAGCCGTGTAGTGGGAGGAATTCTCCACAAATGTGATTTTACCTTCTCTGCAATATGCCATGACTTCAATAAATCATTCTCTCCCCATTGTTGCCCATGTAGGTAGTTTCCAACCTTTTACCTTTATACCACTGCTTGAATGTTCTCATATGTAAATTCTTTCTGGGTGGTGCTGCTTATTTTCTTGGGATAAATTCTTTAAAAAGGCATTTCTAGGTCAGGGATATGCAAAATTTTAAAGCTTTTGTTGTACAGTGCATCAAAAAGGAGCTTGGTATAATTGTTTGGAACACAGATTCTGGACCCAGACTGGGTGTAAACCTTTGCTCTGCTGCTTGTTAGCTGTGTAATTTGGGCCAGCGTGACAATATCTAATATGGTTGTATGAGGATTAAATGATTTGATATTTGTTAGTTAATTAGAACAAGCACCTGGTACATACTAAGAGCCATATATGTATATAATATATTTATATATATAAAAAAATATATATATATTTTAATTTTATTTATTTATTTTTGGCTGTGTTGGTTCTTCATTACTGCATGCCGGCTTTCTCTAGTTGCGGCAAGGGGGGGCTACTCTTCGTTGCGGTGCGCAGGCTTCTCATTGCAGTGACTTCCCTCATTGTGGAGCACGGGCTCTAGGTGCGCGGGCTTTAGTAGTTGTGAGCCATATATATTATGTTTAATTTAAAAATTAAAATATTACCTTAATGCTCTTCAAAAGGACTGATATGTACAGTCCTCTGTACTCCCTCCGTCCCCCATCAGCAGCTGTTGTGACACTGCTGAGCTGGTTGATTAACAGGAGGACACTGGCCCTAGTGCCATGGGTCATGGCCACCATCACTCCCTGCTATCTATAGTCCTATCTTTTAGCTGCCCCATTATTCAGATTCGGGGCATTTTGTCTTCTAAGTGGTTGGCATAATATGCCCCTATGTTATAGGTAGTCTCACCATATCTCAGCATATTGGAGGAGCACGTGGACTCTGGGAAACCCTTTCAGGTTCCTCTCCAGATAACCCAGCTCCCTCAGTGGGGAAGCCGGCCCAGTCCACGTGGGATGGAGATGCTTCTGCTGCCCCTGAAACGCGTCTGGTCTCCTCGCCTTGTCTCTAACTGTGTCTTATTTCTTTGCTAGCAAGTCTGCATGGCTTTGACGTGCTTCTGGATGACGGGTGCTCTGTCCACACTGAGGTGCCCGGGTAAGGAGGCCTCCTGCGGGTCGAGAGCCTGGCCTTGGCCCCTCTGGTTCTTCTAATGGCCAATTATCATAGGTTAAATGAGGAGAGCCTTTGCGTGGGAATAGAAAGAGTGGGGGAGGCAATGAGGTTTGTGCATCGTTTCACTTGGAGAAAGACAATGGTTTCTCTTCATCGTGGGTTTGCTTCCCTATGTAAAGCAAGATGATTTTTTCAGGCAGACAGTTCTTCCTTGTGTAGGGACTCCAGAGAATGCAGCCAGTCTGGCATTCCTTGCAAACCTACCCCCCACCAACCTACTAAATGCCAGTCATGTCCCAGCTGTTGAGTAATCCAAACCCCGCCCCCCCCCCCCCCATCACCATAGTTTCAGCCACCTTCAGGAGGCAGTGCTGCCCCCAGTTGGGAACTGCTGATTAGGTTCACAGTTTTACTTGTGATGTCACAGAAACAGCAGCAGATGCTCTTGGGACCCTGTAAAGTGAATATTGTTCTCCTGCCTGTTCTGCTCTGGCCCAAGCCCCCGCTGGCAGAGGAAGGGGTCGGAGAAAAGGTTTCATTTATCTAGGAGGCAGCAGAGGCTAACCCTGGGTATAGGGCTCATGAGTATTCATGAGACTGGGGGACCCTGAGATTTTAGGCGGGCCCTTCCTGCCTGGCCCTGGCTTATCAGTGTAGCAGCCAGGGGGAGGTTGCCCATCCTGTTGTCTCCATCCCAACAGACATCCATCTCCAGGGGTCTGTTGTGACAGCTGGACAACACACAGACTACCATAGGCAGACCAGTGATTGGCATGTCCTTAAGTGGCAGTTGAGTGTTCACTCGACATTGGCAGGACAGGAGTGAGGGCAGAGGAGCATGATGGCTGGTGGCCACCCTAGCTCACTCCTGCTCTTGAGCCATTCTCTCTGGCCAGCCCCAGATCTGCCTTGTGGTTAACCAGGGAGTTTAGAGGATGAACCTTGGGGTCTTTTCTCCAGCCAGCATATTAAACTAGTCCTTGCCATATCCAGTAACCCCCTAAGACAGGTTCTGGTGTTGTAAGTACAACTCTGTCTGTCTCCCACCTTTTCCAGGGATGGTTGGATGTCCTGGGCTGTAACCTTTCTGGACCGACTTTTAATCTGGCTCGGGATCCGCAGGGACTAGATCTCCAGAGGTTTCTCCTGGACACCACAGTGCTCACCGTCAGAGATTTTCTCAAGGTGCAGTTTAAACCTGTTTCCTCAGGCCTATGCCTCAGCTTCACAGCAAAGGAGTTTTTGCCTCTTTCTTCCACTGGGTATGGAGATTTCAGCCCAAAGCCAGAGCTGGGGCTTCCTGTAGGTGACCTGGGGGGATGACTGGGTCATCCCATATATCAGGCTGGCACCCTCTCTGGTAGTGGTGCAATCCCAAGTCCAAGTCGACAGCATTCCTTGAACTTTCTTACGTTAGAGGTCCTTGTGACTATCTGATGGGAGTTGGTCCCTCTTGCCCCAACAAAAGCAAAATTTTGAAGACTTCATAGACAGGCCCTCCGCGGCATCACAGCATCCAGAGGTGCTGTTCACACAGGTGCAGTGTGAAGGGTGCCCCCTAGTGGTGTGCCATGGAGCCTATTCACCAGTCATCCCAAGGCCCCCTTCTGGGCCTTCAGGATCCTCGGTGAAAACCCCTGAAGGATGTCTTTCCACCCTGGTCACAGGGCCCTGGGTTGCCACTTCCTTCGCTGGGCCACCTGGGCTCTGTCTTTCTCCTGCTTCCTTTCTACCCCCCGTCCTTTCCCTCTTATTGAACACTTCTCTGGCGTCCCTGCTCACTTCCACTCTCACTTTCCCGACTCACCACCAGAGAACATGTAGGTTCTGATCATTTTGCATTGCCAAGAATGTAGGACTCACCTCACGTACTTTAAGTTTTCTAATGCTGTTGCTCTAATGCTGCTCCTATCTGAGCGTGTGGGTGAAGTGCTGACCAGAGCCACCAGCACAGTTATGCGGGTGGTTCATCAAGGTGAGTGAGGTCCCCTGGGGCTGGGCAGTGCACACCTCTCTGGAGGTATCCTCGATGCCTCTGGCAGGGTGGCTGTTCTCAAGAAAATAGTTTTCCTATTTTCTGAGAACATTTGAGAACTCTCAGAGCCCCCTGAGGGACTTATGTGTAAGTTGATGGCACTCCATTCTCATGACGGGCGTTTCCCAACTTAACAATTGACTGTGCTCGCAAGTCAGTCTTCTGAAATGGGGCCATGCGACCATGCCCATCACAGCCTGCCCTCCTTCTGAAAGGAGCCACTCTCCTGACTTAGAGGAAGCACTGCCCAAGGACGCACCAGCTGCCTTCTTTTTGCAAAGAAACCAGGCAGCTGGTGCTCTCCCCACACTATGGGGCCAATTTTGCCCGTGGTAAAGCTGTGATGGGTTAGAGAACCTTTATGGTTTGGTTGGGGAAAGTCCTATTGCCCTGGAGTCATGGGAAACCTATGGCCAAGGAAAAGGCTTTCCCAGAGCAGCAGGAGATGGACGGAGGCCGCCTGGGCCAGCGGAGGCCCCCGGAGTGCTTCGGACCTCAGGCTCCAGGAGGCCCCGGGAGAGCCAAGCTTCTGCTCCTGTCTCCACCAGCGCCTTGCCGGCAGCCTTGAACCGTCTCATGGCCTCTCAAGTCTTGGCATCTCCACCTGTGCAGGAGACCTCATGAAGCTTTCTAAGAGCACTTCAAATGTTTTCAGGAGAACGTGTCGCAGCGTGGCATTGCCCTGAGCATCACCTCACCACAGGGAGTGGCTAAGCACGGCAGCACACAGCCCCATGTGGTCCTTCGGGTCCCCTCAGAAGTACGTGTGTTCTCTGGCCTTTCCCTGTCTCCCTCTTAGCAGCTTTGCCAGAGGGACTAATCAACTAACTGTAAATTTCAGGAGTGTGTAGAAAGAACACAGCTTGGGCACCGAGTCTTCTTTCTGCTTCATCTCACCCCATCCCTGCCCAAATACTAGCCAGGGAGCAAGGAAGACGGATGTCCCTTCCTGTTCCCTGACTGAAAAGTGATGAGACAACGACAAGACAGCACACAGCAGTTACTCAGGAAATGCTTGTTTCCTCAGGTTACCCAGGTTCTGCAAAAAGGGTGGAGGGGGATCCTTCAGACTTAAAGGACATTCAGGTCAAGGGCAGAGCTGTGCTGTTAGCGGTGCGTCCTTGGGCAGTGCTTCCTCTAAGTCAGGAGAGTGGGTCCTTTCAGAAGGAGGGCAGGCTGTGATGGGCGTGGTCGCATGGACAGGCTTCTGCGGGAGTTGGCTCCTTGACTTAGGTGGTGGTTACAAAAAAGTTTTTGCACTTTTATCCGTGTTGTATTTTACAATAAAGATTTCTTTATTTTCTGCTTTTTTCCTTCGTCATTCTTACTGCATAAATAGAGAGAGCCAGGCAGAGCCTTACACTTGGAACACATTGTGGGCAGTGGTGCTGGCAACCCAAGTACCTGACTTCAGGCCGATGTCGGGAGGATGTGGAGGTGAGGAGGGCAGGACCTATTCCCCCAAACTTTTTCTGACCACAAGACCCGAGGCTGCTCCGTGGTACAGGAATCCCCAGTGTGTTTGGGAAGGATGCGTGTTTGCAAATACATTAAATCCAGCACAATGGGCTTTTCAACTGTTATTCAAAACCCTAAAAGGAATTTTCTTGAGGCGGATCTGTTTTGCCAATCTTCAAAGCCAGGGCAAGGCAAAATAACTTAATGTGACAGCTCAAGCCTGATGAGTCGCGACACACCTTCACGCTGCACCAGCTGATTATCATGGCTGAACATGACATTCACTCTCACAAGACTTCTCAGGTCAGGTACTCACGTTCACTGTGTCTTTTCTGGGGAGAGGGAATAAAATGACTACCTTAGTACTCAGATTAATAACAAGAATCCAAAAGTAGGCTGTCAACCACAGGGAAGGTCCTTAACTGGCTTAACGTGGCCAAGGGTTCAGTGCTGATTATTCAACAAAATATGAAATGACTCTTTCCACGGTGGCCTTTTCCCACATTCTTCTCTCTGACCTGGGTGTCACCAAAAGGATTCAGCTCTCTATACACAAAGGAGGGAATACCAACCTTTATTTACACTTGGGTTCAAGTTCAGAACTGCCATCTTAGTATAGCAAGGCAAAAAAAAGCACAGATCCTGAGACCAAGGTTCAGATTCCCACATAAGCATATTAACTGTGTGACAACCAGCAAGTGTTACCCAGTTTCTTCAGTAAAGTGGGGAGAGTGTCACCCCAGCTTCCAGCGGCTGTTACAGCCGCCTCCAAACATTACTGCCTCTGCCCCAGCTGCCACCCTGGGCACCACCCTGCAGGCAGCTGGGCTCAGAGGACATGGGCCTCTAGGTCTCAGCCCTGATGGTTAGGGTGGGACTCAGGGAGTTATCGAACCTCTGAGGAAGCCCCTAACCCCAAAATTCTCCAAAGGCAAGAAATAGGAACTTGAACTGGTGCAAGGGCCAAGTGAGAAAAACTAAACATAGGTGTTCAATAAATATTAGTTATTTATAAGTCTTGCCCAGGACAGGGACAGAGGGCCTTTGTCACAGGTGTTGAATTCTGACACTAGCTCTGAGGGAGAAAAGCATGTGGTGTTAAGTTGCAGTACTCTTGCGTGGACCCCTTTTCATTTGATTGGTGGGTTAAATAACACTATTTTAAAAATCATTTACTTAATACTCATCTTAAAAACCCCCCAAACACTAAATATGCACATATATACTAAGCGTGTGTGTGTGTGTGTGTGTGTGTGTGTACATACACACAGAAACCACGAGGTAGTTTAGATCACCATGAAAAAATCAATACTTTCCCTAATTCTCTGCCACAGAGGGGTAACCAGTGACTGCACGATAGCTACTTAAAATTATTGGTTAAATGAAAACCAAAAAGCTCCAGGAGAATATAACATTTACAAGTAAATAGTAAATACAACTGTATTTTAATTTCTTGGTCTCGGAAAACTAGGCTGTGACCGCTTTAAATTAATGGCTCAAGTTATATGTATTTCCTTTAATACCAAAGGACACAGCCTTCTGGTATCTATACAACTTACTAAGTAGTCTCAATAGATTCTATTTTACAACTTGCTTTACTCTCCATGCTTTTGTGGAAGATTCAATACAATCTCTATGTACATATTTTAAACATTATTTCTGAACTACATTTGGAATTCCTTAAATAAAAAAATAATCACCATTCTCCACCTTCTTGGGAAAGTGCCAGACTACCCCCTGACCAGCACTGCTGCTCTCTAGCATCTGGAGAAATCCTTATTCCCACACCACCCCCAGGCCAAAAAAGTGCAATGAATTCAAACTACATGGGAAAAAGCAACATCTATTGTTCTTAGAGTCTGACTCTCTTCCCCACAGCAAGAAAAGTCTCTTTATAGGTATGCCGGTGCTGTTTTAAGTTGCCAGGGAAATAGGGCTCTCTCAAGCCAGAGCAGGAAAATCTTCAGGGTCATCTGGGTTTGGAGCAACGTCTTGTGTCTGAAAAAGAAAAGTTTTGAAACCAACTGTCACTTCACCCATTCCCACCTGGGTGCAGAGCTGTGTGAAACACGGTGCCCACTCTCCCTCAGGGGAGGAGCTAATGGGGTAGGGGTAGCGGCCCAAACATTGAGGGAGAGAGGGTCCCAGTGGGAAGAGAAGAGTGGCAGGGTCACTCTAAGTGAGGCCCTGCTCTGAGCTGCAGCCAAGTGCTGCACAGACCCCGAAGAGGGGACATGGAAGGGTGCCTCTCCCTCCTCTGACCCGCTCCCATCCCTGTTGTAGAATGGCTGGCAGTGCCTACTGGACACCCCCAGCCCTCCCTCCCTCCCATAGATCCTTACTGAATGACCCTTTTTGTATCTGGCACTTCCTTCATCCAATAAATATGATGGAATGTTTGCTACATGGAGATATAAGGATGATTAAAGACAGTCCTACCTTCGGGGAGCTCACAAAGTTGGGGGAGAAACATACTGGTAACTTCAGTAACAGATGGCCTGGGAATGGGGGCCCACAGTCAGGGCACCCAATGCAATTTTGTGGCCAAGTACACGTCACAGTCAAGTAATGTTTTCTAGAAGAGAAGGTTCTCCCAGAGATAAGCCCAATGAATGAGCCAAAAGAACAGGATCCCGAAACAATGCGACTGTGAAGGCTGTTAGAAGCTGGAAGAGCCCAGGTGGGCGGCAGGTTCGAGGCACCAGATCACCACACTGCACACGAGGTGCCGCGGTGGCAGAGCTCTGCTATTAGAAAGGAGTGGATGTATATTTTCTATTCCCACAATAGTTCCTTTTTCCAACATGGCCTCAAATGTACTCAGAAAAAACCCTGTTGTGTTTTTGCTCTTGTTCAAGTATAACAAACAAGTTTCTCCTCCCAGGGGCTGCTCCCTGGGGTGAGGGAGTCAGGCAGCAAAAGGAGCGTTTCCAAGGCCAGCCGCAGGGAAGGGGCTGCTCCGGCTCCATCGCCGCAAAGGCTGCACGGTGGCTTGTGCTGGCCACCGGGCCTCGTGCCCAACTCCCAGTGAACACGTATTTGTTCAAAAAACACTTACGAAGCACCTACTACAGCTTACATTGTGCTAGGCACTGGGGAAACCATCATGTCCCCTGGAGACAGCAGACACTGATCAACAACTGCACCAGCGAGAATACAATTACAAATGCAGATGGTGCTTCAAAGAAAATAAGGACTCTGACCTGGTCTGGAAGATGTCTCTGAGGAAGGGAGGTTGGAGGATCTATTCTAGGTAAACAGGCAAAGGGGTGGGAGAAGGGCCAGCAGGTGCAAAGGCTCTGTGGGGTAAGGAACATGCTTGTCTGTTCTAGAAGTAGAGCAGTGTTGGCTGAAGAATGGGGAAGAATGGTTTGAATCGAAAAGGTGGCCTTGAAGCTGTAGGAAGGATTTTGCCTACCCTGAAAGCATCAGGGCACAGGGCAGATGATCAGACCATGGTAAGCAACCGTCAGTTGATCTAATTCAATCCCAAGCCTGGGGATCTTATTTGATGCAGATGTGTGAATTTTTCTCCAGCTCTGAACATGCATTCATGGCAGACATCGGACTTTCCTGGAGACCCTGGAGGCCAGGGCTGCACAATGGTCTGTATCCAACTGATGTCCATCATGCTGACATGACTGTTCCAAACACTCCAACATCAGACCCACACTAGACAGAGGAGGAAGAACCTCGTCTATCTAGATGAGGCAGAACCTGATGATCTTCCAAAATTAGACTATGTAGGCCCAGGGCATCTTCATCCTCTCACTTCAGAAAACCATCCAGGGTTTAGAATATAAACACTTACCACCACTTCTGCTCTGGGTCCATAGTTTTCTGCCCTTCTAATCCTTCCCCGGCCTCCCCGTGTGCCACCTCTGGCTCCGCGCCCGGGACGAGGGAGGTTACCAAAATTAATCTCCAGCTGGGATGTGATGTCATTGGCCGCTTTCCGGAAAACGTGGGCATCATCCTCATAGTCATCCTTTACCAACTGAAACACAGTTACAGCATCAAACACAGAACATACACACGGCCGTCTCCATGGGCACTCGCTGGGCCGGGCTTCTCTGGGCAGGGGAAGATGCTGCTGCTCTGCTTCCAGCCAGGTGGGTTCTGCACATTTTTGCAGCCACACGTTCTTATACTCACAGTCCTTTTTCTTGAATTGGAGTAGAGTTGATTTACAATGCTCTGATAGTTTCTGCTGTAACAGCAAAGCCAGTCAGCTATACATACACATATCCACTATTTTTTAGACTCTATTCCCATATGGGTCATCACAGAGTATTGAACAGAGTTCCCTGTGCTACAAGGTAGGTTCTTATTAGTTGTCCATTTTATATATAGTAGTGTCTCACAGTCTTAATTCAAACATTTTTGAACTTACCATTAACTTCGAGTGAGACCAAATTTCTATCAGTTTAGTAGGTTAAGATGTAAGATTTGACATGACTAACGGTAATCATTTAAATGTTTTATATCTAAGTGTATTTTGCTGAGATTGAAAAGCTTTAGCTTCTGCCTTTTGTTTTATTTCTTCACAAATGCTACTTTGATAAATAAGGAAAATCACCTTCCTAGAATAGAGCTTGATGGAGAAACTTCTTTCAACATGGGTGCTGACTGTACAAATACCGTATGTTAAAAACTGGATGATATACAATAAACAACTCTGACTCAAAATATATGGAAAGGATAGAACAACAGTATGATTTATCTGAGGGTTGCTCCCAAGGCTGCATAAAGAACTCAAGCTGCTTTTGAAGAACTGCTCTAGTTCAAATTCTTTGAGAAAGTACATTTTATTTTAAGAGGTCAAATAAGTTCTACCTCTTGTTAAAAGAACACTGTATTAAATAAATCTCCTTCAAATTTGATTTAGCTTCAGTTCTTAACAATGAAAGAAACAAAGAAGAACTCTCACTTTTAAGTAAAATATAAACCTACAGAAAATATGCCAGTGATCGTAGATGGGAATCTCCCAAGTACTGTAAGGTTAAACATCCTACAGCTTGTCCAGCAAATGGAAACAAATTTCCCTGAGCACATCAGTCCCTTTTGGCCATATGTTCATTTCAGGTTTCACATTTAACACTTGTGTCCCCTTCAAAGTTTCAGATTAAAATAAAGCAAAGGCCTTAGATAGATGGGCTCTCAAAGCTAAAAAGATGAAGGAAAGAACAATTCAGGAACAATGGCACTCTGGCAACAAGATAAACACAAAAAATATAAGCAGCAAAATGATAACTACGGCCTGGTTTAGAAAACAATTGGCTGTCAGTGTGCCTCAGCAGAGACACGGCGGCCTTCCCAATAAGAAGGGGCAACTTGCAATGGAAGCAAAGTGAGCAAATAGTCAGGCCAAGGTGCTTTAAGGTCCCAGCTCTCTTCATAGGCTACTGTTTGGTCTGAACTTTGCAAAGAACAGAGCTCCATGCAAACAAGAGGTGTTATTCTAGTGCTTTTGACACTTAGGGTACTCAGAACAAAGTAAGTGACACCAATCACTTCCGGGACTAGTGATCTGGCTTCTGTTGCTTTAAGAAAAATTCCTGGCTAAAATCGTCAATGCCATAAGATTAATAAGTACCAAAGATGTGTGCTTTACTGAGACCAAGCTCAATGACTCAGCAGCTAACACAGTTGCTTCAAAGATTCCAGGAGACCTCTCTCTGGAGCCAGGGAGGATGAATCTGGTGTGGATTAAGGAAGAGCAGCTTCTATTTTTACCTAACATGTCAGCTGCACATTTCAAATCCTGACAGCACAATTGTTTTAGGCAAAGCTTTATTTACAGTGCCCCAGAACAAAAAAGAAGAAAATGGATTAAAAACAACAACAACAACAGCAACCAACTAGCTGATGGACTTGTAAAAAGGCCTCACTCGTATGTATACAAAAAGCCATTTCTAGTGGAACAGTTAAAAACTTATTAGACTCCAAGAGCTTGGACTGACTGAAACAGGAGTTAGGAGGGGATCCTGTATCATAAATGACCCCCTAGGGAAACTATTCATTCAAAGAATATAACTAACCAAAGTGTAAATGGGAACACAGACAAATCTACATAGTACAAAACTCCTGAGTTTCAAATGGAAAATCAATGAATATCCAGCAGAGAGGAAGGGTGCTCACTACCATCATCAACACAGAGACTGCTATCAAGATAAATAGCTGTGACTGAATGATACAAACTCTAAATTTTAAAATTAGAATGCGGGTTTCCCCGGTGGTGCAGTGGTTGAGAGTCTGCCTGCTGATGCAGAGGACACGGGTTCGTGCCCCGGTCCAGGAAGAGCCCACATGCTGCGGAGCGGCTGGGCCCGTGAGCCATGGCTGCTGAGCCTGCGCGTCCGGAGCCTGTGCTCCACAACGGAAGAGGCCACAACAGTGAGAGGCCCACGTACCGCAAAAAAAAAAAGAGATAAAATTAGAATCCTTCAGTGTACCCTTCCTTAAGTTCAGCAGCTTAAATAGAATGTGATTAAATAACTCTCTGACCAGCCTTATCAATATCTGCTGCAAGATATTTTCAAAGCTGAGGCCGCAATGAAGAGCTGAACATAAACCTTGTAAAATCAGGACCACAAAAGACAGAACGCACAAGCAGTTCCAACAGGATAGCTGGCCACAGCAGCAGTGCCTGCTCGTGCTGCCAGGTGCTTCAGGGCTCCTCTGGTGAGTTTCTGCAGAGGGATCAAAGCTGCTACAATAACACACAAAAGGCTTCGCCCAACCCTGACCAGTTAAAAATAATCAACTAGTTCCAACAAAATGCTCTTATTAAGAATTAGAACTGTGGGGAAAAAAAAACCACTGAATCACTTTGCTATACACCTGAAACTAACAAAATATTGTAAATCAACTATACTTAAACTTAAAAAAAAAAAAAAAGAATTAGAACTGAAGGTAATCTAATCACAAAAATGCAGAGTAGTTATCCTCTGAAATGGATTCAGGAAACATTCTGTACCTCTCTTCTGACACAAAATTGAAATGCAACTAAAACATACAGCATGTGCACAGTCTTTGCATAGTTCTGGAGGGAGCAGAAAGTGCACTGTCACTACAACTGCTTTGGATTAAGTATTAATGGGTCAATTCTTTTTCAATTTTTTTCTTAATAAACAATAAAAATACAGTAAAATTAGGCACACATAATCTCTGATTACTCTTAGGTTGAAACTAGAATGTCAACTACTAATGTTCCATTTTTAAAATAGAAGTGGAAAAGCCCATTTCATTTCCAATAAGGTAACAGTGAAGATTACCTATAGATACAAAACATCATGCTTACATCATCTCTATATTTAGACTTGTGTATCACCACTGCTTTGGAAGGGACAGTGGACTCAGGTTTCCGGATGTTAAATTCAGGCTTTGGTCTGGTCTGTTCTTGAAGATTTTTCCACTCATCTAGGGTCATCTCTTGAACTTGAGTTTCTTCTTCTACCTCCAACTCAGGAACTCTATAAAGAAGTATAATCATAAAGAATAATTTCTGATAGGTCTGAAATGTCTACTTTCTCAAAGAGAAAGTAATAACCATTAGTTTAACATACTTTCATGGTTCCGTATCTTAAATTTAAATAAGGTAAGAAAATCTTTGAACCATATGCTTCCTTATTTTATTTCATCATTTTATGCCACCATTGCCAACTGAAGGTACTTCCTGTCTGTGTTCAAAGCAGTCTTTGAAAAATGGGAGCATCACCATCCCAATGACATTAATATTACACTTCACCACCAGGCACTGCCTTCCCCTATGACATTACACACAAAATGAGATAGACAATTGTAGAAACAAATGGGAGAAGTAACTGAGACAAAACGCATATAAGGAAACCATGAACAGAGGTTATAAACAATGGGTCACAAATAATACTTTTGTAAATATCCTCCTTAAATTCATGAATTCTTAAAACAGAAGACAAACATATAGAACAATGGAATAGAATTCAAAGTCCAGAAATAAGCCCTCACATTTATGAGCAATTAATTTTTTTTGATCAGGGTGCCAAAGACCATTCTTTTGCACTTGGATATTTAGTTTTCCTGGCCCCGTTTGTTGAAAAGACTGTTCTTTCTCATTTGAATTAAGTTGGATTTCTCACACCATAAATATAAGAGCTAAAAGTATAAAACTCTTAGAAGAAAACAGAGGCATAAACCTTGGATTAAGCAATGGTATCTTACATATGACATCAAAAGCACAAGCAACAAAAGAAAAAGTAAATGAACTGGACATCACCAAAATAGAAAATTATTGTGCTGCAAAAGGACACCATCAAGAAAGTGAAAAGACAACTCATAGAATGGGAGAAAATATTTGCAAATCATATATATATCTAATAACAGACTTAGATCTAGAACACATAAAGGACTCATAACTCAAAAATAAATGATGCAACTAAAAAATGTGCATTTGTCAAAACAATGAATGTACACTTATTTTTATATATTTCACAATAAATAAATTTTATATCAGTTTAGGTGGTGAGTATAGGTCTTCATTGTAAAATTCTTTAAAATTTGCTGTATTTGAAATTTTTCATAATAAAATGTTGGAAAAATACTAATATTAAAACATATCCCAAACACACATTGGCAAAAATATAAAAGACAGTAAATTTTGTAATGCCAAATACTGGAAACAACCCAAAATCATCTGGAGAGGAATTTGGTGGAAAAATTATGGATATCAAACATGAATATTAAGCAGCTAAAAAGGAACGAGAAATACATAAATTGCTATGGAGCACCTCCTGGATATACTGATGAAAGAGAAAGGTGGGAGTAGCAGAAACCGGGGAGGAGTCTAACTAGAGCTGTCATAGGATGCTCCAGCTCACGGGAGCACACAGCAGAGAGGCTGCCTAAAATCATAATAAGGCTACCGACACCCCAAAACACACCACCAGACGTGGACCTGCCCACCAGAAAGACAAAATCCAGCCTCATCCACCAGAACACAGGCACTAGTCCCCCCAGCCAGGAAACCTACTCAACCCACTGAACTAACCTTAGCCACTGGGGACAGACACCAAAAACAACGGGAACTACAAACCTGCAGCCTGCAAAAAGGAGACCCCAAACACAGTAAGACAAGCAAAATGAAAAGACAGAAAAACACACAGAAGATGAAGGAGCAAGGTAAAAACCCACCAGACCTAACAAATGAAAAGGAAATAGGCAGTCTACCTGAAAAAGAATTAAGAATAATGATAGTAAAGATGATCCAAAACCTTGGAAATAGAATAGACAAAATGCAAGAAACATTTAACAAGGACCTACAAGAAATAAAGAGAAAGCAAGCAACGATGAGCAACACAATAAATGAAATTAAAAATACTCTAGATGGGATCAAGGCAGAATAACTGAGGCAGAAGAACAGATAAGTGACCTGCAAGATAAAATAGTGGAAATAACTACTGCAGAGCAGAAGAAAGAAAAAAGAATGAAAAGAACTAAGGACAGTCTCAGAGACCTCTGGGACAACATTAAACGCACCAACATTAGAATTATAGGGGTCCCAGACAGAGAAAAAGAAAGGGACTGAGAAGATATTTGAAGAGAGTATAGTTGAAAACGTCCCTAATATAGGAAAGGAAATAGTTAATCAAGTCCAGGAAGCACAGAGAGTCCCATACAGGATAAATCCAAAGAGAAACACGCCAAGACACATATTAATCAAACTATCAAAAATTAAACACAAAGAAAACATATTAAAAGCAGCAAGGGAAAAACAACAAATAACACACAAGGGAAGCCCCATAAGGTTAACAGCTGACCTTCCAGCAGAAACTCTGCAAGCCAGAAGGAAGTGGCAGGACATATTTAAAGTGATGAAGGAAAAAAACCTACAACCAAGATTACTCTACCCAGCAAGGATCTCATTCAGATTTGATGGAGAAATTAAAACCTTTACAGACAAGCAAACGCTGACAGAGTTCAGCACCATCAAAAAAAAGTAAAGCACCACCACCAGCTTTACAACAAATGCTAAAGGAATTTCTCTAGGCAAGAAACACAAGAAAAGGAAAAGACCTACAAGAACAAACTTGAAACAATTAAGTAAATGGTAATAGGAACATACATATCGATAATTACCTTAAATGTAAATGGAATAAATGCTCCAACCAAAAGACACAGACTGGCTGAATGGATACAAAAATAAGACCCATATATATGCTGTCTACAAGAGGCCCACTTCAGACCTGGGGACACATACAGACTGAAAGTGAGGAGATGGAAAAAGATATCCCATGCAAATGGAAATCAGAAGAAAGCTGGAGTAGCAATTCTCATATCAGACAAAATAGACTTTAAAATAAAGACTATTACAAGGGACAAAGAAGGACACTACATAATGATCAAGGGATAGATCCATGAAGAAGATATAACAATTGTAAATATTTATGCAGCCAACATAGGAGCACCTCAATACATAAGGCAAATACTAACAGCCATAAAAGGGGAAATCGACAGTAACACAATCATAGTAGGGGACTTTAACATCCCACTTTCACCAATGGACAGATCATCCAAAATGAAAATAAATAAGGAAACACAAGTTTTTTTTTTTTTTTTTTTTTTTTTTTTTTTTTTTTGTGGTATGCGGGCCTCTCACTGTTGTGGCCTCTCCCATCGCGGAGCACAGGTTCCGGACGCATAGGCCTAGCGGCCATGGCTCACGGGCTTAGTTGCTCCGCGGCACGTGGGATCCTCCCGGACCAGGGCACGAACCCGTGTCTCCTGCATCGGCAGGCGGATTCTCAACCACTGCGCCACCAGGGAAGCCCAGGAAACACAAGTTTTAAATGATACATTAAACAAGATGGACTTAATTGATATTTATAGGACATTCCATCCAAAAACAACAGAATACACATTTTTCTCAAGTGCTCAAGGAACATTCTCCAGGATAGATCATATCTTGGGTCACAAATCTAGCCTTGGTAAATTTAAGAAAATTGAAATCATATCAAGTATCTTTTCCGACCACAACGCTATGAGACTAGATACTGATTACAGGAAAAGATGTAAAAAATACAAATGCCTGTAGGCTAAACAATACACTACTTTATAACGAAGTGATCACTGAAGAAATCAAAGAGGAAATCAAAAAAATACTTAGAAACAAATGACAATGGAGACACGATGACCCAAAACCTATGGGATGCAGCAAAAGCAATTCTAAGAGGGAAGTTTATAGCAATACAAGCCTACCTTAAGAAACAGGACATATCTCAAAAAAACAACCTAACTTTGCACCTATAGCAATTAGAGAAAGAAGAACAAAAAACCCCCAAATTTAGCAGAAGGAAAGAAATCATAAAGATCAGATCAGAAATAAAGGAAAAACAAATGAAGGAAATGAGAGCAAAGATCAATAAAACTAAAAGCTGGTTCTTTGAGAAGATAAACAAAATTGATAAACCATTAGCCAGACTCATCAAGAAAAAAAGAGAGAAGACTCAAATCAATACAATTAGAAATGAAAAAGGAGACGTAACTACGGACACTACAGAAATACAAAAGATCATGAGAGATTACTACAAGTGACTGTATGCCAATAAAATGGACAACCTGGAAGAAATGGACAAATTCTTAGAAATGCACAACCTGCCAAGACTAAACCAGGAAGAAACAGAAAACATGAACAGACCAATCACAAGCACTGAAATTGAAACGGTGATTAAAAATCTTCCAACAAACAAAAGTCCAGGACCAGAAGGCTTCACAGGCAAATTCTATCAAACATTTAGAGAAGAGCGAACACCTATCCTTCTCAAACTCTTCCAAAAGATAGCAGAGGGAGGAACACTCCCAAACTCATTCTATGAGGACACCATCACCCTGATACCAAAACCAGACAAAGATGTCACAAAGAAAGAAAACTACAGGCCAATATCACTGATGAACATAGATGCAAAAATCCTCAACAAAATACTAGCAAACAGAATCCAACAGCACATTAAAAGAATCATACACCATGATCAAGTGGGGTTTACCCCAGGAATGCAAGGATTCTTCAATATACACAAATCAATCAATGTGATATACCATATCAATAAACTGAAGGAGAAAAACCATATGATCATCTCAATAGATGCAGAGAAAGCTTTTGACAAAATTCAACACCCATTTATGATAAAAACCCTGCAGAAAGTAGGCATGGAGGGAACTTACCTCAACATAATAAAGGCCATTTATGACAAACCCACAGACAGCATCATTCTCAATGGTGAAAAACTGAAATCATTTCCACTAAGATCAGGAACAAGACAAGGTTGCCCACTCTCAGCATTCTTATTCAACATAGTTTTGGAAGTTCTAGCCACAGCAATCAGAGAAGAAAAAGAAATAAAAAGCAATCGAAATCGGAAAAGAAGTAAAGCTGTCACTGTTTGCAGATGACATGATACTACTATACATAGTGAATCCTAAGGATGCTACCAAAAAACTACTAGAGCTAATCAATGAATTTGGTAAAGTACCAGTACAAAATTAATGCACAGAAATCTCTGGCATTCTTATATACTAATACTGAAAAACCTGAGAGTGAAATTAAGAAAACACTCCCATTTACCACTGCAACAAAAAGAATAAAATATCTAGGAATTAACCTACCTAAGGAGACAAAAGACCTGTATGCAGAAAATTATGACAATGATGAAAGAAACTGAAGATGATACAAATAGATGGAGAGATATACCATGTTCTTGGATTGGAACACTCAACATTGTGAAAATGACTCTACTACCCAAAGCAATCTACAGATTCAATGCAATCCCTATCAAACTACCACTGGCATTTTTTACAGAACTAGAACAAAAAATTTCACAATTTGTATGGAAACACAAAAGACCCTGAATAGCCAAAGCAATCTTGAGAACGAAAAATGGAGCTGGTGGAATCAGGCTCCCTGACTTCAGACTATACTATAAAGTTACAGTAATCAAGACAGTACGGTACTGGCACAAAAACAGAAATATAGATCAATGGAACAAGATAGAAAGCCCAGAGATAAATCCACTCACATATGGTCACCTTATCTTTGATAAAGGAGGCAAGAATATACAGTAGAGAAAAGACAGCCTCTTCAATAAGTGGTGCTGGGAAAACTGGACAGGTACGTGTAAAAGAATGAAATTAGAACACTCCCTAACATCATACACAAAAATAAACTCAAAATGGGTTAAAGACCTACATGTAAGGCCAGACAGTATCAAACTCTTAGAGGAAAACATAGACAGAACACTCTATGACATAAATCACAGCAAGATACTTTTTGATGCACCTCCTAGAGAAATGGAAATAAAAACAAAAATAAACAAATGGGACCTAATGACACTTAAAAGCTTTTGCACAAAAAAGAAAATCATAAACAAGACCAAAAGACAACCCTCAGAATGGGAGAAAATAATTGCAAATGAAGCAACTGACAAAAGATTAATACCCAAAATTTATAAGCAACTCATGCAGCTCAATAACAAAAAAACAACCCAACCCAAAAATGGGCAGAAGACCTAAACAGACATTTCTCCAAAGAAGATATACAGATTGCCAACAAACACATGAAAGGATGCTCAATCATCATCGAATCATCTAATCATTAGAGAAATGAAAATCAAAACTACAATGAGATATCATCTCACACCAGTCAGAATGGCCATCATAAAAAAATCTAGAAACAGTAAATTCTGGAGAGGGTGTGGAGAAAAGGGAACCCTCTTGCACTGCTGGTGGGAATGTAAATTGATACAGCCACTATGGAGAACAGTATGGAGGTTCCTTAAAAAACTACAAATAGAACTACTATACGACCCAGCAATCCCACTACTGGGCATATACCCTGAAAAGACGATAATTCAAAAAGAGTCATGTACCAAAATATTCATTGCAGCTCTATTTACAATAGCCAGGACATGGAAGCAACCTAAGTGTCCATCAACAGATGAATGGATAAAGAAGATGTGGCACATATATACAATGGAATATTACTCAGCCATAAAAAGGAATGAAACTGAGTTATTTGTAATGAGGTGGATAGACCTGGAGTCTGTCATACAGAGTGAAGTAAGGCAGAAGGAGAAAAACAAATACCATATGCTAACACATATATATGGACTCTAAGAAAAAAAAATGTCATGAAGAGATTAGTGGTAGGACGGGAATAAAACACAGACCTACTAGAGCATGGACCTGAGGATATGGGGAGGGGGAAGGGTAAACTGTGACAAAGTGAGAGAGGGGCAGGGACATATATACACTACCAAATGTAAATTAGATAGCTAGTGGGAAGCTGCTGCATAGCACAGGGAGATGACCTCTGTGCTTTGTGACTACCTAGAGGGGTGGGAGAGAGGGTGACAGAAGAGGGAAGAGATATGGGAACATATGTATATGTATAACTGATTCACTTTGTTGTAAAGGAGAAATTAACACACTATTGTAAAACAGTTATATTCCAATAAAGATGTTAAAAAAAAAGATGTGGCACATATATACAGTGGAATATTACTCAGCCATAAAAAGAAATGAAACTGAGTTATTTGTAGTGAGGTGGATAGACCTGGAGTCTGTCATATAGAGTGAAGTAAGTCAGAAGGAGAAAACCAAATACCGTATGCTAACACACATATACGGAATCTAAGAAAAAAAAATGTCATGAAGAGACTAGGGGTAGGACGGGAATAAAACACAGACCTACTAGAGCATGGACCTGAGGATATGGGGAGGGGGAAGGGGAAGCTGTGACGAAGTGAGAGAGTGGCATGGACATATATACACTACCAAATGTAGAATAGATGGCTAGTGGGAAGCAGCCGCATGGCACAGGGAGATCAGCTAGATGGTTTGTGACCACCTAGAGGGGTGGGATAGGGAGGGTGGGAGGGAGGGAGACGCAAGAGGGAACAGATGTGGGAACATATGTATATGTATAACTGATTCACTTTGTTGTAAAGCAGAAACATACCATTGTAAAGCAATTATACTCCAATAAATATGTAAAAAAAAGAAAAAAAGCAAGGTGGAATGTACGTTACCATTCACCTAAGAAATAAGGAGACATACAAATATATATACATATAGCTTTTTTAAAAAAAATCATAATATAAACCAGGGAAAGAACAGGGATAGCAGCTATTTGGAAAATATCATGTTTTAACAGATTGTACTTTGGAAACATTTAAATATTTTACATAAATAAAGCAATCTATAAAACAGATTTAAATTAAAATTCAATCTCTAAAATTTGGAAGCAAAGTTAATTAAATTAGCCTAATTGTTTATCAAGTTGGTGATAAAAGCATCAGAAAAAAGCTATTTAAAGTGCCTTTAAATACCAATATAATTTTTCATCTCTGTATATAAGTTTTTAATAATCATATTATTTGGAGGTAGTGTTGGTAATGTTATTTGTTATTGTCATGTGTGCAGCAAATGAGTAAGAGTATGATGTTATTGACAACTAGGATTTTCAGCATGGAAGAAAGAGAAACAAACTTAAGAAAGTTTAGTTAAAAATTCTGTACTCCTAAATTTCAAATGGAGATATTGAATGAACTCATAATATATTTTAGCTTAAAAATGTGTGTGTGTGTGTGTGTATTCCTCAGCTCTGTCCACTTAAATGTCCTAGAAACAATTAAGAATCTAGTAGCAGTAAGTAACCCTAGTGCCTAGACTATGGTCTCTAAATACCATATTCTATTTTTTTAAAATTTATTTTACTGAAGTACAGTTGATTTATACTGTATAGCAAAATGATTCAGTTATACATAGATATACATTCTTTTTCATGTTCTTTTCCATTATGGTTTATTACAGGATATTGAGTAGAGTTCCCTGTGCTATACAACAGTAGGACCTTGTTGTTTATCCATTCTATGTAAAATAGTTTGTATCTACTAATCCCTAACTCCCAATCCATCCTTCCCCGACATCCACTCCACCTTGGCAAACACAAGTCTGTTCTCTATGTCTGTGAGTCTGTTTCTGTTTCATAGATGTTTATTTATGTCATATTTTAGATTTCACATATAAGTGATATCATATGGTTCTAAATACCATATTCTATTAAAGGACTCTGGCTCCCTGGAAAAATGACTCAGTATGAGGTGTGGAGTATAGATGATGAGTCTGAAACATGTCTTACCAGAAAGCAAGGAAGCTATCAAAGACCACTCAATGTGTATCAGAAGGATCCAGAATCAACTTGAAGAGGCTCCCTTCAGTCAAAAAATGGATCAGTTTAAGCACCAATAAGCATAAAAACTCAGTGGATTGAAACACATCAGATATGTTTAAATCTCTAAGTTCACAATGACACTTTAAAAAAGTCACTGGCACCTTTGAAGGATATCAGGGAACCAACTCATTATTCTGAAAATGAGTAAATTAAAAGTAAAACATGCCTTTTATGCATCCTTCATTTCCTAAACAAACTTACACTCAGTGTAATCAACTAGTTCTAGGTAAGCTTTTCTTTACAGATCATCCCAGCTACTTAACTGAAGAAAGAATGATAGAATTAGACTATCACTAATTTGCAGCCCTAATGAATTAATGGATAATGGCAATGATAATCAGCAGCCTTCCATAACCTATGAAACAATCTTGCCAAAAAGTTGAACCTGAATTTAATCAAATCTCTGCCTCTCATTATTAATAATATAATTATTAATATTATTATTAATATTTCCTGAATATTAAATTCAGGAAATTGTTTTTAAAATATGAAGAACAGAGAAACATGTTGGACTACTCTACAATGCCATGCTGGGACTGGCTTGCACCAAGTCATAATAGCCAATTGTTAAATTTTCAGGAATTTTGCAAGTTGGCTGTGAAATACAGTTGTTAAAAATTATAGAAATGCATAATTAACAATGTTAAAACAAAGGTAATAAATCCTCACAACTCATTGTTCCCTAATTATTTCACTACATTTTGCCTTTTCCTATGCACTTGAAGTTATTTATCTCTATTTTATGTGTAGAGTGGATATACTATGCAAAGATGTACTACCGCACATCTTTTCCCCACTCTGTGTTCAATGATGTTGCTTTGGTAGTTTTAAATCAGCCAGGGTAGGAATATTTACACCACAGAAACTAGCAAGTGCAATCGATCCAGGCTTTTTCATCCCAGAGAACCAGATGTTAAATATTTACTAGCACACCACTGCTTACAGGGATGCAATCAATACAATTCTGACTCTTGAGAAACTATTTGGACAAATGACCCAGCTTTTTCAACAAATAAGTTGCAAGGGGAAAAAAAAAGAGAAGCCACATAGATTAAAAGCGACTTAAGGGTAATCAAGATAGTTTGATATTGGCAGACCAATGGAACAGACTATAGAGAAATAGGCCCACACATACATGGGCAATTGATTTTCAAATAATGGTTTTCAGTATGCTGGAATAACTAGATATGCATGTGCAAAAAAAAAAAAAGGAGGGAACATTTATCCATACCTCACATTGTATATAAAAGTCAACTCAAAATGGACCAAATGTTAATTTTTAAAAATGAATGATAGACCTCAATATAAAACCCAAAATTATAAAACTTATAGGAGAAAACATTTGTGGTATTAGATTAGGAAAAGATGTCATACCAAAATCATGATCAATGAAAGAATTGATAAATTGAACTTCCTCAAAATTAAAAATTTCTACTCTTCAAAAGACACTGTCAAGAGGGGACTTCCTGGGTGGTCCAGAGGGTAAGACTCCATGCTCCCAATGGAGGGGGCACAGGTTTGATCCCTGGTCAGGGAACTAGATCCAGCATGCAAGCTGCAACTAAGAAGCCCACAGGCCACAACTAAAGATCCCACATGCTGCAACGAAGATCCCATATGCCACAACTAAGGCCTGGCACAACCTAAATAAATAAATAAATATTAAAAAAAAAAAAGAAAGAAAATGGGTGGTCATCATTAAAAAAATATGACATTGTCAAGAGAATAAAAAATCAGGCCACAGATTTCGAGAAAATATTTGCAAGTCATGTATCTGATAGAGAATTTGAATCCAGAATATATGAAGAACTCAGTAATAAGAAAACAAACCAATTATAAAATGAGCAAATGATTTCAACAGACTATTAAAGAAGACATACAGATGGCAAATAACCCGTGAAGAGAGGCTCAACATCATTAGTCATTAGGGAAATGCAAATTAAAACCACAATGAGATATACACCTATTATAATGCCTAAAAATTATAAACACTGGAACAACCACTTTGAAAATGAGTTTGGCAGTTTCTAAAAAAGTTACATAAACACCTGCCATTTCACTCAGGAGAAATGAAAATGTGTATCCACAGAAAGGCACACACAGACATGTTCATAGTAGCTTTATTTATAATAGCAAAAACTGGAAACAACCCAAATGATCATCATCAGGCAGATGGATAAACAAATAGTGGTCTATCTGTAAAATGAAATATTGCTCAACAATAAATAGGAAGGAACTACTGATACATTCAACAACCTGAATGAATCTTAAAATATGCATGCTCAGTGAAAGAATATAGACAAAAAAAGAATACAAAAAGAATACACGCTGTATGCTTCCATTTATATGAAATTATAGCAATTGCAAACTAATCGTTAATGACAAAAAAGTAGATCACTTGTTGCCTGGGGGAAAGGGGCAGGATGGAGGGATTACAAAGGGACACAAGGAAACTTTTTGGGTTGATAGATGTGCTCATTATTTTGATTGTTTATGGACGTCAAACTTGTAAAACTATACATTCTAAATATGTGCTGTTTATTGGATTTGGATTGTATCTCAATAAAGCTGTTTTTAAAAGAGATGTAAGAAACATAAAAATTAAAATGTATATTTCAATATTAATTCAAACAAATAAGTTGTTTTAAAAAATATTTTGAGATAATCAGGGAAACTGACAAACTGTCTAGATATTTAATGAAATTAAGGAATTGTTAAAAAATTTTAGATGGGATAATAATATTCCAGTTATGTTTTTTTTAAAGGAAGTCTTTTAGATATAACATTTTGAAACATTTTTGGATAATATATAATATATCCTGGAGGTAGAGGAAGTAGGTAGAGAAATACATGAAACAAGAATGACCATGATTTGCTAACAGTTTAGCTGAATAACTTACTTGGAGTTTCAATATACTATTCTTATTTTATATATATTTTTTCTATAACTTTTAACAAAAAGAGCTAAAAATAAAGAAATACTAAGGAATCATGAGGGTTTCTGTAGCCTACTTGTGATAGAATTAAGAAATCTGTGGAACCGGATGCTATGAATTTGAGGATTCTTTCATAACTAAGATAACCTAATAGAAGTTAATAAATTCCAGAAAGTTCAATAAGAACAGATTTTGTGTTAAGACCACAAAAGAAGTATTTTTGTTTGTTTGTTTGTCTTAAAAAATATATCTAAACATAAACGACTAGAAAAAGTAGAAGGCATGTAAGAAATACAGCCCTGAAGTGACAGACACCCAAAATAAAGCAAATAGTGTAGTTCAGAATAGAGCATCTGCCACAAGTGATTCCATCCATGAAAGTGATCAGCCTGACATCCTTCACTCAGATGTGCCTCATTCGAAGGTATTCTTACAGATGCCCCCATGCATTCTCCTTTATCACCTGCCATTTCAACAAGCCATTTTGGGAGCAGTATAAAATCACCAAGGACAGGCTCCTTAACTTCATTGCCTATTGACCAAAAATAATTATAAAAAACACACTCTAAACAAACAAAACACATTCTATGACACTTCTGTAAGGCAGATTCCATTTCCCATTTGAATCAGCTCTGAATGTAGTTTTTAACTGCCATTTTAGCAAAGACTGGATATTCAACAGGAAGAGATATAACTAATTCTCAGTTCCAGGAAGGACTAATACAAGTATATTTCTAACACTTATAAAAGCAACATAACTGCTATCACTCTAAATTTAACAATTCCCTTTTGAGTAATTCAAAGACCTTTACGGTTCTTGGTTCATCAGGTGGGCCAAAGAGTGCCTTCGGTATTTTAAGTTAAAAAAAAAGACACATTTTTCATTTTCCCCAAGAACTTTATTGAACAACGTATTCACGCTTTTGTTCCACTATTTTATGCCATTTTCCAGGCCACTTCATAATTCCAAAACTTTTTATCTTGTTGCGCAAAGAACTGTTCCAGGTGCCTTTTATAGTCTTCCAGGGAATTGAATTTTTTTCCATTAAGAGAATATTGTAAAGACCAAAATAAATGGAAATGCGAAGGTGCGATGTCTGGTGAATACAGCAGATGAATCAGAACTTCCCAGACAAGCTGTAACAGTTTTTGCCTGGTCATCAAAGAAACATGTGGTCTTGCATTATCCTGATGGAAGATTATGCATTTTCTGTTGACTCATTCTGGATGCTTTTCACTGAGTGCAGCTTTCAGTTGGTCTAATTGGGAGCAGTATTTGTTGGAATTAATCGTTTGGTTTTCCAGAAGTTCATAATAGAGGACTCCCTTCTGATCCCACCATATACGCAACATCAGCTTCTTTCGATGAAGACCGGCCTTTGGTGGTAGTTCATTTTGCATGCCCCACGATCTCTTCCATTCCACATTGTTGTACAGTATTCACTTTTCATCGCCTGTCACAATTTTTTTAAAATTAATTAATTTACTTTTGGCTGCGTTGGGTCTTCATTGCTGCTGGGTGCAGGCTTTCTCTAGTTGCAGTGAGCGGGGGCTACTCTTCATTGCAGTGGCTTCTCTTGCTGCAGAGCACAGGCTCTAGGCACGCGGGCTGCAGTAGTTGTGGCTCGCAGGCTCTAGAGCACAGGCTCAGTAGTTGTGGCGCACTGGCTTAGTTGCTCCGCAGCATGTGGGATCTTCCCAGACCAGGGCTTGAACCCGTGTCTCCTATATTGGCAGGTGGGTTCTTAACCACTGTGCCACCAGGGAAGTCCCCAACAATTTGTTTTAAAAACGGAGTGTTTTCATTACATTTCAGTAGAGAATCGCATGCAGAAATAGGGTCAAGAAGGTTTTTCTCGCTTATGTGGAATCCAAACATCAAAGTGATTCACATAACTAAGCTGGTGCAAATGATTTTCAACGTTTGATTTGGATACTTTAAGTATGTTGGCTATCTCCCACGTGGAATAACACTGATTGCTCTCAATTATTGTTTTGATTTTATTGCTATCAACTTCAACTGGTCTACCGAACTGTGGAGCTTTGTCCAGCGAGAAATCTCCAGCACGAAACTTTGCAAACCACTTTTGACACATTTGATCAGTCACAGCACCTTCTCCATACACTGCACAAATCTTTTTGTGCATTTCAGTTGCGTTTTTACCTTTCTTGAAATAATAAAGCATAATATGCCAAAAATGTTGCTTTTTCTTTCCATCTTCAATATTAAAATGGCTACACAAAAATTCACCAATTTTTGTCTTTTTTAAATGCACGCTGATATGTCAGCTGTCACATACAATGTAACAAAACTATTTCCAATGAAGTTAAAGACAACTAAGTGCTACTAGAGCCATCTTACAGAAGAAACCAAATGAAACTTTTGGCCCACCCAATACGATAAAAAATTTTTGGAGAGAATTTTCCATCAAACTGCTTATAGATATAAGTCATCAAATCTATGACTTGTAATGTGAACAATGCTGTATGCATATTTGATAATTATACATTTTGTTTCTAAATGGGTAAAATTACAGAAGAAATAGAACTGTTTTAACAACAGTTATCTTTATGTAGAAATAAATGGGATAATAATGCTAATAGTTACTGTATGTTTACTAGGTGCCAGATGCTATTCAAAGTGCTTTACATTAATTTGCTTATGATAATTAATGCCACAAGTTAGTTAAAATTAACAGCTCCATTTTACAGGTAAAAAAAATCAAGGAGACAGGTTATACAACGAATAAATAAATGAAAGAGCCAAGTTTCATATCCATTCATTCTACCTCCAAAGCCCGCATTTAACCACTGTGCTATTTAGGGAATAAGATGGCAGAAAAAAATGCTTAGATGGAAGATAGTCAAGATACGGACAGAGGAAGCACACAAATCATCAATTCAAATGTCCAAACTTCCATTCAGGCAATACTTTTTCACCTGAATGAAAATGTGCAGTGAATCAAGGAAAGTGGGTTCTAGAAATAAAACTTTACTCACTGAACACTTAACTGCGGCAAGTGGATCTGACCTAACATGTAAATAATACCTCCTACTTCCTTCCAAAGTACTGAAAGGGTGACTTCCCTGGTGGTCCAGTGGTAAAGAATCCGCCTTCCAATGCAGGGGATGTGGGTTTGATCCCTGGTCAGGGAACTAAGATCCCACATGCCACAGGGCAACTAAGCCCGCTCACCACAACTACTAAGCTCGTGTACCTCAAGGAGAGAGCCCATGTGCCACAAACTACAGAGCCCACACACTTTGGAACCCGTGCACCACAACTACAGAGCCCATGCACCCTGGAGCCTGTGCGCCGCAACTAGAGAGAAAACTCGAGCGCCTCAACTAGAGAGAAGTCCGAGCGCTGCAAAGAAGAGACCACGTGCTGCAATGAAAGATCCCGCGTGCCCCAACTATGACCCTACGCAGCCAAAAAGTAATAAAAGAAAAAAAAAAAAGTACTGAAAGGGAAGTGAATTTCATGATAAACTTTGAGCTCCTCATAAATTTGCAATAAAAATTTTAAAGAGGTGTGGTCCTGCTTTAAGAAGACTCATTACATAACAATTTTCATTGTCTAAGCAAATACCCTTGGAAACAAAGTACAAAATAATTCATTGCAGATATTTTTTAATAATGCTTCCTCACCATTTTCTTTTCATAGAGTTTTAAATTTTTAAGGATGGAAGGGAGTTGTTGATCCATGTTACTCAATAGGGAAATCCTCAGTGATCCTGGCAGCTCTTCCCCTGCTTACAGAACCACCTTCTCCCATTTGCAGTTCTTAATAGCAAGTTAGTCTAAATGGCACTTTTAACCATTCCTACCACTCAGTACAGTTAAGAACATGAATGTTTGTGCCACAATACCTGGTTCAAATTCTGGCTCTGACACTTACTACAAGTTGTTTAACCTGTATGTCTCAGCATTAGAATAGGAACAGTACCTTCTCCTTCACAGGCAGCAAAGGGTTAAATGAGTTAAGCCATAGACTCATTTAGAGCAGTTTCTGGCACACAAGAAATGCTCAATAAATGTTATACTTACTCTTAAAGCAAAACAGGAAACTGTCACAGGTATCCTTGGACATTAGAACACCGTGTGACAAGAAACATGTAATACTTCTGTAGTGAAACAAAGAAGGAAGGAAGGGCATACCACATACAACTGTTGACAAAATGTGTCCAATCTGAGGAAAATGTATGTACTTTGGGTTGCAGGTTTGAAAATAAGCACGGGTACATTAAATTCACCTACCAAGAAGTTCTAAACCAAGAGTTGCACTGAATATACATTCTGGCTGAACACTGAAAGCTTGGGTGTTAGATCAATATCCTGACAAAGCCAAGATCAGAGAGCATCTCCATCCTAGAATGCATATACAAGCCTAATTTTGAAATTATAAAAAACTATGATTGTATTACTAGAAATGTTAGTAATAATTTTAAAATTTGACAAGGCAGTGCAGAAGCAAGAATTTCTCAGTGTGGTTGGTCACTAGACTGCAGCTGCGGTGCACTGCAGCTCCTGCAATTTTAACTGGATGCTCGCTGTCCGGCGTGTTCAGCAGAGGGAGAGAGATTTGCTGACTAGCTCCACTAGGATATTGCAGACAGCCAACAAAATCATTAAGTATTATTTTGGCTTTCAGAATAACTAATTGAAAGAATTATTTTGTCCAATATTATGAATGCTAGAGTACCTCAATCAATGCTAAAGATTACAATTATGCTATAATTTACTCTCTATTATTCTGCTTTATATTACCTGAATTTGTATAAATGGTTTACTCGCTCAAAAAGGATCCAATTTTTCCTGAAGGTTATCTAGTTAACTCATTTCTTAACATTCATATACACTGTTGATTTATTTTCTTAGTTAACTTACTGTCTAAATATTCATATTAACTATTAATCTATTTCTTTAATTAAATACATTACTTAGTTGTTTTGAATAGTAAAGTAACAGCTTTCACAATCATCAGTCATAGCACTTTACTCTTGTAATAAGTAATAATAATAATAGTAGGTATTTATACACCACTAACTACATGCCAGGCCCCACTCTACGTGAAACACATACACACTCAACCAATCCTTATAACAGCCTTCTGATGTAGGTGTTATTATTATTCCCATTTTACAGATGAAGAGAACTGAGGCACAGAAAGATTAAAAAACTTAGCCAAACTAATAAATGGCAGAGCTGGGATTTGAACCCAGAACACTGGCTCAGAGTCTCTGCTCTTAAGCATTGCCTCTTCGCAGCTGAAGGATGAGTAAGAGTTAAATAAATAGGTGAAGGGTGAAGGGGGTGTGGAGGAGAGGTACAGAAAAACAAGGAAACAGCACTTGCAAAAGCTCTTTTGCAGGTGTGGCATAGGAGCTGGAGAAAGGTGCTTGGGAACATGAAATAAGGGCCACATAGTGAACCTGGAGAAGGCACAGGAGTGGTTGAACTTGAGGGCTCCTCATGGGCCAGATCATGCAGGACTGTGCAGGTCAGGGCAAGGGACAGAAAAAGGACAGGAAGCCACCAGGGGGAGGGTCTTACTCGAGGGGTGGGGGCATGATGATCAGAATGGTAGTGTGAAAGCCACTTTGGTGTGAAACAGGTGGGTTGGTAGAATGTGAGAATGCAAGGAGCTCCATTAGGAGCTCTGGTGAGAGAGCAGATAGCAGTAGCAGAGACTATGATGGTGAGTGGAGATGGTAGATATAAAAGGGTACAAATCCTCAGGGCACGGTGACAGATTGGATTTTGGGGAGACAGTGAGTCAAGAAGAAGGAAATCTCAAGAATGACTCCTAGGTTTCTGATTTGTGCAACTGGATGAATGGCAATGCCGTTCCACAAAACAGAAACACCTAATGAGGGTGGGGGCTTGTGGACCTCAGTCCTGGCCACACCGAGCATGAGGTGCATTTGGGATGCCCATGGCGAGGTGTCTAGGAGGCAGATGGACACATGGGCCTGGAGTCCATGTTGAAGGTTGGAGCCAGAGGTATATATTCTGGAGTCAGGGGATAAATGACAATTCAAGCTGCAGGAGTGCATGAGACCCTATAAAGAGACACTAGACACAGAGAAGAAGGCCTAAGACAGAGCCCTGAAGAACTCAGCATTTTAATACAGCAGAAAGACAAGGATGAGTCTGCAAAGGAGGAACTGAGCAGCAGAGAGCAAGCCAGAAGAATGAAGAAACCAATGGGAGGTGGTGGTTAAGAGGAAATCAACACAGGCATACCTTGTTGTATTGCACTTCACAGATTCTGCCTTTTTAACATATTGAATATCTGTGGCAGCCCTGCATTGGGCAAGTCTAGCAGCACCATTTTCCCAACAGCATTTTCTCACTTGACGTCTCTGTGTCACATTTTGGTAATTCTTGAAATATTTCAAACTTTTTCATTATTATTATATTTGTCATGGTGATCTGTGACCAATGATACAAAGGTGTTACTATTGTAATTGTTTTGGGGTGCCACAAACTGCACCCACATAAGACAGTGAACATAATCAATAAATGTTGTATGTGTTCTGACTGCTCCACTAACTGGCCTTCCCATCTCTCTCCCTCTTCTGGGGCCTCCCTATTCCCTGAGACACAACAGTATTGACATTAGGCCAATTAATAACCCTATAATGGCCTCTAAGTGTTCAAATGAAGAGTCAGTCAATATGGCAAACTTCATTGCTGTCTTATTCTAAGAAACTGCACAGTCACCCCAACCTTTAGCAACCACCACCCTCATCAGTCAGCAGCCATCATCAAGGCAAGACCCTCCACCAGCAAAAAGATTATGACTCATTGAAGGCTGAGATGATAAATATGTTAAAAAGGTTAGTACCTTTTAGCCATAAAGTATTTTTAAATTAAGGTATGTATACTGGTTTTTTTAGACATAATGCTATTGCATACTTAATAGACTACAGTATAGTCTAAACATAACTTTTATATGCACTGGGAAACCAAAAAAATCGTGTGACTCACTTTATTGTGATATTCGCTTTATTGAGGTGGTCTGGAATAAAACCCACAATATCTCTGAGGTATGCCTGTAAAGTCAAATGTTCTGAGAGGTCAAGAAAGATGCAGACCGAAACATCTGTTATGTCTGGAGACATGTGGTGACTGTTTCAGAAGGGCAGTGAGGACAAAGCCAGACCTGGAGTGAAGTGAGGATGAAGTGAAGGGGAGGAAATGAAGAAAGAATGCACATAACCCTGAAAAAGGCAGCTGAATGTGAATGTAGGGGCAACGAAAGGCTTAAAACAGGAGAGATTGAGCGCAGATAAAATGTTGATAAGACCAGAGTTGGGAGGAAGGAAGTGAGTATATCTAAAAATGAAGGAGCAAACTGATAGTGAGATTTCTCTGAAGTCAGTAGGAAATGGGATCCAAACGCTGGAGAGGCTGGTGGAGGGATGGTGCCTCTATTTTACCACAAGGGAAGAAGCCCAGGAGGATGCAGGCAGAAAGAAGGCAGATGGCTACCGGTTGTCCAGGAGGTGGGTGCATTTGCTAGCAAGGTACTCATAGACCCAAGAGGCAAGGGAGTTTAAAGCCTTGGCAAGGGTGCTACAGATGGACCAGGGAACTAAGCTCCATGAAGAAAAGAGGAAGGAGGGACCGGGAGAGAATAAAGGGACAAAAGATGGGGGTCCTGAGGAGGGAGAGAGACTAGTCACAGTACAGGCTGCTGATGGAAAATAAGTTGTAGGCACAGGACAGAATACTTGAATTCAACCCATTATCATTAATAATCATTCATTAGATGATTTGAACTATTAATTAGTTTGATTATTCATTAACACATTAAGAAGATAACCCTCTGTAATATGACGAAGGGCTGAGCTTCCTATTCTATGAAGACCTCTTATAAATCTTTAAGAAAAAGACCAACAACCCAATGGGGAAAATGAATGAAATACCCACTTGGCTGGAGATTCCTCCTCCAGGGGGCCCAGGGACTCCTCCACCACTGTGGTCTCTTCCATGGGGGCAGCCGGGTCCATGTCACTGCGAAGCAGAAAGAACCACTCTAGTCACACAAATCTGTTTACATCAATGCCCTTACATATTCAAGATAGAAAAAAACACATTTCATTGTCCTTTTTCTTAAGTAAACATCCCTCAAGGAATTAACATGTACATACAGGTAACCCAAATCAAAATAAAAAAGAGGAAGAAAAATGCTCTTAATTGCTAATCAATATAAATTATTTCCCAAAGTGTGAAAAGTACTTTGAGAAATACAAGTTTCCATGAATGGCCTAAAATTAAAAACAGATTGTAAAGGACCAGAACAATTATTCAAAACTCTTATTATCCTAGGAAATTCCAAATATTAACAGGGGCCATAAAAATTTTCAACCTGTGTTAAATGACTTAAAATAGATAAGAATATGCCATTTCAAACTTTAGAAAATGGCAAGAAAGTGGAAACATTCCACAAAAAGGAATGTGTAGGATTACAAACAATCTGGTGATAACCATACCAGAAAAATGAGGCTTTGAAACATCAACTTACATACAATCACATCTAAATACATAATCTACAGATTAGAAATTACAGCACAGTGAAAAACAATTTGAATTTTAAATACATAACCTTAATTTTTTTATGTTGATATTAATCCTATCTGAACATTACTTTTAAAAAAGTACCAGCAAAAGAAATTTCATTCTCAGGAAAATGTTAAAATTGGTCAATGTAATAGAAATATTTTACACTGTACATCCAGAACCCAGCACTTTTTCATCCCCAGTTCAGGAAAAATCTTCATAAAATCAGGTTGTTTTAAAATAAACATAAATTGAACTATAATAAAAGAATAGAGTTTTTACATTAAAAATATTTTAATTCTCAACTCAAAGCCACTGTTATCAACTTTAAAAAAAACTCAGTTTTCCAACATAAAATATGAATAAATAATTTTTACTTTTAAAAAAGGTCTTAAATCAAATGTTCTCCCTGTTTGGAAGGACATCCCTGCTGCTCTGCCTGGCAGAAGTCCTTTAACAAAAGCAGCCTCTACACATCAGCGTGACCCTTGTGGGTCATGGGAGTTTTTAGCATCCAGGAGTATAGCAGCAGTGGCAGTGCTGTATTACTCCAACTTTCTCTTTATTCCCTTGGCCATGTAATAAACCAAGGGGATAAAAAACATGGATTCACTGACAGTTCATAGCTTTCAACAATTAAAAATCATAAAAGGGCTATAATGATATAGGGGAAGAAAAAAGCAGCAGAATACAAAACAAAGAGACCAGCAATTCTTAAACCTGTCAATCAATTTAGAAGAAAAATCACAGACCTCCCTCCTGTATTGACCTAAATTATTTTATGAATAAACATAAAACTAATTTTGTGCTTATAGCTCAATAGAACCATAGCTTATAGAACCATATGACGAAAACTACAAAACAAGTAAGTCTCAAGATTAGCAACAATTTATTTTGGCAAATTTTATTATTTTGTTGAAAGTAAATCACCAATGTTGGATTTATTAGAAGAAAGATAAAGCTCCAGGGCCTATGTCTATATTTTGACTTCAGTTATACTAATGTAGAAAATGCCTGTTTGCACAAGTATGGTTACAAAACAATTTTAAACACCTCAAGGCTTTGTTAACTAGTTCAAATTCAATCAGACTTCATACTTAACCAAATCTATGACAGTGAACAGATTTAATCCAGTGTTGCTTGATTACTACATAAAACTGTCTTGGCTCTTCACAATAGAAGTTGGAAGGCAGTATTATTAAAAACTGCATTTGTGGGAGTCTATTCCAGTTAGTATCAAGAAAATAATATCTGATATTACACTTTTAAAATTATTACAAATGGAGAAAATTCTATTTTCAGGTACTAACAGTCAAACTCTTGAAGAAAACCAGTAACAATGGAAATGGCTCAGTCACACCATTTTGAAAGCATCTTGTCCTTAGATCTAGTTATACTGTCAATGTCTTCAAACAGGAATACTAAACTACAGCAAAACCCTCATACCTCCAATGCACGGTGCAGCACTCGCCCTTGTCAGCCATGAACACATCACTTATTGTTAGGCTCACCTCTGCTGTTTTCTCATTAATCATAACTCAGCTGCACTATACCATGGTGGCAAATCAAAATCTCAATGTATTAAATAAGAAATTAAAGTCTTATTCTACAAAAAACTTTCAATTATACATTATTACCACCTAAGAGCTTTGATTTTTTATAACTCACAAACCAATCCAAAATGAGTGCCATGGGGCACGTTTCATTTTAACATTGGGACATACCATCTGCCAGGAGCACATGTGGTCACTTCTTCATGTTCCAAGGTAAATAATTACCTCCTAGAGTAAGTAAACACTTGGAGCCAAAATGATTTTAAACTCAAATGCAAACTGAAATGGGGTGGTAGTATTAAATTAGCTAGTAAATCAGATGATGCAGAAAGTGCCCGTATTACTTTTAAAAAATATACTATTACAGTAAAATAAAACAAAATGAAAAGGTCTGTATTTGAGATTCTATAGAACCCTAGATTGACAAACATTCAACAAGTTTCTTTCAAGGACAACACAGATGTGCAATGGTAGTAAATTTAATTTTACATTTGATCTTATTTTGTACATTTGTTTTTAAGGATAAAAATTTAAGAAAGGGCTTCCCTGGTGGCACAGTGGTTGAGAGTCCACCTGCCGATGCAGGGGACATGGGTTCGTGCCCTGGTCCGGGAAGATCCCACATGCCGCGGAGCGGCTGGGCTTGTGAGCCATGGCTGCTGAGCCTGCGCGTCCAGAGCCTGTGCTCCGTAACGGAAGAGGCCACAACAGTGAGAAGCCCACGTACCGCAAAAAAAAAAAAAAGAAAAAAAAGAAAAAAAAGTTTATGTAAAGAGCTTATATTCTTCAAAAGAAAACAAGTGGAAGTCTGGATCCCCTCAAGCCTTCAAACTTGTGTAAAGCCTTCCCTGCAACACATCCTGGAGCAACCCATTCCTCATACTTCCCTGCAGCCCTGAAATGACAGAAATAGCAGAACCAAGTACCTCCCCTAAATAGCAAAACTGGCACAGATCTGAGATATCATAAAGCCTGAGAAATGTCATATTTGAACCTCAGGTGAAACTTGTCATTGAGCTTTGATCTGCAAATGATTTTATAAAATCAAGATGCAGGGAGAATCCGCCTGCCAATGCAGGGGACGATCCCTGGTCCGGGAAGATCCCACATGCTGCAGAGCAACAAAGCCCGTGTGTCACAACTACTGAGCCTGTGCTCTAGAGCCCACGAGCCATAACTACTGAGCCCGTGTGCCACAACTACTAAAGCCCATGCGCCTAGAGCCCATGCTTCACAAGAGAAGCCACAATGAAAAGCCCTGCACTGCAACAAAGAGTAGCCCCCACTCGCCACAACTAGAAAAAGCCTGTGCGCAGCAATGAAGACCCAAAGCAGCCAAAAATAAATAAATAAATAAATAAATAAATAAATAAACTTATTTAAAAAAAAAAAGATGCAATGTATACAAAAACTTTGGAAGGTCACAGAAAAATAAAGTATAGAATATCCAGGAATTTAAAAAGCATTCTGAGGCATATGCAAATATACAGTGCCATGTGCTTGGGCATCAGCAAATATACAATTTGCTTGGCTAAAATAATATAAAAGAATTTTGAAAGCAGTTTCAAATCTAACCGCAACATAGCAAAACTGTTTTATAAAGTTATCTCATGAAACAAAAGCCTAAATTCAATTGCTACGTAAAGCACACAAGTATAGACATGGCAAGCATAACACAGAGGACATAATTTTCAAGACAGGCAAATAAAGATCCAGATATTTCCACTTAATTGTAGGTTCAAATAAGATACACATTTGCACCATACCTGGTATCTTTACCTGATCCCCAGGTGCGAACTCCATATCCACCCATGTTGTCTTCAGTTCTGATTGCTCTGGAAAAAGAAACAATATTCCCTTAAACTGGAAGCTGGTCTCCAGTCAATCTTCAAATCAGAAAAGCTGATCATAAAAACTGTCCCAGGATCAGCTCCCTTAGGAATAACTGCATACTAATATAATAAAGTCAACTAAATATTAACACACAACAGATTCACACCAAGATCTTAAAGGGAAAATAGCATTTACAAAGAAACTTACATTTTATCATTCCCACTGTATCTCTCAAATTCTCGTTTCCCTCTCTGGTCAAAACTGTCAAAAGCTCTGTTCCCAGGGCCACCTCTGCCTCTGCTTCGCATGCCCCCTCTTGGGCATCCACGTCCTCTCAGTGGTCTTTCTCGATCAAACCTGTCAACTGGTCTTGGAAGAGATGAGTATAATAAAAAGCGGTGAATTGGATTAAAGAGCTAAGGCTTTTTCTGATTAAAAAAATTCTAGGACATTATGGCTACAGTATATTGGAAAGAATTGTGTATCTTGAATTAAAAAATTAATAGTTAAATTTACTGAGCACATACTATCTCTAGCACTGTTCTGAGCCCTGCACGTACAGTTGTTTAATTACAACTAGTGCCCACAGATGAGGAAGATAGCTGAAGATGACGTCTTTGTCATTAAATCCAATAGCAACTTTTGTCTCTAGGTCATCTGACCCTTATGCATCATTTGACACTGCCAACCACTAATTTTCCTCTGCCCTTTCTGGCTTCTCCTTCCCTGCTCATCCTTATAAAATGATTTTTGAAATAGGTAATACCCAAACATTCACAAGGTACTTCTCTTGCTTCTTGGCCACACAATTCCACTTCTCAGAGGCAGACACTGCAGAGTCACATATAGGGAAAGGTTCTACACCTTGCCTTTTTCATGGAACATGTCTTGGATATCCCATCTTCTGGATACCTACCCATTTGTCCTTAAGAGCGCCAGCATCCCTGACTCCCCACTTCCTGTACACATCGTTCTCGTCCCTACGCTAATGCTACATGGCCCCTTCACATGATCCTGTGTCTCTCATTTGGGGGTCTCTCTGATTTCAGGCCACAAAGCCAGTTACTTCCTGGACATCCCCCTATGTCACCCCATGGCCCTGAAGATACATGACCAACAGTGACCCCTTGCTCCTACTACGGTCCCTAACTCACAACATGGAAGTGTCCAAGCCAAGAATCTGCCTTTTCTCACTCTTTCCCTGCCACACCCACTGGATCCAGGGCCTGACCACCCGCTTCTCCTCACATCCATTCTCTGCTACCATCTGGTCACTGTCACTTTTTATGAGGACTTGTCTCTCCTCCACCAGACTCACAGCTTCTGCAGGAAGGGCCTCATCTTCTTCATTGTTAAATCCTAGTTTAATATGAAAAATTATATTTTTTAATTTGTCAAGGCTTTTAAAAACATTTAAAGCAACAAATTACTTATTGAAATCTAGTGACATTAGTGGCTCAAACACCAGAACTAGAGGTGTGTTCCAGTCTACTGAAACAGGCTGAAAATGTTACATTAAAAAGCTACTATACAGGGGCTTCCCTGGTGGCGCAGTGGTTGAGAGTCCGCCTGCCGGTGCAGGGGACACGGGTTCGTGCCCTGGTCCGGGAAGATCCCACATGCCGCGGAGCGGCTGGGCCCGTGAGCCATGGCCGCTGAGCCTGCGCGTCCGGAGCCTGTGCTCCACAACAGGGGAGGCCACAACAGTGAGAGGCCCGCATACCGCAAAAAAAAAAAAAAAAAAAAAAAGCTACTATACAATCACGGATAAAAAGATACAAAACTCACAATTCTCCTTACTCAAAAAGATAAAGAAATACAGAAGTGCCAATCATTAACTTTATGCCAGTCTCTTTCAAGAAACATCATCCTAAGTCAATTCTCCAAGCTGGCTTTTCTGTCTCCCACCTCCCCGGACCAAAACCAAAATTTTAAATAGAGACTGTTGTAGAATCTGATTCCACATTACAGTAAATATCTAAAGCAGAGTTCTAAAACAATGGCAAATGAAAAGTAACAGTAAGTTCTTAACCAGGAAGTTGGACAGGGCCGTAAAAGAAAAGAAGTCTACCTAAAAACTGAGGAGAAATGAAGCATAAAACTCTATATGGAGAATAATGCCAATAGTCAAAATCGGGTCTAAATTTACATGAAATCTAGATTAGATACTGATAAAAAACCGAATTCATTAATAATATAATAGTAACTGAAGCTGACCCTAAAAATAACCCTGTGTGTTCTAGTCTATTTTAATTCCTTAAATCATTTTTCTTTATCCCACAGGTTTACCCGACCCCCAATTAAATACATGCTCAATTACTTCTTTAATAATCCCCTTCTTATAAAGTATATTCTTTTTTTAAAATAGATCTTTATTGGAGTATAATTGCTTCACAGTACTGTGTTAGTTTCTGTTGTACACCAAAGTGAATCAGCCATATGCATACATATGGCCCCATATCCCCTCCCACTTGGGCCTCCCTCCCACCCTCCCTATCCCACTCCTCTAGGTCATCACAAAGCACCGAGCTGATCTCCCTGTGCTATGCAGCTGCTTCCCACTAGTTAACTATTTCACATTCAGTAGTGTATATATGTCGATGCTGCTCTCACTTCGCCCCAGCTTCCCCCTCCCACCCCATGTCCTCAAGTCTGTTCTTTATGTCTACATCTTTATTCCTGCCCTGCAACTAGGTTTGTCAGTACCATTTTTTTTTTAGATTCCGTATATATGCGTTAGAATATGGTATTTGTTTTTCTCTTTCTGACTTACTTCACTCTGTATGACAGACTCTAGGTCCATCCACCTCACTACAAATAACTCAATTTCATTTCTTTTTATGGCTGAGTAATATTCCATTGTATATATGTGCCACATCTTCTTTATCCATTCATCTGTTGATGGACATTTAGGTTGCCTCTATGTCCTGGCTATTGCAAATAGTGCTGCAATGAACATTGTGGTACATGTCTCTTTTTGAACTATGGTTTTCTCAGGGTATATGCCCAGTAGTGGGATTGCTGGGTCATATGGTAGTTCTATTTTTAGTTTTTTAAGGATCCTCCGCACTGTTTTCCATAGTGGTGGTATAAATTTACATTTCTGCCAACAATGCAGGAGGGTTCCCTTTTCACCACATCCTTTCCAGCATTTATTGTTTCTAGATTTTTTGATAATAGCCATTCTGACCACATGAGGTGATACCTCATTATAGTTTTGATCTGCATTTCTCTAGTAGTTAGTGATGCTGAGCATCTTTTCATGTGCCTCTTGGCCATCTGTATGTCTTCCTTGATGAAATGTCTCTTTAGGTCTTCCAGCCATTTTTTAATTGGATTGTTTGTTTTATTGATATTGAGCTCCATGAGCTGTTTGTATATTTTGGAGATTAATCCTTTGTTGTTTCATTTGCAAATATTTTTCTCCCATTCTGAGGGTTGTCTTTTCATCTTGTTTATGGTTTCCCTGGCTGTGCAAAAGCTTTTAAGTTTAACTAAGTCTCATTTGTTTATTTTTGTTTTTATTTCCATTACTCTAGGAGGTGGGTCAAAAAAGATCTTGCTATGGTTTATGTCAAAGAGTGTTTTTCCTCCGTTTTCCTCTAAAAGCTTTATAGCGTCTGGTCTTACATTTAGGTTTTTAATCCATCTGGAGTTTATTTTTGTGTATGGTGTTAGGTAGTGTTCTAATTTCATTCTTTTACATGTAGCTTATCCTCTTTTTTAATAGGTTGGTGAGCATTAAGAATTTGAGCAGGCAAACTCATATTCTGGGCTGTTCTACAAAATAACTGGTCCATACTCTTAAAAAATGTCAAATCCATAAATAAATGAAGACTAAAGAGCTGTTTTAAATTAAAGAAGACTAAATGCAATGCACATTCCTGGACTGGATCCTGAACCAAAATTGTTTTTCTTCTGCTAGAAGGATACTATTAGGACAATTGGTACAATCTGAGTAGTCTGTAGATTACATACATAATTTAGAGAATTAGATAGTAGTATTGTATCAATGTTAATGAGTTTGATAATTGTACCATGTTTTTAGGAAATATATTTAAAGTATTTAGGGATAAAGAGACATTCCTGCACCTTACTCTCAAATGCCAAGGAAAAAAGAGGTGTGTGTGTGTGTGTGTGTGTGTGTGTCTGTGAGAGAGGAGAGGGGAGAGAGGAGAGAGGAGAGAGGAGAGGAGAGGAGAGGAGAGGAGAGGAGAGAGAGAGAGAGAGAGAGAGAGGAGAAAGAGAAGGAGAAAGTGAAGGAGGGGTATGATAAAGCAAATGTGATAAAATGTTATTGGAGAATCTGGATGAGGGTATATGGGAATTCCTTATATAATTTTTAAAACTTCCTGTATCCAAAACAGGCATCCCTTAATAGGCAGTTTTTTTCATGGTAACATATAAAGACTTATCCTTTTAAAAAAACTCATAATTTTGCTACTAAAAAAGCTGGAAACATGAGTTATAATTTCCGTATTTCCACAGAATAAATCCCTGCAGTGAAGGAAAAAAATACACAAATGCTTCCCAAAATAAGCAGCTCTGATCCAGAAGGCTTTCTGTAAGCAAGCAGACTGCGGCTGTTACATAGCAAATTTGAACTAATCACCCAAAAAAGCAGAATTAAGCCTTTCTTTAGCCCTCATCCTCTAACATGGTGGCAGATATACCATCTCTGTTTTGAATGTGTATTGGAATAGGTAGTCAAGAAGTTGAAAGACTTTGGGAATAATGGCTCCCTTGACATTAAACCGTACACTATTCTAGTCTCTTTTAGCCTTTTTAACTTTCTTTTCCTTTAAATGTGATTCACAAGTTGTTTTGTTTTAATCTAAACCCAGTGCTATGCAGGTTTAATAATTAAAAACTTGAGGCAGCAAGCATCCATCTTGTTAATGCCAAGCATAAGACACTAAGAACTGCTTCCTGTGTATAGGTGGGCATGATAGCCCACATGCTGCCACATTACTCAGAAGGGTGTCAGGCTGCACCAGCCTGAGACCATCTTCCAGGTCAGAGCACTTTCTAGAGAAGGCATGGGAGCCTTAAACTGGTGTCACATATTTTATCCGTTTTTTTGTCCAATTCATCATGATAACCTATTGACCTGACATGGGGCTAGGAATTTGTTTAAATTCATTAGTAGCCCAAATTAGTACTGCTAAATCAAGAACATAATTATATCCCTGGCCTAAATTTCAAAAGAAAATTTAATCAGTTTAGCATACTCCTATATAGTTTGTTATAAGAATGCTTTTCATAGTTACCAATAAGTAATCCATTTTTCATTGTGTAATGATTTGCTGAACCAAGACTCAGGTCATCTATGAGATAAATGGAAGGTGCTTCACGTGTTACCTAAGGTAGTATGATTTGGTACTTAAATTTGGTACTTAAATTAGCAAAATATTCCCAGGACTGGCACCAAAGAAAGGTTGCAAAGGCTAGTAGTCCTCTGAAAATCCTTCTGGTTCCCCCAACCCTCCAGGCTGAGGTCTGCAGTACTTACTTTTCATCTGTAAACTTGTCAGGTGTAAAGTCTGCCTGCCTCTCTGTCTCATAGGGTCGATATTCCCTGTAGGATCTCCGCTCTGCTCTATCCAGCGTCACCTCTGTCCCCCGGCTCTCACTCCATCCTTGCTGCTCCCCTCTTCTGGAAGTTCGCTTCTGGCCTGACAGGGAGAAATCAAAGGGGAGAGCTAGAACACAAGGTCTGCAGCAGCACGTTATTACAGGTACTTTTAAATTTTACTTTTCTAGAAATCAATGTCATAGGAAAATTTGGGAAGTTTGGAAAAGTTCAGAGAAGAAAACAGGTTGCTGATACTACTACTGTCCAGAGTCGTCTATTAATAAAACTTTGACATTACCATTGAATCCCTTATGTCCTAGAAAGTATGATAAGATAAACTATACCAACTAACTTACAGATATTTTACAATGACTCTGTGATAGCTATAGAGATATATTATCAACTACATTTCACAAGAGCAGCTTTATCAAAACATGGTAGCTAAGTTCCTTCCAGAAAATTAAAGGATAAATACCCTGTATTTCAGAACATAGTTTTAGAATCCCAACTATAGTTTATCATTCATTGGCTAATAAAGTTTTCATTTTTAAAGTTTGTACCATTGTATCTTTCTCATTTGAAAACAGATTTTCCTGCTCTTTGATGGGATTTATACATTTATGATCACACTTCTCAAATATGAGGCCAAGCTGGTATTTGCCAACTCATGCAAGGGCTGGCCAGCACTTGAAGGGGCATCTCCCGTCCATGGAGAGGCCAGCACTGAGGAAGTAGGGGCTGGGGCACTCCAGCCTTCTCTGTTCTCTTTTTACCCCTCTCGGTTTTGACGCTTTAAAAATTTTCAGCGGGGTCTATGTCTTAAGGCAACTAATATTTGGTGAATATATTGCGAAGAAATTTGTTACTTCTTAAATCATCTTCCAAAAATGTGTTTATCTTTTCTTTGTATACATTTAATAGGTCTCCATCTCAAACATTATGTACAATTTTCATTTTAGTAGAAAATTTTAGATTTTTCTTGGTATGTTACCCTCATTTATTGTATGGCTATAAAAATATTAACTGTACTTGAATTAATGGGTATTTTTTTAAACTAATGGGTTCCTCTTCTACTTAGGCAGATACTTGTGACTCTTAAGAAATATATGTTTACATGTATTCTCCTATTTTCCCACTTAATATTTTCTATCTAATCTTTATAAACTAGGCACATGTAAATATTAACATAGTTCCAATACGTTACTAATCTTATTTTAAAGCAAAAATCATGTCATGACACCACTAACACAAAACTGTGCTATTACTTGTTAGCTAACAAAGTATGTTTTTTAAATGTGAAATATTGCACAACAGATCTAAGTTCAATCTTAAGTTAATGTCCCATAACCTAGGAAATGCTTAAATCTGATTTGCTTCCTGAAGCCACAATCTGAGCTTGTGACATGTTTAGGATATAGGAAAGATGTTATAAACAGAGCATTATGCTTTTATTGCAGAAACAGAGACTGACACTGGTGCCCAATTGCCCAGGAGTATGCAATGCCAGATCCGAGCGCATACACGTTACTAAGAGAGATCAAATTTGGAAGAGGCACTTAAAATGTAAGGTAGAAAATGTTACTGTGAAAGTTAACTATCTAACAAGTTGAAAACTATAATAGACCATGACATAACAGCAAGAACATCAACAGTAACAATACTTTTCAATACTTTTCCCTCAATGTAAAAAGTTATTTTAATACAGTTTCAAATTTCCTATTCATAACATGTAATTAAAAAAAAACACCAAAAACTAAATATCTCCACTCAACTACAGAATTACTTAGCTTATTCCCACTTTCTTTCTGCTTTCAAGGTTATTTTTTAAATTGTATCAATTAAATTTGGAATTCATCATTCAAAATTTAAAATGACATTTGCTGCATACTTTATACTAAAGCTTCTTCCAAAGCTTCTGTGTATAAGTTGAAAACCATTAAATATAACCGGCAACTTATTAGAATAATTATCAATACGCTGCAAACATTTCCTTTTCCTCCCAAAATCCAAAAAACAAAGATAATAGGGGTCCAGTTTTCCCCACAATTTACTACTAAGGGATCAAGAATGCAACTGAACCTAGTTTTTCTGTGCTAGATCAGCAGCTCCACGTGGATATGCAAACACTGAATTTTACTAGCCCTTTCCAAAAAAGGCTGGCATATGCAGTCTCATCACTGATGTAACCCCAAGCCCACATGAAGGGACAGAATATAATAAAATTTACAGTGAGATTTCCCCCAAATAAATTTGAGCTTTGACTCAAAGATTAGTTCTGAAAGGCCAGGAAAAGCAAAGCTGAAACAACCTCTGAAGACTTCAAGAACGAATTTTTTTGAGCAAGGCTCATCCAAGGGTCTATGTATATTGCTAAATAGTGAAGGCCATTAAAAACCTATTTCTATGGGAAAATCTTATGATTTCCACATCCTTTTGAGATTAATGTTTCTGTTATATGTCAAATTTGTTTTGACTTTGATTCTTGTCTACACTAAGCATTCGTTTATAATATTCTAACTAAATTAAAAATTTTGAGTGTTAGAAAAGTACAGTCCATATCAATTAGGGCTACAAAACCTTGAGAGAGTAGCTCTCTAACACCCATTACAGATAAATTTAGCACAGTAACTACATAAACGGAAATTAATGAGCTGTTTGCTCCTGAAATAACATACTTGAAAAAGAACTAGAATTTAAAAATTTCCATTTTTAACTACAAAACTAACTAAAGTTCTTTAATATAGATCTCAAAAGCCAGATAGATCACTTGGATCATAAACAATTGACAGAAAAAAAAGTTATAAATGTACTAGACTACAGTGCTAAGTTTATTAGTTTAGCAAGTTATAACTGTACTAGATCATAACGCTAAATGCAGGTTGCAACCTAGTTTATATCATGTAAATTAGAGAAAAAGTAGCTCTGTGCATTTATGTTATGTAAATGCAGGGTGTTAAAAGTAAGAAAAATACAGGATTTTCACTATACTTCATACACTTTTGAATTGTTTAAAATTTTTATAACAAAAATGCATGACATTTTTAATAGTAAAAAGGTTAAAAAACAATACATTGACATAGAAAACTAAATTCAGTTTCACACTAAAATACATACTTTCACTTGTTAAAAAATAAAGCTTAGGCTTTCCCAATTCTCTTATTACTATGATATTTATCTAAATATATTTAAAAGATAGAACATAATGCAAAATGTACAAAATATCTCAAGTCTCACGCACTGTTTAAATAGGCTCATAAATGTACTGGCCTACCAAGGAGTCTTGGGATATCCAATAGCATTTAAAATAATTTTCAATATTTTTATTATAGTGACTTAATTTTCTGATTTTCAAGAGATAATGCTGGATTGAACTTTCCACAGATAAAGGTAAACATTACCTAGTTGCAGGAGTCAAAGCCCCAACACTTAAATCAGGTGTTATTCTCTCAGGGCTGGGCTGCACAATTTTTATCAAGCAAGGACCAACCCAGTAAAGTCAAGTTGAATACACTGCCAAACATTGGCTGGAGTGATCGAATTATACATCTTAACATTCTTTTTACGGAAACCTTAGGACCACTGTATTATTTTTGAAAAACAGAGGAAACACAGGTGGAAACTTGGAGGCTTTGCCACTGATGCAGTTCAGGTGAGAAACGACTCTTAAGCACCCTCCGTCCCTAGATGCAGACACCAAGTACACCAAGCTTTGCACTTGCCGTTCTGGCTAAGCAGGGAGTGGGGAACTTTGAATATTCTTGTTGAAAAGGTTAATTAAAAACGCTTTTCTTAAAGCAGCTTGAGTTAATGACAAGTTACACAACCCATCAATGCTGCCTGCTATATTGAAAACCCGTGCGGGATGACTGCTGGAAGCTCCGTAAGGGGGGATGGATGGGTGAAGGCACAGAGCTTGGAAGGCGCCCGGGACCCCGCGTCCACCCCCGCCGCATTCTGCTCGCGGCCCTGACGTCACAGCCCGCCCCCGAGGTCACCCAGGACTTCCCTCCATCACAGAGGCCCCAGGCCCTCACCCCGGCGATCCTTCACACACCCCGGGCTCTGGCCGCCACCCCCAGGGTCCGGGTGCACCCTCCTCCATTCTCCCTAAAAGGCGCTCCCCTCCCTCCTTCCCACTTTTTGCCTCCCGACGCGAATCTTGCAGAGGTTGGGCTGGAGGATGGAGAAGGTCCCTGCTAGTTCTACATCTGAGAGACCCGGGTCAGCGACCTCAGTGTTCGCCCCCACACACTAACCCAGAAATATCCTTCAACTTTGCCCAACTTGTACAGGCTCGGTTTCGGCGTTCTGAAACCCCGTACTCCAAGCCTGCCCTCTCCTTCGCCCCCAGAAGGGACTGGGAAAGGCCAGAAGGGGCGGGACACCCCACACCCCGTCCTCTTTTCCTACCCTCCTCGGCCACAGGGACCCTCAACTCCAGCCAACTCTTCCCAGTGCCCCCTCCCCTTTCCGGAACAGATTCCAGTGATCCCAGTCTCGTAGTAGGAGGTCGTGGGGCTGCTGAGGAGAGGTGACCTCCATGACCCCATTCTCCTTCCCCTTCCGCCCTCCGCGCCCACCCGGGGGCATCTAGGTGCCAGGCGGAGCGCGCGTACCGGGCGGCTGAGGGCCGCCCCCTGGGCTGTCTGGCTGCTGCGCGCCAGGGGCCGGGAGGCTCTTGCGCTCCTTCTGAGACTCCCTCCGGCCGCCGCCCGCACCGGGTCTGTGGCCCGAGGCCCCAGCCGGGCTCCTGCCGCCGCGGTTGCCAGCCCCGGCTGCCGCCCCCGCCGCTTCGTCGCGCCTCTTGCGCTGCAGCTGCTGCTGGCGTCGGCGCTCGGCCTCGCGCAGGATGTCGAACGGGTCCGACTCGTCGTCTAGCAGCTGGTGGAAGCGGTTGGCCACGACGCAGCCGAAACTCTCCTGCATCGCGGCGCCTGCGGCGGCCGCGGCCACAGGACTCCCCAGAGCGCCCTTCATGCCGCTGCGGCCACTGCGGGCCCGCCGCGGGCAGTCCACGCGAGCGAGTCTCACCGAAGCCGGCAGCGAGGACCCATCCTACCCGCAACTACCGCCCTCCCCACCCAGCCCAGTCCCGTCCCTACCAGCGCCCGCCCCCGCGCCGCCGCCGCCGCCCGTCCAGCCGCTTCCCGCCAGCCAATCAGCGCACGCGGACTCGCCCCCTTTCCTAGCCAGCACGCCTGGAAACCCAATCAGCGGCCGGCTGCTGTCACGTCATGCGACCTCTATGCCCCGCCCCACGATTCAGCAGGGAGGGGCTGGACCCAAGGGGCGGAGCTACTGGGAGGAGCAACGAGCCTTGCGGTCCAGGCTGCTGGACCATGCAGGAGGGTCACAGCCACAATTTATGTTCTCTCTGGGACTGGGTCCACATTCATCATCGGCCATACTTCTTTGAAGTTTATACATTGATTGAGCCATTCAACAACTGTATAGTGTACACTTATTATGTGCCTGTCGTTATGTTGTAGAAGATACTAGCTCTCTGTTTTAGTAGATCTTACAGTCTATAGGCAGAAAAGTGCCCTGAAGAAAAGGCACAGACTTCTCTATGATCCTATAGCAGAGGGACTTGACCTAATTAGGAAGTTTGGAGAGGCTTTCCCAGGGAATGATGGTTAAGCTGAGATCTGAAGGATGACAAGGGCCATGAGTAACGGCAAGTGCACAAGTCTTGAGTTGGGGTGGAGCACAGCCCATTCAAGCTCAAGGAAATGGATTGCTAAGAGTTGGAGGAAGGCCTTATTTTGGTCTTTATTCTGGGAGCAGTGGCAAGCAAATTTTAAGCATGAGCATGTGTTTGAAAAGGCCACTCTAGCTGTAATGTGAAGGACTAGGTTGGAGGGAGGTCAAAATGGATGCAGGCAGACCAAGCTGAAGATTGCTGCAGAGCTCCAGGGAAAAGGTGGTGATCACTATCCGTGGCTAGTGGATACTGTCAGTGGAGGTGAAGAGAGTAGTAGGTCCAAGAGCTATTTTGGAGGTTATATCAACAGGACTCAGTGATGCACTAGATACGGGTGGTGAGGAAAAAGGAGGAGAGTATGATGACTCCTATTTTTCTGGCTCTTGCAACTGGAATGGTGATGCTATTCACAAAGAAACAGAGCATTTATAGACCACTTTGATGAGAATCATAAGTTCAGTCTTGGACATGTTGAAGTTAGGGTTGTTGTTTTTTTGTGTGTGTGTGATATGCGGGCCTCTCACTGTTGTGGCCTCTCCCGTTGCGAAGCACAGGCTCCGGACGCGCAGGCTCAGCGGCCATGGCTCACAGGGCCACCCGCTCTGCGGCATGTGGGATCTTTCCGGACCGGGGCACGAACCCGTGTCCCCTGCATCGGCAGGCGGATTCTCAACCACTGCGCCACCAGGGAAGCCCGAAGTTTAGGGTTTTGGCGTTTGTTTTGTTTGTTTGGTTGGTTCGTTGGTTGTTTTACTCAACCGAGGGCTTGACGTTCAGAGAAGAACTGTGAATTGGACTTTCTCCAGGAATTCTTGCCTAGGCACCGGGGGAAACACTCTTGGCTGCCTATACTACAGCCCTTCCTTTCCCTCTTACACTCTCCCAAAATCTGTATTTTGTTAGGGCATCAGGGAGTTGTTTGCCCCAGGGGGGAACTGGGCCCTTTTCCAGCCTCAAACTTGATTAATCTTAAGTCACCCATTGTAATTTCATTCCCCTACCAATGACTGGTGTAGGAATAGGCTTCTGGTGCAAATCTGGCAGAACAGACCTGAGGGAAAGTATTCTGCAGGATTTCTTGGAGGGATCATTCTTCTTGTACCTAAAAAGGTACAGGACAGGATCTGCTAACTTTCCACTTCTGTACTTTGGTCCTTGTTATGTGAGGAGGACATGATGCCTAGAGTGCTGGCCCTTATTGTGACTATGAGGATGGCAGAGAAGAAGGATGGAGAAAACCTAGTTCCTTGATAATGTGGAGCTGCTGACTTGCCACAATCGGGAAACTTCCTGCCTCAGACTTATTATTATGTAAGACAATAAATGCCATTATTGTTTAAACAAGTCTTAGTTGTACTTGTTTCTTGCATCAAAAGCATTCTGTTATAGCATCTTGCTCAGATACATCAGTACCAGCTTTTACTTTCCTTTAATAGCAAATGGAAAAGGAACTCTTAATCTTAACTGCTGCCAGGTCTGTGTTTCACTCACTTATTCAACTTTCTGTCATTCCCGAGGAAGAGAACAGGGATGATGTCTGTCTTATTCATTATTACAACATATTCCCAGTGCTTAGCATTCTAGGTAGCTGTACCGTAGGTTCTCAGTAAATATTTGTTGAATGAAGATTTTAAGATATCTGGTCTTCTCCTTCTTGGAGTCAACAGAGGCTTATGATCAAAAGCCTATACTTTTTATCCAAAAGAATTGAGAGCAGGTGTTCAAACAAAAACTTGTACCCAAGTGTTCATAGCAGCACTACTCTCAATAGTCAAAAGGTAGAAACCACCAAATGCACATCAGCTGATGAATGGATAAACAAAATGTGGTGCAATGGATTAATATTTGGTCAGAAAAGGGAATGAAGTACTAATACCTGCTACAACATGGATGAACCTTGAAAACATTATGCAAAGTGGAAGAAACCAGACACAAAAGGTCACAAATTGTATGATTTCATTTATATGAAACGTCCAGAATTGGCAAATCCATAGAGATAGAAAGCAGATTAGTGGTTGCCAGGTGCTCAGGGGAAAAAGAATGGGGATTGACTGCTTAAAGGGCATGAGGTTGCCTTTTAGAATGATGAAATTTTTCTGGAACTAAATAGTGGTGACGGTTAAATACCACTGAATTGTAAAATAGCTGAAATAGTAAATTTTATGTGTATTTTGCCACAATTTTTTTAAAGCTTATATTTTGGAGTTATACCATGATTTGAATCCTGGCTATGCCACTAACTGACTTTGTAACCTTGGACATATTCCTTATTCTTGTGCCTCAGTTTTCTCATCTGTAAAACAGAGAAAATAATGGTACCAACTTCAGAGGGTTATTGAGAGAACTGGGTCCAATAATGCATATGAAGTGTTCATCACCATACCTGGCACAGAGTAGATCCTCAGTAAAAGTTATTTGATAGTAATTATGATACCAAAGAGAAAAAAACCAAAACATGCACGCAACCGTACAACTCAGAAAATAAAGCATACCAAGAAAGTAGTGAAGTGTGGATGCTGAACGATACCACCAGCCCTTCCATAGCAGTTACTTATTGGCACCAGTGGAAATGCAGTGAAGTTTAACTACATACAAAATGTAAATTGCCTTGAGTTAATTAATAGGCAAATTCCACTAAAATAAAATATACTAAAATCTTCCAAATTGACTTAAAATTCACAGAAAGTTAGAGAATTTACAAGCATGTAGCTTTGTTACCTTTGATTACATGCAAAGAGCAACACCTGGGTGAGGGCCAAGGCGGAGAGACCAGTCAGGCTATAAAGGGTGTGAGTTTTTGTGAATCATCAATCCAAATGTTCTGTTTTGCCACTGGATTATTACTCCCTCTTTGCTTACCTTTCTCCTCTAGAAAACTAGGATGATTAAAATTGGTCCTGTGTTCCTCATATGGTTGATGGGAAGATAAAATGAAAGAAGTAAATTTTAAAAGGTTAAAAAATTTTACATTATTTTACAGTTGTTTCTACTTGAATAATATATGCAAGAACAAAAATATTTTTCCTAACTCTAAGAGGATCTCATCTGTCTTTTGTGCCAGTTGAGTCAATTGTGATAAGATCAGTGAAATTATAGGTCCTGGTTTAGTTGTTACCAGGTGGAAGTGAATTTAAATTCAGTTTCCCACAGCAAATGAATAAAGCAAGTACACAGTCCCAAAGTTAGGGGTTATAGAACCGTAAATCATTAACAATCAGGAGAACTTCCAGCAAGCCAAATTCCATTTATTACGACCAGAAACTGAATATTTAAACCGGGAAAGGACCTGCACCCAGCCTACTAATATTTGTATTCTTGTTGTCACTGAGGTTCTTTCCAGCTTTCTTTTTTTTAAATTTATTTATTTTTGTCTGCGTTTGGTCTTTGTTTCTGTGCGTGGGCTTTCTCTAGTTGTAGCCATCAGGGAATACTCTTCGTTGCGGTGCACGGGCTTCTCCTTGTGGTGGTTTCTCCTTGCAGTGGCTTCTCCTGTTGTGGAGCATGAGCTCTAGGGCACGCGGGCTTCAGCAGTTGTGGCGTGCAGGCTTAGTTGCTCTGCGGCATGTAAGATCTTCCCAGACCGGGGATCGAACCTGTGTTCCCTGCATTGGCAGGAGGATTCTTATCCACTGCGCCACCAGGGAAGTCCTCTTTCCAGCTTTCTTATGTCAAGATGTTACTGGCTACCACAGTGCTTTATATCCTCAAGGCACTCATGCTAATAGAAAAGATTTTTATTCTCTCAAAATTCCTACTATTAAAATGTTGGTCTTGGTTGTAACTTTAATCAAGCCTGAATAAAATAATTTATTTTAGAACTTTTAAATTCTATATTTATTCTGGATCCTTCCAGTTGTGAGCAACAGAAAAACTATAATTAGGGCTTCCCTGGTGGCGCAGTGGTTGAGAATCCGCCTGCCAATGCAGGGGACACGGGTTCGTGCCCTGGTCCGGGAAGACCCCACATGCCGCGGAGCAGCTGGGCCTGTGAGCCATGGCCGCTGAGCCTGCGCGTCCGGAGCCTGTGCTCCGCAACGTGAGAGGCCACAACAGTGAGAGGCCCGCGTACCACAAAAACAAAAACAAACAAACAAACAAAAAACCTATAATTAAAACAAAGGATTTGTTGGCTCAAGAAAAAAGTCCGTGATTGAATCAGGCATAGCTGGGTCAGGGATAAACCATACCAGGACCTCATCTCTCTCTCAGCCCCCCTTGCCATCTCTTTGCTATATTTTCTTCTGTATTGGCTTTCCTTTTATCAGTTTCACTTTGTAGATGGTCCCAGTAGTACCATATTTAAGCCCTTATAGTTGTAAGCCCAGCAGGAAAAGAAAGGGCCTTTCTGGCAACGTTAGCACAGGAATCCCAGAATTGAATCATTGGCCTTTCTTGGGTCATGAGTACACCTTTGAACCAGTTGCTATAGCGAAGGGCATTTGATTCTCTGATCAGCCGGCCTAGTTCACCAGGTCAAGCTGGAGTCAGCCCCCTCAACTGGGGCTGAGTGGAGGGAGTAAGTCCCCAAGGAAAATAAGGTTTCCAATACCAGCAGATAGGAATGGATGGCCGGGTAGGTAACAAACAGAACTCCCCACAAGTGATGATTAGCATGACCATGTTATTGGCACCCCTCTTGTAGTATTGGATTGTTGTGCCTTGCATTATAATTCTTTCTCCTTACTTCTCCTCCCTAAGACCAGAAATCATATATAATTCATTTTTCTGTCCCCTCTTTCCCTTCTTTTTGGCTTCATCTTCAGTGCCTGCAAAAGTGCTTTTCATCCAGGAGATATTTGTTGTGTGAATAAATGAGTTTCTTTTTTTTCTTTTTTTGCGGTATGCGGGCCTCTCACTGTTGTGGCCTCTCCCGTTGCGGAGCACAGACTCCGGACGCGCAGGCTCAGCGGCCATGGCTGACGGGCCCAGCCGCTCCGTGGCATGTGAGATCTTCCCGGATCGGGGCACGAACCCGTGTCCCCTGCATCAGCAGGCGGACTCTCAACCACTACACCACCAGGGAAGCCCATGAGTTTCTTCTTTGTATGCATGTGCTCCTGACAATTTTGCATGTGTTACAAACAAAGTAAAAATGCAACAAATGAATTAATGTGTGTAAGTTAATTAATACATTTACCTGATTAAATGTATGTGATACTGTTTCTTTTTTCTGAAAGATTCATTATTCTACACATTTGCTAATAATCATAGCTGAATTTTATATAGGGCTTACTAGGTGCTAGCCATAATTCTAAGCATTTTCTGTTTGTTTAGTCCTTACAACAACCTGAAGAAGTAGATGCTTCTACTGTTGCGGTGTTACAGTGCCATGAGATGAGTGCCTCAGTAAGTGGTGGAGCTGGGATCATGAACTTGAGTCTACACTCCTAACCATAATGCTTTCCTGCTATGTATTGAGCTAACAACTTTGGTGTGAGCAGGACATGGCTTCTCCCCTTAAAGAGCTATGCAAGGTGGGAGCAGACATTGTGCACATAAGGCACAGTTCTCAGAAGAGACCTAAGGGTCTGTAATTATATCACCAATAGAATTAGGTTAGGGAGTGCTCACTGAGACCCTAGTGGGGGAAATGGTATACTTAGATCCCTAAAAATATAATTTTGTGGAATGAAAGCTATAGTGTGTTCATGCTAAGTTTGAATTGACTAAGATGTTGAAATAGGGCTGCTCTTCTGCTTAGATTATATTTCAGAAATGTATTAAAAATAAGCTCACATCTAACTCTCTAAGGATGATCTGTGGGCCAGCAACTGCAAATCACCCAGGAGCTTTTTAGAAATGCACAATCTCAGGCCCACCACAGAGCTACTGAATCTGAATCTGCATTTTACAATATCCCTAAGAAATGTCTATGCACAGTAGAATCTGGGAAGCACTAAGCTAAAGTAAAAATACGAAGTCAGCAATGGGATCTGTTAGTACCACCTGATGGAAGCCTGGTCATCATTTGTTGTTGACTAGTTTAGTCTTATCTGGCAGCTGGTGAGTTTGAGGTGCTCAGCCTGGGACCCAGGCACACAATGAAAAAGAGTCTGACCACCAACAAAGGACAGAGATCCTGCACCAGCAGAGGCTCGGACCACCTCTTCCACTGCAAAGTCCTCTAGCTAAATGTCCTTTGATGAACTTAATGCCTTTACACAAGGTTAAGAGGAATGAATTGGGAAAGGCTCTAGAAAGGAGGGCTTTGATGAATGATTAAGCCATTCCAGGGAGAATTACATGTGCAAAGACCCATAGGTATAAAATTGGGAGCTTTGGATTAACTAGAATTTTTGTGTAGAATGGTAAAATATGGGGCTATACCAACAGGAAGGGGCCATACCTTGAATTACTTTATGTGCTGTGGTAAGGAGTTTGGACTTTATCTTTTTTTTTTTTTTTTTTTTTTTTTGCGGTATGCGGGCCTCTCACCGCTGTGGCCTCTCCCGCTGCGGAGCACAGGCTCCGGACGCGCAGGCCCAGCGGCCATGGCCCACGGGCTCAGTCGCTCCGCGGCATGTGGGATCCTCCCGGACCAGGGCACGAACCCGTGACCCCTGCATCGGCAGGCGGACTCCCAACCACTGCGCCACCAGGGAAGCCCTGGACTTTATCTTTTAAATTTAGGGTGTATCACCAGAGTTTTCTGAGGGTTCGGAGAAATAAATTTTATTGCTTGGGTGAAATTATACATGCTCACTGAAAGAAATTAAAACTATGAAAAACACAAAGAAAGTAAAACTCATCTGAAATACCATCACCCACAAATTCTCACTGCTCACATTTTCTAAGCATCCTTCTAGTCTTCTTCATGCATGTAAACATACATATAATTTTACATATCTGCTTTTTTCAGTCAACAGTGTCATAGACATAGTTCTGTGTCAATAAATACATTAATGTCATCATTTTAATGGCCATAAAATACTGAATGTGATCTGGGTCCAATCAAAAGACAGAAACACGCAGTAATTTAAACAGGGAAGCTTAACATAAAGAATTATTAACTTATGATAGGAGAGTAACTATAAGATTAGAAAAAGAATTCTAAAAGGTACCCTAGGACTGAGGAAGGGTGTCCAAGGAAGGACAAAGTTGGAAGGGAGTTCAGACGTCACTGAGGAAGGTGTTGGTTATAGCCCACTGGATGGTTGAGAAGTTTTCTGGGTCATAGATGGTCCACAATCACTGGGAAAGCAGCACCCCAGGGCCTAGGTGACTAAAGGCTTATGGGGTAGGGGGGTGCATAAAGGGAGTCAAGTGCCACTGTTGACACTGCTGGAACCAGAAGCTGGGGCAATCACACTCTGTAGGAACCCAGCACACTCCTGTGTATCGCTTGGGCTGAGGAGACTCTGGACACTGCATGGAACAAAGTTTGGCTGACTGGCCCATTAGATGGCTAGTCTTATGGGGCTTTAGTGTGTACAAACAGGAGGCAGAGAAGAGGGTGCCAGGAGCAGTCACCTGGGCTGAGACACAGGCACATGCATTCTGAGGCTCCTGGCTAACTGTCCATGTTGACAGCTGGAAAGAGCAGAAGCCCAGAAAGCAGTACAGAAAAAAACACTTGGAGTCAGTGGAGAAAAAAGCATGCTCTGTAGGAGCCTGGTGACAGTGTACCCCAGACCAAGGAAAGGAAAAGCTCTTTCTCTTCCAGTGTCCTTTCAGCACCTGCTAGTACCAGAGTCTGACACCTTCCACTGGCAAAGGAAAATGATTTAAAGGACCTAGATCCATTTTTGTGGAGCAGGCAATGAAGGATGAATGTGCAGATGTGAGATAATAAATCAATAACTAGCATACTACAGTGTACTGAACCAGTTTTCTATTAATGGGTATTTTGGTGTTTCCCATGCTTCACCATTTTCAATAATGCTGGCATGTAAGACTCTAGATACACATATTCTCACACTCAAGTAATTATTAGAAGAGCGTTTTAGGGCTTCCCTGGTGGCGCAGTGGTTGAGAGTCTGCCTGCCGATGCAGGGGACACGGGTTCATGCCCCGGTCCGGGAAGATCCCACATGCCGCGGGGCGGCTGGGCCCGTGAGCCATGGCCACTGAGCCTGCGCGTCCGGAGCCTGTGCTCTGCAATGGGAGAGGCCACAACAGTGAGAGGCCCGTGTAATGCAAAAAAAAAAAAAAAAAAAAAAAAAAAAAAAAAAAAAAAAAAGAAGAGCGTTTTAAATTGAGGAGATGGACATGAGCTTTATGTCCCATTCTTGGATTAGTCAATCAAAGCTACAGTTGGCTTGTGGAAATCAGCTGCTACCTGGATCACTCAGAGGTGATGAGGGGCTTCCTCTAGAGTTGGCACAGCTACTTTTTTAAGAATTACTATAGCTACCAGAGAGAACTATTTAAGAAGTCTTCATACACCGAAGCCTCATCTCCCATCTCTAAATTGTCATCCAAGCCTAAGCTCTGAGCCATTCAGGCCTCTCCCAGTGTAACAGACCTCTGTCCTTTCACCCCTAGGACCACCAGAGCTCTTTCAGCTCCTTCTTTTTCTTTAATTTTTTTTTAAAGAAGTGAGTTTTTGTTTGTTTGTTTATTAATTAATTTATTTTATTTATTTATTTTTGGCTGTGTTGGGTCTTCGTTGCTGCACACGGGCTTTCTTTAGTTGCAGCGAGTGGGGGTTACCCTTTGTTGCAGTGAGCAGGCTTCTCTTGTTGTGGAGCACAGGCTCTAGGCATGTGTGCTTCAGCAGTTGTGGCATGTGGGCTCAGTAGTTGTGGCTCCCGGGCTCTAGAGCACAGGCTCAGTAGTTGTGGCACTCAGGCTTAGTTGCTCCGCGGCACGTAGGATCTTCCCGGACCAGGGCTCGAACCCATGTCCCCTGCTTTGGCAGGCGGAATCTTAACCACTGTACCACCAGGGAAGCCCTCACCTCCTTCTTTACTGGGCACCTGAGGAATCCATTTTTCCCTCTTAGGAGATTAGCTTATTCTCCTTGGGAATATTTTTAAATTTGTTGTATTAGACTCCACATTTATAGATGTTTATAAATAGAACTAAAAGCCCTCTAGGACCCAGTCTACTACATGGAAGGCTTGTCCTAATTTCCCCCACCCCCTGTACCCCCCAGTTCCTACTTAGAAATCCCTCAAATTCACCCTATTGGTGTTCACTTCTTGTAGACATACTTCAATACATTAATCAGCTGAGCAATCATATTATGACTGGGAATCCTTAGAAGGATCTTGAAAGATAGGTGTTATTATCACTATTTTAACCATGAGGAAATTATAGTGAAAAAACTAAAAGGTCTGTCTGACGTCACAGAGGTAAAAAGTCATAAAGATGGAATTTGAAACCAGCCCTCAAGTCCAAGTCCAAGCTGCCTTCATATTTTAGAAAAAATATAATTACCCCAAAGGGAAAAAGCCCAGTAGGTTTTCTATCCTCTATATTGGCTCAAAAAGGCTCACCCTACCCCATGGTTTCCCAAGACCCTTACAGAAGTCCCTGCCCTGCCTGTTCTGGCCCTGGTGGCTGGCTCTCCTCCAGGGGCTCTTCCTGTGGATATCTGAGCACCTTTCCATACACCCACAGAGGTCTTTGCTTCTCAAAGTCACCGTCCTCTCTTTTGTAGTTCTCAGTCCTAGCCAGGGCTTACTGGCAAAGGGGCAGTGGTTCTTTCTGAGAGGATGGGCCCTTCCCTTGTAGAGTATTTCCCAGAGACTTTATGCTGCCTGAGACTATTAACAAGCAGTGAAGATTTGACCAGCTTTTATTGAACATCAGCTGTGTGTCAGGCCTGCCATGAGACAGAAGTGCAGGGTGTGGATTCTGCCACCTTTGTCCTTGATTATTCATCCCAAAGGTTTTGGCCATCCTTTATTTTTGTTTTTCATACATACTTTTTTCTGATTATAAATTTATGGACAGAGAAAATTTATAAAACTCAAACATCACCAAAATATGTGACAAAAATTCTCATAGTTTGTCCATCAACCTCCCACCCTTTTCCAAAAAAATTCTTTATTAGATGTATGTAAGTCAAATTATTATGCTGTACACCTTAAACTTATACTGTGCTGTATGTCAATTATATCTCAATAAAACTGGAAAAAAATTTAAAAACAAAACCAAAAACATGAAAAGGGAGTTCCCTGGTGGCCTAATGGTCAGGATTCTGGGGTTTCACTGTCATGGCCCAGGTTTAGTGCCTGGCTGGGGAACTGAGATCCCATGTACCATGCAGCACAGCTGAAAAAAATAAATTTTTAAAAATGGTAATAAAGAGTGCAGGAAGAAACTTTTGGAGGTGATGGGTATGTTAATGGCAAAGATGTGGTGATGGAGTCATGGTTGTATACTTCTCTCTGAACTTATCACATTTTTATATTAAATCTGTACAACTTTTTCTGTGTCAATCGTACCTCAAAAAAATGGTTTAACAATTGAAATAAAATGACTGGGAAAAATCACTATTAACAGTTCAGCATTTTTTTGTATTTTAAAAAATTTTAGTAGACAGTTTTTTTTGTATGGTTTTTATTCTTCAATTTGTTAATGTGGTGTATTACATCAATTGATTTGCATATATTGAAGAATACTTGCATCCCTGGAATAAATTCCAGTTGATCATGGTGTATGATATGTGTTGTTGGATTCCGTTTGCTACTATTTTGTTGAGGATTTTTGCATCTATATTCATGAATGGTATTGGTCTGTAATTTTCTTTTTGTGTTGTATCTTTGGTTTTGGTATCAGGGTGATGGTGCCCTCATAGAATGAGTTTGGGAGTGTTCCTCCCTCTGATATATTTTGGAAGAGTTTGAGAAGGATAGGAGTTAGATCTTCTCTAAATGCTTGATAGAATTCACCTGTGAAGCAATCTGGTCCTGGACTTTTGTTTGTTGGAAGATTTTTCATCACAGTTTCAATTTCATTACTTGTGATTTGTATGTTCATATTTTCTATTTCTTCCTGGTTCAGTCTTGGAAGATTATTCCTTTCTAAGAATTTGTCCATTTCTTCCAGGTTGTCCATTTTATCGTCATAGAGTTGCTTGTAGTAGTCTCTTAGGATGCATTGTATTTCTGCGGTGCCTGTTGTAACTTCTCCTTTTTCATTTCTAATTTTATTGATTTGAGTCCTCTCCCTCTTCTTCCTGATGAGTCTGGCTAATGGTTTATCGATTTTGTTTATCTTCTCAAAGAACCAGCTTTTAGTTTTATTGATCTTTGCTATTGTTTTCTTTGTTTCTATTATATTTATTTCTGCTCTGATCTTTATGATTTCTTTCCTTCTACTAACTTTGGGTTTTGTATGTTCCTCTTTCTCTAGTTCCTTTAGGGTAAGGTTAGATTGTTTGTTTGAGATTTTTCTTATTTCTTGAGGTAGGCTTGTATTGTTATAAACTTCCCTCTTAGAACTGCTTTTGCTGCATCCCATAGGTTTTGGAACATCATATTTTCATTGTAACATTGTAATTTGTCTCTAGGTTTTTTTTTTTTTTTTGCCGAGTTGGATCTTTGTTGCTGCACGCGGGCTTTCTCTAGTTTCGTGAGTGGGGGCTACTCTTTGTTGTGGTGCGCGGGCTTCTCATTGCTGTGGCTTCACTTGTTGCAGAGCACGGGCTCCAGGTGTGCAGGCTTCAGTAGTTGTGGCTCATGGGCTCTAGAGTGCAGACTCAGTAGTTGAGGTGCATGGGCTTAGCTGCTCTGCAGCATGTGGGATCTTTCCAGACCAGGGTTCAAACCCATGTTCCCTGCATTGGCAGGCAGATCCTTAACCACCATCCCAGCAGGGAAGCCCCTCTAGGTATTTTTTGATTTCCTCTTTGATTTCTTCAGGGATCTCTTGGTTATTTAGTAACATATAGTTTAACCTCCATGTGTTTGTGTTTTTTCCTTTTTTTCCCCTGTAATTGATTTCTAATCTCAGAGCGTTGTGGTCAGAAGAGATGCTTGATATGATTTCAATTTTCTTAAATTTACTGAGGCTTGATTTGTGACCCAAGATGTGATTTATCCTGGAGAATGTTCCCTGTGTACTTGAGAAGAAAGCGTAATCTTCTGTTTGGATGGAATGTTCTATAAATATCAATTAAATCTATCTGGTCTATTGTGTCATTTAAAGCTTGTGTTTACTTATTAATTTTCTGTTTGGATGATCTGTCCATTGGTGTAAGTGAGGTGTTAAAGTCCCCCACTATTGCTGTGTTACTGTCGATTTCCTCTTTTAGAGCTGTTAGCAGTTGCCTTATGCATTGAGGTGCTCCTATGTTGGGTGCATATATATTTATAATTGTTATATCTTCTTCTTGGATTGATCCCTTGATCGTTATGTAGTGTCCTTCCTTGTCTCTTGTAACATTCTTTTTTTAAAGTCTATCTTATCTGATATGAGTATTGCTACTCCCACTTCCTTTTGATTTCCATTTGCATGGAATATCTTTTTCCATCCCCTCACTTTCATTCTGTTTGTTTCCCTAGGTCTGAAGTGGGTCTCTTGTAGACAGCATATATATGGGTCTTGTTTTTGTATCCATTCAGCAAGCCTGTGTCTTTTGGTTGGAGCATTTAATCCATTTACATTTAAGGTAATTATCAATATGTATGTTCCTGTTAACATTTTCTTAATTGTTATGGGTTTGTTTTTGTAGGTCCTTTTCTTCTCTTGTGTTTCCCACTTAGAGAAGTACCTTTAGCATTTGTTGTAGAGCTGGTTTGTCTGTAAAGCTTTTGATTTCTCCAACGAATCTGAATGACATCCTTGCTAGGTAAAGTAATCTTGGTTGTAGGTTCTTCCCTTTCATCACTTTAAATATATCCTGCCACTCCCTTCTGGCTTGTAGAGTTTCTGCTGAGAAATCGGCTGTTAACCTATGGGAGTTCCCTTGTATGTTATTTGACGTTTTTCCCTTGTTGCTTTCAATAATTTTTCTTTGTTTTTAATTTTTGTCAATTTGATTACTATGTATCTCAGCATGTTTCTCCTTGGGTTTATCCTTCCTGGGACTCTCTGCACTTCCTGGACTTGGGTGGCTATTTCCTTTTCCATGTTAGGGAAGTTTTTGACTATAATCTCCTCAAATATTTTCTCAGGTCCTTTCTCTCTCTCTCTTCTCCTTCTGGGACCCCTATAATGCAAATATTGTTGCATTTAATGTTGTCCCAGAAGTCTCTTAGGCTGTCTTCATCTCTTTTCATTCCTTTTTCTTTATTCTGTTCTGTGGCTGTGAATTCCACCATTCTGTCTTCCAGGTCACTTATCCGTTCTTCTGCCTCAGTTATTCTGCTACTGATTCCTTCTAGTGTATTTTTCATTTCAGTTATTGTATTGTTCATCTCTGTTTGTTTTTTAATTCTTCTGGGTGTTTGTTCTTAATCCTTCTAGGTCTTTGTTAAACATTTCTTGCATCTTCTCGATCTTTGCCTCCATTCTTTTTCCAAGGTCCTGGATCATCTTCACTCTCATTATTCTGAATTCCCTTTCTGGAAGGTTTCCTATCTCCACTTCATTTAGTTGTTTTTCTGGGGTTTTATCTTGTTCCTTTATCTGGTACATAGCCCTGTGCCTTTTCATCTTGTCTGTCTTTCTGTGAATGTGGTTTTTGTTCCACAGGCTGCAGGATTGTAGTTCTTCTTGCTTCTGCTGTCTGCCATCTCATTACACAATTTTTTAATAGCAATTTTAGATTCACAGCAAAATTGAGGAGAGGTACAGAGATTTCCCATATATTCCCTCCCCCAACCAAGCACAACCTCTACTACTGTCAAGATACCCCATTAGAGTGTTTCATTTGTTACACTGTAAATGCAGTGCACAAAATGTAGTCTATGAATCAGTGAACCTACATTGACACATCATTATCACCCAAAGTCCATAGTTTACATTAGGTTCAATCTTGATGGTGTAAATTTTATGTATTCACACAAATGTATAATGACATCATCATACTGAATAGTTTCACTGCTCTAAAAGTCCTCTGTTCTCCACCTATTCATCCCTCCTTCCCCCCTAACCCATAGCAACTATTGATCTTTTTACTGTCTTCTTTTCAAAATGTCAGATAGTTGGAATTATACAGTATGTAGCCTTTTCAAATTGACATTTTTTTAGATTGTTTTCCCTAAGTGCACAATATTATTTGCTTGCTTACTTATTAATTAATTAAATAAATAAGGATAATAACATATTGTTTATCGTTTAGCAACATTCTTCAGGTAACACTATGCCTTCAATATATTTTATTTTCAGTGTATATAAAAGATAATGATAGTAGTAACCATAATAGTTAAGTTTATTGAATATTAACTATGTGCTATGTATTGTTCCACTGTAAATGTTTCCATCTGTATTATGGGCTGAATTGTGTCCCCCCCAAATTCATTTCTTGAAGTCCTAAGACCTCAGAATGTTACTGTATTTGGAGATAGGTTCTTTAAAGGGGTAATTAAGTTAAAATGAGGTCATTAGGGGGCTTCCCTGGTGGCGCAGTGGTTGAGAGTCTGTCTGCCGATGCAGGGGACATGGGTTCATACCCCGGTCCGGAAAGATCCCACATGCCGCGGAGTGGCTGGGCCCGTGAGCCATGGCCGCTGGGCCTGTGCGTCCGGAGCCTGTGCTCCACAACGGGAGAGGCCACAGCAGTGAGAGGCCCACGTACAGCAAAAAAAAAAAGAGGTCATTAGGGTTGGCCCTAATCCAATATGACTGGTGTCCTTGTAAGAAGAGATTAGGACATAGACATGCATGGAGGGAAGACCTTGTGAAGACAGAGGGAGCAGACAGCCATCACAAGCCAAGGAGACAGGGCCTTGGAAGGAACTAATCCTGCCCATACCTTGATCTTGGACTTCCAGCCTCCAGAACTGTGAGAAAAGAAATTTGTGTTGTGTAAGTTTACTGAGACTGTGGTACTTTGTTATGGCAGCTCTAGCAAAGTAATACAATGTGTAACTCACTTATTCTCTTCATAACCCTGAGAGGTAGGTACTATTATCCTCATTTATAGGAAGAAACTAAGGCACAAGGAAGCTAAATAAATTGCCCAAGATCACCCATGGTATAATATCAAGATAGAGCAAGATGTATTGTGGTGACAAATAATCCCCGAATCTCAGCAGTGTAACACAACAAAGATGTACTTCTCACTCACACTTCAAGTCTAACAAGATTTGAGGGCAAAGCACTTGTTCTTCATAGGTACTCAGGGGCCCAGGCAGATGGAGCCTCCATCTCGACACCTGTTTCCACAGTTCCTGAGGTGGGAGAAGGGGTACATGATGAATCTCACATTGACTTCTAAAGCTTCTGCCTGCTCATCACTTCCACTTGCATTTCTTCAACTAAGGCAAGTCATAAGGCCATACCTATCTTCAAAGGGGGTAAGGAAGCACAATCCCACATTGTGCCCAGAAACAGAAGAGAACCAATATATTTATAAATACTGCACAACAACGACAACCACATGGGGCAGACAAACCTTGGCAAACTCTGAAGCCTATACTCCTAACATGTATTCCAAAATACAGATAGTGTAGTGTGTGCTGAGGAATTAACTTTACCCGAAGAGAGTTCTGGCCTCTGACTTGCTTGGAGGTGCTCCCTGGAATGTCCTGCCTGATAAGTGTCTTTGTTTGCCTGTGAGCTTTGCCCATCAGACAATCTAATAATGTGATAAATGGTGAGGTGCTTTGGACAGGCCATATCAGTTCTGACCTCCAGAGGAGTTGGAGACTACAGGTCAGCCACACAAGTAGTATGTGATAAAGCCCCAGTAAAACTCTGGACACCAAGGCTCAGGTGAGCTTCCTGGGTTGACAGTATTCCATGTGTATTGCCACACGGTGATGCCAGGAGGGAAACATGTTCCTGAGGATATGGAAGCTTCACGTTTTGATCCCCCTTCTCCACAGATTCTGTTCTAGGAGGCTCTTCTTTTGACTGGTTCTAATTTGTATCCTTTCACTATAATAAAACTCTAATAATAAATAAAGCATTTTCCTGAGCTCAGTGAGTCATTCTAGTGAGTTATCAAGCCTGAGTGTGGTTGTGAGAACCCTCAAATTTGTAGTCAGGTAGTCTGAAATGAGGATGGCCCTGAAGACCTTCAAACTTGTGGCTGGTGTCTGAAGTGAAGGCAGTCTTGTGGGGACTGTTTCCTCTGACTTTGCACTTTGGCAAGCTCATTGCAGTTGGTGTCAGAGATGGGCAGCAGTCTGGAGATACCCTTAAACTCCTTAAAATTTGGCTAACTCATTTGCAGGTAGAACCTATACTTTCTTGATCAAACCCCAGCTTTCCTCTCCATTTTTTTCCTGCCACCTCCTGTACCTTCTCGTATGCTCCTTAATGTATTTTGTTCCCCAAACATCCCTGGCTTCTTCATGCATCAGTGACCTCACACGTGCTATTTCCTCTGCCTAATCGGCCCTACCTGAGCTGCCCAGGGAGACCATTCATCATTCAACATTTAGCTTTGAAGTCTCCTTTCTTTCAAGGTTGTTTATTCCCTACCAGAAAGTGTTGGTCATTCCCTTTTCTGTGATTGTATAACACTTTGTACTGCCATGTCTTATAGCCTTTCTATTTAGTTATCTAACAAAAGTAAACACACAGAATGATAATGCAGGATGAGAAGGTGTTATAACTGGTCTCCAAAGATGGCTCTCAATGAACATCACTTGCCAGTATTCACGCACTTGCACAGCCACCTCCCTCCTTGAATCTGGACTGGCTGCGACTATTAGGAAATAGAATAAAGTAGAAATAATGCTGTGCCAATTCTGGCCCTAGCCATTAAGAAGAATGGCAGCTTCCATTTCCTTCTTGGAACTCTCCTTCTTGGAATCTAGCTATCATGCTGTGAGGAAGCCCAAGCAACCATGTAGAAAAGCCACATGGAGAGGAGAAGCCCTAAGACCAGATGGAGAAGGAAGAAAACTCAGCCATCCCTGCATCACCAGCAAGCTTCCAGATGACTTTAACCCCACCTACTATGTGACTGCAACTGCCTGAGATACATCAGACAAGACCAGCAGAACTGCCCAATTGAGTTCAGTCAACTCACAGAATCATAAGATAATAACATGGTTGTTGTTTTAAGTCATTGAGTTTTGAGCTTGGAGATCATTAGACTGTGAGTTCAGTAACACAAAGATACCAAATATCCTAGATATTTCCCTAGCATAGAGAAAAATATAAGAGGAAGGTACATAAGCATCCTGAGCAAGAAGTGTGGTTTTTGTAACACAAAGGGCAGTTCAGCACAACAAATGTCCACATAAAAAGACACCTCCTCTGGTTGTTTTCCCAGGTCAACTAAAATTTTCAAGAGCCTCATGATGTGTAGCTTACATAAGCTCTTTAGGTAAAAATTCAATTTTTTAGGAAACAAAGACTAAAGACAGTGTCTATGTGGTGAAGACATGAAGATAAAAATAGATGAATAAATAAAATGGTCAGTATTTTCTTTTTTAAAATACTTGACATTGTTTAGGCAACAGAGGCTTAGGTTTTACTATTTATTAATTTTTTATTTTAAATACAAGATACTGTTTGTACTAATTCTCCAATCATGGGGAAAAATTTGAGCTCTGAAGGCCCTCTATGGATCATTTAGGGAGGAGAGAATTAGTTCCCTCTTCTACATGTTTAAGAATGACAGAGAACCTTACACCTGTCAGAATGGCTATAATCAGAAAGAACACAAATAACAAACGTTGGTGAAGATGTGGAGAAAAGGGAACTCTTGTACACTATTGGTGGGAATGTAAACTAGTGTAGCCACTATGGAAAACAGTATGGAAGTTTCTCAGAAAACTAAAAATAAAAGTACCACATAATCCAGCAAATTCCACTCCTGGCTATATGTATATCTGAAAAAAAAGAAAACACTAATTCAAAAAGATACATACATCCCAATGTTCATGCAGCATTGTTTATAACTGACAAGACATAGAAGCAGCCTGTATCCATCAACAGAAGAATGGATAAAGATGTGGTATATACATATACATAATGGAATACTACTCCGTCATAAAAAGGGATAAAATTTTGCCATTTGCAACAACATGGATGGACTTGGAGGGTCCATGCTAAGTGAAATGTCAGACAGACAAATATATATACTGTATGGTATCATTTACATGTGGAATCTAAAAAATGAAACAAATTAGTGAATATAGCAAAAAAGAAACAGACTCACAGACTAGTGGTTACCAGTGGGGAAGGAAAGGAGGGAGGGGCAAGATATGGGTAGGGGATTAAGAGATACAATTATGTATAAAATAAATAAGCTACAAGGAGGTATTGTACAGCACAAGGAACATAGCTGTACTATATTTTATAACAACTATAAATGGAATATAACCTCTAAAAATAGTGAATCAGTATGTTGCACACCTGTAACTTATGAAATATTGTACATTAACTATATTTCAATTAAAAGTTGAAATAGAAAAGAATGACAGAATTTCCTCTCCTGCTCTAGGGCCTTTCTCTTTGGAGCTGTTTCTCCAGTAAGACTCACTCTGTAAATTCTTTTACATCCCTGCTTAGACATCTTCTTAACAGAGACACTTTCCCTGACTAGCCCATTTTAAGCCCCATTTCCCACTGTATATTCCTCCACAGCATCTTCCACAGTACATTCATTTGCTGTTGTCCTTCTCCCTCCACTAGAGTGTGAACTATGAGAACAGAGACTTTGTTTTCTCCACTGCGTATCCTCATTGCTGAGAACTGGGATTGGCACATAATTGGCACTCAATAAATATTGAGTGAATGGAGGTGGAATGTCTAAAAATGTACTTTCAGCTAAATAGAAATACTAAGCAATACAGTGTACTTGATTCCTTTGCTTAACATCAAAGATTATTGCTGCCATTGTAGAAAGTCTTTTAAAATGGCTGGGTTTCCTAAGTCATTATATAATTACCCTCTTAAGGCTGAGTGAGCATTTAAAAACACAATTGCTAAATTGTTTTGCCTATATAACATTGCTGTTTTTGACATCATTTAGCAAGCACTGTGATGGGGCATACCATTAAGACACAGCGTAGGAGAAGTCAGGTTGTGATGAGCACTGCAGCATAAAGAGAAGAGGAGTGAAAATGGTGCCAGTCCTACCCCCTACCCTTGTCAGCCAGATGGCCTTAGCAAAGCCACTTAATCTCTTTGGGACTTTTTCTTTGACTGTAAAATGAAGACACCCTGCCTAGTCTACCTAAGAGAGGTATTTGAGGGTCAAATAAGAAAATATGTAGAAGTGCTTTGAATGCCAGAAAAGCATCATGAAAATGTAAGGTATTATCATTATGTCAAAGTAATAATCAGTCATCAACTTTTGGCACTGGATATAACCAGGAGACTCTGCCTATATTATGGGAGAAATCTGCATCTAAGTTCACAGAGAGGCTTTCCATTGAGTTGGAGGGATGCGGGGCTGTAGGCACATTGAAAATGTGCTTGACTAACTAATAATGCAATCATTTCCAAAATATGCCTTGGATACAAGTATAATTTTTAAAAGAATTGGCTGACTCAGATTGTATCTTGACATGTTAATTTGTATCAAGGAGGATGATGGAGCCATAGACTCCACATAGTAGACACTTACCAGTTAGAGATCACCCCTCTGTGTGCCTGCATGCATGTATGTGTGTCTATGTCCATTTTGGGCTTCATTCTTTTGTCCATATTGCTTTTTAAAAAATTATATAAGGAAAACATGAATATTTCCACTGAAAAAGAAAAGGAATATAAAAACATACCAAGAAAACCAAGAAAGTCTCCTTTCATTTCTTCACCCATCATATTAGGTTTCTCTTAAGACATATTTTAATTGAATATCAACAAGGGAGAATAACCAGAGAAATGTTTTTTTAAAAATATTTATTTATTTGACTGTGCTGGGTCTTAGTTGTGGAACATGAGATCTTTAGTTGCGGCATGTGGGGTCTAGTTCCCTGACCAGAGATTGAACCAGGGCCCCCTGCATTGGGAGCATGGAGTCTTTTTCACAAAGCACTGAGCTGATCTCCCTGTGCTATGTGGCTGCTTCCCACTAGCTATCTATTTTATGTTTGGTAGTGTACATATGTCAATGCCACTCTCTCACTTCGTCACAGCTTACCCTTCCCCCTCCCCATATCCTCAAGTCCATTCTCTAGATAGGTCTGCATCTTTATTCCCATCTTGCCCCTAGGTTCTTCTGATCATTTTTTTTCCTTTTTTTCTTTTTTTATATTCCACATATATGTGTTAGCATATGGTATTTGTTTTTCTCTTTCTGACTTACTTCACTCTGTATGACAGTCTCTAGGTCCATCCACCTCACTACAAATAACTCAGTTTCGTTCCTTTTTATGGCTGAGTAATATTCCATTGTATATATGTGCCACATCTTCATTATCCATTCTTCTGTTGATGGACACTTAGGTTGCTTCCATGTCCTGGCTATTGTAAAATGAGCTGCAATGAACATTTTGGTACATGACTCTTTGAATTATGGTTTTCTCAGGGTATATGCCCAGGAGTGGGATTGCTGGGTCGTATGGTAGTTCTATTTTTAGTTTTTTAAGGAATCTCCATACTGCTCTCCATAGTGGCTGTATCAATTTACATTCCCACCAACAGTGCAAGAGGGTTCCTTTTTCTCCACACCCTCTCCAGCATTTATTGTTTGTAGAATTTTTGATATTTCTGACTGGTGTGAGATGATATCTGATTGTAGTTTTGATTTGCATTTCTCTAATGATTAATGATGTTGAACATTCTATCATGTGTTTGTTGGCAATCTGTATATCTTCTTTGAAGAAATGTCTATTTAGGTCTTCTGCCCATTTTTGGGTTGGGTTGTTTGTATTTTTGATATTGAGCTGCATAAGTTGCTTGTATGTTTTGGAGATTAATCCTCTGTCAGTTGCTTCATTTGCAAATATTTTCTCCCATTCTGAGGGTTGTCTTTTTGTCTTATTTATGGTTTCCTTTGCTGTGCAAAAACTTTTCAGTTTCATTAGGTCCCATTTGTTTATTTTTGTTTTTATTTCCATTTCTCTAGGAGGTGGGTCAAAAAGGATCTTGCTGTGATTTATGTCATAGAGTGTCCTGCCTATGTTTTCCTCTAAGAATTTGATGGTGTCTGGCCTTACATTTAGGTCTGTAATCCATCTTGAGTTTATTTTTGTGTATGGTGTTAGGGAGTGTTCTAATTTCATTCTTTTACATGTAGCTGTCCAGTTTTCCCAGCACCACTTATTGAAGAGGCTGTCTTTTCTCCACTTATTCTTGCCTCCTTTATAAAAGATAAGGTGACCATATGTGAGTGGATTTATCTCTGGGCTTTCTATCTTGTTCCATTGAGCTATATTTCTGTTTTTTTGCCAGTACCATACTGTCTTGATTACTGTAGCTTTGTAGTATAGTCTGAAGTCAGGGAGCCTGATTCCTTCAGCTCCGTTTTTCTTTCTCAAGATTGGGAAGCATGGAATCTTAACTGCTGGGCCACCAGGGAAGTCCCAAGAGAAATCTTAAAAAACCATATGGGACTTCTTTGCAGATGTCTATGCAAATACATTTGAAAACCTAGAGCAAATTGATAATTTCCTAGGGAAATTCAGATTAGCAAAATTGAGCTCATTAGAGTTAGAAAGCTTAAAGAGACCAATTTCCATAGAAGAAACAAAGAAAATTATTAAATAACTACCTCGAGGAAAAGCACAAGACATGGATAATTTCCCAGGGAAATTCTACCAAACCATTTATCTAAAGCATTAAAAAGGAAAGAAATCTTACTCATTTTTTTCTATGAGGAAAGTATAACACTGATATCTAAACTAAATAGTGTACAAAGAAAGAAAACTATTGGCCAATATAATTCAAGAATATTGATACAAAATTCTAAACAAAATATTAAGTAAATACCACATTAAGTAAATAATACACAATGACCAAGTGGGTTATATTCCAGAAATGCAAATCTGGTTAAATATTTAGAAATCAATTAGTATCATACCTAATATTAATAAATCTAAGGAAAAGGATCATAGTATTACCTTCAAAGAAGCTAATGGGCAAACATTACAGGCAATTCTTCTAGGATTGGAAACAAGTATGTGCATTATCCATTACTATTCAACACTGTACTAGAGGTATTAGCCAATACAATTAGACAAGAGAAATAAATTAGAGGCATCAGAATGGGTAAAGAAGAAGTAAAAACATCTATATTTGCAGATGATATGATATTATACCTGAAACCCCCCTTAAAAAATCAATGATAAAATTAATTTAAATATTAAAAGAATTCAGTGAAGCAGCAGAATAAAACATTAATATACAAAAATCAATAGCTTTTACAATAGAAATAAAAGCAAAAATAAACAAATGGGACCTAATCAAACTTACAAGCTTTTGCAAGCAAAGGAAACCATAAACAAAATGAAAACACAACATACGGATTGGGAGAAAATATTTGCAAAGGATGCAACAAACAAGAGCTTAATTTCCCAAATATACAAACAGCTCATAGAGCTCAATAACAAAAGAAACAAACAACCCAATCAAAAAAATGGGCAGAAGACCCAAAGAGACATTTCTCTAAAAGAAGACATACATATGGCCAATAGGCATATGAAAAGATGCTCAACATCACTAATTATTAGAGAAATGCAAATCAAAACTACAGTGAGGCACCACCTCACACTGGTCAGAATGGCCATCATTAAAAAGTCTATGAACAATAAATGTTGGAGAGGGTGTGGAGAAAAGGGAACTCTCTTACACTGTTGGTGGGAATGTAAATTAGTACAACCATTATGGAGAACAGTATGGATGTTCCTTAAAAAAACTAAAAATAGAACTAACATATGATCCAGCGATTCCACTCCTGAGCATATATCCAGAGAAAACCATAATTCAAAAAGGTACATGCACCTCCAATATTCACTGCAGAACTATTTATAATAGCTGAGACACAGAAGCAATCTAAGTGTCTGTCAACAGATGAATGGATAAAGAGGATGTGGTACATATATACAATGGAATATTACTCAGCCATTAAAAAGAATGAAATAATGCCATTTGCAGCAACATAGATGGACCTAGAGATTATCATACTAAGTGAAGTAAGTCAGAAAGAGAAAGACAAATACCATATGATATCACTTATACGTGGAATCTAAAATATGACACAGATGAACGTATTCAAGAAACAGAAACAGAAACAGACTCACAGATATCAAAAGCAAACTTATGGTTACCAAAGGGGAAAGGGTGTGGGGGAGGGATAAATTAGGAGTTTAGGATTAGCAGATACAAACTACTATATATAAAATAGATAAACAACAAGGTCTTACTTTATAGCATAGGGAGCTATATTCAGTATCCTGTAATAAACCATAGTGAAAAAGAATATGAAAAAAGAATATGAAAATATTATATACATAATATATATATTATATAGATATAACTGAGTCACTTTTCTGTACATCTGAAACTAACATAACATTGTAAATCAACTATACTTCAATTTAAAAAAACTGAAAGCATCTAAATATCAAAAGATAATGTAAACAAGGTAAAGAAAGTAACAGATTGAAAGAAAACATTTACAATATGTGTGACAACAGATGAATATGTAGAGTATACAAATATTTTTACAAATCATTGAGAAAAAGATAACTCAGTGGAAAAATACAACAAGGATATGAACAGGAAATTTTCTGAAGAAAAAATCAAATAGGAAACATATGAATGGGTTCTTAAATGCAACATAATCAAGGAAATATAAATTTAAATAACAAATGATTTTTTTAATCAAAAGAGTTTGGTACTGGCACAAAAACACTAATATAGTTCAATGGAACTGGACAGAAAGTCCAGAGATAAACCCACACACCTACGTGTACACACCTACACACAACTATTCTATGACAAAGGAGGCAAGAATACACAGTGGAGAAAACACAGTCTCTTCAATAAGTGGTGCTGGGAACACTGTACAGCCACATGCAAAAGAATGAAAGTAGAACATTCTCTAACACCATACACAAAAATAAACTCAAATGGATTAAGACCTAAACGTAAGGCCGGATACTATAAAACTCCTAGAAGAAAACATAGCCAGAATACTCTCTGACATAAATCGCAGCAATATCTTTCTAAATACACCTTCCAGAGTAATGAAAATAAAAACAAAAATAAACATAAGGTACCTAATTAAACTTAAAGCTTTTGCACAGCAAAGAAAATCATAAACAAAACGAAAAGGCAACCCACAGAATAAGATAAAGTATTTTCAAATGAAGTGGCCAACAAGGGATTATTCTCCAAAAGACACAAACAGCTCATAGAGCTCAATATCAAAAAAACAAGCAATCCAATCAAGAAATGGGCAGAAGATCTAAATAGACATTTCTCCAAAGAAGATATCTTTCTCCAAAGATGACCAAAAATCATATGAAAAGATGCTCAACATCACTAATTATTAGAGAAATGCGAATCAAAACTACAATGAGATATCACCTCACACTGGTCAGAATGGCCATCATTAAAAAGTCTAAAAACAATAAATGCTGGAGTGGGTGTGGAGAAAAGGGAACTCTCTTACACTGTTGGTGGGAATGTAAATTGGTACAACCATTATGAAGAACAGTATGGAGGTTCCATAAAAAACTAAAAATAGAACTACTGTATGATCCAGCAATTCCACTCCTAAGCATATATCCGGAGAAAACCATAATTCGGAAAGATACATACACCCCAATGTTCATTGCAGCACTATTTACAATAGCCAAGATACAGAAGTGACCTAAATGTCCATCAACAGAGGAGTTGATAAAGAAGATGTGGTACATGTATATGATGGAATATTATTTAGCAATAAAAAAGAATGGAATAATGCCATTTGCAGCAACATGGATGAACCTAGAGACTGTCATACTGAGTGAAGTAAGTCAGACAAAGACAAGTATCGTATATCACTTATATGTGGAATCTAAAAAAATGGAACAAATGAACTTATTTACAAAACAGAAATAGAGTCACAGATGTAGAAAACAAACTTATGGTTACCAAAGGGGAAAGGTGGAGGGGAGGGATAAACTGGGAGATTGGAATTGACATATACACACTATTATATATAAAATAGAAAACTAATAAGGACCTACTGTATATCACAGGGAACTCTACGCAATACTGTGTAATGACCTATATGGGAAAAGAATCTAAAAAAGAGTGGGTATATGTATATGTATAACTGACTCACTTTACTGTACACCTGAAACTAACATAACATAGTAAATCAACTATACTCCAGTAAAAATTTAAATAAATAAATGTATAACAAATGATTTTTGCCCAACAGCTTAGCAACAATAAAAAAAGATAATGTTCAGAGTTACTCTTTTATACTACTGGCAGGAATATAAATTTTCATAGCATTTTGAAGAGCAATTTGCCTACATTTACCAGTTAAAATTTTCTATAGTTTTCAACCCAGTAATTTTTCAACCCAGCAACATTTTTGCACATAGGCATAGGGTGGCCTAACTAAAAATGTTCATTGCATTATTGTTTAAAATATTAGAAAAAAGTTAAACAATTGAAATGTCCATAGGGTAGAATAATAATATGAAATAATATTGTCAAATAAACTATGCTTTTATATACCACAGAATACTATGCAGTAAATATGAAGGCTGAGGGCAAAGATCAATGTACAACACAGAAAGAGCTCCAGGACATATTTTTTGAAGTGAAAATGCAAGTCACAGAGCAAAAGGAACAGTTTAATCTCTGTGTTTTTAAGAAAACCACAAAATATACCATGCATTTTTATATGTACATGTTTATAAGTGCATTTAAAAAGGCGTAGAATGATGCTACTTAACTGACAACGAAGGTTATGTCTGAGTATGGGTATGGGAACTGAATTTAAAAGAAGCCATTGGATCTTGCTACTGGGACATTACTGATGACTTTGGAAGATCAAGTCTCATGGGAGTTGTGAGACCAGAAATGAAGAAGTGAATGAATGGAGGGAAGTGGGAAGTGGAAATGAGCACAGAAAGAACCAAGATGCAAAGTCCAAGAGAAAATGGAATAGAAATGTACAAAGAACACAAGGCACAGAAAGGAGAGGCTTGGTGGTATAGGCGAGCTCAGTAGATCAGCTGGTGATGTTTGAAGATAAAGGGATGCCTGAACTAGATTGCAGTCGGAATTCAGGATGAGTATGAGGAGTATCGGGGGCTCAGACCTTGCCTGTGTGTCGGGATGTTACAATTGGTCTGGGTTGGTGGACAGGGAGTCCTGGGTTGACTTCATCTTGCTGTTGAAGAAAATTAGTGAAGAAGAGAAAGGAAAAGTTTACATAGAAAAGTATCAAAAATCTTGAGTCCAAGAATTCAGAAGTTATAAAAATTGTTACAAATCCTTGTTGATGGTATTTTATTTTGGAAGTTTAACTCCTTACCAATCGACTTTTGTCTGCCACCTGAGATAATTCTTTTTGGCAAGGTATTGTGAAATTAAAAAAAATATGTATATTAGTCTCTGCTCCTGGTTCCTGACACAAGGTCTCTAACATCCTTGCAAATAGGGGTGCTAGGAGAACCATTTGTTCTCATATTCGGTCTTTGACCCTGATTCTTTTTAAATGTTTTTTTTTTTATTGTGGTAAAAGTCATATAATATAAAACATACTATTTTAACCATATTTAACTATACAGTTCAGTGGCACTAAGTACATTCACATTGTTGTGCAACTCTCACCATCATCCATCTCTCTAATTTTTTAACTTCCTAAACTGAAACCCTGTCCCCATAAACAGTAACTCCCCATTCCCCCTCCCCACACTGCCACCCCCTGGTCCCTGGCATCTACCAATGTATTTTCTGACTGTATGAATTTGACTATTCTACGGATCTTTTATAAATGGAATAAAACAGTGTTTGTCTGCACCTACACAGCATTCTCAAATCCCTTGGAATTTCCTGGGTAATAGCAGTGTCATTTGTTCTAATGAAGTGACTTTTGGTGGGCTCCTGGATGGGGGCTGGTCACCAGCAAGACCACACTATGATTATAAGCTTGGAATTTTCATCCCCACCACCCATTCTTCAAAGAGTGCAGAGGGCTGGAAATGGAATTAGTAAATGATCATGTGTGCATGATGAAGCTTCCATTAAAATTCCAATAATACGGGGTTCAGGAATTTTCCATGTTTGTGTACGTGTGGAAGTGCTGGAAGAGTGGCAGGCCCAGAGAGGGCATGGAAGCTCTGTGCCCCTTTTCACATACCTTGCGCTACATATGGACGTTTGTATCCGGACGTTTGTCTGTATCTTTTATCATATCTTTTTACAATAAACTGGTAAACAGTTAGTGAACTCTTTTCCTGAGTTCTGTGAGCCACTCTGGCTAATTAACTGAACCCAAGGAGGGGGGGAATGTGGGAACCTCTGATTTATAGCCAGTTGGTCAGAAGAACAGGTGGCACCATGGACTTTGGATTGGCATCTGAAGTGATGTAGGGGGGACAGTCTTGTGGGACTGAGCCCTTAACTTATGGGATCTGACACTACTTGGAGATAAATTGACTTAAACTGTAGGACGGCTAGCTGGTGTTGCAGAATTGCTTGCTGAAGGAAACACCCTCCCCACATACACACACGCATCAGGTGTCAGAAATGTTGTGAGTGTAATAGTAGTGTGGGAGTAAAGGAGAAACACAGAAGTTTTCTGAGTTCATACCCAGGTATTAACAAATAAATGAATGAATGGACAACACACATACACAAATACACACACATTATAATCTGGTTTTCTAGCTAGCTTCCCTCCCAAAGGTAGCTGCTGCGGGCTCAAGACACCCAACTTTTTGTTTTTACTCCTGCAGCATACTGAGCTCTTCTCAGCAGAGCTGATTCTGCAGGGCTCACCACCAGTTCTACACAGGTCTGTCTAGTGCTGGCCCTGTAAATCTGACCTATCTGTGTTTTCTCCATAACCCACAGCAGGCTCCTGCTGAACTAATACATGATTTATTTGGAGGAAGCTGCAAGGGACTTCAATATAATAATTATTCTCTTTGTAATGGGTCTTTGTTTCTATCTGCCAACTAATGTGTTCATCATACAGCCTTTTCTTACTTCTAGCTCAGCAAAAACATCATACAGGGTTTAATTCACAGTATAAAAGTTATTTCAGCACTAGGTATTTACTACCTAATGTATTGTGAAGAAAAGAACTACCATTTCTAAGAAATATGGCATACCAAGAAGATGAGCACAGGAAGAGATGCTCAATGTCATTAGCCATCAAGGAAATGCAAATTAAAATCACTAGATACTACATCACACCTACTAGGAGGGCTATAATTAAAAAAAGAAAAAAGTATTGGTGAGGATATGAAAAAATTGGAATACTCACATACTGCTCACATACTACACCGTTCTACATTTCCACATACTGTGGAAATGTAGAATGGTGTAGCCTCTGTGGAAAACAGTTTGGCAGTTCCTCAAAAATTTAACCATAAAGTTACCATATGACCCAGCAATTCCACTCCAAGGCATATACCCAAGAGAACTGAAAACACATGTTCACTCAAAAGCTTGTATATGAATCTTCATAGCACTATTCACAATAGCTAAAAAGTAGAAACAACCCAAATGTGCAACAACTGATGAATGATAAACAAAAAAATCTCTCAAATAATAAGAACTTGTATGTTGTTAAATAGACTTGCAAAGAGATTTATTACTTTTATCTCTCTGAAATCTTCCCTCTTCTTTTACGAAAAACAGAAAGAGTGAATGTGATCGGGGCTGCAATTACTTGGTATACACACAGAGAGATAATGTTGTTAGTAGTAGAAGTGGTCTTAGTAAAGTATCAAAAACTAAGCTTTCCAACTCTAAATTTGGGGACTGAACCTTCATGACCACAGCTTCCACCTTAAGAAACTAGAACAAGAAAAGCAAATGAAACCCAACATAGGCAGAAGAAAGAAAATAATAAAGATCGAAGCAGAAATCAATGAAATTAAAATATTAGAAAGCCAATAGAGAATATCAATGAAATTTCTAGATATAAACAAAGAAAATCTTTGTGATCGTGGGTTAGGGAAAAAAGTTTTGGTTATAACACAAAAAGCACAACTCATAAAATGACAAATTGATAAGTTGGACATAAAATTATGAACTTTTTCAAAATATGCTGTTAAGAGATGGGAAGATGGAACCCTCCTACAATGTTGGTTGGAATGTAAATTGGTACAACCACTGTGGAGAACAGTATAGAGGTTCTTTAAAAAACTAAAAATAGAGCTACCATATGATTCAGCGCTACCATGATCCAGCACTCCCATTCCTGGGCATATATCTGGAGAAAGCTGTAATTTGAAAAAGTACGTGCACCCCAATGTTCATTGCAGCACTATTTACAATAATAGCCAAGACATGGAAGCAACCTAAATGTCCATCGACAGAAGAATGGATAAAGAAGATGTGGTACATATATACGATGGAATATTACTCAGCCACAAAAAAGAATGAAATAATACCATTTGCAGCAACATGGATGGACCTAGAGAATATCATACTAAGTGAAGTTAGTCAGACAGAGAAAGACAAATATTGTATGATATCACTTATAGGTGGAATCTAAAAAATGATACAAATGAACTTATTTACAATAAGAGAAACAGACTCACAGACTTTGAAAAATAATTTATGGTTACCAAAGGGGAAAGGTTGGGGGGGAGGGGTAAATTAGGAGGTTGGGATTAACATATACACACTACTGTACACAAAATAGATACCTAAAAGGACCTACTATATAGGACAGGGAATTCTACTCAATACTCTGTAATAACCTATATGGGAAAAGAATCCGAAAAAGAATGGATATATGTATATGTATAACTGAATTACTTTGCTGTACACCTGAAACTATCACAACATTGTAAATCAACTATACTCCAATAAAAAAAAAAGAGATGGGAAGAAATATTTACAAATCACACAATGGATAAAGGACTTGTACCCAGTATATATAAAGAAAAAATTTAAACTAAATAATAAGAAAAACAGCACAGTAAAAACTGGGCAAAAGATGTGAAGACACTTCATCAAGGAAGATCTCTGGCTGCAAACAAGCACATAAAAAAATGCTCAACATCATGAGTCATTAAGGAAATGCAGATTAAAACCACAGTCAGATACCACTATACATGCACTAAAATGGCTAACAAAAAAGAAAAGGACTGATGATAGCAGGTTGGCAAGAGTGAGGAGAAACTAGAACTCTAATAAATGATTATGGGAATGTAAAATTATACAACCACATTGGAAAACTGCCTGGCAGTTTCTTAAAAAATTTAAATATACACCTACTATATGGCCTAAACATTCCACTCCTAGATATTCACTCAAGAAAAATAAAAGCAAGATTGCAGGATGCAATATACAAAATTAATTTTATTCCTACACACTTGCAATGAACAATCCTAGAATGAAATTAGGAAAACAATTCCATTTAAAATAGCACCAAAAAGAATAAAATATTCAGAAATACTTAAGGAAACAAGTATAAAATTTATACTCTGAAACCTACAAAAAATTATTGAAAGAAATGAAAGACAATCTAAATAAGTAGAAAGAGATTCCTATGGCCATGGATAGGAAGACTTAATATTGTGAAAAATGGCAATACTTCCCAAATTGATCTATAGATTCAATGCAATTCCTATCAAAATCCCAGTTGGCTACTTTGTAAAAATTGACAAGCTGATCCTAAAATTCATATGGAAACTCAAGGGAACAAGAACAGTAAAATAATCTTTAAAAACAAAGAACAAGTCAGGGAATTCACACTTCCTGATTTCAAAACTTACAACAAAGCAACAATAATAAAGACTGTGGGGTACTGACATAAGGATGGACATATAGATCAAGGGAACAGAAATGGTTTTTGACAAGGGTGCAAAGACTAGTCATTTGATGGGGAAAGAAAAGTCTTTCAAGAAACAGTTCTACAACAACTGGATATCCACATGTAAAAGATGTAGTTGGATCCCTAATTCACATTATAAACAAAAATTAATGAAAAATGGATCAAAGGCCTAAACATTAGGGCTAAAACTATAAAACTCTTAGAAGGAAACCTAGGGGAAAAATTTCATTGGGCTTCACAATGATTTCTTGGGTGTGACCCCAAAAGCACAGGCAACAAAAATAAAAATAGATAAATTGTACTACATCAACATTTAAAACTTCTGTGCATTGAAGGACACAATCAACATTGAAAAGGCAACCTATGAAATGGGAGAGAATATTTGCAAATCATGTATATGAAAGAGGTTAATATTCAGAATATGTGAAGAACTTCACTACTCATCATCAACAACAAAACCCCAAACAACCCCATTAAAAAGGGGGCAAAGGACTTAGACATTTCTCCAGGGAAGATATACAAATGGCCAAAAAACACATGGAAAGATACCCAACACCACTAACCATTAGGGAAATGCAAATTAAAACCACCATGAGATACAACCTCACACCCATTAGGATAGCCATACAGGAAATAACGTGTATTGGTGAGGATGTGGAGAAATTGGAACCCTTTGTCACTATTGATTGGAATGTAAAATAATGCTGCCACTATGGAAAGCAGCATAGAGATTTCTTAAAAATTAAAAAAAAGAATTACTATATGATCCAGCAATTCCATTTCAGGGTATATACTCAAAAGAATTGAAAGCAAGAACTTCAAGAGATATTTGTATATCCATGTTCATAGCAACACTATTCACAATAGCCAAAATGCGGAAGCAACCTAAGTGTACATTGGTGGATAAATAAACATGTGATATAAATACACATGTATGTATATATCGTATACACACAATAGAATATTCATCCTTAAAAAGTTAGGAAATTCTAGGGACTTCCCTGGCGGTCCAGTGGTTAGTACTTCGTGTTTCCAATGCAGGGGCCATGGGTTTGATCCTTGGTCAGAGAACTAAGATCCCACATGCCACGCAGCAGGGCCAAAAGGAAAAAAAGTTAGGAAATTCTAATACATGCTACAACATGAGTGAGCCTTGGGGGTATGCTATGTGAAATAAGCCAGTCATAAAAAGGCAAATATTATACAATTCCCCTTAAATGAAGTACCTAGAATAGTCAAATTCATGGACTCAGCTGGTAGAATGGTGGTTGCCAGAGGCTGAGAAGAGGGGAGAATTAGGAGTTGTTGTTTAATGTGTATAGGGTTTCAGTTTTGCAGGATTGTCATATAGTTTTAAAACCCAGATACAGAAAAAAGACAATAGCATAAGTCCTATTAAACATCAAGCTTCTACTCCATGAAAGCCACACAAGTACTGGCCGTACAGACAAAGATCATTCAAAAAGAGTCAGGGATGTTCTTTTTAGGAAATAATTTTTCTTACTTTGGCATGTGTACATTTGAAAATATCTGTAGTTAAATTAACTTATTTGTAACATTCATTCACTTTATGCCTTCTAATTAGAGAATTTTGATATTTAATTCCTAAGATAATTTAATGTTATAAGAGATCAGACATTTCCAAAGAGGTTCTTTTGAATGTCAGAGGTCTTTGCGTGCAGGTTAGCAAGGGAGCCACAAGACTTCAGGGGGTCAGCTATTGTTTTGTGCATGTCAGTCTTAGAAAAGTAAATATAACCTTTTAGAATGGGCAAGTCCATAGAGAGAAAGCAGATGAGTGGTTTCGAGGGTCTAGGGAGAGAAAGGGGAATGGAGAATAACTGCTTCATGAGACAAGGTTTCCTTTTGGAATGATGAAAATGTTCTGGAACTAGATAGTGGTGATGACTGTACAATATTGTGGATTTACTAAATGCCACTGAATTGTTCACCATCAAATGATTAAAACAGTAAAATTTATGTTATGTGTATTTTTTTACAATAAAAATGTAATCTTATTACAAAATAGTAATTTTTAACTATAGATATTTATACAAACACAAGAAGAAAACATCACCATCAATCTCACTGCTCAGCTAGAACCAGTGTTGCCATTTTGGTGACTATCCTCCCAGTTATATCCCTAAGCATATAATTACATTTCTGTTTCAGTTAAGGATTTTTGGTTGCAAGTAACAGAAAATAGAAAACCTGGTGTCTTCTGGAAACCCTGGGCAGAAACAAAGCTGTGCCTGTGGGAGTTGAAGGGTCATTGAGATGTCAGGAAGTGCCTTGTACCCTTTCTACATCTCTCCTCTGTGGGCTCTGTGGGTCAGATTTCATCTCAGATTTTTCTTCACTTCTCCATTCATGTGGCTGATTGCTGCCCCACAGCTCCTCAACATACCTGCTGATGGTCTAGCTGCCCACAGACTGGCTGGCTCTCTCAGACCCAATTCCAAATTCTGCTCATGGTTCAGTCAGCTTTAGCAGGGGAGCTGGAGTAGACAATATAAACAAGAACCAATTCAGATCACTTGCTTTGAAAAATTTTGAGATAGTTTCAGAAATATCCTCAGCTTTAGCCATTTTCCAAGGCATGAAAAAAATCATAATGATAATAACAGCTTACTCTAGAGGAGCTTTAACAACATGTTATACATATACAATTGAGGATAATTTTCCGTATTAGTAGATATGTCATAACCAATTGCAAAAGTGGGTGTAATTTTATTTATTTATTTATTTAAAAGTTGATGTGTATTATATTTTCAGTTAAGTCATCAATTTGTCACTTCAAATGGTATGCCCTGGAATTAATTTTTTTCTTAATTTCTTATCTGGTTGAAGGCTAGGCAGTCTTAGGATGCACGTTCATATGAGTTTCATTGATGATATGAGGGTTTTAAATAAATATTACTTCTAACTGAAAAGGGCAATTTGGGATTTTGTTTAAAAACAGTTTTATTGACATATAATTCACATACCACAGAATTCTCCTGTTTAGTGCACAATTCAGTTTAATTAGTTTACAGAGTTGTACATTCATCACTATGATCCAAATTTGAGCTTTTCTTCTACCCCCAGAAGAGTCCTCTGCCCAACTGCAGTCAATCCTTTTTCCACCTCTAGCCCAAGGCAACCACTAATCTATTTCCTGTCTCTATAGATTTGTTAAAAGGACAATTTTATTTTATACAACAAAATATTTATGGTCTTTGTGGAGTACTCACAATGTCTTCATCTGTGAATAACATCCAATTTTCAAGTTTGAAAAACAATAACTTTTTATTTGGTCTTAAACAAAATATGTAATTTGTTCACTAACATGTTTTTTCGACTAAACATTCAAAGTTATACATGCAAATAAAGTATACAAGTATATAATTTTAGGTGGGGATCTTAAGTCCTTCTGAGTTTCCCCCATTAGCTGTCCCTCCCTGCCCCTATCAGCTCTGTCTTTTGCCCTGCCAGTCACCGTTTGGAACTCCTAGACTCTTGAATGGGATGCTGTTCTTCTCTACACAAGTCTAGGGAGACTGAGTGAGGGCCCAGCCAGACTTCCCTTTCTACCTTGTTCTTTATTGTTCATTGGACTACAGTGTGTGCCTCTAAGGATGCGCCAGCCTTTTCAGAATGCTTGGAATTGTGCAGGAGAGGAAAAACTCAAAAGTATACACTGAATATCACTTTCCTGAAGTCCTAGGTATAAAGTACTCAAGAAGTTAAAGCCTCCAGAAGGACTCCTCAGTCCTACCCTAATCTCTTGCTTCCCTGTCATCAAGGCCATGCTTTTCTTATGGAAGTGCCTTCTTCTAAACCTGGTAATACAGGTGTCCCACTCCCCTGTTACTTTTCAAGAAACTCTAGTCCCTACACATAAGAATCGCTCTTATTCTGAATCCACATTTCTTTTTTTAGCAGCTTAAACCCTTAAGTATGAGTTATTCAATCTGGATTAGAATAACACCCCAGGGAAGAGGGCCTGGAGAAGAAGAGTTGGTGGTGACTCTCCAAGTCCCACAGAACAGTTGGGCATGGAAGTGAGGGCAGACTTCGGTGCTCCGTTTCAATAAGCAGTTTAGAATAGCTGTGGGTAACTTAAAATATGGTTCTCTTGATATCTTTCCAGTGGGAGTTCAACGTATCTTTTATTCTCTGGACCGTCTAGGCTAACTACTGAATAAAACACACAATACATAATCATGTTCATCATGCCATCTCCCAAGGACAAATTTTAATTCCCAGAAGTAGTGCAATGAACCCATGAGGAGAAAGAGAAATATTTTCCTGCTTACTCATAATTTATAAACCACTTCTTGATAAACAGAATCTGTCCTGTACATTATTTACTGGACATTATAATATGAGATGTATTGGTTCTTCCCTTCATTGCTCCTTCTTTGATCTCTGCTTTCACATTATGACCTCTCACGCCTTCTAGGAAAACAAAGCAATCCTATTGTTAGCCCAATAGGTAAAAACTGTACCTTTTACAGGCTGCTCCCTTAGCTATATTAGCCCTCGCTAAGGCTGTACTTGTAAGTTCATATTAAATTCTTGGCCAAGGTCATACTCTGTCCAGGGAGGATAGGATGTCATGATTTCATTCTTCTATTTATAAGCACATAAATTATTATATGCTCTTAATCTATATGATTTCTACTTGCCCTATTTACTAACTCATGGATATAGTAGTACTTTTTCAGCCCTGTCTAGTGATGTCTCACAATTATCACCAACACAATTTACTGATAAGACAGAGCTGAGTTTATTGCTTACATTGGTTAGGAAGAACCACATCTCCTCAGAGTTTTGGCAGTTTCTGAAAGGGGGGAAGCTCGGGAGAGAACTTATTGAGAATTTGAAGTTTGGCTTAAGAAAGGTCTTTCAGTGTAGAGATTTGATTAGAATTGGGTAAAGATCAGATAAAACTGTTCAGGATTGGTAGAAACAACAAGGAATGGGTTTTGAGGCTAGGGATTCAAAGAATCTTAGGGCATTACAAAATGCCTGTGGATGTCTTACTTTGAAGGGTTTCTTTTAGGAAATTCCTGTGATGAACTGTCAATCTTTGCCTGGGAAAGAAACTCCCAGAAAAGTAATGAAGACAGAGGAACAAAAATATGTTGATGTAGATGTTAATGTAGAGGATGAGGTAAGTGGGAGTGAAGTAGCTTCAGTTCTCAGTGTCCGGGGTGAGTGGGGTGTATGGTTTTGGTTCTCAGCCCCTTTCCAAACACTTCAAGTGAATTAAAGTGACTTTAGCTGTTGCAACTGGTAAATTCCCAAATGTTTGATGGCTCAAACATGAAAGAACTTTATTTTTCACTCAGGTAAAGTCCAAAAGAAGCATTCCTGATTTATGGATGGTTTTCCTCCTTGGGGAGAGAAGGACTTAGGCCCCTTAGAGACTGAGCTCCATTATCTGTTAAGACAATGGCCCTCATATCTGAGCATCATCAGAATCACTGGAGGGCTTGCTAAACCATAGGTTGCTGGGTCTCATCCTCACAATTTCTGATTCTGTAGTTTGGGGGTGGGGTGGGGTAAGGTGGGGGCATGGGGTCCAATCACTTGCATTTCTATCAAGTTCCCAGGTGATGCTGATATTGTTGGTCCCTGAGGCCTAGCCTTCATCTGCTGTATCCTCAGCATCACAGTGGGAGATGGGGAGGTGAGGGAGGAGATCTGTCAACTGCTTTGTAATCTCCTTGGCCTAAAAGTAAAGCACATTACTTGTGATCACATTAATTGATGATAACTTGTCACAGGACCCCCACCTAGATAACAGGGGGCTAGGAAATGTATTCCTTGGACTAAAAAAGAATCTTTGTAGAAAATGAACTTTTAGTGGTATTAAGTAACAAAAATTCAACCGAGTACATTTTAAAGATCTATTTGGCTTTATTGGATGATTCATGAATAAGGCAGCATTCCATCTAGCAGGTAGAAAGAAGCTCCAAAGGGCTATAGAAAGAGAAAGTTCTTTAAAGGCAACACAAGGAAGTCATAAACAGAAAAGATTATTTCAGGTTTAGGTAACCTCCCTATGGGGACAGAAGGGGTCTGTGTGGTGGACACCTCATCCTCCTTTGTAGGATGAAGAAGGCCCATGTGACAGATCACCTCATAATTGCTGAGCAGAAAATTCCTGGGGGATGTTGAAGTTAGACAGTTTTGTCAAATGCCCTGTGGCTGCATGACATGGGTCATTCTCTCTTCAGCTTTTGATATCAGTTTCTTTGCTACTTCGACCTGATAATTAACCCAGCTTTGCATATTGTTAGATTTCTGTAACATCAACATCCTACTTCTGATACTAATTTCTGTATTAATTAAGGTAATTCTGGCTGCTGTAACAAATGTTCCGTGATGCTCTTAATGGCTGGTAGCTTCTCTCTTTGTGGTGACCGAGGGACAGCTCTTCCTTTCAGATTGTGGCTCTGCTATCTCTTAAGGACTCAAAGTCTTTGGTTTGATTCTCTGCATCCAGCTGACAGACAGGAGAAGAGACTGTGGGTTAGGCACATCTTCCTCTTAACATTGCCGGTCTGCAAATAACACATCACTTTTGCTCATATTACACTGCTGAGAACAAGTCACATGGTGACACCCAGGTGTAAGGAGTGACAAAACAGTAGTCTCTACCTGTACTCTCCTTTTATAGGAAAACTCTACACTGTGAAAAGGAAGCTCATGTCTTTGGTGGACATCTAGTTGTGTGACACACCGGACCACTCTCATTAGAGCCACTCTGTTGAAATCCAGCTTGGATATAGGTACTCTACCAGTTAGGAATGGCTTTGGGCCATTAGTGACAGATTCCAGAAATAAGAATGACTTAAGACCAAAGTTTATTTCTCTGTCACATAAAAGATATCCAGAACTGGGCCGTCTTGGCAGGTATGGCTGTTGCATCAAGTCATCAAGGACTCAGATTCCTTCTGTTTCTCTGCTTTACCATTCTTAACACTAAGCTTCAGTTTTTCAAAATGGCTGCTAAATCTCTAGACATCGCATTCACAATTCAGGCTGGAAGAGAGAAGAAGGGTGAAAAGACTAAAGAAGCTTCCTGTGATACCACCTAGTAACATTGCTTAATAGCTAATTGACAATGAACACATCTAGTTTCAAGCGAGGATGGATGATAGATGTAGAATTTTAGCTAGGTACAATGATGCATCAAAAATATAGGGATTTTATTATGAAGAAAGAAGGGGACCATACGTAGTCAGCTAGTGCCATAGGGTCATTCTGAATACAGAAAGGAGGAACATATAGCTTCCTGCTATGTTTCAGGGTAATAATGATTCAGTGTGGCACATTGAGTGCTTTATTCCCTGATTAACCACATAAACTGGGTAAATGCAAAAACTAAAAATATTGTATTTTTAGAGTCTTTTCCTTTTCCTGAGAATCAAATTCCAACTTATAGTCAGTCTAAATAATCACCAATTGTCATCACTATATGTGTGTTAAACAAATTTCATATACTTCAATGTGGTGTTTCCCAACCACATCACATATATTCACTTATGAAGTTAGTCAGTCAATTAACAAATAGTAATTTAACCTCTGTGATATGCTCTGCAATTTGAAAGCTACTGGTGAAGATGAAAAAGAGACAAGACATAAGTGCATTGAATTCAGGGCCCATCAAATGGGATATATAAGATCAAATAACATTCTAATACATATCAAAAGACTTAAAAGTTTTGTAAACTTTGGGACCTATCAATTCTACTTGGAAAAATATAACCTGAGAAAATTATCATGAATGCAGGCAAAGATTTAACTATATGCATGGTCATTAAAGCATTGATTTTAAAAACAGAAAACTAAGAAAACAATTTGAAAAATAGAGGATAGTTCAAGAAGCTATGGTGCTCCAATGCAACTAAATACAATGTCACTTAGATCACTGAAAAAGAATACTTATGACATAATACACGTTCATGATCTACGTTAAAAGGAAAACACACATCTCATTGGAAAAGATGTACTTTTTGCATTTTTAGTACTACCTACAAGCCATCTCCCTCTTCTCTGAGAACTGTTCTTCAGATCATAAAGATCCCAGCCCACCTCTTTACTACTGGATTGTGCCTGCTGATTGCACTACCTGATCCAAGCTGGACAATCAAATTCTACCTCTTAATAATCTGAAGTTGAGCTTTGCAAATGTCATTCTGTTTCTTCTGGTGGCTTGAATACAGCATAAACAAGTCAGAGGCTGGTGTATGGTTGTATATATTTAGCCATTTACTTGGAAAAGCAAAGAAACATGTCTTCAGAGAGGAAAGAATGAAGCACACCTACAGATAGAGGAACTGAGGCCAGAAACTATGTGTCCCCAGAAGGTTCTGAAGACCAGCTTCAGGTTCTAATCCTGACTTTGAAGTCCATTTGACACCCCTGTTTCCTTTTAATAATTCTGTCTTCGTTTTCTAAACTGGTCTGACAGGCTTACTCTTACTTGCAACTGAAGTTAGATTGCCTATTTGAAACTAAAGAGCTATTTCTAAGAAAATTAGCAATAACATCATAATGAGATATTTGGGCATTTGTGATGGTAGATAGGCAAATCAATGTTAAAAATGTTTCCTTATACTCTTAACTTGATGAAACTCTCATTGCACAAAGTTTTTGGAAAACATTTTGGGGAAAGCACTTTTGAATGAAAAATATACCTGGTCTATGTAGATATTTTCCTGTTGTTAGAGCTTAAAAATCCCACTGAAACACTATGGGGAACCATTTCCTCCTATATTTCTTTCATTGTAAGAGGACTTTTTGGAACTCAAGTTTGAGTGTGCTGCCAAACAGAACATTGAGAAAATTATTTTGGAGAATTTTTATGGTAAAATATCTTCCTGTTAATCATCTCAAAACAAGTGATCAGGCATTTTTATCCCATTTCATCTACATTTATTTGCAAAGCTGTTTTATCTGCACTTTTAGCTGTGAAGACAAATCACTTAAAAGGATTTATGTTATGCTCAGTCTCCCACATTAACCAGATTTTGTAGCAATCAAGCAGCTTCAAATGCTCTTGTTGATATTGTTTTCAAAGTGAAAAAATCTTGCTTTCTTTTACTCAGATTGTATCTTGAAACTTTAAAATATATTTTAAAAAGAGGGTTTGAGGTATATATCTTTATCAGAAGAGGCCTACATTTTTAACAACTGGAAAGACTACTGTAATAATATAGTAAGTATCCTTAGATGGGTTTTAGTATTCTGGGATATTGACTCTGCCTAGGGCAGAACAAAGACATCAGAAATATGATCCACACACTTCAGACAGCTTCCTAGTTGCATGGAAATGGAGCCAAATAAGCAGATCTTACATGACCTCAGCTCTGCTCCTAGAATCACCCTCTGCCCACTTCATACATTCCTGGCATGTCTTTCATTCTCTTGTGGCAGAGAGCAAGTGGAGTTACCAGCTTACTGTTGATGAAGAGTAATTTTTAGAAGAAGAAAGTCAGTGTCTTGGTTCTGAATGATTCATCTTGTACTCTGGGGCATGTTAAACAGTAACTATTGGTGCTTAATCTGTTGGATCTTACTCAACCCATAATTTGAGAGTCCAAGATGGATATATCACTTTTTTCTTTTCAGGGTTTTTCAAGTATAAAATAGATGGATTATAGCTTCCAATGGACTCACAAGTATGTGGTACAGTCATTTAGCATAAAATTGTAAAAACAAAATGAGTGTTTATTAATTAAGTAAAATGAGAGATGAACTTTCAACTTTCCACATTAGCTACTTATTAAAATATCAAATTGGTTTTAACCTCTAAAACCTGAAAGTTCTAGAACATGAGAAAGAGGTCTCAGAAATGTGGGGTGCCCATTTTTCAGCCACTTCCTCCTTTTGTTCAGCAGACTCTAAGGGGTATACTCCATAGGCAGTTTTCAGAGCCATCCTTACAAAAGATTTTTATCTAGTTAGGTGACCTTGGACAAGCCTCAAATTTCCTCATCTATAAAGTGGGAATAGTAATTACCTCACAGAATTGTTGAGAGCAGTAGAATGTAAGTGAAGCATCCAACCATATTATTGTATATCACTGGATATATGCTATTATTATACTAGGCCTCCAGGAGATGGTAGCTACATACTATTTTGTTTATTTATTGCAAAGATATTTTCACTTGTTTCAAGGTTCAAAAGATACAAAGAGTTATATGGTGTATCTTTTGAAATCTTTCAATTTCTGTTTCCCAGCCATATAATTCCCCTCCTTGGGGTCAACTTACGTATCAGTTTCTTGTGTATCTTGCTAGAAGTATTTTGCATATCTAAAAGCAAAAATTTATGTTTATTTTCCCCCACCTTTTAAAAAAGGTGAGTAAAATCATACTAGTCCATTAAAAAAAAAATTCGTGCCGGGTCTTAGTTGTGGCACACGGGATCCAGTTCCCTGACCAGGGATCGAACCCAGGCGCCCTATATTGGGAGTGAGAAGTCTTAACCACTGGACCACCAGGGAAGTCCCCATTTTTTTTTTTTTTTTTAAAATCACTTAAAAATGTATCTTAGGGCTTCCCTGGTGGCGCAGTGGTTGAGAATCTGCCTGCCAATGCAGGGAACACGGGTTCGAGCCCTGGTCTGGGAAGATCCCACAGGCCGCGGAGCAACTGGGCCCGTGAGCCACAATTACTGAGCCTGCGTGTCTGGAGCCTGTGCTCCGCAACATGAGAGGCCACGATAGTGAGAGGCCTGCGCACCACAATGAAGAGTGGCCCCCACTAGCCACAACTAGAGAAAGTCCTCGCACAGAAACGAAGACCCAACACAGCCATAAATAAATAAACAAATAAATGTTTCCTCCTGTGGTTTAAAAAATATATATCTTAGAAGTTGTTCATATAAGTTAAACTTGTTTTTAAACACTTGTGGCATAGGGGTGTGTGTGTGTGTGTGTGTGTGTGTGTGTGTGTGTGTGTGTTGGGGAGAGAGAATACTCAGCTATTATGCAGGTCTGTTCTAATTACCAGTCCTAACCTTTAACTACCAAATATTCACTCATTTACTCAACAAATATTTATTGAAAGTCTACCATGAGTCAGGCTCGGCCCTGGCAATAAACCAAAGAACAAAACAAAACACAGTCACTTCTTTCACATTCTAGTGAATACGAGGCTGGACATCCCATTTTGCCCCATCCCTTTCCGAGCCTACACTGGCCCTCGGTGGGTGACTGTCAGACTTGAACTCCCGTCGTTCAGGATCCCTCTGGTGCGGGGTGGGGTCCTTGAGGAGGGGGCAGGCAGAGCCGGGAATGACCCGAACCCTCCGGGGCACCCACAGCTCAACGCCTTTCCAGACAGGGGATGAAAGGCCGGCCCCGGACGGGTGAGGAACCACGGCGGGAGGGCGGGGAGTCCTCTGGAGTCTTTGGGGCATCCGTCCCGGGTGTAAGAATGGACACGCCTGTGTTCGTGTCCCCTCCTAGCCGCGATCAGCACACGGGGACCTCAGAGACGACTTCCTTAAATACCCCACTTTACACAGATGGGAAACCGAGGCCCGGGGAGGCGAAGGCTGGGACTGATGCCCACCTCAGCCTTGGGGTGAGTCGGGGGTGGGGAGAGGGTCAACTCACAGCGAGTCCAACAGCTGGGCAGATGGGAACCATTAAGAAACGACGCACCTCTTGGTGTCTACTAGAAACTGCAGTAAGAAGGCCTCGGTCCCCCTAGAGCGGGTGGCGGGAGCCACGGACGGGGCGGGGGTGGAGCCCGGGCCCCAGCCCTTTAAATTCCTTGCCGCGCGGGAACTACAGCCCAACAGCTACAGGCGGGTGGGGCCGGTAGACGTGCGTCCCCGCCGGCCAACTACCACCCCTGGCCCGCCCCCTCTCTGATAACTTTCCAATCAGCAACTCTCTTACCGCCCGCCCCTGCCTGTCTCCCCCAGCGCGCCTCCAACCCTGACTAACCGCGCGGAAGGACGACAGGGGCGGGACTACTGGAGGGTGTGTCTGGGCGAGTGCAGACGTCGCGCGCTCCCCCGGAGTTTCGAACGCTGTTGGCTCTTCAGGCAGAAAAAAAATAGAAGAGCCGCGGCCAATAGCATGGCAGAAAGGACCCGCGCGCAGGTCCGGCTCCGCCCCGCTCTAGCTAGAAAGAAATCCAGGCACAGCTATTGGCTCGCATGTCCTGTCACTCGCCGCTGCGGCCAGCGGGCAGGGCACTCGCGGTGATTGGTTCCGCCCAGGCGCGAAATGTAACGCGGGAAAAACTGGAGCAGGGACCCCGGCGGCAGGTTGTTATTTTCGGGGGCTCGGTGCTGCGCGTCCTGCTTTCCTGTCATCGCAAGGCAAGGCGCCCGCTGCTTCCCGCCGCTGCAGCCTGCGTTGGGGAGCACAAAGAGTGGAGGGCGGGCTTGACCCAGGGTTGGGGTCCGGCCCTGGCAGCCTGGTGCAGGCCGAGCGGCTCTGCTCCTTCGCTGGCCGCCGCGCAGGAGGGTTCCAGGAAACGTCCGCCTGCCATGAGCCAGCGGGACTGAGAGCCGGCGACTCGGAGCAGCGCGGGCGAGCGGAGCAAAGGCCAGACCCGGGCTCAGGGAGTGTGGCCCACGGCCGCCGGAGCTGCGGATCGGGGCCGGGCAATGATCCGGGGTGTGGAAGCGCCGATGGCTGACAACCCGCCGCAGCCGCCGCCCGTCATCTTCTGCCAGGACTCCCCGAAGCGGGTGCTGGTGTCGGTCATCAGGACGACCCCGATCAAGCCCACATGCAGCGGCGGAGGGGAGCCAGAGCCGCCGCCACCGCTTATTCCCACCAGCCCTGGCTTCAGTGACTTCATGGTGTACCCGTGGCGCTGGGGCGAGAACGCGCACAACGTGACGCTCAGCCCCGGAGCCGCCGGGAGCGCCGCCTCGGCTGCCTTGCCCGCTGGCGCCGCAGAGCACCCAGGGCTTCGGGGCCGGGGCGCGCCCCCGCCCACCGCCTCGGCCGCCGCCGCCTCAGGAGGTGAGGACGAGGAGGAAGCGAGCAGCCCGGACAGCGGCCATCTCAAGGTAAGCGGCGTGGGCGGGGCTTGGGGCAGTTGGGGCCCGTTAACGGCGTGGCCCGGGAGCCGGCAGCGCCCGCAGACGCGGCGGGCGGGGCGGGGCCGAGTTTAAAAAGCGAGGTCGCTCTGGCGGGGGCGGGGGCGTTGGCGGGTGACAGGACGCTGACGTCACTGCCGCGCGCCAAAAAACTGCCCCCCGGGGCGGGGCTAGGTTTCAGTCACGTGACACCGCCCGGGGGGTGGGGAAGCCCAGCAGACCAGAGGCCACGGGCCAGCAGGTGCAGTAGGCGGGAGCGTGACCTTGTTGTCACGGAGGGGGACGGTCAACCTGCTCTGCCAGTCGTTCGGCCCACCGCTGAGTGTTTTCTGGCGAGAGAGGGCGGGAAGGGGCCGCAGGCCTTGAACTGTTCCTCTGGGTGCGGGGGGAGGGGTTGAGCAGTTTCTGCCTCACCGCAGATACCCCGACCCTGCTAAAGATGCCCTGTAGAGATAGCCGAAGAACAAGAAGGGACTTAGGGGACTCTTCCCCAGCGGGAGTTGAGCCCTCGCTGTCTTTTCACGCATCCAGCGTACAACTTTGCTAGGTTCTGAGAGCTCAGAGTGGAATGGGACGCTGTTGTCACCAACCTCGAATTGCTTGGAGTCTCAGACTGTATTAGAGCTGGAAAGGATTCAAACCTACAATTTACGGATCAGGCAATTTTGGCTTAGAGGGATTGGTGAAGGGAGCTCCCCAAGGTACACAGCTAGGTAGCGGGAACGCTGGTACTGTAGTTGAGTTTTTGTGGCTCCTAGTCCTGAAGCATGTGTCGGAGGTGCCTCCCTGCTGACATATACTTACCTCTATAGACTGTAAGCTCCAGGAGCGCCGGGACAATTTCTCTCTGGTAGACTTATTTGACTTTAATACCTTATACTCTGTAAATGCTGAATAAATGTGCTCAGTTAAGTATTTGTGTAATGAATGGTGCTAATATAAGGTTAATATTCAGATTCGATTTAAGTGGCTATATAAGATAAGCAGTTTGCTAAAGATAAAACAAGTAAATCACCTTGTTGATAAGTACGTCTATATTGGCAAATACTATAAAAACGGAAACAGGTTTTATCATTTTACACGCAGTAGCACAGATGTTGAAACACTGTGTTGAGCCCTGAGGAAATTGATACACTTTGTTACTAATGGCATTGTTATTAAAGAACTATAAATTTATACAGCTATATGCCTTGACACACTTCAACTCTTGAAGCTGCACTTAAGTAAAAATTTGAAAGAAGAAGCAGTAGAAATATTTACATTAGTGCTGAGTTTGTGAAGTGAACAATCACTGTGTGCTGTCTCTAGGTAGCCCTTAGTAAGATGGCTGGGTATCCTAGATATTTTTCCGTGTTAAACATATTTACATGTTTAGTACTTAAATATATATATATATGTAGTAGGTTATATGGTTGAGCAACATAAAGACATATATGCACAAATTACTTATAGAAGATTTTGCATCTATTATTTTATTTTTAATTATAACTGAATCTAATTTTGGGTTATCCAAGAAGATTAATGTTATAATAGATAAGTGAAATCTATACTTTTTTGAGGGGGGCTAAAACATTTTTATCTTCACATAAACCTTTTAAAAAACATTCTTAATAATGCATAGGTTTGAATTTTATTTCCACTTTGTCTACCTCTTTTCAGAAGTAAAACATAACACAAGTTATGAAAAACATTTAAAAGTGAAAAGGCTGTTATATATTTCACTTTTTTTCCTCCTCACCATCTTTCATACCATAACTGTTTCATAAATTAGTAGACAAATTGATTTTAACGTGTCCTTTTATCAATGAAGCAATTCAAATACAGCTCCAAAAATTCATTCAGTTTCTGCAACTTGAGGGGGAGCCTCAAGCCTCCATATTTTGTGCCCTCTGGAATATACTTTCATTTAAGGAAGTTACCTAGTTTGATTTGTGATCACATTCTAGACTAAAGGTTGGGAGTTCCAGCCTCCTTTCCTTTGTTTTGCTTCTCTAAAGTACTCGTAGTTCTTTTATCTCCATATACATCATAGGTGAATCATGCTGGCTGAGTCTGCTCACTTTTGGGGAAGACAAGTTTGTAATATAGTTGGTGCCAATAACATGGCACCAACTTCTACCCCCTTCTCTCAGTATCTGGGTTTGAGGCAGTAACAGCTGTGGGTTTGAGAACAACTTTTGTGTTCATTTACTTTCTATTTGATACCACCTTTCCCATGGGAGGTGTTAACATCTGAGTCCTACACACCTGGTGTCAGCTTTTGCTTGCTTTCTTGTTTGTTTCTGCCCAACACTGCCTCCCTGCCTATGAGGAAAACATCCATCTTCTACCAGCTTAGTTTGGCCCCTCATCACAAGATTGTTTAGCACTATTGGGATATAGTTATATATTAGCACTGTCTCTTCCCAGGTTGTAGAATTCTGGGAAGGAAGGGAGAAGGTCTAATTTTCATCTGCCAAATGATATTCCAAGCCTCCATATTTTGTGCCCTTTACTCAGACTGCATTCATGAGGTTACTTCTCCACTTTGGGGCCTGTGTAGTTTGGCTTCTCTGCACATCCTCAGATACCACTTACCCTTCAGGACCTGCCAGCTGCCTATCCTGTTTGCCCTTTCTATCACCAATCACTTTAAACATCTAGACTGCACATAGCCTTACAAACAGCTGATTAGTACACAGTAGTTTTTGATCACCACCATGTTTAAACATAACGTTATGTTAACATGTTACGTGAACATAGTAGCTACCATTTGTTATTTATTGCCTTGCAGAGCAAACCACCAGACTCTGTGTTGATTGTTTTGAATTCTTTAATTAATTTACCTTGTTTACCTGATGAAAAAGTATGAATTAGAGAAGTCCCCAAGATTAAGTTAACATCATATAAGTGGCAGAACTGATTGGAACTTTTTAGAGCCCTTACTCTTAATCTGTACCTGATATTGCTTCTTTGTTTATCATGTGTGTTGACTTTAGGGGTTTATTTATTTTTAATATTAAGAAGATGCAAGTAGGGAGTTCCCTGTGGTGGTCCAGTGGTTAGGACTCTGTGCTTCCACTGTAGGGGGCATAGGTTTGATCCCTGGTCAGGCAACTAACATTCTGCCAGGCAGCATGGCCAAAAAGAAAAAAAAAAAAAGAAGATGCAAGTAGACTTATGAAATAATACACACTATTCATAACTACCTATATCTCGATTGAGATGCATCATGAGAATACACACAGTACAATAGATAGATGCAAATTAAGACTTATAAAGTGGTCCAGATAGGTCAAGGTGGGGGAAAGAGTTAGGCAGCAGATATGCGAGCCATAGGAAATTCGGATCTAAATCTGAATTCCAAAAGGGAAATAAGATCTATTTAAATTTTCTCATGAAAGTGAGAAGGTACACATGCCTCCCTCTGAGAACTGTTTTTCTTTTCCATCCATGTTATATCTGTATAATTTATTTGAATTTTACTTTGTATAAAAATGTGTTGAGGACTTTTAGTTTTTTTAGTAATCACATTTAGGTAAATGTGTACATTATTCTAAGTGGCTTGAGAAATAACTCCAATTTTATTAAATAACTTGAAAGTTATGGACATTGAAAGCAAAACATTTACCATGAAATATTTTAGAAAACACTTTCAAAATCACTATCTTCTGGAGGTACTGAGATTGTTTTAAAAATTAAACCTGCTGAAGTATGTAAACATTTTTGGCGATTTATTCATTTTTCTTCTTTCTAGTAGCTTATTTTGCAGCAGTTGCCATATAATAGCAATAGGATGTCTAAGAGTTCCTTTTTTAACTTTACTTTTTTTTTGGGGGGGAATCATCAAGCAGTCTTGACAAGATTTCTCTCTTAAGCTACAGGTACACTTAGTTGTTAATGAGTTAACTCTATTATTGTCAAAATGATGTACACATACATGCTTTTCTTATTGCTAAGGCTAAAATGAAAAAGGTCCTCTTTAAGTGACACTGCTTATTTTTGTATATATGGTTAAAAGATGCTATTTATTAATTTATTTAGGGTATTAGATGATTCCTTGCCTTATTTAATTTTCTTAGTTGAAAGAATGCGCTTAGTGAAGTCTTACCTGTATATGGCTGGGATGTTGTATTATGTTGCATTTTTCAGCTCTTTATTTCCCACTTGGAAAATGCAAGTATTATTTGCATTTTCTTGTTTCTAGATGAAACAAGATCTTAGAGTTACTGGGAGGCAGCCAAATAGATAACTTAAAAAAAAAAATCTTTCCCCACTATTAAACATGCTTGTTAATTTTTTTTTAACCAGAAACAGAGAAAATAGTAATGGATAATCTTAAATTTTTGATACTAAATAGTATTTGATACTAAATCAGTTATTTCAAATTGTAATAGAGTCAACAATATGTTTTTAAAAAATATTAGGGAAATGATCCTTTCATGGCAGAGGAGTTGTATTACTAAGGTTTTTTTAAAATTTGTTTATTTATTTTTGGCTGTGTTGCGTCTTCGTTTCTGTGCGAGGTCTTTCTCCAGTTGTGGCGAGCGGGGGCCACTCTTTATCGCGGTGCGTGGGCCTCTCACTATCGCGGCCTCTCTTGTTGCGGTGCACAGGCTCCAGACGTGCAGGCTCAGTAGTTGTGGCTCACGGGCCTAGTTGCTCCACGGGCCTAGTTGCTCCGCGGCATGTGGGATCTTCCCAGACCAGGGCTCGAACCCGTGTCCCCTGAATTGGCAGGCAGATTCTTAACCACTGTGCCACCAGGGAAGTCCTACTAAGGTTTTTAATTAACCTTATTTCATGTTCCATTTCTTTCTTAACAGAACAAATCATCTGCTATTTTTATGGATCATAGATGCTGTGTTTGTTTTGCATTTTTAAAACTATTTAAAACAATTATTCATGATATGATCATAACCAGCAACAATTTATACAATTATTGTGGAGAATTGATCAGATCTTTATCCCATTAACAAATATTTATTAAAAATGTGCCTGAGTCAGTTAGCTTAGGCTAAACCATGCTGCAGAATGAACCTCAAAATCTCAATCTCAACCTAAACAAAGCTCGTGTTATGTCTCTTGTGAGGGTTAACAGCAGGTGTGCTCTTCATCCTGTTCATTCTGGGACCCAGGAGGAACATCCCCTACCTGGGACATGTGAGTCTCAAGGCAGAGAGGAAAGAGAGATGGTAGAACCTTGTGATGGCTTTTAGAGATTTTGCTCAGAAGTCACACATGTGATTTCTAGTCACATTTTATTGGTCAAAGCAAAGTCATATGGCCAAGTTGGCCTCATTGGGGCCCACAGTGCGGAAAGAACAGTGAATATTTTAACAATGTTACAATCTGCCACAGTGCTTTCTCACATTCTTTCCCCTTATTATTATTATTATTATTTTGGCTGCATCGGGTCTTAGTTGTGGCACATGGGATCTTTGTTGAGGCATGTGGGATCTTTTTTCGTTAAGGCACGTGGTCTCTTCGTTTCGGTGCTCGGGCTTCTCTCTAGTTGTGCCTTGCAGGTTTTTCTCTCTCTAGTTGTGGCGTGCGGGCTCCAGGGCATGTGGGCTTTGTAGTTTGAGGCACGCAGGCTCTCTAGTTGAGGCATGTGAGCTCAATAGTTGTGGCGCCAGCTTAGTTGCCCCCCAGCATGTGGGATCTTAATTCCCTGACCAGGGATTGAACCCGCGTGCTCTGCATTGGAAGGTGGATTCTTTACCACTGGACCACAGGGGAAGTCCCCTCACATTTTTTTTTTCTTTTTATACTTTTGTGGCAGAAAACACATAACATAAAATTTACCATCTTAACCATTTTAAAGTATTAACTATATGAACATCGTTGTAATAGAACTCCAGAACTTTTTCATCTTACGAAACCCAAACTGTACCCATCTCGAGCTCCTCCTTTCTCCCTCTCTATGACCCCTGGCAACCACTATGCTGCTTTCTGTTTCTAAGTTTGACCATTTTAGATACTGCATATAAGTGGAATCATGTAGTACTTGTCTTTTTGTGACTGCCTTATTTCACTTAGGATAATGCCCTTAATATTCATCCATGTTGTAGCATATGGCAGAATTGCCTTCTTTTTTAAGGCTGAATAATTTTTCATTGTATGTATCACATTTTCTTTATCCATTCATCTATCAGGGGACATTTAGGTTGCTTCCACCTCTTGGCTGTTGCAGAAATAGGTTTTTTTTTTTTTTTTTTTTTTTTTTTTTGCGTTATGCGGGCCTCTCACTGTTGTGGCCTCTCCCGTTGCGGAGCACAGGCTCCGGACGCACAGGCTCAGCGGCCATGGCTCACGGGCTCAGTTGCTCCGCGGCATGTGGGATCTTCCCGGACCAGGGCACGAACCCGTGTCTCCTGCATCGGCAGGCGGACTCTCAACCACTGCGCCACCAGGGAAGCCCAGAAATAGGTTTTAATATCTAAGAATTTTTTAGACATGACTTATCCTGTAAGATAACTCATCCATGTTGAGATTGAGCTTTTCTTTCAAGGTGAAAATTGATTGAAAGGAATTTTGCTGTCGCTTATTTTCAAGGTTTCATGCTGATGTTTTTAAGCTTTGGGAAGGCTTTAGGTTTTTATATTGACAGCAGTAAAAACATCTTCAGTTTGGATGTAGGTGTTTTTTATGTTTTTCCTTTTTTTTCTTCATTTAACTTATATGTGTAAAAATTTAACTTATCTGGAAAGAAAGTTTTTTTCTTCAAGGAAATGCTTATTTTAGATTAGTTTTACATACATAGAAATGTTAAGACAGTACAGGGAGTTCCCATCAACCACATATCCAGTTTCCCCTATTGCTAACATCTTGCATTAATATGATACATTTGTTACAATTAATGAACCAAATTGGTACATTATTAACTGAAGTCCATAGTATTTTCAGAGTTTCTTAGTTTTTTTAAAAATTGAGCTGAAATTCACATAGCATAAAATTAACCATTTTGAAGTATAATTCACTGATATTTAGTAATTCACAATGTTGTGAAACCACCACCTATATCAAGTTCCAAAACATTTTCATCGCCCCAAAAGAAAGTCCTGTATTCATTAGTCACTCCCTTTTCCCCTCTATAGGCAGTCTCTGGAAAACACCAATCTGTTTTCTGTCTGTGGTTTTACCTATTTTGGACATTTTATTACATGGCATCATAAAATATGTGGCCTTTTGTGTCTGACTTCTGTTACTTAGTATACTGTTTTTGAGGTTCATCCACCTTGTAGCATGTATCATTTTTATGGCTGAATAACAGGCCATTGTATATGTATATGTACATATGTATATGACATTGTATCACACTGTCAAACTTTTTCACAGTGGCTAAACCACTTTACATTCCTACCAGCAATGTATGAAGTTTCTAGTTTCTGCACATTCTTGACAAAAAAACACCTTATTTCTACTTTTTTCCTGTTTTTTTTTTGAGTATAACTGAGTTGGTGTGAAGTCGTATCTCACTGTGTGTGTGTGTGTGTCTCTGTGGGTGTGTGTGTCTCTGTGTGTGTGTTTAATTTTTTTCCCTTCAGGCTTTGCTGAGATATAATTGACCTCAATTGTAGTTTTGATTGGCATTTCCCTAATGACTAATGATGTTGAGCATCTTTTCATGGGCTTGCTGCCCATACATATAACTACTTTAGAGATATGTCTATTCAAGTCCTTTACCCATATTTTATTTGAGTTTTTGTTGTTGTGTTGTAAAGGTTCTTTATATATTCTGCATACTAAAACCTTAACAGACATATGATTTGCAAGTATTGTATCCCATTCTGTAGGTTGTCTTTTCACTTTCTTGATAATGTCCTTTGACACAAATGTTTTTAAGTCCAGTTTATCTATTCTTTTGCTTATGCTTTTGGTGCCACATCTAAGAATCCATTGTCAAATCCAAGGTCATGAATATTTACCCCTGTTTTCTTTTAAGAGTTTTAAAGTTTAAGCTCTGACGTTTTGGTGTATGATGCATTTTGAGTTATTTTTTAATATATTGTGTGAGGTACAACTTCATTCTTTTGCATGTAGAAATCCAGTTATCTCAGAACTATTTGTTGAAGAGCTATTCTTTCCCCATTGCATGTTCTTGGCACCCTTGTTGAAAATCAGTTGGCCATAGGATACGGGTTAATGTCTTAATTCTCATTTTGTTTCATTGGCCTATGTCTTTCCTTATGCCAGTACCACACTGTCTTAATTGCCATTGCTTTGCAGTAAATATTGTAATAGGGAAGTGTGAGTCCTGCTTTGTTCTTTTAAAATATTGTTTCGTCTACTTGGAGCCTTTTGCAATTCCATGAGTAGAGGATTGCTTTTTCCATTTCTGCAAAAAAGGCCTTTGGGATTTTAATAGGGATTGCACTGAGACTGTATATCACTTTGGGTAGTAGTGGTATCTTATATTAAGCCTTCCAGTCCTAGAAATGTATCCCATACGTTTTGATATGTTGTGCTTTTATTTTCATTCATGTCAAAGTATTTTCTAATTTTCTGTGTGATTTCTTCTTTGACCCATTGGCTGTTTAAGAGTGTTGTTTAATTTCCACATATTTGTGAATTTTCCAGTTTGCTTTCTTTTATTGATTTATAGTTTCATTCCAAGTATGTCAAAGAAGATGCTTTGGATGATTTCAATCTTTTAAAATTTATTGATACTTGCTTTGGGCCCAACATATGGTCTATCTTGGGAAATGTTCTATGTGCACTTGAAAAAAATGGGTATTTTGCTGTTTTTGTGTGGAATGTTCTTCATATTCTGTTAGGTGTAGTTGGTTTATAGTGTTGTTCAAGTCTTCTATATCTTTGTTGACCTGTCTAGTTGTCCTCTCCATTAATTGAAAGCTAAAGTCTCCAGCTATTTTTGAACTGTGTCTTTTTATTTTCAATTCTGCCAATTTTTGCTTCATACATATTGGGAGCTCTGTTGTTAGGTGTGCATGTGTTTATAATTGTTATCTCTTTTTCCATCTTTTCACTTTTAAACCTATTTATGTGTTTGGCTCTAAAGTGAGTTTCTTGTAGATAGCATATAGTTGGCTCATTAAAAAAAAATCCAATCTCTGCCTTTTGTTTGCAGAATTTAATCTATTTACATTTAAAGTGATTACTTACAAGGAAGAACTTCTCCCATTTTATTTGTTTTCTATAGTGTTATACCTATTTTGTTTATTAATTCTTTGATTACCGCCTTATTTGGGGTTTGATTTTTTTTTTGTGATGAACCATTTTCTTTTCTTTCTTGTTTCCTTTTCTGTTATTTTTTTGATTTAATATCACCTTAGCTCCAATAGTATACAAAAGTTCTGCTTCCATATATTTCTGTCCCTCTCCCTTTTTGTTATTGTTGTCATAATTACATCTTATATTGTGTTTCCATTAACAAAGATGTGTTATTTTTTTAAATATACTTGGCATTTGTCTTTTATATAGGAAAGAAAAGAAGAGTTATAAGCCCAAAGTGCAATACTTCTGGCTTATGTAGTTACCTGGTGTCGTTTACTTCTTTGTATGGCTTTCAGTTATTGTCTAGTGTCTTTTCATTTCTGCCTGAAGAACTAACTCCCTTTAGATATATTGTAGGGCAGGTCTAACAATGAACTCTCTTAGCTTTTGTTTGTCTGGGAATGCTTAATTTCTTCATTTTGGAGTGATAATTTTGTTGAATATAAGATTATTGTTTGATTTTTTTTTTTCCTTTCAGCACTTTAAACATGTCATTCCACTGATTTGCATAGTTTCTCCTGAGAAATCAGCTGTTAATCCTATTGAGGACTGGTATGTGTGATAAACTGCTTCTTTCTTGCTGCTTTCAAGAGTCTCTTTTTGTCTTTTGATAGTTTGATTATATCTCATGTATATCTCTCTTTGTATTTATGCCATTATTTCTTCAAATATTGTTTCTGCCCTAGTCTCTCTTGCCTTCTGGATCTCCGATTGTGTGTGTGTGGGGGTATGCTTGATGCGGTGGTGTCCCCCAGAATTCGTGTGTTGAGATCTTGACCCCCAAAGATGATGGTGTTAGGAGGTGGGGGTCTTTGGGAGGTGCTTAGGTCATGGGGATGGAGCCCTCATGAATAGAATTAGTGCCTTTATGAAAGAGGCCCTGGAGAGCTCTCTTGTCCCCTCTGCCATGTGAGGACACAGCAAGAAGGCACTGGCTATGATCCAGGAAGTAGTCCCTAACCTGACCATGCCAGCACCTTCGTCTTGGACTTTACAACTGCCAGAATTTTGAGAAATAAACTTTGGTTGTTTATAAGTTACCCAGTCTGTAGTATTTTGTTTTAGCAGCCCAAATAGACCCATAAGACACTTGATGTCCTATTGGTATCATAGGCCCTGTTCATTCTTTTCTCTTTCTATTCCTCAGACTGGATAATTTCAGTTGATCTATCTTTAAATTTGCTGTTTCTTTCCTCCTGACAGTTCAAATCTGCCATTAAGTAAGACTCTGTAGTGACTTTTTTCATTTCAGTTATTGTATTTTTTAGTTTCAGAATTTCTATTTTTAAAAATAATTTGTTTCTTTTTTGACATTCTCAGTTTGTTGAAACAGTATTCTCCTGGTTTTCTTTTGTTCTTTGTCCATGGTTTCCATTACCTCTTTAAGCATATTTAAGACAGTTTAACATCTTTGTCTAGTAAGTCCAATGTCTGCTTCCTCGTAGGAGAAATTAACTCCTATGTATGGGAGTTAATATTTTTGTTTCTTTGCATGCTTTATAATATTTGTTGAAAAATGGGTGTTTTGAATATTATAAAGTAGTAACTCTGGAGATTAGATTTTCCTCTCTCCTCAGAGTTTGTTTTAGTTGTGTGCTGTGGTTTGTAGTTGTTTGGTGACTTCTCTATTTTTGTAAACTCTATTCTTTATTGTGTTTGTTCTTTAAAGTCTGTTTCTTTAGCTTTAGTCAGCTCATATTTTGAGAGAGATCTTGAATGCCAAAAAACCCCCAAAATACAAAAAACAGAAAAGAAAAGAAAGGGGGGGAAAACCCCTTCTAACTTTGCAGAATGGTCTGTGCTGTAGCTCTCCTTCTATACTTAGCCAGACTGTTTAAAAGTCTGTCTTAGCCTTCATTTCTTGCTTGTGCTGAGCCTAAAGATCAGCCAGAGGTGAAAACTTATGTTCTTTTCAGGTCTTTTCTGAGTATGCTTCCTTCGCTGGGCAGGCAAGTGTGTGGCTTCCTAAATTCCTGTCTTTAGGATATGTGAGCACTTTTCAGTGCCCTAATTTCCCGAGGAAATTCTCTCCCCAGCTTTTCCTCCCAGGCTTTTGGTGTGTCGGTGTGCCTTAGTTGAAGTTGTTATTGGCCTTACAAGGTTTTTGAGAGATGCCCTCTGTGTAGCCACTTTCCTGCCAAGAGAGAGTTCTAAGTTAGTAAAACAAAGACAAGCATCTTGTGTCAGACCTTCAGGTAGCCCTCAGGCTGGGCAAAACAGACAAACAAAATTCTTTCAGAGTAAAGTCTTCTCTGTTCTTTCTTGATCCAGGGACTACATTCCTACACTAAGAATGAAGGCAGTAATCTTCAAAGACCACTGAGTGAAGGGGTGGGGCAAGGGCTGTAAAAATTGCTGCAAAGCTTTCCTACTGTTTTACGTTGCTTGTTTCTTGATTCATTGTTCTCTGAGTTGCTGTAAATTTCTCATCATTTTCTGGAGCTGTGACAAAGCTGATTCTGAACAGTTTTTGCTCGACTTTTTAGTGATCTGTGGAGGGGTGGGCCCTGGAATTACCTACTCTGCCATTTCACTGATGTCACTCAAGAAAGGTTTCAAAAAATTATTTACAGTTATACCTTTGAGATATTGTGGGTTCAGTCCCAGACTGCTAGTCACACAAGCTTTTGTTTCCCAGTGAATAAAAAGTTATGTTTATACTATACTGTAGTCTCTTAAGTGTGCAATAGCATTATGTCTAAAAATTACCTTAATTAAAAAACACTTAAAAATTTTTCTAAAAAACATTTCTAAAAAATGCTAATCACCATCCGACAACACAGGGTTGCCACAAACCTTCAATCTGTAAAAAATGCAGTATCTGCAAAATGCAATAAAGTGAAGCATAGTAGAGACTCTGGGAGGGCTCATGCCAAGGAGTACTTCCCAGAACTTCTGCTGCCAGTGTCCTTGTCCCCACGGTGAGCTAGAGCCACCCGCTGCCTCTGCAGGAGACCCTCCAACACTAGCAGAAAGAAGTAAGAACTTGATTATCTGGGCAACAGTCAGCTCTACCCAACACCAGTCCCTCTCATCAGGGAAGTTGCACCAGCCTCTTAGATAGTCTCATCCACCAGAGGGCAGACAGCAGAAGCGAGAAGAACTACAGTCCTGCAGCCTGTGCAACAAAAACCACATTCACAGAAAAACAGACAATATGAAAAGGCAGAGGGCTATGTACCAGATGAAGGAACAAGATAAAACCCCAACTAAATGAAGTTGAAATAGGCAACCTTCCAGAAAAAGAATTCAGAATAATGATAGTGAAGATGATCCAGGACCTTGGAAAAGAATGGAGGCAAAGATTGAAAAGATGCAAGAAATGTTTAACAAAGATCTAGAAGAATTAAGAACAAACAAACAGAGATGAACAATACAATAACTGAAATGAAAACTACACTAGAAGGAATCAATAGCAGAATAACTGAGGCAGAAGAAAGGATACATGACTTGGAAGACAGAATGGTGGAATTTACTGCTGCGGAACAGAAAAAAGAAAAAACAATGAAAAAAATGAAGACAGCCTAAGAGACCTCTGGGACAACATTAAACGCAACAACATTTGCATTATAGGGGTCCCAGAAGGAGAAGAGAGAGAGAAAGGACCGGAGAAAATATTTGAAGAGATTATAGTTGAAAACTTCCCTAACATGGGAAAGGAAATAGCCACCCAAGTCCAGGAAGCTCAGTGAGTCCCATACAGGATTAACCCAAGGAGAAACATGCCGAGACACATAGTAATCAAACTGTCAGAAATTAAAGACAAAGAAAATTATTGAAAGCAGCAAGGGGAAAATGACGAATAACATAAAAGGGAACTCCCATAAGGTTAATAGCTGATTTCTCAGCAGAAACTCTACAAGCCAGAAGGGAGTGGCATGATATACTTAAAGTGATGAAAGGGAAGAACCTACAACCAAGATTACTCTACCTGGCAAGCATCTTATTCAGATTTGATGGAGAAATCAAAAGCTCTACAGACAAGCAAAGTCTAAGAGAATTCAGCACCACCAAACCAGCTCTACAACAAATGCTAAAGGAACTTCTCTAAGTGGGAAACACAAGAGAAGAAAAGGACCTACAAAAACAAACCCAAAACAATTAAGAAAATGATCATAGGAGCATACATATCGATAATTACCTTAAATGTGAATGGATTAAATGCTCCAACCAAAAGACACAGGCTTGCTGAATGGATACAAAAACAAGACCCATATATATGCTGTCTACAAGAGACCCACTTCAGACCTAAGGAAACATACAGACTGAAAATGAGGGGATGGAAAAAGATATTCCATGCAAATGGAAATCAAAATAAAACTGGAGTAGCAATACTCATATCAGATAAAATAGACTTTAAAATAAAGAATGTTACAGGAGACAAGGAAGGACACTACATACTGATCAAGGGATCAATCCAAGAAGAAGATATAACAATTATATATGCACCCAACATAGGAGCACCTCAATACATAAGGCAACTGCTAAAAGCTCTAAAAGAGGAAATCGACCGTATCACAATAATAGTGGGTGACTTTAACACCTCACTTACACCAATGGACAGATCATCCAAACAGAAAATTAATAAGGAAACACAAGCTTTAAATGACACAATAGACCAGATAGATTTAATTGATATTTATAGGACATTCCATCCAAAAACAGCAGATTACACTTTCTTCTCAAGTGTGCATGGAACATTCTACAGGATAGATCACATCTTGGGTCACAAATCAAGCCTCAGTAAATTTAAGAAAAATGAAATCTTATCAAGCATCTTTTCTGACCACAGTGCTATGAGATTAGAAATGAATTACAGGGAAAAAAACGTTAAAAAAAAAAAAATGGAGGCTAAACAATACGTTACTAAATAACCAAGAGTTCACTGAAGAAATCAAAGAGGAAATCAAAAAATACCTAGAGACCAATAAAACACGATGATCCAAAACCAATGGAATGCAGGCAAAGCAGTTCTAAGAGGGAGGTTTATAGTTATACAAGCCTACCTCAAGAAACAAGAAAAATCTCAAATAATCTAACCTTGCACCTAAAGGAACTAGAGAAAGAAGAACATACAAAACCCAAAGTTAGTAGAAGGAAAGAAATCATAAAGATCAGAGCAGAAATAAATATAATAGAAACAAAGAAAACAATAGCAAAGATCAATAAAACTAAAAGCTGGTTCTTTGAGAAGACAAAATCGATAAACCATTAGCCAGACTTATCAAGAAAAAGAGGGAGAGGACTCAAATCAATAAAATTAGAAATGAAAAAGGAGAAGTTACAACAGACACTGCCGAAATACAAAGCATCCTAAGAGACTACTACAAGCAACTCTATGCCAATAAAATGGACACTCTGGAAGAAATGGACAAATTCTTAGAAAGGTATAACCTTCCAAGACTGAACCAGGAAGAAATAGAAAATGTGAACAGACCAATCACAGTTAATGAAATTGAAACTGTGCTGAAAAATCTTCCAACAAACAAAAGTCCAGGACCAGATGGCTTCACAGGTGAATTCTATCAAACATTTAGAGAAGAGTTAACACCCATCCTTCTCAAACTCTTCAAAAAAATTGCGGAGGAAGGAACACTCCCAAACTCATTCTATGAGGCCACCATCACCCTGATACCAAAACCAGACAAAGATACTACAAAAAACGAAAATTACAGATCAATATCACTGATGAACATAGATGCAAAAATCCTCAACAAAATACTAGAAAACAGAATCCAACAGCACAATAAAAAGATCATACACCATGATCAAGTGGGATTTATCCCAGGGATGCAAGGATTCTTCAATATAAGTAAATCAATCAATGTGATACACCATATTAACAAATTGAAGAAGAAAAATCATATGATCATCTCAATAGATGCAGAAAAAGGGTTTGACAAAATTCAGCCCCCATTTATGATAAAAACTCTCCAGAAAGTGGGCATAGAGGGAACCTACCTCAACATAATAAAGGCCATATACGACAAACCCACAGCAAACGTCATTCTCAGTGGTGAAAAACTGAAAGCATTTCTTCTAAGATCAGGAATAAGACAAGGATGTCCACTCTTACCACTATTATTCAACCTAGTTTTGGAAGTCCTAGCCACGGCAATCAGAGAAGAAAAAGAAATAAAAGGAATACAAATTGGAAAAGAAGAAGTAAAACTGTCACTGTTTGCAGATGACATGGTACTATACATACAGAATCCTAAAGATGCCACCTGAAAACTACTAGAGCTAATCAATGAATTTGGTAAAGTTGCAGGATACAAAATTAATGCACAGAAATCTCTTGCATTCCTATACACGAATGATGAAAAATTTGAAACAGAAATTAAGGAAACACTCCCATTTACCAGTGCAATAAAAAGAATAAAATACCTAGGAATAAACTTACCTAGGGAGACAAAAGACCTGTATGCAGAAAACTGTAAGACACTGATGAAGGAAATTAAAGATGATACCAAGAGATGGAGAGATATACCATGTTATTGGATTGGAAGAATCAATATTGTGAAAATGACTATACTACCCAAAGCAATCTACAGATTCAATGCAATCCCTATCAGATTACCAATGGCAATTTTATGGAAGTAGAACAAAAAATCTTAAAATTTGTATGGAGACATAAAAGACCCTGAATAGCCAAAGCAGTCGTGAGGGAAAAAAACAGAGCTGGAGGAATCAAGACTCCCTGACTTCAGACTATACTACAAAGCTACAGTAATCAAGACAGTATGGTACTGGCACAAAACCAGAAATATAGATCAATGGAATAAGATAGAAAGCCCAGAGATAAACTCATGCACCTATGGTCAACTAATCTATGACAAAGGAAGCAAGGGTATACAATGGAGAAAAGACAGTCTCTTCAATAAGTGGTGCTGGGAAAACATGACAGCTATATTTAAAAGAATGAAATTAGAACACTCCCTAACACCATACACAAAAATAAACTCAAAATGGATTCAAGACCTAAATGTAAGACCGGACACTATAAAACTCTTAGAGGAAAACATAGGAAGAACACTCTTTGACATAAACCACAGCAAGATCTTTTTTGATCTACCTCCTAGCATAATGGAAATTAAAAATAAATAAATAAGCAAAAGGGACTTAATGAAACTTCAAAGCTTTTGCATAGCAAAGGAAACCATAGAAAAGATGAAAAGACAACCCTCAGAATGGGAGAAAATATTTGCAAACAAATCAACAGACAAAGGATTCATCTCCAAAATATATAAACAGCTCATGCAGCTCAATATTAAAAAAACAAACAACCCAATCCAAAAATGGGCAGAAGACCTAAATAGACATTTCTCCAAAGAAGACATACAGATGGTCATGAAGCACATGAGAAGCTGTGTAACATCACTAATTATTAGAGCAATGCAAATCAAAACTACAGTGAGGTATCACCTCACACCAGTTAGAATGGGCATCATCAGAAAATCTACAAACAACAAATGCTGGAGAGGGTGTGGAGAAAAGGGAACCCTCTTGCTCTGTTGGTGGGAATGTAAATTGATACAGCCACTATGGAGAACAGTATGGAGGTTCTTTAAAAAACTAAAAATAGAATTACCATATGATCCAACAATCCCAATACTGGGCATATACCCAGAGAAAAACATAATTCAAAATGACACATGCACCCCAATGTTCATTGCAGCACTATTTACAATAGCCAGGTCATGGAAGCAACCTAAATGCCCATCGACAGACGAATGGATAAAGAAGTTGTGGTACATATATACAATGGAATATTACTCAGCCATAAAAAGGAACGAAATTGGGTCATTTGTAGAGATGTGGATGGATCTAGAGACTCTCATACAGAGTGAAGGAAATCAGAAAGAGAAAAACAAATATCATATATTAATGCATATATGTGGAACCTAGAAAAATGGTACAGATGAACCGGTCTGCAGCGTAGAAATTGAGACACATGTAGAGAACAAATGTATGGACACCAGTAGGGGAAAGCAGTGGGGGTGGTGGTTGTGGTGTGATGAATTGGGCAATTGGGATTAACATATATACACTGATGTATATAAAATTGATGTCTAATAAGGACCTGCTGTATAAAAAATAAAATAAAATTCAAAAATTGAAAAAAAAAGTGAAGCATAAGTAAGGTATGCCTGTATTATGATATTTTGTTTTAATGAGTGGAGTCCAAAAAATTATATTAATGTTTATGCACATTGTTAACAGGATGGAATCCGACGTGGTAGACCCAGAGCAGATACTGTACGGGATTTAATAAATGAAGGAGAGCATTCGTCCAGCAGAATACGTTGTAACATCTGTAATAGGGTGTTTCCACGGGAGAAATCACTCCAGGCTCACAAAAGGACTCATACAGGTAAGTTGAGCAAATTTTAGAGAATGCCAAAAGTGATACTTAACTGAAGGCTGATTTGATGTTTGGGCCTATAAATTAATTTTTAGTTACCTTACATTTCCTTATTGTAAAGTTTTAAAAACAGGCACTGTGTAGTCAGCTTCTCTTTTGGTGTGGAGGGATAGTTTTCTGAACATTGATACCATGTGATTTCTAAAGTTATCATGGTAATTAATGTAGTCACAGGAATGTTATTACTAAATTTGGTTCTATCCTATGTACCCGAATTTTACTTGATATGCCCTTAAGTTGTCTGTATAATTGTTAAAACTGATTTGTAGGCCAAATCCTAAATCAGTTATAGTCAAGTTTTTAATAGAATTTCTAGAGTCCTCAGGGTATTTGACCTAACTATTAAATCTAAGGTGAAGTATAATTTTTCAGAATTAAGTGTATTGTAGGTAGCTATCCCAAGACTATCATATATCTTTATTTGTGTAGAGAAGTTATACTTGCATTTAAAATACCATAAAAATACCATATAAGGAGCAAAAAGATAATATAAAGAGGGCCTTGTTCTTTCCATAGAGAAAGTTGGTCCCACCCAGAAGGAGCCATATGGTTCTAAAAATGATATCAAATAATTTACTTATGAGGAAACTGAGGCACGAAAACACCCAATTACCACTGACTTACAACTTCTCATACCCTTAAGTCTAGAACTACACTGGCCAGTATAGTAGCACATGTGGCTCTTGAGCACTTGAAATGTAGCTAGTCTAAATTGAGATGAGCAGAATGTTTAAAATACACTTAGTATGAAAAAAAGAGAGTAAATGATATCTAATAATTTTTGATAATGATTACAAATTGAAATGATAGAATTTTAGATATATTGGGTTAAAGTATACTATCAATTAATTTCACCTGTTTCTTTACTTTGTTAATGTGGCTACCACAAGTGGTTCTCATTCTATTTCTGTTGGTCAGTATGGGTCTAGAACTTGGGCTTTTAAACCTTAGTCCCCTGTTTGTTCCACTATGTTTATGGTCATCTCCTGTTTGTTTTTTCTTTCTGTTTTTGAAAAGATACATTTTAATGGTATGCTAGAATACAATTTTCTTAGCTACATCCCTGAAAAAGGGTAAAATTTTAATTTTGAATTATTATAAACTAAGGTGGCCAAGATGTTTTGACTTTAGGTATCATTCAGTAAAACTATTATTGAATGAATATCCGATTTTGAGAATTTTTGTATTTTTTCAATCTACTTAGTCTGAAATAACCCCAAATAACTGGTACAGAGCTGTAGAGTACATGTTGCCAGCGCGAAGTCAGTTGCCAAGATTCAAGACCATGTGGCATAATAAAAAGGTGCCTGAGTCCCAGTCCCTATCTACCACTAACCCATTGTGTGTCACCCAATACTTCCAGGCTTACTACACTGTATGCCAGGGAACTGAGCCGAAGATCTCCATGCTATAGTTAAGCTCTAATAGTATATGCTTTGTAAAAAGCTTTTGTCTTACTTTATCCTATGTTTATTAACTTGTGTCCAACTGTCGCATTCATTTAGTAATTTCTAAATAATGAGAAATTTAGGGAAGATTCATTACTGTTCTTTGAGTCATATGGGAAGAACCAGTATATAATTGTTGACCAAAGAATGTTTATTCAAGAAATAGTAAGTTTAATTATGATTGAGAAACAACCTTTTTGAGTGCTTTCTTTAGCCTAGCACTGTGTTGTATATAGGAATTGAAATGGAGTACAAAGTGTTACGCATCTTTGTATAAGGAGAGTACCATGATACATAAACAACATAGGACACTAAGTTAGTGAAGAGATATGTAGCTTAATATTTGGAGGTGGGGGTTGGGGGGTAGGGAGGAGTTTTACTGAGACTACAGGATTGGGAAGATTTGAATGGGCAGAAAAGATAGGGATTTCAAGGAGTAGAAGATGGGGAACTGCCTCATGGCTGGAATGAATCTCCAAGAGGGAAGTAAAGATAAACCCTGCTCCCTAACCTAGTAGCTATAGTGCAGGTACTAGAGGACCATTTAAAAGTCAGCAGATAATTTTCAATTGTTCAAGGAGTATCGTAAGGTTTGGGGTAGTTTTAGAGGGTAGTTGCATGGCAGCTATCCTGGAAGTGCTGTGCAGGTCAGAGACTAGAGGCCTGCCAGGGTTCATTCTAGGTGGGAGGGGCTACCAGTCTGACGAGGGGAGGTGGCAGTGGGAAGGCAGGAGTGGCAGACATGTTAAAGAATCAGCAAGAGCTAGCGATTTGGATTGTGGGGTGAAAATATGGAATAAGTTGAAGATGATAACTTTAAGGATTTGAACCTGGGTACCTAAAAGCTCAACGCCTAAAGAAAATATTGTGCTTCCAAGTGGATAGATGCTTCATATCATCGAAATGTGCCCTTAGCACTTCCACTTGCAGCTCTGCAGAGGCTATGACATGTTTTATTGTTGTTTGCAGTCATAACTTATATAAAGGTTGATTCTCTCTCCCTGCCCTTTCCCCTTCTCACCTTTTGTCTCAGAAATAATATATATCATCTGTCTACTTAGGTGAGAGACCCTATCTGTGTGACTATCCAGACTGTGGAAAAGCCTTTGTTCAAAGTGGACAGCTCAAAACCCATCAGCGTCTTCACACCGGAGAAAAACCTTTCGTTTGTTCAGAAAATGGTATGGTGTTAGGAGTTAAGTTTATGGAATAGCTAGTTGGGAGTTAAAATATCTTTTGCTTGAATTTTTGGGAAGCGAGATTTTTGGTAAAGATTTAATCAAACCTCATAAGTTTTCTTCCTTGTTAATTGTGATCCATGCTCGATTTCCAGGAAATGACTGATTTTTAAATAAAGTATTCTTTTTAGGTGAAAATCTTAAAGGGCAGTTAAAAATGCTATATCCAGTCGTATGCTGTAGAATAATCTATACAAGTAAATACAGCCTTTAGAGTAGGCTTTTACTTTGGTTTTAAACTTTTTAACTGTTTAGCTGAAAGAAGCACATTACTGTCGAAATTTTCAGTTCAGGAGGAGTGGGGGTGGGGTGGATTTTACCAGCTCAACACTGCTACTGTTGGTAATTTCATAGTTTCTTAAGCTGTTTTTCTTATGTACATTTTACACAGTTATATTTGAAATTCAGTACAGTTTTGTTCTGTTGCTCCATGGTTTTCTTTTTTCTTTTTTTTAAATAGATCTTTATTGGAGTATAATTGCTTCACAATACTGTGTTAGTTTCTGTTGTACACCAAAGTGAATCAGCCATATGTAAACATGGCCCCATATCCCCTCCCTCTTGAGCCTCCTTCCCACCCTCCCTATCCCACCCCTCTAGGTCATCGCAAAGCACTGAGCTGATCTCCCTGTGCTATGCTGCTACTTCCCACTAGCTAACTATTTTACATTCGGTAGTGTACATATGTCAATGCTATTCTCACTTCGTCCCAGTTTTCCCCTCCCATCCCGTATCCTCAAATCCATTTTCTTGTCTACATCTTTATTCCTGCCCTGCAACTAGGTTCATCAGTACCATTTTTTTTTAGATTCCTTATATATGCATTAGCATATGAACAATGATTGCCTCAATGTTCGTTATTAAATATTTAATTTGTTTTTAAAATTTGCTTGTTACCAACAAACATGAGGGGCATGTTTTCCTACTTAAACTTTTGTTTACCTTTTGGGATGTTTTTTTATGATAGAGTCCAAGATGAAATTCCTGGGTCAGAGATTTTGAACATTTTTATGACTTGTGCTAATAAATCACTTTCCAGTGGGGTTGAATGCATTTACACTGCGATGACCAAGGTGAAAGAACCGTCTTCACATTCCTCTCAGTGGCATTGATAATATCAGCTTAGGGTTATTTTTTTTCTCCTCAAGTTATAGAATGATAAATTTCATCATCTTAATTTACTTTTCTCGGATACCAGTGAAACTGAACATTTTCCATGTCTGCTGGATGTCCAGATTCTGATAACTGTTTCCTTCTGTGTTTTGAAGGCTGCCTAAGCAGATTCACCCATGCAAACCGCCACTGTCCGAAGCACCCTTATGCCAGGCTGAAGCGAGAGGAGCCCACAGATGCTCTCAGTAAGCCCCAGGCTGTGGACAACCAGGCTGCCGCCGAGTGGTTGGCAAAGTAAGGCTCTCTCTGGAGTCTACTGCAGAACACTGCCCAGTGTGTGGGTTGAAGTTGGGGACTTTGACATTTCTTTCAGTTTAAATAAGTTGCTTTTCTACACATTTTATAAAATAACTTGAAATGGCACTTTGTTTCCTGAAACCACAGAATTGTTAGAAGTTTTATTTGGATCTGTGTGAAAGAAAACTACTATATGATATTAATTAGTCTGAGTGCTCAGACCACAATTTATTTTAAAAGCAGTAGTTTACCCCATTTGAAAAGAATGCTTTTTATGTATCGTATTTCATTTGTCATTAATGCAGTCCCTCTTCATTTTCTTTATATTGGATTTAGCTACGTGTTGATTATTAGAGGGATAGAGACTAGATGTTATTCCAAAGTAAAATTCCAAAAAGCACCCAGTTTGATTTTTTTTAATGGCAACAAGGGGTCCAGTATAAAAACATTTCTCTAAGGATATTTTGATTTAAGGAGTCGTCTATCACATACACACCAGCAGCAGCTGACTGTGCTGCTCCCTAGCTTCACTGGCTTCCTCTGTACTGAGGATAAAGTCTAGAATCCCTAATTGTGTTGCTGTGGCTCTGCCTCCCTCTAGCAACACAGCTGTCTCCAGCCACCCGGGCTCCTTGTCTCTCAACAGCACTATAGCTGTTGTTTCCAGGCCTTTGTGCTCACTTCCCTCTTCATTTAGCCACTCTGCTCATTCTTCATTTCTTACTCAGGTTAAACATCACTTCAGGAAGTTCTTCCCTAACCTGCCCACTAACCCCCCAAACAAACAAGGTTAAATCCACTTAATAGATCCTTTTATAACACATTGTATTTTCCCTCTCAAAACCTCCTTCACACATTTACTTGTTCAGTGGCTATCTTCCCTGCTGGATCGTAAGCTCCACAAGGGCAGGGAATATGTTTGTCCCAAGTACTGAATCACTTCCTTCCTCCCTCTTCCTCCTGCCTGGTCCCCACTGCCCCATTATATCTAATTTTGCCCAAGCCAGAAACTTATTAGTCATCTTTGTGTTTATCTTCTTTTTCTCCCATCTACTCAGTGACCAACCTATGGATTCTACTTCCTTAACAATTATCAGATTCAGCCACTTCAGTCTTCTCAATCCATTCTCCATGCTGCTGCCAGAGGAATCTTTCTAAAATGCTAATATGATGCTCAATATTAAGTCTAAGCCCTTTATTATAGCATTCAAAGCCGTTTGTTACCCAGTCCTTGCTGACCTTGCTAAGGTATTTTGCTATTTTGCTATTTTCCTATTTTAGTTGTCCTTCAAGTCATACTGAACTGTTTGCATTTCTCTTTTTATACTTCTGAGTATTTCCAAAACTTTTCTAGTTTGAGTAGTCTGGATTTCCTGAAATCTGGTAATTGTATTATTTTTTTTGTATGTACTTTTAAAAACAGCTTTATTGAGGTATAATTGGCACACAATAAATTGTACATATTTAAAGTGTATAATCTGATGCGTTTTGACATATGTAGACACCTGTGAAACCATCACCAAAATCAAGATAGTGAACTTACCCATCACTTTCACAGGCTTCCTCATGTCTCTTTGTAATCCATTGTCCCTGCATCTCCCTTCCCTCCTCCACCCCAAAGGACACTGACTGATCTGCTTTCTGTCACTATAGTTAGTTCACATTTTCTAGAGTTTTATACAAATGGAGTCATATAGTATGTACTTTTTCGTCTGGCTTCTTTCAGTCAGCATAATTATTTTGAGGGTCATCATGTTGTTGAGTGTATCATTTCATTCCTTTTTATTGCTGTGCAGTAATCTGTTATATGGATGCACCTCCACTTATTTATTAATTCGCCTCTTGATGGGCCTTTATGTTTTTGGCTATTACAAATAAAGCTGCTATGAACGTGAATATTCAAGTCTTTGAATGGACATTTTTGTAGGTAATGGTACTGTCATTTAAATATGCCTTTCTTTGGTTATCAAAGGAGGTGGAACATTTGCATTTTCTCTTGTGAATTATCAGTTGGCTACGTAATAGAAAATGATGGTGCTCTTAAATTCTTGAATAAGCTGTATGTGTTAAACATATTAATCCATTTGTCCTATTTTGTGGGTTTAAACTTTCTCAGTTAACTGTCAGAAGCCATCATCCCTCTGTGGATAGAATAAATGGGTTTCTAATGGTTATTCTACTGTTTCTATATTTTGTTCTAGTCCATTTCACATATGATCTTTAAGGCAGCTGTAGTTTAATGATAAAACACGTGACTAGAGAGTTGAGTATAAGACCCAGAACTGCCACTTGTTGATTTTGTTATTCTGAGCAAGTCCTTCAACTTATTGAACTTGAATTTTTTCCTCTGTTATGGAAAAACATGTAATGTATGTGAAATCACTTTATAACTTTATAAACTGAAACACAAAATAATACTGTAGTAAAGACCCCCCTTTTTTTTTCTTTAAAGAAAAGTGAACATTTGAGAATGTTATATGTACTGTATAAGTAATACGGATGCATTTCATATAGGTACTGGGAAACACGAGAGCAGCGTACTCCCACCTTGAAAGGAAAACTGGTTCAGAAGGCAGATCAGGAGCAGCAGGACCCTCTGGAGTACCTTCAGTCTGACGAGGAGGACGATGAGAAGAGCGGTGCCCAGCGGCGTCTGCAAGAGCAGCGGGAGCGCCTGCACGGAGCCCTCGCTCTCATCGAGCTCGCAAACTTGACGGGAGCGCCGCTCCGCCAGTAGCCAGAACACTGACTCTTTCCACTGTACAAAAGTACTGCCCAGCGTACTTAAAAAGTAGATCCTTGGGCATAAGCTAAGCACCTTATTTGCTTATCATAGGCTGCTATTCTGTAGAAATTTATGAAGAATGTCATTGCCCCAGAATATGGGGTGAGAGAGAATTGCACTTTTTTTATATGGTAATGGATTTGTTGTAAAGTTTAAAATATTTTGTAAATATGGGACTTCTAGTACAGGGTAGAAAACTACATATTGTGGGAAGCTAGATTTTGCAAGTTTAATGCATTCATTGGAAGCAGTTCTCACAGGAAGCACTTTCTGAATAAGACACTTGTATGAAAAAAAAAAAAAAAGAATGGTACATGTAGCCAAAGAAGGTTTAAATAGATTATTTATAAGATCATTTTTAACAATGTATATTAGTATGTTTAACAATACTGTAAACACTGAAACAAGCAAGAAAGTGTAAGATATATATTTTTAAATTGCAAAATAGTGTGCCTAATAAGACTAGAGAAATGGAAAACTGACTATTTTGGAAGACTTTCTAACTTACCGACTTTGGAAGAAAATAGGTATTTGAAGATCTTGGTAAGATGAACAGTAGTTCAGAATTTTAAAAATTGGAGTAAAATCAGTCTTATTCTATCTTTCTGAGGCTTTACAACTCATTGTGATATTTAGGTTTGAAAGCACTTGTCACCCTTAGCTTGTTAACTTGGGAACTTTTGCACATTTCATGTTTCTCATTTGCTGAAATTGAATGATTAATCTTGCAAAGTCTAGGTAACTTAGTAATTGGTATTTTAAAAAAATATTATGGGCCCTGTAATGAGACTTGGCAGTTGGAGTTTTTTAATAAAAGGGACATCTACAGGGTTGTTTTGTAGTGAACTGTTTTAGAACCTTTGTTAGCAAACACTAAATTTAAATGTACTGCTTGTTTAGAATTATTAGCAAATGGAAGCCTCCTATTTATATTTTCAGTGCATAAAGCCACCTTCTTGCTTTACTTCAGAATAACATGCCAAGCTATTTTGTGTTCACTAAATTTAGCTATCAGTTAAACACTGCAGAAAATATTAGCGACTCAAAGAAGTAGGCTTCTGGAATAGTTTTAACTGCAAGTGTGTTAAATTGTGTGGTGGTTTTAAATCATTTTTTCCAAAATAGATGAAGTTTTTAAACACCACTTTATGTACTGAAGCATGAATAGAAAAATCAAGAGCTGAGTAGTTCACCTCCTTTATGTAGGCATAAGCCTCCATCATTTTAACTTGTTTTAAGCAGAAACTAAATAACATCATAGCATGGTAATTTCATAGATTGCTTAACTGGAGTAAACCAGAATAAGAGAGGGAAATATGGGCTCTTCAGCGCCTTTTGTTTCTTTTTTGTATTGAAGTAGTAGCCTACAGATGTAGTTAAAACATTATCTAAAATGTAGGCTTCTTTATCTCAAAATCCCAATGTGTTGCAGTACACAGATAGTCTAAAATATGTAGCCATGGGGAAGGGGAGGTATGTAAATGTCTTGAAATGGAGCAAAAGTATGAAAGATGATAGTAACAAATAATGTGTATGATGAGGACATACTTTAAAAATATAATTCCTCTGTACAGTAAATTACAAATCTTGAGGGATTGTGTTTTTTTTGTAATAAGAGAATTTATATTTGTAATGGTTTAAGAATTTTGTTTGTAATCTGGTATATAGAATTTTAACTTGGAGCACTTATGAGCAAGTAAGAGAGACTATATAGTATCTGAATTTTCTTGGTTTAGGTTTCAACATTTTTCTCTAGAATTTTTCCTCTCAAATATGACTTAAATGAATTATAAAAAATGTCATCAGTCTTGGGAAATTTAAAATTTGATGAACTTACCTAAAGAAGGAAGTGCAGTAAGAATTTAAAAAATACAAATACTTGCCAGTTCACAGATAATAAAATTTAAGGCCTTCAAAAGTAATGAGTTCTTGTTTGTTTATCCTGTCAGCTTTTGCCAGCTATAATAGTTATATTCACAAACTTTTTATTTGTATAATTGGAAGTTTTAAGAAATTATTACAACTATTTACTATAGAAATATTTAAAATGTTCTCTTTTTGATATAAGCTGTATACTTGGACAAAATACATTGGCATCTAAAATTTGAGGTGTGTTAACACTGCTTTTTGTTTTAAAAATGTGGTTTACATTCAGGTTTTTGAAGTGTTTTATGCTTCATATGGCTAAGTTGTAGTTTGGCAGAGTTAACAGCATAAGAATAAACATGCTGTAATTTTAAAATATGCTTTGAATAAAAACTTATTTTAATTTACAGTTTAAAGTACATGTTCATTCTTAAACCCTTTATAATTTGTTTTTCTTTTTAAAAATATAATAGCCATAATATGAAAATCTAAAGATGGAAAGAAATGTCACCTATAGCCATACATTCTCCCATCATTATTATTTTGGTGCATTTTATATTTCATTCCAGGCATCATTTTAGCATAGTTGGAACCATGATGTGAATTCCTTTTTCTTACTTTAAAATTATGGCCTTTTAGAATATAGATATTCATTTAACTTCCTCATCTGTTTCATTATTACAGTGTTAAAAATGCTGGTGTAAGAAAGTATTAAACTATTGCCAGCTCTATGCCAGGCTTTATGTTAGGGTAATCAGCAACTGGGATTTCATTTCCCTTGTATCCAGTATGTGTTGTATCTGGGGTCAAACCCATAGAATCCACTCAGGGCCTGATTACTTTTCTTAGTCAAGCAAATTTAATTTTTTTATTAGTTATTTTTGGTAGATCTTTAGTTGTTTACTTGCAATGGCAAGGTTCAGCCTGTCCAGGCTTTGTGCAAAAGAATTTCACAAGCAACTCTTTAGTGTGAGTTGTGGTTTAAACAAAGTAAGGATGAGATTTTGACAGTGACTTAAGTTCCTAAAAGTATGTATATAGAAGCAAATTAAATGCAAATATGATTAAGGCTGCCTTTAAAAGTGACTTTAAAATAGTCTTAGACTTCCCTGGTGGTCCAGTGGTTAAGACTCCGAGCTTCCAATGCAGGGGGCTCTGGTTGATCCCTGGTCTGGGAGCTAAGATCCTGCATGCTGTGCAACATGTTGGGGGGGGGGGGGAAGCCGGACTGTTTTGCAGCCAAAACTTATTTGGAGACTGACTGGAAACATAGTTGATCTTTTTGAGGAAATTAACCAAAATGACTTCCAAGTTCAGATTTTTGGGTTCAACTTGAATATGAATTTATTTTCTATTTTAAACAGTCTTATGTGTGTTTGTTCCTTTCCTGTTTTGGGTAATGTAGGCTCTCCCTTTCTGGCTCTTTTAGTGCTAGTTATTTGTCAGAAGTTCTGCTTTAGTTCTTATCAGTGCTGAAAATGTTTTGGGTTGTTCAGTGACTCCAATAGAAAACCATTGCATGGCATCGATATAGTTAGGCTCAAATATCTATTTAACTTGAAATCTTTAGCTTTTCTAAAAAGTTGAAATGTCAGATTTTTAAAATTAATTATTTAGAATGAAAATATGGTACATTTAATTGAAAAAATGCTAGAGCAGGTAGACTCTGGTCAGAGTAGGCAGTTCTGGGAGGCCCTCCTTCAGTTAACATGAACAACAACCTGATGTTTAGATGCACCCATGTAGAAAAGAAATGGGTAGCGGGAGAACCTGCCTTAAAGCACCCAGAGGCAAGAAAAGCCTGGAGACTTTGCACCCATTATACCCCTAGCCATTCCACTCCTAGGTATTTCCCGAAGATAAATGAAAATATACGTTCACACAGAAAACTTGTACACGAATGTTCATGGAAGCATTTTTTTGGTAACAGCCCTAAACTGGAAACAACCAAACATGCCCACCACCTACCTAGTGAATGGATAAACAAATTGTACTACTCAACAATGAAAAGACATGGGTGAGTCACAAAAATAATAAAAGCTAAAAGAGCCTTGAAAGAGTACATGCTCATTTATATGAATTTTCTGAAAAGGCAAATCTAACCAAGGTAATAGAAGTCAGAAGGAAATGGGGGGGGGTCGACCAGTGGGACACAAAGGGCACTTTTTGGGGTGATGGAAATGTTCTATGTTTTGACTTGAGTGGTTACACGGGTGTATGCATTTGTCAAAACATGGACTGTGGACTCGTAAAATCTGCATTTCATTGTATGTAAATTGTCAGTTAAAAATACTGGAAAAAAAGCAAAACAAACCCCAAGTCTTAACGTTTCTCACCTAGGCAACAGTTTGGAGTAAGGTAGGGTTTTTAAAGTCTCCCAAACCCGTCTCTGTTCTCCTTTTAGACACAGACAGAGAGTGGTGCTTTTGAGGACGAACTCCAGTCGAACCCGCTCCTCCCGCGCCAGCAGCGTGGGGCGCCCGGCAGGGCTCTCGGGCTTGCAGGGTTCCCGCCGTGGCCCTTCCTGTTTCGGCCGCGCCCTCTCCCGTGCCGGCCGGGGGCGGGGACGGAACTGGGGCACCGCGCGCCGGAGTGCGGCCGAGACTGGCAGCCGCGGGACATGACGGCAGGCCGCCAGGCCGAGGGCGCGGGTACGGACCACCCCTCCGCGCGGCTGCCCTCCCGGGTGGCCAAGCTACTGTCGGCACTCTCCTACGGGACCTGCTCCTTCCTCCTTGTGCTGGTTAACAAGGCGCTGCTGACCACCTACCGGTGAGGCGGGCGCCAGAGGTCCGGGCGGGGTCCGCGGGGGCCCCCGGCTGCTCCGCGGCGACCTGCCCCGGGACCTTCCCGTTCCGGCGCCGCGCTGTCCTGCGGGAGCTGCCCCGGCCCCCAAGGTCCCCGGGTTGGGGAGAGCGGCGGGGCTGTCCCTACCCTCGGTGCACCTTGGCCGCGCCCTGGTCAACGGGCGGGCGGGAACAGCGAGCGGGGAGCCTCACTGCTGACTCCCGTGCCAATGTGGGCGGCTGTGTGCTCGGCACATGGACCACGTTTTCACAGGGTCGGGACCTTCGGAGTGTTCTGAAAACCAAATCACAACCTAGGAAAGTCATTCTGCTCTCAGTGAGTGCGGGCACAGCTACAAGATGTGCTTGTAGGGCTGCCTCCCAGTGCTTTCACGAGTATCGGTGAGCTGGAACAAGTGATCTGAATGTGTTCGTCAAATGTGACTGTTCTTTATACAAATCAAGATGTTCAACCATCAGAAAAGTCCTGAGTGGATAAGTTTATTCGCATTGTTTGATCATTCTCAGATTATCAGCATGTTCATGGAAAAATGGGGAAAACAATTAAAAATTCATATTCTATACTTTTTTGGATGAATGTGCAGTAAACCAGCAAATTTGTAGTTCCTTGAATCTATTTGTAAAGACTAGAAAATCCTGTTTAATTCTGCTTTCGTTGTATTGGCATTGAAAGAGCTGTGAATTTAGACCCAGCTCCACCATTTAATAGCTGTGCCTCTTGGGCCAGCCTCAAAGTCGGCAGTTTTTTCAGATGCAAAAGCTGGATAATTACAACTCTGTGAATTACCTCCCAGATCTCTGTGTGAGCTGTCAGAAGTGAGGGCTCCTTGTAAACTATACTGTGCTGCAAGAATGTAAAATCAGAATTTTATAAAGAGCCCAAAGAGACCTTAGAGTATCTTCAGCCCAAAGAGACGTCAGGGTATCTTGTTTTTATTTTATACTTGCAAAAGCTGAGACCTACATGAGCTTGGCTGGTTCCACCTCTAACAGATATTTACCAAGCCCCTACTATGTGCCAAGCCCATCACTGGCACCAGGGAAGCAGCTCTGAAAAACGCAAAGCTCCTGCTGTGGAGATTCCATATCAGCGGTAGAGACAGAAAATAAACAGGTGGGCTCATGAATAAGCAAGGTGATTTCAGGTATGCTATGAGAGTGCCTGGGGTGGAATGGTTGGGGCTAGAGCATTACACACAGAAGAAAATGTGCTGAAGTGGGCATGAGCTTCACCTGCTGGAGGAAGAGAGTGTCATTCTGGCTAGAATGAGTAAGTGGGAGAAGGTAGGAAAGACAACGTGGAGGTAGGCAGGGAAGGCAGAATCAGTTCCTTCATTCATTCAGTAATATTCACTAAGCCCCTGTTATATGCCAGGCACTGTTCTGGGCATTTGCGATACAGAAGTGAACAAAGCAGATCAAAATTCCATATGTCGTGGAGCATCCATCCATATTCCTGGAGCATACCCGGAGCCTTCTAGTGGATCAGTAAATAAACTGGTAGAATTTATATTAAGTCAGATGCAGCTGTGTGGTCAGGAGAAAAAAATAAGGAAAGGGAGTTAGGGACTGTGGGCATGGGGAAGAGTTTTCAGTCTCAGCGTGATCAGTGAAGCCTCATTAAGGAGGTGACAGTTGAGCCAAGGCATGAGTAAGGTGAGGGAGATGGGGGAAGAACATTCCAACATGGAAGAGTAAGGAGTTTAGGTGGGAATGGTATAGATAGGGTCCCAGGGTAATGGATTTCTAGATTGTGTAGGGCCTTTGTGGCCACTGCGGAAGCTCTGAGGGAGCTTCTGGAAGGTGTCAAGCAAAGGAGTAACATGATCTAACTCCCTCTAGCTGCTGTGTTGAGAGCAGATATTGGGGGGCCAGGGTGGAGATAGAGAGACCATGATAAATGGTTTTCATTTTAGTCTAAATGCACTTGGAAGTCCCTTGGAAGGTTTTAGCATGGGTAGTGACATGGCATCATTTGTATGATTAACAAGATTTATTTGGCTCTTGGGTGGGTGAAAAACTGATGGTATTGGAGCCAGGAATCGATTGTAATATTCTAGATAATTTTAAGTGGTGGCTTGGACTGGGGTGGAGGGTAGCAGTGGATATGGAGGGAAGGGATGGATTTGGGATATTTTCTGGTGTTCCTAGGGCTATTGATATTCTTTACAAGGTCTATTAGTGTGTTGCAGCATGCTTACTGGTATCCATGGGGAACAGAAACCCTCCCTCAAAGAAATTGGAGTGAATAGATACATAAACATGGATCATTTAGTATACAATGCAAGCAAATGAAAGAAAAAGAAAACTTAAACACCTACTGTAAAAAACAAGAGAATGCTATTAATAGGCTTTTGGGGAGTGTTGACAGTTACGTCAGTTGAAGTTTGAAGATAAGTCTCTACTTTCTGCTCTTGACTAAGTAGTGTGCTCACTGACCGCGGCAGTCAGTGCCTCCAAAAACATGTGTCTTCTTATTGGAAGCAGGACCAATAAACACTGGTTAAGTGCTTGGAAGATGAAGGATAGTGTCTGACCAGAAAGAATTTATATGAGACATCTCATGCTCTAGCCTTTTCATCTTTAAAATTTTGAGTTCCATGATTGAAGGAGGAGACTGAGTTTTTGTCTCAGCAAGGCAAAGCCCCTTATAACCTTATAAGCAAATATTTCACATTTCCGTAATGTAATATACAGTTGGAGAGCCCTGTTCGAAAAACACTGTTTATTCTCTCATCTTAAAATACTTTAGGAGCACTTTTTGAGGGGAAGAGGGTTAGGGTGATTTGGTTATAACAATAAACCATAGAAATCTGATCCAAACATTAGCTGTTTGAGGACAGAATGTTGTGTTGTAGGATAGAAGGAAGGACCTTTCTGTAGTCACCTAATTTGCAGGATTATGGGAATGTAGCTCAGGGGATGTTTTTTTCTCTTCTAGTTTGAGTAGATTGTGTCTGGTTGGGGTACAAGACTGATGGGTGGTCTTAGTTATTTGTTAGTTTTAGGTCGTTGAGATGCTAAATTTACCTGGTTGGACAGAGAGAGCCTTTGAAGGACTTGGACTGTCAGACCCTGTTGGGGTGAGAGGGAGAAGACGAATCTGTGGCCACTTTGTGACACTAGTGGTTCTTCGGAATCATATTCATGAGGGTTGTGCAGGCAGTCTGGAGTTGTTTTTTTTATTGCTATTTTAATACTATTCTCTATGACATGCGAAGATTTACTAATGATGCTTAATAAAAAATATAAACTTAGTTGTATTCAGTTCAACAAGTATTTGCTCCATATTTGCTGTGTGTCTACTTTTATGCAATTGAAGGCTTTAGGATCATTTAACACGGTGGTTTCCAAACTTGCTTGGTAATGTGAATCACTTGGAGAGTTGTTGTTTTTTTTTTTTTTTTTTTTGCGGTACGCGGGCCTCTCACTGTTGTGGTCGCTCCTGTTGTGGAGCACAGGCTACACGGCCATGGCTCACGGGCCCAGCCGCTCCGCGGCATGTGGGATCTTCCCTGACTGGGGCACGAACCCGTGTCCCCTGCATCGGCAGGCGGACTCTCAACCCCTGCGCCACCAGAGAAGCCCCGAGAGATTTTGTTTTTTTTAAGCTATTGAATCCGAGTCTCCAGTGGTGGGTGCTGGAAGTCTATATTAAAGAACAAAAACAACTCCTAATTTTCTCTTACTCTGATGGAAACCGGCTCTCTCCCGAAGATACTGTTCCATTTGGTCCCTGGAAAGGAGCTGGACCCTGGTCACACCCCAGGTGTGGCCAGGAGGTGGGGTTGAGTCCTCGTAGCTTCCCACTGCCCCTGCTCTGTGGAGAGTCCAGACTCAGCACTCGCTTTCTGTCCTCTCTGTAATGGCTCCTGAGCTTCTGTGGCTCATTTAGTGGAGTCCTGGTATTCCTCTCCACCCAGACTCGCATAAGCCTTCAGGGCTTTGGGATACACACGCTGAACCATCACAGCCCGCCTTGTCCCACATCCCGTGGTCACTCCTAGGGCCGTGTGCTCAGTGTGACCCTGCCAGCCACTCCAGTCCCTGCTCAGGATGTCCACGCTCTGCGCTGCAACCCAGCTCATTTCTGCCACATCGCCCTTCAGGCATCCGTTCCCTCCTGGTCCAGCAGGAGGGCCCCTGCGCTGGAAGCCATGAGACTCCTTTCCAGCTCCCACCTTGGCTGGTACTTGTCCTGCACAGCCTACCTTCTGCATCCTTCCTTCGGCATTGAGCAGCTTTGACTGTCCTGGGAGAAAAAACACTTCCGGGCTAGCTGGGTTGACGTTGAATTGATCACAAGCCTCAACCGGCTCTAGTACCACGTGCTAGTTTCTTCTGGGGGATTGCTTTCCTTGTCACAGAAATGACTCCTTCCCACTTTCTCTTTTACCCTGAAACCTCCCACACTCCCATCCTCCACTCTCCTCTGATACTTCATTGAGGAAGTTGAAACCGTCAGATGATGTCCCCTTTCTGCTATGATGGAGGGAGCTTGTTCCTGTGGAAGGTCCAGCTGCCCACTTCTGGATATCCCCTTCTCCCGGCTCCTTTCATTATCCTCTTCTATTCTGTGTCAGCAACCGATCTCTACCGGCTTAAAACATGTTTAGGTTTCTCAAGCAAAAATAACCCTCCCTTGATCCACATGGGTGCTCATTTCTCTGTTCCTTTCAGAGTCAGACTCTTCAAAGAGTTGTGCACACATACTGTCTTTACTTCCTTGCATTCACTCCTAAAATAATTCAGTTAAAATTGGGAGTTATTTAAATACAGAAATGTACAAAGAAGACTAATAATATCGCATATTCCCACTACCTAGAATCAATATTTTGAAATATTTTTTTAAAGAAAAGTCATTCTGTGTGATCATTATAAAGAATTCAAACAAAATAAAAATATTAGGGTAAAATTTTAAAAATTACTATAACTGACATTCGGCAATAACTTCAGACATCTTTTTAGATGGATGGATTGGAGAAAGATTCATAGACTGAATTACTTTTTATATAAAGTATATATTATAGATTCTACTTATTTACTCATTTCTTTATAAATTGTTTTCTTTAATCCAAAAAGGAGTGGGAAATTGGGAGGGGGGGGCTTTCATTTAATTATTTAATTTTTTGAGGATCACCGAAGTCCCTCCACCACTTTTTTTTTTTTTTTTTTTTTGTGGTACGCGGGCCTCTCACTGTTGTGGCCTCTCCCACTGCAGAGCACAGGCTCCGGACGCGCAGGCTCAGCGGCCATGGCTCACGGGCCCAGCCGCTCTGCGGCATGTGGGATCTTCCCAGACTGGGGCACAAACCCGTGACCCCTGCATCGGCAGGCGGATTCTCAACCACTGCGCCACCAGGGAAGCCCCCCTCTGCTATATTTTAAAAGAGTTTGAGAAGGATAGATATTAGCTCTTCTCTAAATGTTTGATAGAATTCGCCTGTGAAGCCATCTGGTCCTGGGCTTTTGTTTGTTGGAAGATTTTTAATCACAGTTTCAATTTCAGTACTTGTGATTGGTCTGTTCATATTTTCTATTTCTTCCTGTTTCAGTCTTGGCAGGTTGTGCTTTTCCAAGAATTTGTCCATTTCTTCCAGGTTGTCCATTTTATTGGCATACAGTCACTTGTAGTAATCTCTCATGATCCTTTGTATTTCTGCAGTGTCAGTTTTTACTTCTCCTTTTTCATTTCTAATTCTATGGATTTGAGTCTTCTCCCTTTTTTTCTTTATGAATCTGGCTAATGGTTTATCAATTTTCTTTATCTTCTCAAAGAACCAACTTGTAGTTTTATTGATCTTTGCTATCGTTTCCTTCATTTCTTTTTCATTCATTTCTGATGTGATCCTTACGTTTTCTTTCCTTTTGCTAACTTTGGGGATTTTTTGTTCTTTTTCTCATTGCTTTAGGTGTAAGATTAAGTTGTTTATTTGAGATGTTTCTTGTCTCTTGAGGTAGGATTGTATTGCTATAAACTCCCCTCTTAGAACTGCTTTTGTGGCATCCCATAGGTATTTTGTCACCATGTTTTCATTGTCACTTGTTTCTAGGTATTTTTTGATTTCCTCTTTGATTTCTTCAGTGATCTCCTAGTTATTTAGTAGTGTATTGTTAGCCTCCATGAGTTTGTATTTTTTACAGATTTCTTCCTGTAATTGATATGTAGTCTCACAGCATTGTGGTCGGATAAGATACTTGATATGATTTCAATTTTCCTAAATTTACCAAGGCTTGATTTGTGAGCCAAGATATGATCTATCCTGGAGAATGTTCCATGTGCTCTTGAGAAGAAAGTGTATTCTGTTGTTCTTGGATGGAATGTCCTATAAATATCAATTAAGTCCATCTGGTCTAATATGTCATTTAAAGCTTGTGTTTCCGTTTTTATTTTCATTTTGTATCATCTGTCCATTGGTGAAAGTGGGTTGTTAAAGTCCCCTACTATTATTGTGTTACTGTTGATTTCCCCTTTTATGGCTGTGAGCATTTGGCTTATGTATTGAAGTGCTCCTATGTTGGGTGCATAAATATTTACAATTGTTATTTCTTGTCTTGGATTGATCCCTTGATAATTATGTATTGTCCTTCATTGTGTCTTATATCCTTTATTTTAAAGTCTATTTTGTGTGATGTGAGAATTTCTTCTCTAGCTTTCATTTGATTTCCATTTGCATGGAATATCTTTTTCTATCCCCTCACTTTCAGTCTGTATGTGTCCCTAGGTCAGAAGTGGGTCTCTTTTTTTTTTTAACATCTTTATTGGAATTTAATTGCTTTATAATGGTGTCTTTTCATCTCACTTGATTGCTTTGTTATCTCAATTTTGAGCTCTTGTTTTATTGATTTCTTCTTATTAAGGTGTTCTATATCTGGAAGCAATTATAAAGGGTGCCTTCTCTCCCTGTGTTATATTCTCTTCTAGACTGATCTCTTTGTCTGCCTTCTGTAAGCCTTTTGTTGTTGTTGTTATGTTGTTTGTTTATGTTGTGGTTTTATTATTTTGCTTCATGTTGCAGGTTGTATTCCTGGTCAAGGAGACTCTCAGATACAAGGGAAGTATACTGGGCAGAGCTCTTGGGACCAACTCCTGTTGGGGAGTGAGGGAAGCAGGATTAGGTAGAGGGAGAAGCTGGGCTGTGCTTTATCACAACAAAGCCTGATCCTAGGCTCTCTGGAGCTGGAAGGGCTCTACAGAGTTGTCTTGAATTGGGGTGAAAGTCCCTGGCTTTTATACCCCTGCATAGACACACAGGCTTGGAACACAGGTGGCTCTCAGGGAGTGGGGGTGCTATCGGCAAGGCAGCTTTCTTCAGCTGGGGTTGCTCTTGAGCAACTGGGGGATGAGTGCTTCAGTCCAGAAGAGGGTGTCTGGGTGGCACATCTGGCATCCATTAGAGTTCATTTTATTCTCACAGTGGTGCTGTCCAGACAGTCATTCAGTTTCCTCTGATAAGGTAGATTGGTTCTTTATTCTTTTCTTACCCTATCTGAAATAGGTATGTTTCCCTTTGACATACAGATTGAGGGCTAAGGTGTTGTTGTTGGTGGTGGTGGTGGTGGTTTTTTAGGTGATATTCCCCCTTTTTTAGTGGACTGAGAATGACTGGGAGCCAGTGAAGGGCTGGAAAATGAGTGACTCCAGTGAAGTGATGTGCTGCCTTGTTAAGTATGGTATGAGGTAGGGGTTAAGATTCTGATTCCAGTTACCTAGGGCCATTTGTTAAAAGACATCTTTTCCCTACTGTTTGCATGGTCATCTTTGTCATGAATCAGATTTTCATAAAGGTATGTATCTGTCCCCATTTGTGTTCTCTTGCTTTGTCCTGTTAGGCTATCATTTTACAAATACTGCATTCTCTCATTTATTGTAACTTTAAAATGAATCCTCGGGACTTCCCTGGTTGTCCAGTGGTTAGGGCTTCATGCTTCCACTGCAGGGCACAGGTTCAGTCCCTGGTTGGGAAACTAGGATCCCTGCATGCAGTGTGGTGCAGCCAAAAAAAAAAAAAAAAAAAAAAAATCCTCGCATCCAGTAGAGTCATTCCTCCAACTTGGTTTTTCTTCAGGATTATCTTGGATCATGTTTGCTTTCATTCAGTCTTAGAATCAGTTTGTCAGTTTCCACAAAATACCTGCTTGTGTTTTTACGGAGAGATTTTATTTTATAGGTCAGTTTGTGGATAATGGTTCACTGCAATATTGATTCTAATCCATGAAATTTATTTAGGGCTTCTTTAATTTTTTAAATATTGATTTATAGTTTTCTATGTAGAGGTATTTCTTGGAAATCTTTTATTAGATTTGCACTTGGGTATATTATTTTGAAAAAAGGAAAATCGTATAATGAATCTCCATGTAGCCATCATCCAGTTTCACAACCTTGTTAAATTTATATCACTCCTCCTCTCAATCCCAACTTCTCCCTCAAGATTATTTTGAAGCAAATTAAAAATGTATTGTCATATGCATTTCAATATGAATTTCTGAAAGATAAGAGGGACTTTTCTGTTTTTTAAAAAAAAACTACCACCCCAATATTATTTCATGCCTAAAAAAGTAAAAATAATTCCTTATTACCATAAAATACCCAGTTTGTGTTATTTGATGTTTCTTGGGTGCTATTGTAAATGAATACCTTTAAATTTTTATGTTCTTTGTGTTGTGTTTTTATGATATATAGACATAGAAATGATTTTTTTCATGTGTTCATCTTGTATCCAGTAACCTTGCTAAAGTTATTTATTATTTCTAGTAATTTATCCCCAGATTAATTTAGCTGTCTACATATACAATTGTGTTGTTTGTTAATATAACAGTCTGCCTCAAGGGGCAATAGAAGTTTCCCAAGTTTAGCAATGATCAGTTTAAAAAATGGAAAAGAAGTGAACAAATGAAAAGTGAACAAATTTGACAATTTCACTAAGACTGAAAAAAAGTCTAAGACTTTTTAATAACTCCTATCATTATGTGTTGTCTTCAACTTTTTTTATCAGTTGCTAATATTATTTGTTATTCTATATTCTTTGTAGTTTCCCATCACCAATTGTTCTTGGAATTGGACAGGTAAGTGAAAAAAAAAATTACCCTCTTAATTAGTTGTCAGTACACATCATGAAATTTTAAGTGCTTTTGTTTAAGACTGTGGTTTATGAATTTGTTCAGCTGGCAGAGGACCATGGTACTTTTGGTGAAACAACATGAAGTATTGACACACATCTTATTTCATTTTACAATTTAGGAACAGCTGTATTTGTAGGAAAAAACAACTAATTTTAACTTCCTTAATAGAATTTAATTACTCTAAAGCAAGGGGCAGCAGACTGAAAGCCTCCAAGGTCTGCTGGATAACAGATGAGTGTGCACAGTTTAAGCCACTGTGCCTGAGAAGAAAAGGGTTAGGGAGATGAGGTGAGGCCCACTAGGGATCAGGGAAATCTAATTTTTACATCAAACCCCCTAATTTGTAAATGGTGGCAACAGATTCATATTTTCATAAAGCTCTCTACAGGCCAAACAAAACATGTTTGCAGTTTCCTTCCTGAAGTTTGTGATGTTTGTTCTCAAGTGTAAGGATAAACTTGGATAAACTTTCAAACTTACCCCATTTGGCTGTTTCTGAAATTTTCCATTAATATTAATTTGTGGCTTTTTAACTTTTTTGGTCATATGCTGATGATTTCTAGTAGGAACGTGGCAACAGGCACCAAAGTTTTTTTGGTTTCGTTTTCCTTTAGTTTATAAGGAGAAAAACTTAAAATTATAAAAATTGTATCTGTTAACTAAATTTTAAATTGTGAATCTGGAATTTATATGATTAAACATTATTCTAGTTAAATGTTTTGCTAATAAGGTACTCTTTGTACATCATTTTAGGGAGAAATAAATCATGAGGAAGCAATATCTTTCCTTAAGGTCAAAAAATTTATATCTTTATGGTTCAATGTGAAAATATGTTAAAAAGTACTTTAAAAGATCAATAATATGTGGTAATGTGCCCTTTGTAATGCCCAAGGCAAATAAATTCACTGGATTGTACTCAATTAAGGTAAAAACGTTTATGATTTGCAATTTGTGGGGGAGGAAGTCAGCAGACCAAATTTAAAAACTCTGAATTGCAGAATATTTTAAGTAAGTGTTGGTATATTTCTGTAAGAATTATAAAGTAAGTCATATATACAAACTATAATTATAATTCAGGATGGGCTTGAATTATATAAATCTATTGTAAGTATTAAGTTTGTACACTCAGGCTCAAGGTTTAGGATGATAATCATTTTGAAGGAGACCTTAAATTTTTGCATCCTAAATTGGAGAAAAGTAAATTCTAAAATTTGTGTAGAAAGATATTAAAACTTTTTATTTTATAATAATAATCTGGAGTATTTCTGATATACCTAGTGTAATCCAGATTAATAGCATTTGAATGAGATGTTTTTGCAACACCGGCTAGATTGGAGAGAAAAATAAATCCCTTTTAAAGTTTGTTTTCCTCTTAATTTGACTTTTGTGTTATAGAAATATTATACTTTACAAAATACATTTATGTATGGAGTTTGCCTCCCTTCCCCCTTCCTTTCATCCCCACACTTACTTTCTGGGGTAAAGTGACCATATGCTCAGTACATAGGAAGGATGGTCCAGGATCAACAAGCAGCCTCACCGACTGTGGTCACTCTGGTCAGTTTGGGGGACACCGTTCCTTTTTCCCACTCTTGTCATTCCTTGAGCCCCTTGAGATATCATATATACGTTATATTTGATGTTATACTTTTTGCCTATAGTTCTGGTGCAATCTATACGGTAGCAAGAAAAACAATTTTAATATTTCAAAGAATAATAATTTTTTTGCAACCTAGAAAATGGACTTTTCAGATATGTATATATTTTTGGTGAATCTCTTTTCTTTTGATGATGTGTTTGTACCTCAAATAGTCTTTCCAGGTATTTTGCTGAAGTTTTTCTCTTCCCTTTTCTTTAGATGGCAGTTACCATAATGATACTATATGTGTCCAAGCTAAATAAAGTAATTCACTTCCCTGATTTTGACAAGAAAATTCCTATTAAGGTATGTGATGGAAAGTACATATAGCTATGATGGAAGATGTAGAAATGCTATAGAATTACAAATTGATCTTAGAGTACAGTTCCGTTTCTATACACACTGTGCTTCCTGCTGACAATGGGTAGAAACGTCTTAATAAAGATTTCATATCATTCAGTGGTCCACTAACGTAACATAATAATAGTAAAAGTATGTGCTTAGCAATGGATATTAAATAAATACTATGTGTCTTCTGAAATGGCAAAGCTTTCTAACAGGAATTGGCAAGCTTATCTGGTAAATGACCAGATAGCAAATAATTAGGCTTTGTGGGCCAGACCATCTCTGCTGCAGCTATTCAGCTCTGTACCATGAAAGCAGCTGTAGATGATACGTATATAAATGAATTGGAGTAGTTGTGTTCTAATAAAACTTTATTTGCATAAATAAAAGATGGGTTAGATTTATCTCTTGGGCTCTCCCAATTTGTTGATCCCTGTTTTAAATTTTCATTTTTAGCTTGGATTGATAACAGTTGTGAGTAGAACAATGAATAAACACATTTTGATATACGTAGTTTTTTTTCCACGGTGGAACTAGAAACATGAGACCTGCCATTCCTTCCTGGGAATGTGGAATGGAACTAACTTTTATTGTACAGGTGCTGGGTGATATGCATGAGGCCAGACATTTAATTCCTAGAGCAATCCCATACGACAGGTGGTATTAAATCAATCATGGTGACATTTTTGGATTTAGAGAGGTTAAATCAGACTGCAGTTCCTTGAGAGTGAGGACCTCACATGGTTTGTTCACTGCCATGTCTCTCAGGCCTGGAAAAACACTGGCATCTAGCTCTGGATTATTCATCAGGTCGACTAAGCACATGCTTACTGCATCAATAATCAGGGGCATCCACAAAAAGAGAAAAACAAAATATTGAAGTATAGGAAAGATATTAACCCAATCATCAAAAGAAAAATCAGAATATTGTTGGGCTTGCTTACACTTAGCTTATGATATAATTTTTAAATACTTTGAACAATTGTGAAATATGATCTAGACATAGGAAAGAAGGCATCATACATGACTGTGTAGTTGAATGAATAATTACCCTTGTAATCATTACCTAGGTCATGAGATGGGATCACAAAATCCTTCTTTACCCACTATTCTGACTTTTGTAGTAATAATTTTCTTGCTTTCTTTGTAATTTTTCTAAATTTGTATGTATTCTTGAATTATGTAGTTTAGGTTTGCCTATTTTTGGATATTATATAAAGGGAATTAAACCCTATATATTCTTTTGTATCTTGCTTCTTTCACTTAATATTATGTTGGTAAGATTCATCCACATTGTTGTGTGTAGCTGTATTCTTTTATTTTCATTGTATAAATATATTACAATTTATTTATCTGTTTTACTGTTTATGGTAATTGGGGTTGTTTCTAGTTTGGGCCCTAGAAAAATAAAAAGTACTGTTCTGAACATACTGATAGTTGGATCTTGGTGCACAAGTATTAGTCACCTAAGGCTCCCATAACAAAATACCACAGACTAAGTGGCTTAACAGAAATTTATTTTCTCACACTTTCGGAGGCTGGAAGTCCAAGATCAAGGTGCCAACAGGGTTGGTTTCTGATGAGAGTTCTCTCCTTCGCATATAGACAGTTGCCTTCTCACTGTGACCTCATGTGGCCTTTACTCTGTGCCTATGCACTCCAGGGGTCCCTTCCTCTTCTTATAAGGACACAAGTCCTATTGGATTAGGACCCCACATTTATTACCTCATTTAACTTTAATTACCTCCTTAAAGCCCCTATCTTCACATGCAGTCACTTGGGGTCTAGGAGTTCAAAATGTGAATTTTGAGCAGATACAGTTCAGTCCAAAACAGCACATGTGCGTGAGTTTTTTGGGAAGCTTATCAAGAAGTGAAACTGCTGACTCCTAGGGTGAGCACATTGTCAACTTGAGTAGTTAATGGCAAACTGTTCCCCCAAGTGGTTGTACCAGTTTCCACTCCTGACAAAAGTGCAGGAAGGTCCCTATTGCTCCTCATTCTTGCCAGTCCTTGGTATGCCAGTCATTTTAAACTGTGCTGATCTTGTGGGTGCATAATGACATCTTCTTGGCTTTTATTTGCATTTCCCTGTTTATTAATGAGGTTGAGTGCCTTTTCATTTTTTAGTGCCCATTTGGATATCCTCTTTTGTGAAATACTTGTTCAAGACTTTTGCCCATTTTTCTGTTGGGTTGATGTCTTTTTCTTACTGATTTGTGTAGGAGTTTTAAAAAATATATCAATGATAGTCCTCTTGTTACTTATATACAGCATTATGAATATATTTCCCTGCTCTGTTTCATATCTTTTTATTTTCTTTATTATGTATTTATCTTGTATTCCTTTATCATGTATTCCTTATCATGAAAAGGAATCTTAATTTTAAAATAGTTAAATTTTATCAGTCTTTTCCTTAATAATTAATCACTATTTTTCTTATTTAGGAAATTCTTCCCTACTCTGAGGTTATGAAGATATTTTTCTAGATAAAAGATATATTGTTTTTCAGAGTTAGGTTTTTAATCTGCTTGGAGTTGATTTTTGTCGATGGTGTGAGGTAATGGTGCAATTTCATTTATTTTTTCATTTGTCACAGACTCAACTGAAAAGTTTATCCTTAATATTGTGTCACTTATATCATGGTACTATTGTTCACATATATTTCTAAGCTCTCCATGCTTTTTCATTTGTCTATTTGTGTTTCTGCACCATTACCTCACAGTCGTAATTACTATTGCTTTAGGCAAAATCTTGCTATCTGGTAGAGCAAGTCTTTCCTCCTAAGTTCTTGGTTCTTCACATTTTTATGTGAATATTAGAAGCAGTTTGTCAAGTTTCATGAAAAATAACCTTTTGAGATTTTGACTGGAATTACACTGAAGCTCTAAAACAGTTTGGAATGAATTGACATCTTTAAAGTATTGAATATTTCAATCCATGTACATGGTATACATACCCCTTCTTTAATTGCCCTCAGTAAAGTTTTATAATTTTCTCTATAGAGTTCTAACAGTTTTTGTTAGATTTGTTCTGAGGTACATCTTTTTTTTTTCTTTTTTGCTATTGCATGTATCTTTTAAAAACAGGGGAATTCCCTTGCTGTCCAGTGGTTAGGACTCCACGCTTCCATTGCAGGGGGCACAGGTTTGATCCCTGGTCAGGGAACTAAGATCCTGCATGCTGCATGCTGCATGGTATGGCCAAAATAACCCCAGATTATTTGGAAAGTTAGAAGTATATCGACTAAAAAATTATTCACAATGTAAAAGTTGAGAGTTATGTTTTATTTGGTGGGAATTTTTAGTACTTCAAGCCTAGGAGGCAGCATCTCAAGTAACTGTGAGAGAACTGCTCTGAAGAGGTGAGGTGAGGAGCCAGGACATATAGGAGTTTGCAACAAATGGCAGGTGGTCTGAACGTCAAAAGATTATTGTTAATTAAAGAAAACTGGATATGTCAGCTTAAGGAATTTAGAGCTTTTCTATATATGGGAAGATGCAGGAGTCTGGGCTCACTGAAATCATGCCTTTGGTATGCATCTCAGCTATCTGGGACCAGTATCCTGTGTTTTCATATCCTGAGTCTCCTCAGGGCTCACCAGCTCACCATAGGCTGTGGCTGCAAAGGTGGTGGCTGCAATGGCTGATGACTGTGACATCCTTTGTTTACTGATATGGCAGGACATATTCCACTTCTCAGGTACATATTTTTATCTTTCTTTTGTATATTGTCTTTGTATCTGCAACATTCTATCTTTCATTTCTTTTACTTGCCTTACTGTGTAGCACAGGACCTACAGTGCAATGTTGATAGAAATGGAAATACTGGGCATTTTTATCTGATCTCCAAGGGGAAACTTTTAATATTTCGCCATTAAGTGTATTGTTTGCTGTAGGTTTTTTTGAGACACATTTTTTCTGTGTTCCAGTTACCTTTTGCTGTAGGGACATAGACCCTACCTCTGGATGGAAGGGAGTGTCAAAGTCACATTTTAAGAGTATGTGAGAAGAGAGATATTGCTACAGCCGTTATGTCTGATTATGGATTTGTCTATTTCTCTTGGTATTTCTGCCAGGTTTTTTGTTTTGTTTTATGTATTTTGAGGCTGTATGATTAGGTGCCTAAATTTTGTTTTGTTTTGGTTGCACCTTGCGGCATTCAGGATCTTAGTTTCTCGACCAGGGATAGAACCCATGCCCCTTGCAGTGGAAGTGCAGAGCCCTAACCACTGGACTGCCAGGGAATTCCCATAGGTGCTTAAAATTTTAAATTAGTTAAATCTTACTGGTGAATTAAAATGTTTAATTGTGCACAGTGGAACTCCTCTGTTTCAGTTCTTTTAGTGTTCCCCTGGAATTCAAAACAGGCATATCTAACTTATCAAATTATAAAGTTGATTAATTAATGTATTAATTAATCAGCAGGGGAATTAGCACAAATAATTTAGCCCATGGTTACCAGAAACTAGAAGTTAGTACTGTCTTCATTTTGAATTGTATATGGAAATAGGGGCAACTGATTCTCTTCAATACCTAAGAACCTCTAAAGTTGTAATATCACCAGCTGTGTGATTGTTGAGTCAGTTGTACACTGTTAACCAGAATGTTGTTGACTGAAAAAAAATGCAACGTAGAAGTTGAGAATTATGTTTTATTTTGCGGACAAAATGAGGACTTAAGCCCAGGAGGCAGTCTCTCAGGTGGCTCTGAGGGACTGCTCCAAAGAAGTGAGGGAAGGGCCAGCATATACAGGAGTTTTTGCAACAAAGACCAGGTAGTTGTAACTTCAAAAGATTACTGTTAGTTAAAGAAAGCCAGATAGTATCTCAAGCTAATGAATTTAGTGCTTTTCTATGTATAGGAAGATGCAAGAGTCTGGGCTCATTGAAATTATTCCTTTGATTTGACCTTAGCTATCTGGGACCAGTATCCTCTTCCTTTCCATCCTGAGTCTCCTCAGGGTGCACCATGGGGGTGACTGCAGTGACTGAGGGCTTGGCAGTGGGAAGCCCATTTTTCTCCATCCTGAGTTCCCTCAGGGCTCACTTTCAGGGGGACTGTAGTGGCTATCAAGCCATCAGGCTGCAACATCCTTTGTTTACTGATATGGCATGCCCAAGCATTTTTCATTTACAATGTTGATGAATAAAAGGGAGGGTCCTGGATCTATTATCTTGCTTATGTTTCTTGAGCAAATTTCCTAATAAAGAAATTCTGTAACTTTTTTGCAGATGACACGTAGTATTTAAAAATCTTTCAAAAGATATCTGAGTTGCACGCTTAGTGTCTTTTTAGTGGGAAAAGAAATGTTGAACTCATCTTGATAGCTATGGAGTATTATATTAGTTAAAAAGTTCTTAAAAGTTATCATATGAGCTTATGAAGGGATTTTGTTTTCATTTATGGAAGACTAGGTGTTACATTTTATCTCTTTTTCAGTGTGTTCTGAATAATATTTCTCTTAACAATCAGAAAATAATGCAGGAGCTCATAGCTCAGTAAACCTAATTCAAGTACAAGCTCCATTGTTTAATCTTGGTAGATATTTAATTATTCTAGGCCTTTAAAACAAATAAAGTAACTCCAAAGTAATGTGGCCAGTATACACAACTTTTTGAAAGTGTCACCAACTGTGTGACATGTCAATGGGATATAGACCTTTGCCTTTGTCCAGAAAAGTGCATATATGCATAGATAACAGAAGTTTGCACACATTTTCAATGGCCTTCTGAATCTTATTCATAAACTATATTTATATAGTTTATAAGCGATAAACACCCATCCTCAACTCACCAACCTGGCTAGGGGTTTCCACCTAAGAGAGGTGCTTATTCAGAGCTTTCTTTTAGGTAAATAATCTACTAATGTGGGCAAGGTCAAGATTTCCATTTCTATCCAGCCTCCACACCACCACCATGATTATGGATATCACTTCCTACCTAACTATTTTTGATCACATGGAGAAACTCATGATGTGTTCTGGATTCTGGAAAATTTAGTCATTGCAAGGAAAGGAACTCAGAATGATTTGCTTACTGATGGGGAGTGAATGTCACCATTTTTATATATGAAAGAAAATGTTATTGGAGTACTAACCAAATATTCTTTCTTTTTTTATTGAAGCTGTTTCCTCTGCCTCTCCTCTACGTTGGAAACCACATAAGCGGATTATCAAGCACAAGTAAATTAAGGTAGAGTACAGGATAATGGTTGATTGGAGTCTTCACTAATTTGCTTTTAGAGTCACAAAGACCAGCTTTGATTTTTCAAGATATTGCTTGAGCTACATATAGAAGACAATAATATTCCATAATTTAAGAAAATAAGGTAGAGTTTTGAATTTAATTTGATAATGCTTTAGAAATGTTAAAAAGCTGATATATTTTTCTTTATGTTCAAGTCTGAAGATAGAATGTGAGATCTGTAGAAATCAAGATAGAGAAGGTATGATTTATTCGGGAAGATTCATTTATACGAATATGGTTCTGTGTAACTTTTGGTTTCATCACAGTTTTATAAAAGCGCGAATATTCTGTCAGATTTGGTGTAGGTCAGGCTTGGTACAAGGAAAAATAAATGACAGATGTTATTTTCAAGTATGTGATATATACTTCTGAAATCTGCATTTGCATTTATTTTATGATCCTTTGACTACTCTGTTAAAAGACACTGCAAAAATTAAAGTAGAAGTGTACAAAGACCAAGTCATCCTATAAATTGGAAAACGTGGTGTGAAATATGTAGACTAATGAACACACATTAGGTTGACAAACCTTATGAAAAAGATGTGAATAATAGGAAAATAAAGTCTGACCAAAGGGTGAAAGAAGTGGAAGGAAACCTGTTTGTATTGGGAGAGAAGAAAAGTGGCAGGTAGGAGGTAGACCAGAAGGAGAAAGTACATATAAAACTGAGAAATGTGAAATTAGGCCTGTTGCCTTTCACTCTTGTTTGGAAAGGACAGATTGTGGTTGTTGTGAAAAACAAAATGTCCAATACTGTTTTTAGTTACATATTTTAGTTGTTTTGTTATTTCCTTCTTGGATTAGGACAGTCAGTTTTCCCAATTATCTTAAATTTGTATTAAAACTGCCTGTGGTAGGTGCTATTGCTACATTGCCACATATCCTCTTGCCCTGTCTCTGAGCCCACCAGCAGCATGGGGATGCCTTCAGTTACCCTCATAGCTGCCCAGCCGCACTGGGGGTCTCTGCCTCACAGATGAGGACTTCTTGTTTTAGTGATCTTACAAACATTTTTATTACGTGTTCTTTAACACTTCTCTACATGCATAGCAGAAGAGGTAAGATGAAGGCTTCTTGGGTGCTATGGGGGCTTTCAGCAAGTGAGACTGAGGAGGAAGGAAGGAAGATTGCTTATATGTGGTGTCATATAGTATGTTTCTCTGTCTCCCCTATTTTCCATAAACTGGTAGTTGGTCCTAGAGGCTTGATCAGATTCAGATTCAATTTTTCAGGCAACATCAGTTTATTGGTGATGTTGGGTTCCTTCTATTGCATCACCTCATGGGACACATAATGTTTTATCCCACCTTTAATGATATTTAATTGATCAGTTCCACTTTTAATGATTTTAAGGGGTCAGTCTGGTCCCTTCATTAGAATGTTTCCCATCAATTTTTCACCTAATGGTTTTAGCCTCTATTGATGATCATCGTCTAGATTCATTATTTCATATCAAATTGAAAAATGATGATTTTCTAACTATATCACCCCTTCTACATTAATTGTCTAAACTTCCTCAATAAATACAAACTTTCATTTACCATATCATTCAGGAAAGGCAGGATAAAGCTTTATTTATAAATGTTCAGAGTAATAAATTAGTGTCCTGTCACCTTCAATAGTGAGTTGTTGTTTTTGTTTGTTTTGTTTTTTACCATCATTATTAACTCATGCATTTTCGTTTATTTGAAACAAGTCCCTCATGAGATATGCATTTTGCAAATATTTTCTCTCAGTCTATGGCTTGTCTTTTCATTCTCTTAACACTGTCTTTCAGAGCAGAAGTTTTAATTTTAATGAAGTTCCACCGTCATTTTTTTCTTTCACAGATTGTGCTTTTGGTGTTGTATCTAAAAACTCATTGCCAAACCCAAGGCCATCTAGGTTTTCTCCTACATTATCTTCTAGAAGTTTATGTTTTATATTTAGGTGTATGATCCATTTTGAAGTTAATTTTTGTGAAAGGTATAAGGCCTGTGTCTAGATTCAGGTTTTTTTACATGTAGATGTCCAGTTGTTTGAGCACCATTTGTTGAAAAGGCTAGTCTATCTCCATTGAATTGTATTTGCTCCTTTGTCAAAGATTAGTTGATTATATTTGTGTAGGTATATTTCTGGGCTCTCTATTCTGTTCCATTATTCTATTTGTTTCATTTACTTAATGTTTTAATTCATTATACAAATACTTCTTTTGATGCTCAAATTATATCATCTCAGGTCAGTGGGAGCCTCTTTGAGTTGACTCCTATGTTCTAGGGCCCCAGTAGTCTTTGATTACTTCCTTGCTTCCTGGCACATGATGTCCCAGATTTATTTGGACTTTTCCTGCCATTTCTCCAAGGATCCCCTGGTTATTTTTAGTGTGAGGTTGAGGCCATAGTCTGGGTGCTGGATATATTTGGAAGGAAGGGCTAACACAGTATCCTGATGAATAACATGTAGGGTATGAGAAAAAGAAAGACCAAGATGCCTTCATGGTTTTTGGCCTGATGAAGTGGATGAACAGAATTGCTATTGATTAGGTCTATACCTAGGAGTAGGATTGCTGGGGGTATGGCCATTCTGTGTTTAACATTTTGAGGAACTGCCAAGCTGTTTTCCAAAGTGGCTGTGCCATTTTACTTTCCCACCAGCAGTGTACAAGGGTTACAGTTTCTGTACATTCTTGCCAAGTTTGTTATTGTCTATCTTTTTGATTATAGCTATCGTAGTAGTTGTGATGTCGTATCTTATTGTGGTTCTGATTTGCATTTCCCTGATGATTATTGATATTGACCATTTTTTTATGTGCTATTCTGTGGATTGTCTTTTTACTCTCTTGATGGTGTACTTTGAAGCACAAAAGTTTTAAGGTTTTAAAATTTTAATTAATGATTAATGTAAAATATACATAGCATAAAACTCACCATTTTAACTATTTTTAAGTGGACAGTTAAGTGGCATTAAGTATATTCACAATCTTGAGCAACCATCACCACTATCTATTTCCAGAAATTTTTCATCATCCCAAACAGAAATTCTGTACGCATTAAACCGAATGCCGCATTCCCCCATCCTTCCGGCCCTGGTAAACTCTGTTTTACTTGCTATATCTATGAATTTGCCTATTCTAGATATAAATGGAATCATACAATATTTGTCCTTTTATGTCCAGTTTATTTCAGTTAGCATAATGTTTTTGTTTCATCCATGTTGTAGCATGTATCAGAATTTCATTCCTTAGTAAGACTGTATAATATTCTATTGCATGTATCTATCACATGTTGTTTATCTATTTATAAAAGTTTTACATTTTGGGGAAGTCTGATATATTTATATTTGTTATTGTTGCTTGTGCTTTTGGTATTGTGTCTAAGAGAATTTTGCCTGACCCAGGGTCATAAGATATAAACCTATTCTTTCATCTAAGAGTTTTATAGTTTTAGCTCCTACATTTAGGTCTTTGATATATTTTGACATAATTTTTTCTATATAGTGTGAGGTAGGAGTCCAAAATCATGCTTTTGCATGTGAATGTTGTTTCAGCATTATTTATTGAAAAGACTGTTCTTTCCCCATTGTATTGTCTTGGTACCCTTGTTGAAAATTAATTGACCGTAATTGGAAATATTTATTTCTTGATTCTCAATCTTATTGCTTGGATTAAATGTTTATCTTTAAACTAGTACTAGATAATACTGATAATTGTAGCTTTGTAGTGAGTTTTGAAATTGGGTCCACCAACTTTGTTCTTCTTTTTCAAGATTGTTTTGGCTTTCTGGTTTTCTTGCATTTCCACATTGATTATAGAATTAGTTTGTCAATTTCTGGGGGAAAAAGAGCCAGCTGAAATTTTGATAGGACTGTGTTGAATCTATAGATTTATTTGGGAAGTATTTCCATTTTAACAATGTTAAGCCTCTGATCCATAACATGGAGTGTCTTTCCATTTAATCTTCTTTCACCTTTTAACAATATTTTGTAGTTTGTGGTGTATTACAAGTCTTACACTGGTTTGTTATGTTATTCCTAAGAATTTTGTACTTTTTGATGCTATCATAAATGGAATTGTTAATTTCCTTTTGGGATTGCTCATTGCTAGTGTATGGAAGTACAATTGATTTTTGTATATTCATTTTGTTTCCTGCACACTTACTTCATTTGTTCTAATAATAATTTTTTAATGGATTTCTAGGATTTTCTCTGTATATATCATCTGAAAATAGAGACAACTTTATTTCTTTTCTTTTTTCCAAACTGTATACCTTTTTTTTTTTTTTTTTGGCCTAATTGTCCCATCTAGAACCTCGAGTACAATGCAGAATAGATGTAGTGGTGAGAGCGAACATCCTGGTCTTATTCCTGATCTTAGGGGGAAGAACATTCAGCTTTTCACCACTAAGTATCCTTATCTGCTTTTATTTTTTTATTATTTTTTTCTTCTTGGATATGCTGCATGGCTTATGGGATCTTAGTTCCCTGACCAGGGATTGAACTCAGGCCCTCGGCACTGAGAGCACAGATCCCTAACCACTGTACTGCCAGGGAATTCCCCTTATCTACTTTTAAAAGGCATCATCTAAAAATACTTTCTGAATTTAACTGAAAATAATAAGACTTTTTTTTTTTTGGTCTTGCTTTGAAAAAGGCAGTTCAGAACAGTTTTATAAGACATTTTTAAGTGAAGTTCCTGAAAATTCTTTCTGCACTGCTCTCTGGTTTTAGTGTGAAACCCCTCCTCAGGTCTGGTCAGGAGGAGCTGCCCACCCCAACCCCCAGACACTGTGGTTCTGGCTTTCCTTTCTTTGGTCACCATCTTCTCAGGTTCACATTGGAAGCAGATGGAGGTGGGTTTTTCCAGCCCTGGCAGTCTGTGGCTGTGCATTGATCTGTGTCCTGGAATCTCTGGGTTTTGAGAGTGGGTGAAAGGTTCATAAGTATTTTTGAAAGGCAGTGAATGTGACCTCATTACATAAAGTTTTAGGGAAAAATTACCCATAATTTTATCCTCTAACATACTATTTTAAATACTCACTTTCAGTCTTTTTCCATGTACAGAATGTATTTTATTACAGTTGTAGACTCTACATAGTTTTGTCACCTCCTTGATTTATTTAACATTCGTTTCCCGAGTGGTAAAGTTTTATATTATAGAATTAATGTATAATGTTCCCTCAATTGGATTTATCATAATTTATTTAATCATTGCCTTGTCTGATATTCAGGTTATTTCTGATGTTTTTCCCAAAGACATTACTGCAATGAACATGTTTGTGCACATGATTTTTTTTCTTTCCTTTGGGTTATTATCTTAGGGTAAGTTTCCCAGCAAGAAGTAATTAGATCCTAGGTTAGGACCATTTAATGACTGTCCATACATAGTCCCAACTTGATTTGTCAAAGGCTGTATTGGTTCACATTGCATATAATCTTTTAGCACAAACTTTGTAGTAGTTGGATAGTATGATGTTTTGAATTGCTAGTAAGTAAAAGTGGCATGAAATTATTAAATCTCCATTTCTTTTTATTATTTAATATGACTTATTAGTAGCATATGTGATAATTAAGGTTAATTCCTCATATTTAATTTGGAAAATTAATGGGCTTAATTAAAAATGTAAGGCATTAAAAAAATACTTGGTGTCTGATTATATTATACTTGAATCTTTTCCTGACAGCTTGCCGATGTTCACCGTGCTCAGGAAATTTACCATTCCACTTACTTTACTCCTGGAAACCATCATACTCGGGTGATTTTTGTTTTTTTTTCTTTTCCTCTGGTGTCCTCTCCCCACACCCCCACATTATTTTTACCTAGCAAATTCTCAACATCTAGTCATCTTTTCAAATAGTTGATTTGAAGTGCTAGTAGCAATAACTTAAGGGCAAATGGTTTGTTCACTTAAAAGCAATCTTCTATTTCCATGATTCCCTAAGAATGTAATGAGTGTTTTTTAAAAAAAATTATAATTTTACATTAGATAAATAAAATGTGTGTGTGGTCCAAAATTATTTAAAAAACCAACAACCCCAAAACAGATGTAAATCTGTTTCCTGAGCCAGATGGAATACACACTGATTTTGGAATGTAGAGGAAAAGTTGTCCACATATATAGTATAGAATAGGAGTGCAGAAAATCAGGAAAATTCATTCTGATGCAGTAATTATGATGTAACATCAGAATAAATAAATGTTTATAGTGTTGGTTTAAAAATTTCTCATAAAGATACTCAGGCTGACATCTAAAAAGGTGATTCTTTATTTTGCTGTGGTGATCAGTTAATGATGAAATTTGGATGATGGCCCAATGTTTTGTTTTACTATTGAATTTTATCTTAATCTTTGGATGCTTGATAAAAGTACATACCAGCTAGACCCACCAGCAGGAGCTCTTCTGCATTTTGTCCCAGCGTCTTTCTAGTGAGAACAGAGAAATACATTTGTAATTAGATTAAGACAACTGCTTAAGAAATAAAGTAAATTTGGTCTGATTTCCTAATTCATTTAAGGTACCTTTAGTACTCTTTTTACATAAAGCATTGTCCATTAGATTTTAGCTATAAAACTGTTAACAATGTCTATTTGCAGTTTATTTTAAAAATATAATCTATATTTTTTCCTCTCCTCCTCCTTTCCTTATCTATCTATCTATCTATCTATCTATCCATCTATCCATCTGTCTGCCTACCTATCTATCCATCCACTATTTATTTATTACAGGAAACAGTATTCCTTGAACATCATTGTCAGTGTCTTTGCCATCATTCTTGGTGCTTTCATAGCAGCTGGGTAAGACTTTGGACTATTTCTGCTCAATAACTCCTTTGTGTCTTTGACAATAGGCCTGGCCCCCTCCTATTTTTCATTTTCCATCTGGCTGCAGTTGAATTGAGCAGCCAAGAGACAAATCTGTTGATGTTAGTGGAATCCCCATGTGTTCCTGTGAAAGTCAAACTGGGTTCCAAGTTGGCCAGAACATTTCTGAGAAATATATAGAGTGAGCATTACAAGGTATTAATACAGCTTTTCTTCATAAAAAGGAGTAAACTGTATACTTTTATTACTGAATGTTTGTCTTCAATATAAAAATTTTACAAAGAATTTTGAAAAGTTCTTAGGCATTTGACTAAGAAGAATAACAGATTTATAAAGCCCTTGTAAGCTGATATGTTTTATCATCCTGTGATGCCTTATTGGTCAATATTTCCAAGGGTGGAATACTCTCATTAAATGTTTGGGACATGAGCCAATACCAGTGCATGACTACTGTCTTATTCATTAATATACCTGACCAGGAATAACGACTCCAAGTTTGCATTTGAAAGCAGGCACTCAGACTCCTTTTATAGCATAGTGGTTAAAGCATGTGTGCAGTTACCTTCCTTGGTTTGAAACTTAACTTCTGTCAGCTGTTTCTTAGCCTCTCTGTGCCTCAGTTTCCTCATTTATAAGGTATAAATGATACAGTTGGCCCTGTGTGTCCAAGGCTTCTGCATCTGTGAATTCAATCAACCGTGGATTGAAAATATATTTTTTTAATTCCAGAAGATTCCCTAAAGTAAAAGTTGGATTTGCTGTACACTGGCATCTATTTACATAGCATTTACATTGTATTTGGTGTTATAAGTAATCTAGAGATGATTTAAAGTATATGGGCGGATGTATGTAGGTTATATGCAGACTCTGCACATAATTTTATATAAGGGACTTGAGCATCCATAGATTTGGGTACCTGCATGTGGAGGGCGTGGGGGTGTGGGGTCCTGGAACCAGTCCCCCGTGGATATGGAGGGATGACCGTAATAGAAAAGAAAAACCTATGTGACTGAAAGGAAGAAAGAAAAAGTTGGAAGAATTTCAGTTAAACTAGTTTCATTAACTCATTTAGAAGCAAGAGTTCTGGATCATTAATTGCAAATTAAATAAGGTGTGGGCTACAGAGCCAGGATGTCTGGAACCTTATTCTAGTTTCCTCACTTCCTGGCTATATAACCAAGGACAAGCTATTTAACCTGTGTCCCAGTTATTTTGACTATGAAGTACAGATTAGAATATCATCCACCTAATAACATCACTGTGAGAATTAAATGAGATAATAATAAACCAGGATTTACACTAGTTCGTGACCAAGTTCAACAAAAACATGTTGAAGCATTTACTATATGCCAGGCATCATCCTATGTGCTGAGGAATCCAGCAGTTAACAAGACCGAGAACAATCCTTGCCTGCATGGAGCTTTCATTCAGTTTGGTAGAAACACATAATAAGCAAAAGAAATTGATTAAAAATATAGCATGCCAGCTGGTGACAGATATTAGCAATAATAATGATGTTTATTATTGTTATAAATGTGTTTAGTCCCTTGCCTAGACCAGGGTTTATTATTTGCATTTTTATCTGTAATTTCCTCTTCTCCAATTCTAGCTGTGACTGAGCTCAGCCCCCTTAAAGCTGGCCTGTATGGTTTCAGTGCTGTGTTTCATGCCTGATATGGTGCTGGTACAGACATTAAGCAGCCACACTTAGAGCCTGTTTTGGTCATGAAGACTTTTGTTCAAACAAAACATATGAGTGAAGTAGCTTAGAAAGGGAGGTGCTCTGTTGAAGGTGCCTTCCTCCCACAGGGCTGAGGTCTCCCCTGGGCCTCCTCTCTCTTCTAGGTTCCTTGGAGCTCAGTTTGAAAACCACTAACTTAGAGCCAGTTGAAGACTTTTACAAAAATTGGTTTATAAAAATGTAAGTCTTTAGGGCTTCCCTGGTGGCGCAGTGGTTGAGAGTCCGCCTGCCGATGCAGGAAACACGGGTTCGTGCCCTGGTCCGGGAAGATCCCACATGCCGCGGAGCAACTAAGCCCGTGAGCCATGGCCGCTGGGCCTGCGCGTCCGGAGCCTGTGCTCCGCAACGGGAGAGGCCACAACAGTGAGAGGCCCGCATAACGCAAAAAAAAAAAAAAAAAAAAAAAAAAAAAAAAAGTAAGTCTTTGATGAGGAATGGCACTTCAGACGCTGTGTGTATGAAAGCACATCTCCAGAAGCAGTTAGTAGGAATTCAGCTCATAGATGATACTCTAGTGAGCTGAAAGGGTAAATAGTGTTTCCCAAAACATCTAACTTTTACCCAAGAGCCAGCTTGGAATAGTAATTCTCGGCTTTCCCCTTCCTCAGCACCCACAGAATGGATAATATCCCTGTGGGTAACAAGCACAGTTCTTAGCTGCAGCCCAGCTGTAACCGCACCCTTCTCTGCTCTCACTCAAATTAACTCATCAAATGCAGGGAACAGATGAGCCAGTTTAGGCAGCTGTAACAAATAGCCCCTACATCGTGGTTGTTTAACATACCAAATATATTCTGCTCACACTCCAGATGCATACTAACATCAGTGAATGCTGTGGGAGTGCTCTGCCCATTGTAGCTACTTAGGGACCCAGGGTGATGGAATCTCTGCCTTAAAGGGGGTTTCCTTGCTCATCCAGAAGGGAAGAAGGCATGTGGGGAATTTTCTGCTGGCTCTCCAAGCTTTTCCCCAGAAGTGATGTGTCACTTCTTCTGACGTTGTATTTGCCAAAGCAAGTCACGTGACCAGCAAAAGTTGAAATATGATGTCTGCAAACAGCTCTAAATGACAATCACACGGGTTAACCATGAATCTGCTCCCATTTATAACACAAGTAAATTCTTATCAAACTTCTGTGCTTTCACTACTGGCCTAAACAAATGATGTTGGGAATTCCTGGCCCCCGCAAGTAGGGGACCTGAAAACTCCAAGAATTCCCCTTAGGCTCTCTGAGGAAGTGAGTAACACTTCCTTTCCATTCCTCTGGAATCCTCACTTTTTTGCTCATTCATCTCTTTGCCACCTTAGGGAATGGCAGACTCTTCTTAACACTGAGCTCAATGTGGGTAGGAAAGATCTGGAAAACCCTTATTTTCAGATATTCTATTGTGATTGAGCCAGAGAATTATGATTTATGATGATCTAAAATTAATTAATATTCTCACAAATATATTTGTAGGTTAATAATGCCAGTGGAAGCCTCAAGCAAAATCTGGTTTAATTTGCATTCAGATTTTAATGCAATTTTTGCTTATTTCCTTCTTTTTGATTAGAAATAATCTTATTTTGATACTGAAGGGGATAAGGATATGCCACTCCAATATATGCCACTTTGGCATAAACATTATTTTGAGTTGAAGGCAATTGAGAATCAACAGATGTGGGAAGAGTTCTCTGCCCTCCCTTTTCTGCCTAACAGTAGACCATAAATTTGCCTTTGTGAAGGTGTCCCTTGGTCCTGTACTTGGAATAGGAAAGCAATTCTTATCACCAGAGACAAAGAGTCAGCATCAAGATGAATCTGCATAAACAAACCTTATTAAAATAACCCTTATCTTCCATTAGTTTCCCCTATATATTTCCTAGTCCCTTTCCCACAATTTATTTGTTCCTTAACACCCAAACCCTCTTTTTTGTTAAAATGGTATCTAAGCCCCAGAGTCTGACCACTTCTTTGAGTTTCATTTCTTTTCTGTGAACTCCTGTGCATGTAAAATATTTAATACCATTTCTATTTTTTCCCTGTTATTCTGTCTGTTGTCAGTTAAATTAGCAGGCCCCCAGACACTGACCCAAAGAGGGTAAAGGAAACCTTGGCAATATATACTTATGAATTCGGACATGGGTGTGGTACTGTTTGCAAGGTCAAGTGCAGGTGAATGCATCACATCTGGGCTTAGCTGTTGTTCACTCTCTCCTCCCTATTCCCCCCAAACATTTTTATACTAGTGTTATTTATTTAAAATGGAAATTGAAGAGAAGATGCTTCAAAGAATGGGAAGAAAGGGACCTTAGAGGAGTTGCAGAGAAGGAATGGATCCCTGCCTTGACTTTTTGATGGACAGGGTAGTGGGGGTGCTAGTGGATGACGTGACTGTTTGGGGACCAGATGGAGGTGTCAGTTCCTCATTTGAGCCCTTTACCATGTCACTGCTCAGCTGTCCCCAGAGGGCTGTACTCTGGGGAAGGCCCCGTTTACTACAATAAGAAAGTCGCAGGTGGGTTGAACAAATCACTCCTCTTAGAAAAGCAGGGCTCATGCCGATTTATCAGTTAGCAAAAGAATGGCTTTGCAGTCAAAGGAAGATGGTTAATGTCCCTCTGGTTTTAAGCGGTTGTGATTAAGTTTAAGCCTCCTGAAGGCCTGGTTTTGGTTTTGTCTGGGGGCAGGGCAGAAGAATTAACCATTCATCACCATACAGGGGGAAAATGTGCCAGAGAAAAGGTAGTTACCAGCATCACAAATGGATTTGATTAGGAACGATAAAACAGAGTGTCTGAGGCCAAGTTGTGAGTTTCTGAATAATCATACTCCTCTGTTTTCTCCTTCCCAGTTCTGACCTTGCTTTTAACTTGGAAGGCTATATTTTTGTATTCCTGAATGATATCTTCACAGCAGCAAATGGTGTTTATACCAAACAGAAAATGGACCCAAAGGTACCAGATCTTCACTCCTCTAGCTTTTAGACTTTGTCATCTGGCCACTGAAATTACATGAAAAAATGAACTTGTAAAGCTGGCCTGTAATTTAATTTACATGTTATGATCTACAGATTACTAATTTCTTTTTAATTATCTTGTCTGCATAGGTTCTTGTTACTCCTAGTCTTGCAAAGTTTGGGTGAGAATTAGGTAGGAAGGGAAAAATGGGCACTATTTTAGATGCAAAGTCAGAATACTATATAGAAAGGGGATTATTTTGAAAGGCAAATTAAAATTAGAAGAAGTTTTTTTTACCATCATCATCAGTGACCAATGTGAAGTCAGGAGTATTCTGAAAGCAGCTGTAGTTTGAGAGTCTGGAGATGTGGGTTACAGATACAAGTTTTGCTGCTGACTGGTTATTGTGACCTGGAACCTTCACTTCTTGAAACCTCAGTTTCCTCATCTGTAGAATGAGATGATTGGAATGGATAATTTATAAGGTCCTGTCACGAGGGGTGGGTGGGCAGATGAGCTTTCCTTTGGTGTGGCTGCCCTCAGGTCAGAGCTCCCAGCCCTCACCCCCACCCCAGCTGTGCAGGAAGCTCTGGAGGATGGGCCAGGCATATGTTTCTTTGTTCCAAGTTCTTTGTGTTGAGTGAGGGTGTTCTCTCTGATGGACAGGCTTATTCCTATGAGCTGTTTTCTTATCTGCGCTGTATTTTTCTGCACTACCATTTGTTTTTTAATGGTGGCAGTTTTACAAAACTGGTTTTGCTGTCTTTTGAGAATCACAGTATGTCACCCTGTATGGAAAGTGGTGGATGTAGCCTCTAACGAAAATTAAATTTATGCAACATTGGAAAACAAGATACCTGGTGTTTTAACCCTGCTGTTCCTTAATAGAAAGAGCAGATGTTTTTAAGGAGTTCTGTTTATAGTAACATTGTTAATGCTGTTTACTTTGTTCCAGATTTCCCATTTTGAATAGCATGCTTTTAAAAAAAGAACAGTTAGAATGTTAGAGATGGATGGAACCTCGGAGTCCATCCATCTCCATCCATTTTATCTGTCATTTTTTGGATAAAACAAATTTTTTTTTTGGAAATGACAGTACACTTGAAATGAAGCATATTACATCAGAAATTTGCTGAAAATATGCCAATACAGAGCTGGTCAGAATGCATGTTCTAACTCTGCATACGTACATGGTTGTATAATTAGCTTCAGGGGAAACTAAAATAAAATAAATGGCTCCAGGAAATCTGATGCTTCATATTTTTAAAATTGAGTGGAGTTTTCTTGGTTTTTGCAGGAGTTAGGGAAATATGGAGTGCTTTTCTACAATGCCTGCTTCATGATTATCCCGACTCTTATCATTAGTGTCTCTACTGGAGACCTTCGACAGGTGAGCTGATGACAGTCATTCATTCTTACTTAGCAGTCTTTAAAATTTTAATATTTAACCTGTGATACTTACTGAAATAAAAAGTGTATAAAGGTAACTAGGATTTCCAAAAGCAAGATGTTTGGTATCCCCAGTAATACCTTTGGCACTTTCCTTTTTTGGGCATTTATCTTTAGAACTGTGGGGAGTAGCAGGAAGCAGTCAAGAAAACTCTGGTCTTGAAGCTTTTTGCAAAACAACAACAAAAATCTGAGTTTGAGTCTCACTTTCCCCTTTGTTGGCATGGGGATCCTGGGAAAGCTAGTTAACTTTGAAGGGGATTTTGATAGTTTAAAAAATGGATTTTACTTATTACCCTTGTTATGGACATTTGTAAAAATACACACAAAATAGAGAGAATAATTTAATGAACTCTCATGTACCCATCACACAGCTTCAACACTTTTTGGCATTTCACCATTCTTATTTCATCTATCCTCATCTGCTCTCACTTTTTTCCCCCCAGAATATTTTAAAGTAAATCCCAGACATGGCATTTGCCTCTTAATATTCCAGGATCTACATTTGAATTTTGAGAAGGTTTTGTTCTTTTGGTATTTGCCCTGTTCACCTTATCTGCTGTACACCTGTCAGAGACAAATAAAATGATAAATTAGTAGAAGGATGGGAGGCCCAGTTGGGAGGTGGGTATCTCTTAGGAAGAGTGAATGTTCACTCCATAACATCCGCATGGCTACCTTGAAATGTGCGGGCTCAGAAAGTTGCCAGACAAACCACTTTAAGTTCATGTGAGAAACGAGGTGTGCTGGGCAAAATCCTGGTCTAGTGTGGCCTCTGGCCTCTCCCACAGACGTCCCCCTCCACACCATGGGCTGGGCATTAATCTTCATTAACCCTGTTGTTGTTGCTGGGCGGGGGGTGGGGTTCACAGTCCCCCATCTTCGCCCCCACCCCAGCGGCAGACGTTGACAGCATTTCTGTATTTAACAGTCAGCATGGTTGTGTGGTGCACACGGGTTGAGCATCAGTCCCATTTGTCACCTTTTAGGGGTTTGAATGACTTTAGAAGGTTTCAGATTCCGGGGACTCCTAGGGTGCATGTCAGGGCTTGTTGTTCTTTCTCAGAACTATACTTTCTCCCTTGTACAGTTCCTTTCTCAGAACAAGGGAAAGGTTGACTGGCTTAGCAGCAATGTTCCCAGGGGTAAACATCCATTTCCGTATGTTTATATTGAAAACTACCAAGAAACCCCAGTTTTGTTAAAGGGGTCTCAGTGTGTGAACCTGGGCCTCACTGTTAATTCAGAATATTGGAAGTTAAAGCAAGCACCCTGTATACCTCTAGCAATGATGAACAGGGCAGAATATCTAAAAACACATTATTTATTTTTCAGCTACCATCAATTAAACCAATTTAGTGTCAGCAGCATTACATAAACAAGGTGAAATTATGAGCCCTCAGTGTCCTACTGGCTTGTCTCTTTTCATTATCATAAAAATGAGTTTTTCTTTTGAGTCTCTGGAGTTTATCTGTTCTGAGATTCTGGTACTTTATAGCCTTTCAGATATATATTTATTTCTAGAAATAGAAATCTAGAAACTTCTAGGAACTCTTAGAACACCTGATTGAAACTAAAAGCACATTTCCCTATGGGAACAATGTTATAAATGGCGTAGTGCCCAGAAACTGAATTTTAGGTACCTTTTGAAAATAGACTAGATGTATTATGTTAATAATTTATAACAGCATTTCAATAGGAATATGTATTTCCACATTTAAATAGTTGACTTAACAAACTTATAGCATGGTGCTTTCAGAAGTTGCCACCTGCTTGTAATGATTACCATGAAGAATTATTATACTTTCTCAAGTAATAGTAAAAATAGCTAATAATTATTGAGGAATTATTCTATCAGACATTGTTTGAAGCATTCTACATGAACTGTCTCGTTGCATCCCCACAGTAGCTTGAGGAGAAGGTACTATTATTATCTCCATTTTATAGACAAGGAATCTAGGGCACAGTGTTTAAAAAACTTTCCAAGGACAGTAAGTGATAGATCCAGGAGGCTGTCTGGCTCTAGAAACACATCATCTGCTGTAATCTCAATTTTTAAAAAAATAATTTATTTATTTATTTTTGGCTGCGTTGGGTCTTCGTTGCTGCGCACAGGCTTTCTCTAGTTGTGGTGAGCGGGGGCTATTCTTCCTTGCAGTGTGCAGGCTTCTTATTGCAGTGGCTTCTCTTGTTGCGGAGCATGGGCTCTTGGCTCATGGGCTTCAGTAGCTGTGGTACACAGGCTTCAGTAGTTGTGGCTCACAGGCTCCAGAGCACAGGCTCAGTAGTTGTGGTGCACGGGCTTAGTTGCTCCGCGGCATGTGGGATCTTCCCGGACCAGGGCTCGAACCCGTGTCCCTTGCACTGGCAGGCAGATTCCCAACCACTGCACCACCAGGGAAGCCCCTCAATTTTTAAATTTGTATCAGTATATGAAAAGTGTTTGTTTCTTTCCTTCACATATGATAAAAACTATAACCTATCACTTATAGCTTAGAAAGTATAAGAGGCCTAACATTTACCTTAACTTATTCTATCCTGGTGTTCCAGGAGAATATTATTCTACTATTCTGGCTTTCGATGCTGGAATATCTCAGTATTTACTCATCTAGTCTCTTCCATTTGATCAGTCTCTTAAGATTTCAAACAGAAGTTACTATAGTTACCTTAGAGCCCCAGCAATGATAACTATTCACTGAAATTCCAGATGGATCAGAGCTAGATATATAGATTTAATTTAAAAGTTTATAAGAAAACTTATAATCAGAAAAAAATATTTATTTTTTTGTAAGAGACTGTAAGAGAAGGCCTTCTATAAGATGACAAAGATACAAAAGTCATAAAGTTAAAAATTTGGCCCTAATTTAAAATTTTTGTATGATAAGAGATGTCAAAAGACATAACACTGTAATCAGTAATTTAAAAAACTCTGTAGGAAAAAATAGTAAGATTTTTCACTACTAATGTTGTTTTGCTCTGTGTTCTTTGAATCACCATGAATTTCTTCCAGTTGGTCACTTTTAACCACGGCTGAATCCATTTTAGACTGTGAACCAAATACAAAAAAGTAGTGAACTTACATAATTAGGTGTGTTAGTCTGCAATACAAAATTGCATTTTTTTTGCCAAGTTTGCTTTGATTGTATTTAAAGTTAATTGAGGGGCTTCCCTGGTGGCGCAGTGGTTGAGAGTCCGCCTGTCGATGCGGGGGACACGGGTTCGTGCCCCGGTCCCGGAAGATCCCACATGCCGCGGAGCGGCTGGGCCTGTGAGCCATGGCTGCTGAGCCTGCGCGTCTGTCTGTCCCGAGCCTGTGCTTGAGGAATTCGAGTGAAAGGTTAATTGAGGAATTCGAGTGAAAGGTTAACTTCTCTTGTTAATGGAAGGAGTACTTTGATGAGTCATTTTTCCCGGTTGACTGGAGGGGGTCAGAGATTGTGTTAAGACTCCTGTGTGTGACTCACTGTACTGGGGGTTCACTCTTGGACCTTGGACTTACACAGTCAGCGACTTACACAGTCAGCAGATCTGGTAATAGCACTTTGATTCCATCTGTGATTGACAAAGTCAGTAATGCCAGCTCCTCTTGTTAACAAATTAGACCCCTGGAAAACAGTGGGTGAACTTTCTTTAGTTATTTGAATCATTGCAATAAGTTCAAGGTACATTTAGTGTGTTGCAGTTGATGAATAGGGATAAATAATAGGACTTTTTTCTGATTAAAAAACACATTAATGAAAAATGAAAAAGATCCACACTCCAACATATTTTCATAACAATAGTGAGTCTAAAGGAGGAAGTAGTTAATATTGTTACTCATCTTTAATTATTTTCTGTGTTTTCAAATAAATGTCATGCCACATGACTTTTTAAAATGCCACCAGCACAGCCTCATCATCATTAAAGAAACAAAATAAAACTAAAATCTATCAAAATTTAGGTTGGAAATGAATCCAAGTATTTTTATAAAAATTACTACATAGCTCTCAATGGTTTATGTGGTATCAAGAATATATAGTTATTGTATACTGTTTTCATAAATACTCCCAGTTCTTTGAGTAAATAAGTGTTTTCCTACCTTTGGTTTGAAGTTTGGGGCATATGCTTTTCTCTTATTCCCAATTTTATTTAATTTTTCAGACACAGAATGTTTTCCATAAGTTTCTGTTTGGTTTTGATCTTTGACTGTCTTGGTATAAACTGTCCTGTATGTTTTATGACCCTTTGATCAGCTTGGGGCTTGTCAGTAAGACAGATTTATATTTATTATATTTTTTATTTCACGAGTAAGTGTTAAAAAGAAAAGTTTTATTATGAAAACTTTCAAACCTGTTCAGAAGAAAAGAGGATAGTATAACAAATCCCATGTACCCATCAACCAGGTTTGGCAGTTATCAACATTTAATGTGTATTTTTTCATAAGCGGTGGGCAAAATGTTACTGATGAAATAGTGACAGTAAAGTGTAACAAGGTTGTACTAATCAGAGAAGAGAATTCCATTTTAATTGGTTTAAAAATTTGAACTATAAACTGAAGAAAGATTTAAATAGTTTTAAATCTATAAAATTACTAAAACTTGGCTAACAAAGTATTTCTTAATAGAAAGTGAATAGAACTTATATTTAATCATGTTATTCAGCATATACTTACATATGGTCTTGAGTCACCGTAAAGTCATTTTTGGACACAGGCAAGGGACAAATCTTGAATAAAATACTCCTTTTTCTTGTTACCTGTCTTTTCAAAAGGGTTAATTTTATTTTCTCACCTAGGGACTAAGAGCAGAAGCTGTCTTAAACTTCTCTGTCTATCAGCTCCTCTACCCCAATTACTTGATTGCTTTGTAAATAGCAAACAATAGTTTATTTGTTCATGATACTTTTTATTTTTTTATTTTATTTTTTTTGGCTGCTCTTAGTTCCCCAACCAGGGATGGAACTGGGCCCTGGCTTTGAAAGCTCTGTGTCCTAACCACTGGACCACCAGGGAATTCCCTTTTTTTTTCCTTTTATGCAAATTCTTGAAAACAGTTTATGAACTTTAAGTTTTCTTAGTCTTGCCAACATTATTAAATTTATAATAAACTTTCTTTTAATATTATTTATTAAAAACACAATGCTGATTTTATGATTACAAATTAGTAAAGCTTTAATGATAGCAACAGCAATAATAGCTATCATTTTGTTCTTGCCACCTGTAAGTTTCTAAACAATTTCATTAAATCCTCACATTGACCTTTTGAGGAAGTTTTTTAAAAAATAGTCCCCATTTGTAAAATGAGTCTGAGGTTCAGGGAGGAAAAATAATTAGCCCAATGTCACACAGCTGGTATTACCCAGGATTTTTGAAACTGTATTTTCTGCTTGTGAAACTGGAACTTGTACTAGAGTGTACACACTGATAAAACCAGTATTATTAATCTAACCATTAGTTTTCTTTCTTTTTGATAATAGGCTACTGAATTCAACCAATGGAAGAATGTTCTATTTATCACACAGTTTCTTCTTTCCTGTTTTTTGGGGTAAGAAGCCATAGATAAGAAGCTTTGGTCTATGGTATCTCTTAATAAGTCAAATCAAAATATACATTCTGTCTACTCTGTCAAAATCCCTTTTTGCTTCTCCAACTTCTACTGAAAAGTAGCAGTGCAGCAGAGGAGTGGATTGGGACCCATGCTAAATGTGACCTCCAAAATATGATGTTTCATATTGATTTCAGCTGCCCTATCAAATTCAAATGTGTTTTTTGTCTTTGTCACAATGTCCCAAGTTTCCCAAGGTTCTCACCTCACATAAATATTTGGAAATAACCATTTTCTGTAGTGTTGTACCTGTTGTTTTCTGAGGAGAGATGCCCAGGCCATTATATTGCCCAATAATTTTAGGCTTTTGTTCTTAAATTTTCCATAGGTATAGCTTCCTGTTGGATGGCCATGCAGTTTGTCTTTTTATATGTTCCCCAAACTTGAAAATTCCTTTTCATGAATAGATAATACATACAACTAGTAAATAATCCAAAATCTGCAAAAGGATGCATAGGGAACTTAAGGCACCTTCCCTTCTTCCCTGCCTTGTGGCACTGCAGTTTTCCTCTACAGAAGCAACTGCTGTTTGAAGACTTTGGAGTATCCTACCTGGACTGGGCTCCATGTATACACAAGCACCACACCTGTGTCTTATCCCATAAGAAAGGGTCTTTGAATGACTGTCTTGGAATTATTTGTCAAAAGATTTTTCCTGTGAAGAAAGATGAATTCCCCCTTATGTTTTTACATTACTAGTACTGTAATTTTCATTGTGTATAAATGAACTAAGACAATTCATGAGTCTTTGGTCAACACTCTTCAATTATTAAACTTGATCTTAGTTGCAGTAATGTAATCACATCAGTAAAAATATTTATGTATATCCTCCAGTTCAATAATTCTCTCTTTAGCTGTGTCTGATTTAATGTTTAACCTATTTTTTGGAGGTTTTTTTAAAATTTATTTTTTATTGAGGTATAGCTGATGTACAGCATTATGTGTTTCAGGTATACCACAGAGTGATTCACAGTTTTTAAAGGTTATATTCCATTTAGAGTTATTATAAAATATTGGTTATATTCCCTGTGTTGTACTATATATCCTTGTACCTTACTTATTTTATACATAGTACTTTGTACCTCTTAATCCCCTACCCCTATCTTGCCCCTCCCTGCTGGAGGTTTTTTTTTTTTTTTTTTTTTTTTGCGGTACACGGGCCTCTCACTGCCATGGCCTCCCCCGCCACGGACACAGACTCCGGACGCGCAGGCCCAGCAGCCGTGGCCCACAGGCCCAGCCGCTCCATCGCATGTGGGATCCTCCTGGACCGGGGCACGAACCCATGTCCCCCGCATCAGCAGGTGGACCCTCAACCACTGCACCACCAGGGAAGCCCCCTGCTGGAGTTTTTGATTTTAACAATTTTATACTTTATTTGTAAAAGTTCCACAGTTTGTTTTCAAACTTATTTGTTCATTCTTAACATTCCTTTGTTGGTCATCTTTGAGACTGTACCTTTTATTTCTTTAAATATTACACACATAGCTATTCTGTATTCTGCATCTGATGATTCCAATATCTGCAGTTCTTGAGAATCTAAATATGTAGTTGGTTGACTAAATATGTAGTTTGTGAGTGTCATTATGGTTTGCTTTCTTGTGTATTTGGTGACCTGTGATTTGTGAGCATATTATTTAATCTTAATCAGTCCTGTGGACTGAAAATAGGAATTTGAGAAACTTCCCTGCAGGGACAAATTGTTTTTAGTCTAGTTGGTAGCCTGGTGTACCCCTGACCTGGACTACTCTGGCCTTTTTGAGGGTCTGGCCTCACTGGGCTAGTGTCCCTTCTCACTTGGGGTTTGGCCCAGGGCTCAGTTTACAGACAGTGCTGTTTTGCAATGGCCTCTGCCCTGAAGCACCCTGATCCTGTACCTATTGTCTGCTACTCTGATGCCTGCCTGGCTCAAATCCCTTATCACTCTGTACCCAGTTTCTCCCTTTTCCAAAGGGGGGATATTAGGCAATCTCTTGTGCCTCTTTCAAAACCAGCAGTCTCTCAAATAATGTGTTCTTTCAGGCATTGGTTGTTTGGCAGTGGGTGAGTACTAAGTGCTCTCAGTACTTAGGCAGCCATTGTTGGATGCCTAAGTGTAGTAAGATATTTGTGGTTTTCCCAGTTGTTGACTGAGAACATATAACTTTGAAAAAAATCTACTAAGCTGTGTTTGTGAGTTACCCTTTGTGAAATCATCCTTTTCCCCCCATTACAATTAAAAAAAAGTCAACCCATGTCACACAAACTCAGACCAGCACATTTCCTTGCCTAAGCCCATGTTCACCTATGAACAGCAGAGCCAAGTTTTAGGGGTTTTTTTGTTTTGTTTTTGTTTTTTGCGGTACACGGGCCTCTCACTATTGTAGCCTCTCCCGTTGCGGAGCACAGGCTCCGGATGCGCAGGCTCAGTGGCCATGGCTCACAGGCCTAGTCGCTCCGCGGCATGTGGGATCTTCCCGGACCGGGGCATGAACCCGTGTCCCCTGCATCAGCAGGCAGACTCTCAACCACTGTGCCACCAGGGAAGCCCCCAAGTTTTAGTTTTATCTCATGTCATTATAAACTTGATGAGATAATATTTTTGTTTTGTCTTTTTTTTTTTTCACTTGCACTTTACTATTTAGCCATTCCATGAAGGAAATCAAGAAGTAAACCTTTTTTTTTTTTTTAATTTTAAAAAATTTTATTTTTGGCTGCATTGGGTCTTCTTTGCTGTGCGCGGGCTTTCTCTAGTTGTGGTGAGTGGGAGCTACTCTTCATTGTGGTGTGCGGGCTTCTCATTGTGGTAGCTTCTCTTGTTGCAGAACACGGGCTCTAGGCATGTGGGTTTCAGTAATTGCAGCACACGGGCCCTAGAGCGCGCGGGCCTCAGTAGTTGTGGCACGCAGGCTCAGTAGTTGTGGCACATGGGCTTAGTTGTTCCACGGCATGTGGGATCTTCCTGGACCAGGGCTCGAACCTGTGTCCCCTTCATTGGCAGGTGGATTCTTAACTACTGTGCCACCAGGGAAGTCCCAAGAAGTAAACCCTTTGATGTCAGCTGTCTGTAGTGAATGGTGCGGTGGGCAGTGTCTGAGCTGGCACTTCTGGGACTTCTTTGTCAGAATCTTGACCCTATTTATCTACAACTACATGCCTTTTTTCCAGTTAATAATGTGTTTCCTAGAAAACAAATACCCTCTTGATAAAAGTTCTTAATCAGTATTTTATCAGTAGTCATTTTGCATGTAAAAATGCATAAAGGCATAGTAATTAAAAATAAATCAATAAATGATGAAAACATTAATATTTCAGATTCTACAACTTTAAGGGTAAAAACTTGATAGGTCTCAGTTTTTTAAGTGGGTCTTTTGAGGACACTAAAATCATGGCATCATTCTAACAGGTGCCCGTACTCTGGAATTAGATGGCCTAGATTTGAATCCTGGCTTTGCCACTTTTTAGCTCTGGGTCCTTGGACAAATTATTTACCCTCTCTGAGCCTCAATTTCCTTATCTTTAAAATGGGAACAATGAGGTAATGTAGCTAATTTATAAGGTTATGTGGATTGAATGAAGAGCACTTAGTGTAGACATATAGAAAATGTTCAGTAAGTGTTAACTATTGTTGTTGTTGTTAATATTTCTATTTCTTGAGTCCAGCCTGTTCAGTTTGGCTGCCCTTTTTCACCCCAGACAGATTTGGTTCTGCCATAGCCCATGACTTCAATAGTTTTTCTTCTGTTATGTCTACTTCATCTTCAACCACCAAGTTTTAATTCTGAAACTGCTCTAGAAGGAAACTTCCATTTTGGCATGGTGCATTTTTCAGAATCCTGCTTTCTTACAGTTTCTCACTCAGAGGACACTATGATCAGGTCACTTGCTTCTTCACAGTAATAGAAACCATTGTAAGCTTCTGAGCACATCCTTGCTTTTCAGAACAACTGGAACTGGCTGTCCCTTCTCTTCGGTTCATGCTCAAGGAGCCTCAGGACTAACAATGTGCGCATTCCAACCCTTGACTCCAGAGAACTCTCTCTCAGCTTCTTTCTTATTTTCACTGCTTTTAAGTTTGCATTTCAAACTTGCTTTCTCTGACCACCAACCCTCTATCCGGAGTTGAAAATATAATTTAAAAATTATAACACTTTAAAACTGTACGTTAAGAAGCCAATGGAATGGTGAAAAGAGCAGACTCCTGAGTTATGGCAAATGATTCAGCTTTAAGAAATGCTATTTGTAGTCAAGAGTTTGTAAATAAAGCATATGATGAAGTGAAATTGCATCAGGAAGGTAAACTGGATTGTTGAAGCCACGATAATTTAATGCAGGTAGAGGTAAAATAAGACTGAAATTTAAGTTGACAAACTAGATTTTAAAAAGCTAGCTCTGCTGTTCTTTTTAATCTTGCCGAGAAGTGACAGGTTCTGGTTCATTCACACCAGCATCTGGCACCAGCCCCTAAGCCCTGGAGGCAATTATCCTAATCTGTTTCTGCCCTAGTAGCAGCCTCTTTGATCTCACTGAAGCAGTAATATATTCCTTAATAGAAACACAAATGTATCAATTTTCCCTACTCACAGCATGAAAAATGTTCTATTCTTTGAACCTTCACTGATCCTGCCAAGATGTAGGGTCCAAGACAAAATGGGATTCTGCTGATTGCTTGGGCACAGGAGTGACAGAACGTTCAAAGAGTGTAGATATTTCCATCATTTCCCAACAAACCAAATTGTAGTGTAAAATCGATGCTCCAGGAAAATAGATCATATTTATGCCGTGACTTTGGCTTCCCTGGCACACCACTCAGGTCTGGGGTAGGAGCGAGTTCTTACCAGAGATGGGCAAGATGAGATTACTTGAAATTCTTTGAAATCTGAAATAAGAGAGTAATGTGCTTGGGTACAATTGTGGTTGGTGGAAGGAGTGTAAAAGTAGCATTTTATTATTTGAACATTTATGTTGGATTTCTATGTATGCTTCTATGTGGAATGGTAACCAGCAACAAGTTGTAAACAAGGCCATTTGAGTTCTGCTTGTGACTCCCATGAATGTGCCATCCAACTTTGGGTTAATCAGTTATTTTTTGTGTTATTTTTCAGAAACAGGAAGAAACCTTTGAGCAAGGGTTCTGGTTCAGGGGTTTTCACATGGGCATCTCCATCCCTTGGGGCCCTATAAGCCAGAACACCAGCTGGTATCTGTTGTCTGAATAAATGTGTATCTTTTGTATGTGCCATTATTTTTCAAATGTACACAGATGATAAGTACGATTTTATAAGTACATAATGGCAGAAATCTACTCAGAATTCAGCAGTGCTTTTAAATATCTTTACATTTTATTAATTCACAGATGCTAAAATCAAAACTGTCATGTGGAGGTTGACATTTTTGGTGTTAAAAGTGGTTTCCTTTGCACTGAGTTAATGGAGGGTCTTTTAATTCAGAACCTTGGTCTTAGTCAAAGGACTGTGTAGGTACATATTTGCATATAGAAATAAATCATGTTTCTTCGAAAAAGTTTTAACACACTCCTTTGATCCTCGTCATTTTATAATTACCCTCTCTGGGGACACCCAGGTGGTATACTAAGAAGTGCAGCCTTTCTGTCTGCAGAAAGTGGCTGTTCCTGTATCAGATGCCATCTGTCACTTAGGAGGACTGCTGCTAATTTAGACTCCCCCAGGAGGCTGGAGACAGGGACTCCTCCCCTCACTCAGCCCAGCTGGTGGGTGAGTGTCCTAGTGGCCCACACTCATGCTAGATGGATATTGGCCAAGGTGGTTTCACTAAAATGTGGAATGAAGAAAACATTGCACGATTGAAACCCTGGAGTAGGAAATTTTAAGCAAATATAGGACATAAAGGACATTCATGACTGTCCTGGGTTTAAGGCTGCACTCCAGTTTAGGAAACCTGCAGGAAGCTTTTCTGTGTCCTGGAAATTGGGTTGGGCCCCTCCTGGGAGTTGTGATCTCTGTTATTTTATTAGACTCTTAGCTCCTCCAGGGCAGATGCTGTGGGTTATATACTCTTACTACCCAGGCCCAGCAGAGCAGGCACCAAGTAACACCAGGTTGAGATTTTTAATCTTTTCATTTTATGCATAATTTGGATTATTTATAGTTCCCTGGGACACTAAATTAATGTTGAATTTATTAAAATTGTAAAAATTTAAAAAAACCTTAGATTTTCTTAAGCCAATTTATAAATATTCTTGCTCTATTTATAAAGCTAGTAATTTTTATATTAACATAAGAATATTTACTTTCATTATTTGATGAATGGTTTGTTAACCCAAGTTTAACTGATTGAAATCTCCTAAATAATTTACTGTAAATCAGTCTTATTTACAACTTAGTGAATTAAAAAAAATTAAACATTTAAAATGTGATTTACAAATGTAGTTTACCTGATTTTTCCAGCAATTCCAAGCCTTAATAAGGTCCTGGAGAAGCTGATGGGCCAGGTTGCTTTACAAGCCTAGCAACTCTTTGAAATCTAATAAACCAAACTTGGCAATGTGGTAAATCACCTTCTTTTAAACATTTGAATACTGTGTACAGACTTAGATTTTCTTATTCCATTCAAGTGAAAATTGCAAATTTAATATCAATTGTACATTTTAAATACAAACCACAAAGGCCAAGATGTTGGATTCTCTAACTTGCCAAATTATTGTAATTACCTTAATAACAAAGACATACATTATTTTGAAGATTACAGAATTTGTAATTGAGTTTATTCCTCAACTTAGTGTAAAAGCTTGATGTACGTTATCTCTAATATTTTTTCTCTATCATCCCTGGTAATGAACATACTCAGGACAAAAACGTTACTGTGTTTGTGATCTAGAGTCTGTTATGAACAATCAGAAGTTTGGTCCTGGACCTGCGACTGAGTGCTAAATTGCCCCAGGGGGAGTCTCCCTAATGCTTAGGGGCTGAGCCCTTTCTTAGAGTACAGTTCCCAAGCTCATGCCTTCTAACTGGTGTTTAGCTTTAAAATGCAATACATCTTATGCTCTCTCAGTATCTTTCCAGTTTCATTCTCAACCAGTTTTTATTGTAACCTCTTTCAACATTTAATCACCTGATTCCAGTGGATGAAATTTTGCACCCCACCTAGGTTACAGCTAATTTTCATTACTACTTGAGTGAAATGAATATATTTTTTTACCTCTGATTGAATTCTACATTCCTTTGTATATGTATATTTTCTTATCTGGTGTTTGGTCATGATTCTGTAGTCATTTTGTTGACAAGTGTCAATATACTGGGCAGTGTTGAATGCCTGTCGAATTAACTTTAGTAATAAGGTACAGGAGTACCACTCGCATGTGGAATCCATTATTTAAATCTTCTTTGTCCAAAGCTAGCAATCGTTCAGCTGGTTTTCCTCCTAACACCAGTGGTTCTCAGAACTGGCTGCACATTAGAATCATCTATAGAGCTTTGATATGGCATATGGCTGGGTCCCCACCTCAAACCAGTTGGAGACCCTCTGCCGGGCATGATGGTGTTAAAAGTGCACCAGGTGATTCTGATGCACAGAGAGGATTGAAACCCACTATTGTAACATCTGTTAAATGAAAGATTTCAGATCATTAAAAAAAATCTCATTGTCCTTATCCCCTTTTTGTGGAAACACTGATGGAAAATGCACAGACAAAATGAAAAGGACACCTAAGGTAGAAAGTTTGGCTAATGCACGACTGGACCATTTTCCTGAAAATGTCGAATTATTGAGATGTTTTAAGATGTAGGTATTTTAAAATCTTTACGGTGTGTTTTTCTTTTTTATTTGTTTAAAATACCTGTGTGGGTCACTTACTGGCTCTTCTTAATCTGTTTATTACCCAGACCAGTAAGGCACACTCAGGTGTTTTCTTCCTTGTCCCAGGTTTCTGTTGATGTACTCCACACTTTTGTGCAGCTATTACAATTCGGCCCTGACGACGGCGGTGGTTGGAGCCATCAAGGTAAGCTGTTGAAGTCTTGAAATGCACAACCAAGTTGGGGTGTTGACTGTTTGATTTTATTGTTATTATCCGTGCTGTAGTAAGAATGGAGGCTTGTGATATTTTCAGCTGTGCCTGGGTAATCCCTCCTTACGTCTTCTAATCTCCTAATCCACAAAACAGAGGGAAGACTTGCTAATTTAAAAGGAAGAGACAAATTATGAGTTAAATTGGGAATGGTGGGAAGGGATGGTCTGGGAAAACCAAGTGAAATAGCTGAAAAATATTCCAATTTTCTGCGCTAAGATACCTAGTGATCTACAGTTTGGTTTTCTGGGAGAACCTTGCTGACTAAGAAAGGGAATTCTTGTGAAGAACTGTTTTCAGTCTAGATCTATGCTCAGTTATAAGGTGATTAACTCTGGGATTGGTGTGTATGCTGTGTGTGTGTACATGCATTTGAACACACACTAATGAATAGGAGGGTGGAGGTGTTCTAAATTCTGTTCTGCAGTTGCTTTGTGTTTCTGTTCACGTGAACTCCTACCGTGAGTGAGTGCTATCAACGGTAGACTTCTCTGTTGGCTGCCCAAGGGCCTCTGAGAATACACTGGACAGAGTACTGCTTATAATTTATCAGATGTCTTAGTTTGTTCAAGTTTAGGACTAATATGATTAAAATTCACTACCCAATGATGGTAAAGAGGTAAAGAGATGAAATCTGGAAAGCTGATTACAACCCAACTCTTACATGTATTAACTGGAAGAGAGTATGGATAATGCAGTTTCTGTGATTATGGTGCTGTAGTTTATTTCCTTTTCTTTATAAAGCCATATGTATGGTTTTTATCCACTTATTCAATATTCCATGAACCCCTACTATATGTGAGTCTCTTTGAAAAGTAACTAAAATATTTAGTTTCAGGTTTCACTATATATATGAGTTTTACCCCTAAAGCCTTTACTTTTAAAATCACTAATCCTCTCTTTTTCTGCAGAATGTATCCGTTGCCTACATTGGAATGTTAGTAGGTGGAGACTACATTTTCTCTGTATTAAACTTTGTAGGGTTAAATATCTGGTAAGTGGGATTTTTAAATGAACTCATTTTAGTAAAATATGAATTTTTAAAAAGCTGATTAATATGTTATAAGTGAAAGTGCAGGAGGTGTTTTGACTTTACAATTTCTAGGATAAAATTTACTTAAATCAATCAGTTCATCTCTTTTTATGACATACTCTTTCATGTGGACCATGGGGACATGTAATGAAAATTCAAAGGGTTGAGATCTAATTTTCTGTTTCCTCCTCTCAGAAAAGCCCTTAAGTTGTGTGTCTGTCTTTTGTGAATAGGCCTCACTAAATCTGTGCTCCATTGAAGCGCCATGTGCTAAGAATATTGGGAGGAGTGACTAAGATACTTTTGAAAGGCATTTTGGGGTCTCAGAGGTGGGACACCATTTTAGCATAATACTGTATAGTTTATTCAAGTAATAACCAAGTGCTTATTTTTTCTCCAAGTTTCTCTATTAGACTTGATCTGCTCTTTTTCTGCCCCCAAAGATTTGTAAATAAGAGGGTTAATTCTCATCGATTAATAGACAAATTCGAGGAAGTAAAACAGGGGGCTCAATAATTCCCTTCAAATTAAGCTGACTGCATTGTAAATCACCTATACTTCAATAAAATAAAGAAAAAGAAACAAACAGCCAAGTTATCAAAAAAATTAAGTTGACTGTATTTATAAAGATGTCAGTAACTGTTGGTTGTACCATCTATGGAATTTATTTTCACTCTTTTTTATTCTCCTTTCAGCATGGCAGGGGGCTTGAGATATTCCTTTTTAACTTTAAACAGCCAGTTAAAACCTAAACAACCTGTGGACGAAGAAAACATCCCTCAAGATTTGAAGGGCTAGAACCTGGGGCAGAATTGCAGACTGGCTTGCAGACTGGGAGGAATGAGGGAATATTCCCAGCTGTTTTGGTTGTGGCACTCGCCCCTGGTTAAGGCACAACAGGAATGTCTGCAAAATGCAAAGAGAACCTACATCATGTGCTGCATGAGGAGCCATCATCAGCCCTGAGAAATGTATCCGGGCAAAGCCTTACCAGCTGAAAGTCAGTCTTCTCAAAATAAACCACTGGTGAAAGGGATTGTTTCCAAGGCACTTGCGTGGACCACACATCTGTGTGCTGTTCCAGGTACTGCGAGAGCTTCAAAGGAGGTAAAAGGCCGATGCTGTGAGGGTGCTTATCAGCACCTTGGCCTTAATTTCAAAGGTCCCAGCCAAAGCAAAGTGCCAGTGAGAACATTTTTTTGGTTTAAACAGACATGTCTTTATTTTAATAAAATCAGCCACTTAACTGCCAGTAGAGTTGTTAGCTTTGATTTGATCTTATATGTTGGTATCTTTTCCCAATCATAAAAGTAAAATAAAAAATAATTTATAAGCATACCTCATACTGTGATATTATTGTAGACAGGCAGAAAAACAGTAGGTCATTTATTCAGTCTGCCTTGAAGGGTAATATTCCTTTTAAGCCTCATGTTGGGAAAAATTACAAAATAACTCCATGGAAAAAACAATACTCAGTGTGCCCTGTCAACATTTAAGTTGGTCATATTTCTCTCCTCTTCTCCTTCCAGGTTTGTTCAGGGGCTTTGAAATTCAGATCATATGGACTTTAACCAAGGTACATTTTTTTCCTGGGCTTGCCTGACCCCTCAGACCAGTGGTGTGTGGGAAGGACCCCCGGTTTGGATGAGACTTATTATCATCTCCATCAAGAAATGGGCTGTCCCCGTCGGGGTCGTGGTGCAGGGTAGGGCCCCAGTCTGGAGAGGGCCAGTCAGGAGCTCTTCTTTCTAGTCTTGTCTTCACTACTAACCTACCAAGAACTTCACAGGTCACCTTGCCACTGTCGCCTCCAGTTTTTAATCTTTAAAATGGAATTATGTCTCCAAATCCCTGCCAGCTCTGACTTTCTAAGTTTATAGAAGCTGAGCCAGATGGACAGGGCAGAAAATGAAGTAATGATTGTGTTGACATGTTTCAATTTACTTTAAAATTTAAAAAAGTTTTAATTGTAAAATACACATAATATAAAATTTACCATCCTAACCATTTCTAAGTGTACAGTTCAGTAGTGTTAAGTATATTCACACTGTTGTGTAGCCATTCTCCAGAACGTTTTCATGTTGGAAAACTGAAATTCTGTAGCCATTAAACAATAACTCCCCATTCCTCCCTTTCCCCAGCTCCTGGCAACCACCATTCTACTTTCTTTCCCTATGAATGTGACTACTGTAGGTACCTCATAAAAGTAGAATCATGCAATATTTATCTTTCAGTAGCTGGCTTATTTCGCTTAGGATAATATCATCAAGTTTCATCCATACCGTGATGAAGAGCAGCCCCCACTTGCCACAACTAGAGAAAGCCCTCGCACAGAAACAAAGACCCAACACAGCCATAAATTAATTAATTAATTTAAAAAAAGTTTCATCCATGTTGCAGCATGTGTCCATATTTCTTTCCTTTTTAAGACTAAATAATATTCCGTCATATGGATATACCACATTTTGTTTATCCATTCGTCTGTCAGTGCACACTTGGATTGCTTCTGCCTCTTGGCTGTTTGTGTATAATACTGCTATGAACATAGGTGTACAAATATGTCTTTGAGACCCTGCTTTCAGTTCTTTCGGATAGTAAAAGGAAGCTTGTTTCCTCTATACACAGAGCACTTCTGATGCCAAATGTGTGGGATCTTTCCCTCACATTAAGCAATTCTCCAACTCTTCGGGCGCCAACTAGGGGTCCTGCAATTAGATGCAGACTCTAACTACCCAGAGTTAGCACACACCCCAGAGGTTAAGGGCTCAGTTCCCCAAGACTGCACCCTACTTCAGATGCCAAACCCAAGTCCCAGGTGTGACTGGTGCTTCTGACCAACTGACCATCAATCTGGGGTCTCCACACCCCCTTCCTCAGGTTTAATAATTTGCTAGAATGACTCACAGAACTCAGGGAAGTGCTTTACTCTCTATTGCCAGTTTAGTATGAAGCATACAACTCAGGAACAACCAAAGGGAAGAAATGCATAGGACAAGGTATGTGGGAAATGGTTTGGAGCTTTCACAACTCCTCCAGGTGTGCCCCACTCCCAGCACATCAATGTGTTCATCAACTGGATGCTCTCCAAACCCCATCGTTTGTTTTTCACGGTAACACATGGACCACAGCTGCACCATTTTATATTCCCACCAACAGTGCACAGGGATTCCAATTTCTCCACATCCTCACCACTTGTTTCCTTTTTTGGTAGTAGTAGTAGTTGTAGGTGTGCTAATGGGTGTGAAGTGATATCTCATTGTAGTTTTGATTTACATTTCACTGATGGTTAGTGATGTTGAGCATCTTCTCATGTGCTTGTTGGCCATTTGTACATATTCTTTGGAGAAATGTCTATTCAAATCCTTTGCCCATTTTTGAATTGGGTTGTTTGTTCTTTTGTTGTTGAGTTGTAGGAGTTCTTTATTTTTTCAGTTTATTTTTAAATTGGGGTATAATTGCTTTACAATGTTGTGTTCCTGTTGTACAACAAAGTAAATCAGCTATATGTATACATATATCGCCTCTTTTTTGCATTTCCTTCCCATTAGGTCACCACAGAGCACTGAGTAGATTTCCCTGTGCTATACAGCAGGTTTTCATTAGTTATCTACTTTACATATAGTAGTGTATATATGTCAATCCCAATCTCCCAATTCATCCCACTCCTCCTTTCCCCCCTTGGTGTCTATATGTTTGTTCTCTATGTCTGTGTCTCTATTTCTGCTTTGCTGATACGTTCATCTGTACCATTTTTCTAGATTCCACATATATGCATTAATATACAATATTTGTTTTTTTCTTTCTGACTTATTTCACTCTGTATGACAGTCTCTAGGTCCATGCACGTCTCTACAAATGACCCAATTTCATTCCTTTTTATGGCTGAGTAATATTCCATTGTATATATGTACTATATCTTCTTTATCCATTCATCTGTCAATGGATATTTTGGTTGCTTCCAAGTCCTGGCTGTTGTAAATAGTGCTCCAGTGAACATTGGGGTGCATGTGTCTTCTTGAATTATGGTTTTCTTAGGGTATATGCCCAGTAGGGGGATTGCTGGATCATATGGTAATTCTATTTTTAGTTTTTTAAGGAACCTCCACACTGTTCTCCATACTGGCTGTATCAATTTACATTCCCACCAACATTGCAAGAGGGTTCCCCTTTCTCCACACCCTCTCTAGCATTTATTGTTTGTAGATTTTTTGATGATGGCCATTCTGACTGGTATGAGGAGATACCTCATTGTAGTTTTGATTTGCATCTCTCTAATAATTAGTGATGTTGAGCATCTTTTCATGTGCCTCTTGGCCAACTGTATGTCTTCTTTGGTGAAATGTCTATTTAGGTCTTCTGCCCATTTTTTGATTGGGTTGTTTGTTTTTTTGATATTGAGCTGCATGAGCTGTTTGTATATTCTGGAGATTAATCCCTTGTCAGTTGCTTCGTTTGCAAATATTTTCTCCCATTCTGAGTATTGTCTTTTCCTCTTGTTTATGGTTTCCTTTGCTGTGCAAAAGCTTTTCAGTTTCATTAGGTCCCATTTGTTTATTTTTGTTTTTATTTTCATTACTCTAGGAGGTGGGTCAAAAAAGATCTTGCTGTGATTTATGTCATCGAGTGTTCTTCCTATGCCTTCCTCTAAGAGTTTTTTACAGTGTCTGGTCTTACATTTAGGTCTTTAATCCATTTTGAGTTTATTTTTGTGTATGGTGTTAGGGAGTGTTCTAATTTCATTCTTTTACATGTAGCTTTCCAGTTTTCCCAGCACCACTTATTGAAGAGGCTGTCTTTTCTCCATTGTATTTTCTTGCCTCCTTTGTCATAGATTAGGTGACCATAGGTACGTGGGTTTATCTCTGGGCTTTCTATCCTGTTCCATTGATCTATACTTCTTGTGCCAGTACCATCCTGTCTTTCTTTTCTTTTTAAAAATAAATTTATTTATTTATTTATTTTTGGCTGACTTGGGTCTTTGTTGCTGCACATGGGCTTTCTCTAGTTGCAGCAACTGGGGGTTACTCTTTGTTGTGGTGTGCCGGCTTCTCATTGTGGTGGCTTCTCTTGTTGTGGAGCTTGGGCTCTAGGCACACGGGCTTCAGTAGTTGTGACCACTCGGGCTCAGTAGTTGTGGCGAATGGGCTTAGTTGTTCCGTGGCATGTGAGATCTTCCCGGACCAGGGATCAAACCCGTGTCCCCTGCATTGGCAGGCAGATTCTCAACCACTGTGCCACCAGGGAAGTCACTACCACTGTAGGGATTTTGATCACTGTAGCTTTGTAGTATAGTATGAAGTCAGAGAGCCTGATATTCCTCCAGCTCTGTTTTTCTTTCTCAAGGTGGCTTTGACTATTTAAGGTCTCTTGTGTTTCCATACAAATCATAAAATTTTTTGTTCTAATTCTGTGAAAAATGCCATTGGTGATTTGATAGGGATTGCATTGAATCTGTAGATTGCTTTGGGTAGGTACTCATTTTCACAATATTGATACTTCCAATCCAAGAACATGGTATATCTCTCCATCTGTTTGTGTCATCTTTGATTTCTTTCATCAGTATTTTGTAGTTTTCTGAGTACAGGTCTTTTGCTTCCTTAGGTAGCTTTATTCCTAGGTATTTTATTCTTTTTGTTGCAATGGTAAATGGAATTGTGTCCTTAATTTCTCTTTCTGATCTTCTGTTGTTAGTGTATAGGAATGCAAGAAATTTCTGTGCATTAATTTTGTATCCTGCAACTTTACCAAATTCATTGATTAGCTCTCGTAGTTTTCTGGTAGCATCTTTAGGATTTTCTAGGTATATATCATGTCATATGCGAACAGTGACAGTTTTGCTTCTTTTCCAATTTGGATTCCTTTAATTTTTCTTCTCTGATTGCCATGGCTAGGACTTCCAAAACTATGTTGAATAATATTGGCGAGAGCGGACATCCTTGTCTTGCTCCTGACCTTAGTGGAAATGCTTTCAGGTTTTCACCATTGAGAATGATGTTTGCTGTGGGTTTGTCATATATGGCCTTTATTATGTTGAGGTAGGTTTCCTCTATGCCTACTTTCTGGAGAGTTTTTATCATAAATGGTGTTGAATTTTGTCAAAAGCTTTTTCTGCATCTATTGAGAGGATCACATGGTTTTTACTCTTCAGTTTGTTAATATGGTGTATCACACTGATTGATTCGCATGTATTGAAGAATCCTTGCATCCCAGGGATGAATCCCACTTGATCATGGTGTATGATCTTTTTAATGTGTTGTTGGATTCTGTTTGATAGTATTTTGTTGAGGATTTTTGTGTATATGTTCATCGGTGATATTGGTCTGTAATTTTGTTTTTTTGTGTGATATCTTTGTCTGGTTTTGCTATCAGGGTGATTGATGGTGGCCGTGTAGAATGAGGTTGGGAGTGTGCCTTCTTCTGCACTTTTTTGGAAGAGTTTGAGAAGAATGGGTGTTATCTCTTCTCTAAATGTTTGATAGAATTTGCCTGTGAAGCCATCTGGTCCTGGACTTCTGTTTGTTGGAAGATTTTTCATCACAGTTTCAATTTCATTACTTGTGTTTGGTATGTTCATATTTTCTATTTCTTCCTGGTTCAGTCTTGGAAGGTTATACCTTTCTAAGAATTTGTCCATTTTTTCCAGGTTGTCCATTTTATTGGCTTAGAGTTGCTTGTAGTAGTCTCTTAGGATGCATTGTATTTCTGCGGTGTCTGTTGTAACTTCTCCTTTTTCATTTCTAATTTTATTGATTTGAGTCCTCTCCCTCTTTTTCTTGATGAGTCTGGCTAATGGTTTATCGATTTTATCTTGTCAAAGAACCAGCTTTTAGTTTTATTGATCTTTGCTATTATTTTCTTTGTTTCTATTACATTTATTTCTGCTCTGACCTTTATGATTTCTTTCCTTCTACTAACTCTGGGTTTTGTATGTTCTTCCTTATCTAGTTCCTTTAGGTGTAAGGTTAGATTGTTTATTTAAGATTTTTCTTGTTTCTTGAGGTAGGCTTGTATTGCTATAAACTTCCCTCTTAGAACTGCTTTTGCTGCATGCCATAGGTTTTGGGTTGTCGTCTTTTCATTGTCATTTGTTTCTAGGTAATTTTTGATTTCCTTTTTGATTTCTTCAGTGATCTCTTGGTTATTTAGTAGTGTATTGTTTAGCCTCCATGTGTTTATATTTTTTAGTTTTTTTCCTCTTTTTTTTTAGTTATTTATTTTTTATTTTTGGTGTGTTGCATCTTTGCTGCTACATGTGGGCCGCCTCTAGTTGCTGCAAGTGGGGGCTACTCTTCAATGTGGTGCGTGGGCTTCTCATTGTGATAGCTTCTCTTGTTGTGGAGCATGGGCTCTAGGGCAGGCAGGCTTCAGTAGTTGTGGCAAGCAGGCTCAGTAGTTGTGGCTCACAGACTCTAGAGCTCAGGCTCAGTAGTTGTGGCACACGGGTTTAGTTGCTCCGCGGCATGTGAGATCTTCCCAGACCATGGATAGAACCTGTGTCTCCTGCATTGGGAGGTGGATTCTTAACCGCTGTGCCACCAGGGAAGTCCACACTTGATTAGAAATCAAGTCATTGATTTCTAATCTCATAGTGTTGTGCTTGGAAAAGATGCTTGATATGATTTCAATTTTCTTAAATTTACCAAGGCTTGAGTTTTGACCCAAGATGTGATCTATCCTAGAGAATGTTCCATGTGTGCTTTAGAAGAAAGTATATTCTCCTGCTTTCAGATGTCCTATAAGTATCAATTAAGTCTATTTGGTCTATTGTGTCATTTAAAGCTTGTGTTTCCTTATTAATTTCCTGTCTGAATAATCTGTCCATTGGTGAAAGTGGGGTGTTAAAGTCCGCTACTATTATTGTGTTACTGTCGATTTCCCCTTTTATGGCTGTTAGCATTTGCCTTATGTATTGAGGTGCTCCTATGTTGGGTGCATATGTATTTATAATTCTTTCATCTTCTTCTTGGAATAATCCCTTGATCGTTATGTAGTGTCCTTCCTTGTGTCTTGTAACAGTCTTTATTTTAAAGTCTATTTTATCTGATATGAATATTGCTACTTCAGCTTTCTTTTGGTTTCAATTTGCATGGAATATCTTTTTCCATCCCCTCGCTTTCAGTTTGTATGTGTCCCTAGGTCTGAAGTCGGTTTCTTGTAGACAGCGTATATGTGGGTCTTGTTTTTGTATCCATTTAGCCAGTCTGTGCCTTTTGGTTGGAGCGTTTAATCCGTTCACATTTAAGGTAATTATCAATGTGTGTTTTCCCATTACCATTTTCTTAATTGTTTTGTGTTTGTCCTTGTAGATCTTTTCCTTGTCTTGTGTTCCCACCTAGAGAAATTCTTGTAGCTTTTGTTGTTAAGCTGGATTGGTGGTGCTGAATTCTCTTAACTTTTGCTTGTCTGTATAGCTTTTGATTTCTCCATCAAATCTGAATGAGATCCTTGCTGGGTATAGTAATCTTGGTTATAGGTTTTTCCCTTTCAACACTCTAAATATATCCTGCCACTCCTTTCTTGCCTGCAGAGTTTCTGCTGAAAAGTCAGCTGATTATCTTATGGGGATTCCCTTGTATGTTATTTTTTGCTTTTCCCTTGCTGCTTTTAATATTTTTTCTTTGAGTATAGAGTTTAATTTTTGTTAGTTTGGTTAATATGTGTCTCAGTGTGTTTCTCTTTGGGTTTGACCTGTATGGGACTCTTTGTGCTTCCTGGACTCGGGTGATTATTTCCTTTCCCATGTTAGGGAAGTTTTTGACTATAATTTTTTTCAAATATTTTCTCAGACCCTGTCTCTTTCTCTTCATTTTCTGGGACCCCTATAATTCGAATGTTGGTGCATTCAGTGTTGTACCAGAGGTCTCTTAGACTGTCCTCATTTCTTTTCATTCTTTTTTCTTTATTCTGCTCCTTGGCAGTTATTTCCACCATTCTATCTTCCAGCTCAGTTATTCCTTCTTCTGCCTTAGTTATTCTGCTATTGATTCCTTTTATTGTATTTTTCATTTCAGTTATTGTGTTGTTCATCACTGATTGTTTGTTCTTTAGTTCTTGTAGGTCCTTTTTAAGCATTTCTTGTATCTTCTTGATCTGTGCCTCCATTCTATTTCCCAGATTCTGGATCATCTTTATTATCATTACTCTGAATTCTTTTTCAGGTAGATTGCCTATTTCCTCTTCATTTATTTGGTCTTGTAGGTTTTTACCTTGCTCCTTCATCTAGAACATATTTTTTTTGTCATTTCACTTTTTTTTGATGATTGGGGCTGTGTTCCTGTCTTGCTGGTTGTTTGGCCTGAGATGTACAGCACTGGAGTTTGCAGGCAGTCGGGTTGAGCTGGGTCTTGGCGCTGAGATGAGGACCTCCGGGAGACCTCACACTGATTAATATTCCCTGGGGCCTTAAGTTCGCTGTTAGTCCAGTGGCTTGGACTCAGTACTCCCACCACAAGAGCTCAGGCCCAACCCCCAGCCTGGGAGCCAAGACCCTGCAAGCTGCATGGCACAGCAAAAAAAACCAAAACAAAACAACAAACAAAAAAGAGCAGAACGATAACAAAGAATAAAAAATAAAGTTAGAAAAAGAAAAAATATATTAGAAAAAATAGAAATGAAAATGAAATAACAACAAGAAGGCAAAACAGAACCACAACAGCAAAAAATAAAATAAAATAAAAAATTAAAAGATAAGAATAAAAAAAAAAAAGAAAAAAACATTCCCTGGTGCCTCTGCTCTCAGTGTCCTTGCCCCCACGGTGAGCCACAGCCAACCCCTGCCACCCCAGTAGGCCCTCAAAGACCTCTAGTTAGGCCCCTGGACCCAGCACATCAACCCCACCTCTGTGTGCATTCCTTTCACCAGCATCTGCTCCTGAAGCTGGCCTGGAGCACACGTGCCTGCGCGAGCCAGCTGGGGTGCAGGCCTCCACAGGCATGTCTGCAGAGGCCAGCACAGCAGGAGGAGCCTTGGAAAGTGGGTAGCGCTTGGCCCTCCTGGACCTGTAGAGCCAGAGGAGGCCTTGGTGGGGGTGGGGCTCAGGCCCAGGACCCGTGTGTCTGGAATGGGCTTTGGGGACACCCAGGCCTGGGACCCCAGTGTGCTCGCTGGGGCCTAAACTGGCAGGGGAGATCCTGGCCGCTTTCCCCTCTGATCCTGTGATCCCTCAGAGGTCCCTCTCCATCCCTACTGATCCCCTCACTGTGAGTGGGCCCCTCTGAGTGTGGGAATATCTCTTCTCCCACAGTCCCCCTGTCAGGGGCACTGGTCCAATCCTGCCTCCACCCTTCCTCCACCCACCCCTCCTTCCCTTCCACATCCTACCTGGTTGCGTGGGGATTCCGCCTGTCCCTTTAGGTGTCTGAAGTGTCCCCCAAGTGCCCAGTAGGTGCTCCCTCAGAAGGCTGCCTGTGAGGAGATACAAACTCCATGTCCTCCTACTCTGCCATCTTGACTCTGCTCCCTGTTTCAGTTTACTTTTAAAAGGCTTCTAGAGTATTACCTTGGGGCTCCCAAACTGTGTAACCACCTTCTCTTGCATCATCAACATCATTTCTGAAACCCAGGGACCAAAAGTGGTAAGACTGGAAAAATGTAAACATCAACTCATTTTTTTCAGTGACAAAACAAAAAAAACAGGGACTTCCGTCGTGGTCCAGTGGTTAAGACTCCACACTCCAAATGCAGGGGGCCCGGGTTCATTCCCTGGTCAGAGAACTAGAACCCACATGCCCAACTAAAGATCCTTCATGCCTCAGTGAAGATCCCACGTGCCGCAGCTAAGACCCAGCACAGTAAAATAAATAAATAAATAAATACATAAATAAATAAATAAATATTAAACAAACAAAAACAAGATTTGCTTTCTTGCAAAAATGTTTTTTCTAATTTTCATTTTTAGAATTCTTAAAGGAAGATGCTTTTGTGTTTTTCTAAAGTCTTAATATGGTCAGTCTTTTGTTTTAATAGCCAGAATGCCTTGGAATGGGGTTCTTATTTAAATGCTTTTCTTTTGCAGTCACCTCAAATACTTGGCCTTATATGACCCTTTCTTTTTACCAGTGTGGAAAGACTTCTGCTTCCATGTGTGCCCAGCAGAGGGCACCCTAAGAACAGCCCAGCAGTCCTTGCAGCTGGGTTGAAACTTGCAGTTTCTGCTCTTCCTCTACAGAACCAGATTCCTGGGGTTGGGAGGTTGATGGTAGTGCCAGTCTGGCTTTTGAATTAAGGTTAGCTGAGAATGCTGGATGCAGAGAGGTGGTGCGAAAGGGATCCATGAGTTCCAAGGAGGCTAAAGAAGAAACGTAGCCCAGTGCCCCAGGTCTTTGGATTTCTTTAAAAAAAACAAAAACAAAAACATAAAAACCATTCTGGATAGAACAAGGAAAATTAGTTGAATATTCTTGATATTTTGCTTACGTCTGGCTATTTTACTGCTAAAAACAGTGACATTTGTTAACTTGGACTTTTTCTTGCTGTTTTAATATTTTTCTACATATTAGATATATAAATACAAGTACAGGGGCACTGGAGTTTTGTGACAGCTGAGTTTGCCTAAAGAATGAAACCTAGTTTAGAGAAGAGTTATATATTTTATATATTATTATTATTGTATATATTACATTTATTTTAATTTATATATATTTTCTGTGCTCTCAGGAAAATGGCAAAGGTACATATGTCAATACTTTCAGAGACTTTAGAGACGTTTTTCCTTTTGCATCATCGCATCAACTTTTCAGTCTTGGTGAGTCATTTTTATGACTTGTGAGTAATTTCTGTTTTCTGTGAATGGATATGTGTACCTGTGCATACATTTTGAGTGCTGGGACTTGCCAAGGGTCAGCGATTTAGCTGACCAGTAGCTGCTACTCCGTGGTAGCTTTGGGGAAACTGAGGACACCCAGCGCTCAGAATGTCCAAGTTCTCTTTCTGTCATTAAATACTGAAGCACATGGTAAAACAAAGCATGCCTCTTTAGGATGAAACCAGAAACCCCAAGCCATTCCTGGGGACTCCCACAGTCAGGGAATACCATCTGTGTGCCTCTGACTCTCACCTCCACTCCAGGTTGAGGTCTCCCATGATAAACCTCAGAACCTTTTCTCTGCAATGTGACCTGGACCAGAACATCACATTACCTGGGGCTTGTTACAAATGCAGAATATCAGGGTGCACACACTGAATAGGAATCTGCATTTTAACCCAGGTTATTTGAGAAGCACTACCCCAGACTTTTGACCCAGAGCATATTTTTAGTACTAAGGGTTCATAACGTGGGGTTCACAGAATTTAGTGGGCTGGTGAACTTGGATGGGGAAAGAATACATCTTGATTTTCCCTAACCAAAATTTAGCATTTATTTTCATTTGAATGTAGGCAAGAACATAGTAATATTGGCTGTGCTTGTGACTTTGTTTTCAATAGAAATTGAAATACTTTCATATCACTTTATAGTTTTTGTAGAAAATCATTTATGTTCTGCTCAGTATTCTGGTAGTTATTAGTGCCTCCACTAGTTCTTGTTATTTAATATGTTCATAAACAAGAATATTTTTAGTACATCATATTTAGAAAATATTGCAGTAACTTTTATGGTAACTGGTTTTCTTTATAATTTTATGTATTTTATTTCATGTATTTTAAAACATTATTTGGAGAAGGAGGCTGTAGCCATCCCTAGACTGCTGTTGTAGTTCATGGCAGTGAAAAAACTAAGGACCCCTGCCTTAGAGAGAAAGAAAAAATTCCAGATTAATATGTTTCCTCAAGAAGTTGTTCCATTTTTGGCCTTAGTACCAGCAGAGGCTTGCTCCTAGATGGGTATAGATAAGCCTGGGGAAATTTTTACATCTGCTACCTGGTGGGAAGGCATCATCCTCCAGCCAGTGTGGTCAACTGTCTGCAGCTAGAGGGAGAAAGAGGGAGAGGGAAAGGAAGGGGAGGAGAGGGGAGGGGAAGGGGAGGAAAAAGGAGGGAAAAGGAAGGGAAGGGAGAGACAATGGGACAGGATAGCTAGGCTTCACTGCCACATCTTCTTCATCCAAAGATCAGAACAGAGATGTTCCTCGTCAGTTGTGTCACAGTACTCAACCTTATTCTTCAAATTCTGCTTCCCTGAAGCGTGATGTTAAGTCTATGGAAAGGTGGGACAGCAGCATGAGATGCTCTGTGGGCCCACTCTCCGGTGAGACAAGGGAAAGTAGAAAAAACTATAAAAACCGTTAAAGGTCTCTGGAAATTGTCATAAGGGCAATTAGAGATTAGAGATATGTTTTATTTAGGTCTATGCAGTGTTAAAATGTTTTTTGAGTTTGTTGCTTTATATTGCTCTGTCATTTAAATAAAATTTTTTATAAAAATTGAGAAATTTCACATTAGAAACTGGATTTCTAGCATCAGTTGAAAGAAATCACAACTTGCCAGCTGGGCCAGAATTTCCACAGGACAACACTCAGCTGGCACTAAGGTCGAGGGGGAAGTTTTAATTTTGCCATGTTCTCCACCATTCTCTGTGTCGCCAGTGGTGTGGCTATGTTGGCCTTCCATCAGTGTGCTTGTAATGTTGTTTTCTTAAAACAGAGTTGAGAGGATAGGAGGAAAATGATAGCTGAATCAAGAGAGCCAAACGTTTGTATTTGTTTGTGGAAATAGAAATTATACCTACTCTGTGCCTGTGTTGAAAGAATACAGATTCAGGTGCCTGACCTACTTCATTAATTTATGTTACTTCTCTGCCTTGACTGTAGGCATTTGAGTTTTTGATTCTAGTTCTAGAGGCCTAGTTCTCAAACTATTCTATCTCCATACTGTGTAGAGTTGCTAGACATGTATGGCAAGGAAAATTTTTTGTTAGTATTTATTGAACTATAAAAATAATGTATTTAAAGCCAACATATTGGTGGTTGCCAAGGCGGTGGGGTGGTGGTGGGTGAAATGGGGTCAAAAGGTATAAAAACATCCAGTTATAAAATAAATAATTATGGAGATATAATGCACAGCATGGTGATTATAGTTAATAATACTGCACTACATATTTGAAAGTGGCTAAGAGACTAGATCTCACCATAAGAAAAAAATTTTTGAAAATTTTGTAACTTATGTATGGTGATAGATTATTTTGCAGTGTGTACAAATACTGAATCATTATGTTGTATACCTAAAACTAATATAATGTTATATGTCAATTATACCTCAATTAAAAAATCAAACATTAAAAAAATTTGCTGATGTAAGTATATTTATGATGGCTTTCTAGCTTATACAGTTGTTTTTAAAATATAAAAAGTGTAAAAAATTTTTAAAAGACAAAAAAGTATTTAAAAGCTTTGCATTGGAGTTAATGTTTATTGCTATAATAACAACACATTCAGTTGCATTTCTTCAGTGGGAAGAAAACAACAGCTAACAGACTGGAAAAAATAACAGGTCTCCACATTGAAGAATTTAATTTTCAAATACATTGAGGTACTCTTGTGAATAGTGAAATATCAATTTATTTAAAATCTTTTCTGAATTCATAGTCAGATATTGACAGGTAATTTCTCAGTCTATTAAGTGGAGTTGAATACATTTTTTGATGTTGAAAAGTAAAGGTGGGGGAATTCCCTGGCGGTCCAGTGGTTAGGACTCCGTGCTTCCACTGCAAGGGGCATGGGTTCCATCCCTGGTTGGGGAACTAAGATCTGGCCCAGCACAACACAAGAAGAAAAAAAAAGTAAAGATGGGAACTTTGGTTTAAAAGCAAGCACACAAGTGAACTACTACATCCATTTCTGGTAATATGGAAGGCTAAGTTATCCACTCTTTAAAAAAAAAAACTGTAGGATAAAATTTGTTTAAACTGAGGTACAATTTACATTCAATAAATTACACAGACCTTAAGTGTACTGTACATGAGTTTTGATAAAGTTGTACTCCCATGAACACACATATCAAAATATAGAACATCCTCATCACCATGGAAAAGTTCCTTATGGCCCTAACCAATCAATCACTGCACCTCTACCAAGAAACCAGTGTTCTGATTTATTTTACTGAAGATTAGGTTTGCCTCTAAATGACATCATATAGTACGTACATGTGGTGGGTAGCTTCTGAAATGGATCACAATGCCTGCCTCTTTATATTCACTTCCTTGTATAATCTCCTCCCTTTGAATGTGGGCTGCACCTAGAATGTGAGCTAGCTTCTCATGTATAGAATACAGCAAAAGTAATGGGTGGTTCCTTCTAAGATTAGGTTACAAGAGAGTGTGGCTTCTCTCTTTATCTCTCTGACTCTTCTCATTTGCTTGATCTGATGAAGCAAGCTGCCATTTTCTGAGCTGTTTTATTAAGAGGCCCCCATGTCAAGGAACAGCTATGTGTGTATGTGTGTGTGTGTATGTGTGTGTGTGTGGCAGGGATGGAATTAATCTGGCAACAAACATGTGAGTGAGCTTGGAATGCATCTTTCCTAGCTGAGCCTTGATTCAGCCAATGGGAAGATCGGGAAAGTTTTAATAAAAGAGCTATCATCTCACCAGTTCTTCAAGTTTTGGTGGACTTTAATTCATATTTATGATTTTTAGTTACAAAAGTAATTCATGTTCATTGTGGAAATTTTAAAAATAAAGAAAAGCACAAAGATGTAAGTTTTAAAAAAAATGAGCACATAAATCCCACCACCTCAATATAAAAACATTATTAACATTTTGATGCACATTCTTATAAACATTTTTCTTCTAATCATCACATCTAAAAGAACAATTGGGACCATGTGTTTAGTCATCTGCATTTTAAAAATTAATTAATATTTATTTATTTAACATGTTTATTGGAGTATAATTGCTTTACAATGTTGTGTTAGTTTCCACTGTATAACAAAGTGAATCAGCTATCCATATACATATATCCCCATATTGCCTCCCTCTTGCTCCTCCCTCCCACCCTCCCTATCCCAAACATGCATCCCACCCCTCTAGGTGGTCACAAAGCACTGAGATGATCTCCCTGTGCTATGTGGCTGCTTCCCACTAGCTATCTCTTTTACATTTGGTAGTGTATATACGTCAATGCTACTCTCTCACTTCGTCCCAGCTTACCCTCCCTGCCCCCCATGTCCTCAAGTCCATTCTCTACATCTGCGTCTGTATTCCTGTCCTGCCCCTAGGTTCATCAGAACCATTTTTTTTCTTTAGACTCTCTATATATGTGTTAGCATATTGTATTTGTTTTTCTCTTTCTGACTTACTTCACTCTGTAGGACAGACTCTAGGTCCATACACCTCACTACAAATAACTCACTTTCATTTCTTTTTATGACTAATACTCCATTGTATATATGTGTGACATCTTCTTCATCCATTCGTCTGTTGATGGATACTTACTTAGGTTGCTTCCATGTCCTGGCTATTGTAAATAGTGCTGCAATGAACACTGTGATATATGTCTCTTTTTGAATTATGGTTTTCTCAGGGTATATGCCCAGAAGTAAGATTGCTGGGTCGTATGGTAGTTCTAGTTTTATTCTTTTAAGGAACCTCCATACTGTTCTCCATAGTGCCTGTATCAATTTACATTCCCACCAACAGTGCAGGAGGGTTCCTTTTTCTCAATACCCTCTCCAGCATTTATTGGTAGATATTTTGATGATGGCCATTCTGACCAGTGTGAGGTGATACCTCATTGTAGTTTTGATTTGCATCTCTCTAATGATTAGTGATGTTGAGCATCCTTTCATGTGTTTGTTGGCAATCTGTATATCTTCTTTGGAGAAATGTCTATTTAGGTCTTCTGCCCATTTTTGGATTGGGCTGTTTGTTTTTTGATATTGAGCTGCATGAGCTGCTTGTAAATTTTGGAGATTAATCCTTTGTCAGTTGCTTCATTTGCAAATATTTTCTCCCATTCTGAGGGTTGTCTTTTGGTCTTGTTTATGGTTTCCTTTGCTGTGCAAAAGCTTTGAAGTTTCATTAGGTCCCACTGGTTTATTTTTGTTTTTATTTCCATTTCTCTAGGAGGTGGGTCAAAAAGGATCTTACTGTGATTTATGTCATCAAGAGTTCTTCCTTTGTTTTCCTCTAAGAGTTTGATAGTGTCTGGCCTTACATGTAGGTCTTTAACCCATTTTGAGTTTATTTTTGTGTATGGTGTTAGGAGATGTTCTAATTTCATTCTTTTACATGTAGCTGTCCAGTTTTCCCAGCACCACTTACTGAAGAGGCTGTCTTTTCTGCATTGTATATTCTTGCCTCCTTTATAAAAAATAAGGTGACCATATGTGTGTGGGTTTATCTCTGGGATTTCTATCCTGTTCCATTGGTCCATATTTCTGTTTTTGTGCCAGTACCATACCGTCTTGATTACTGTAGCTTTGCAGTATAGTCTGAAGTCTGGGAACCTGATTCTTCCAGCTCTGTTTTTCTTTCTCAAGATTGCTTTGGCTATTTGGGGTCTTTTGTGTTTCCATACAAATTGTGAATTTTTTTGTTCTAGTTCTGTGAAAACTCCCATTGGTAGTTTGATAGGGATTGCACTGAATCTGCAGATTGCTTTGGGTAGTATAGTCAATGTTGATTCTTCCAGTCCAAGACATGTTATATGTCTCCATCTGTTTGTATCATTTTTAATTTATTTTACCAGGGTCTTGTAGTTTTCTGCATACAGGTCTTTTGTCTCCCTATGTAGGTTTATTCCTAGGTATTTTATTCTTTTTGTTGCAGTGGTAAATGGGAGTGTTTCCTTAATTTCTCTTTCAGGTTTTTTGCTGTTAGTGTGTAGGAATGCAAGAGATTTCTGTGCATTAATTTTGTATCCTACCACTTTACCCAATTCATTGATTAGCTCTAGTAGTTTTCTGGTAGCATCTTTAGGATTCTCTATGTATAGTATCATGTCATCTACAAACAGTGACAGCTTTACTTCTTCTTTTCTGATTTGGATTCCTTTTATTTCTTTTTCTTCTCTGATTGCCATGGCTAAAACTGCCAAAACTATGTTGAATAATAGTGGTCAGAGTGGGTAAACTTTTCTTGTTCCTGGTCTTAGAAGAAATGCTTTCAGTTTTTCACCTTTGAGAATGATGTTGGCTGTGAGTTTGTCATATATGGCTTTTATTATGCTGAGGTAGTTTCTCTCTATTCTCATTTCCTGGAGAGTTTTTATCATAGTTGGTTTTGAAGTTTTTTGAAAGCTTTTTCTGCATCTGTTGAGATAATCATATGATTTTTATCTTTCAGTTTGTTAATATGGTGTATCACATTGATTGTTTTGCATATATTGAAGAATCCTTGCATTCATGGGATAAACCCCAATTGATCGTAGTGTATGATCCTTTTAGTGTGCTTTTGGATTCTGTTTGCTAGTATTTTGTTGAGGATTTTTACATCTATGTTCATCAGTGATATTGGCCTGTACTTTTCTTTTTTTGTGACATCTTTGTCTGGTTTCAGTATTGGGTGAGGGTGGCCTCATAGAATGAGTTTGGGAGTGTTCCTCCCTCTGCTATATTTTGGAAAGTTTGAGAAGAAGAGGTGTTAGCTCTTCTCTAAATATTTGATAGAACTCACCTGTGAAGCCATCCAGTCCTGGGCTTTTGTTTGTTGGAAGATTTTTAATCACAGTTTCAATTTCAGTGCTTGTGATTGGTCTGTTTATATTTTCTATTTCTTCCTGGTTCAGTCTTGCAAGGTTGTACTTTGCTAAGAATTTGTCCACTTCTTCCAGGTTGTCTATTTTGTTGGCATATACTTGATTGTAGTAATCTCTCATTATCCTTTGTATTTCTGCAGTGTCAGTTGTTACTTCTCCTTTTTCACTTCTAATTCTGTTGATATGAATCTTTTCCCTTTTTTTCTTCATGAATCTGGCTAATGGTTTATCCATTTTGTTTATCTTCTCAAAGAACCAGCTTTTAGTTTTCTTGATCTTTGCTATTGTTTCCTTCACTTCTTTTTCATTTATTTCTCATCTGATCTTTATGATTTATTCTGCTAACTTTGGATTTGTTTTGTTCTTGTTTCTCTAATTGCTTTAGGTGTAAGTTTAGTTGATTATTTGAGATTTTTCTTGTTTCTTGAGGTAGGATTGTATTTTTATAACCTTCCCTCTTAGAACTGCTTTTGCTGCATCCCATAGGTTTTGGGTCATTGGGTTTTCATAGTCATTTGTTTCTAGGTAGTTTTTGATTTCCTCTTTGATTTCTTCAGTGATCTCTTGGTTATTTAGTAGCATTTTGTTTAGCCTGCATGTGTTTCTGTTTTGTACAGTGTTTTTCCTGTAATTGATATGTAGCCTCATAGCATTGTGGTTGGATAAGATACTTGATACGATTTCAACTTTTAAAAATTTACCGAGGCTTGATATGTGACACAAGATATGATCTATCCTGGAGAATGTTCCATGTGTACTTGAGAAGAAAGTGTATTCTGTTGTTTTTGGATGAACTGTCCTATAAATATCAATGAAGTCCATCTGGTCTAATGTGTCATTTAAAGCTTGTGTTTCCTTATTTATTTTCATTTTGGATGATCTGTCCATTGGTGAAAGTGGGGTGTTAAAGTCTCCTACTATGATTGTGTTACTGTTGATTTCCCCTTTTATGGCTGTTAGTATTTGCCTTATGTTTTGAGGTGCTCCTATGTTGGATGCATAAATATTTACAATTGTTATATTTTCTTCTTGCACTGATCCCTTGATCATTATGTAGTGTCCTTCTTAGTCTTTTTTAATAATCTTTATTTTCAAGTCTATTTTGTCTGATATGACTATTGCTACTCCAGGTTTCTTTTGGTTTCCATTTGCATGGAGTATCTTTTTCCATCTCCTCACTTTCAGTCTGTATGTATCCCTAGGTCTAAAGTGGGTCTCTTGTAGACAGCATATATATGGGTCTTGTTTTTGTATCCATTCAGCCAGTCTGTGTCTTTTGGTTGGAGCATTTAATCCATTTACATTTATCAATTATCAATATGTATGTTCCTTTTACCATTTTCTTAATTGTTTTGGGGTTGTTTTTGTAGGTCTTTTCCTTCTCTTGTGTTTCCTGCCTAGAGAAGGTCCTTTAGCATTTGTTGTAAAGCTGGTTTGGTTGTGCTGAATTCTCTTAACTTTTGCTTGTCTGTAAAGGTTTTATTTTCTCCATGAAATCTGATTGAGATCCTTGCTTGGTAGAGTAATCTTGGTTGTAGGTTATTCCCTTTCATCACTTTAAATATGTCCTGCCACACCCTTTTGGCTTGCAGATTTCTTTTTTGTTGTTGTTGTTAACATCTTTATTGGAGTATAATTGCTTTACAATGGTGTGTTAGTTTCTGCTTTATGACAAATTGAATCGGCTGTACATATAGATATATCCCCATATCTCCTCCCTCTTGCATCTCCCTCCCCACTCCCTATCCCACCCCTCTAGGTGGTCACAAAGCACCGAGCTGATCTCCCTGTGCTATGCGACTGCTTCCCACTAGCTATCTGTTTCACACTTGGTAGTATATATAAGTCTATGCCACTTTCTCACTTCGTCCCAACTTACCATTCCCCCTCCCCATGTCCTCATGTCCATTCTCTACTTCTACGTTTTTATTCATCCTGCCCCTATGTTCTTCAGAACCTTTTTTTTTTCTTTTTTTAGATTCCATATATATGTGTTAGCATATGGCATTTGTTTTTCTCTTTCTGACTTACTTCACTCTGTATGACAGACTAGGTCCATCCCCCTCACTGAAAATAACTCAATTTCATTTCTTTTTATGGCTAAGTAATATTCCTTTGTATATATGTGTTACATCTTCTTTATCCATTCATCTGTCAATGGACACTTAGGTTGCTTCCATTTCCTGGCTATTGTAAATAGAGGAGACTTGCAGAGTTTCTGCTGAAAGTTCAGCTGTTAACTCTATGGGGATTCCCTTGTATGTTATTTGTTGCTTTTCCCTTGCTGCTTTTAATATTTTTTCTTTTTATTTAATTTTTGATAGTTTGAGTAATATGTGTCTTGGCATGTTTCTCCTTGGATTCATCCTGTATGGGACTCTTTGTGCTCCCTGAGCTCAGGTGGTTATTTCCTTTCCCATGTTAGAGAAGTTTTTGACTATAATCTATTCAAATATTTTCTCAGACCCTTTCTCTTTCTCTTCTTCTTCTGGGACCCCTATAATTCGAATGTTGGTGCCTTTAATGTTTTCCCAGAGGTCTCTGAGACTGTCCTCAATTATTTTCTTTCTTTTTTCTTTATTCTGCTCTGTGGTAGTTATTTACACTATTTTATCTTCCAGGTCACTTATCTGTTCTTCTGCCTCAGTTATTCTGCTATTGATTCCTTCTATTGTATTTTTGATTTCATTTATTGTGTTGCTCATCATTGTTTGTTTGCTCTTTAGATCTTCTAGGTCCTTGTTAAAAATTTCTTGTATTTTCTCCATTCTATTTCCGAGATTTGGATCATCTTTACTATCATTACTCTGAATTCTTTCTCAGGTAGACTGCCTCTTTCATCTTCATTTGTTTGGTCTGGTGGGTTTGTACCTTGCTCCTTTATCTGCTGCATATTTCTCTGTCTTCTCATTTTGTTTAACTTATTGTGTTTGGGGGTCTCCTTTTCACAGGCTGCAGCTTTGTAGTTCCCATTATTTATGGTGTCTGCTTACAGTGGGTGAAGTTGCTTCAGTGTAGGCTTTCTGGTGGAGGGGACTGGTGGGTGGGGCTGTTTCTTGTCCTGTTGGTCGGCAGGGTTGCATCCGGTGGTGTGTTTTTGGGTGTCTATGAACTTAGTATGACTTTAGGCAGCCTCTCTACTAATGGGTGGGGTTGTGTTCCTGTCTTGCTAGTTGTTTGGCATGGGGCATCCAGCACAGGAGCTTGCTGGCCATTGTGTGGAGCTGGGTGTTAGTGTTGAGACGGAGATCTCTGGGAGAGCTCTTGCCGAGTGATATTACGTGGGGCTCTGAGGTTTCTGGTGGTCCAATGTTCTGGACTTGGCTCTCCCACCTCAGAGGCGCCGACCCGACATGTGGCTGGAGCACCAAGGCCTTGCCAGCCACACAGCTCGGAAGAGAAGGAAGAAAAGAAAGAAAAACGAACAGATAGAAGCCCAAAACAAATAATAAAAGCAAAACTAAACAGACAAAATCAAACAAAGAAAAATACACACATGCTCATAAAAAGAAAATCAAACAAAAACAACAACAACAAAAACTAAACAAAGAAAAAAACCCAAACAGACAGAACCCTAGGACAAATGGTAAAAGCACACCTAAACAGACAAAATCACACTAAGAAACACACACACTCACAAAAAGAGCAAAAAGGAATAATAATAATAATAAAATTTTTTTAATGGGAAGATAGCAACCAAACCAATAAACAAATCCACCAATGATAACAAGCACTAAAAACTAAACTAAGATAAACATAAAACCAAAAACATATCAGAACCAGAAAGCAAATCGCAAGTCTGCAGTTGCTCCCAAAGTCCACCGCCTCAATTTTGGGAACATCTGTTGTCTCTTAGGTATTCCATAGATGCAGCGTTTATCAAGTTGATTGCGAGGATTTAATCTACTGCTCTCGAGGCTGCATGGAGAATTTTCCCTTTCTCTTCTTTGTTCGCACAGCTCCTAGGGTTCCGCTTTGGTTTGGGCCTCACCTCTGCATGTAGGCCACCCCCAGGCATCTGTTCCTCACCCAGACAGGATGGGGTTAAAACAGTGGCTGATTAGGGCTCTTTTGCTCACTCAGACCAGGGAGAGGGAGGGGTACGGTAGCCACAATTGGAATGCGGGGGGAGCCTGTGGTGGCAGAGGCCAGCATGATATTGCAAGAGTCTGAGGTGCCGCTTCCCCCAGGGAAGTTGTCCCTGAATCACAGGACCCTGGCAGTGGCGGGCTGCACAGGCTCCCAGGGAGGTATGGTTGGTGACCTGCACTTGCACACAGCATTCTTGGTGACAGCAACAGCAGTGTTAGCAGTCCATGTCCTTCTCTGTGGTCCGAGATGGTAGCCGCAGCTTGTGCCTGTCTCTGGAGCTCGCTTAGGCAGTGCTCTGCCATTTGTGGGCACACGGAGTAGGAATCCCCTCTCTTCGTGCACCCCAAGACAATGGTCTCTTTCCTCTCCAGCAGGTCCAGAATTTTTCCCAGACTACCTCCCAGCTAGCTGTGGTACACTAGCCCCCTTCAGGCTGTGTTCACTCAGCCAACCCCAGTCCTCTCCCTGGGATCTGACCTCTGAAGCCTGAGCCTCAGCTCCCAGCCCCCACCTGCCCCTGTGGGTGAGCAGACAAGCCTCTCAGGATGGTGAGTGCTGGTAGGCACTGATCCTCTGTGTGGGAATCTCTCTGCTTTGCCCTCTGAACCCCTGTTGCTGTGCTGTCTGTCCTCCTTGGCTCTGAAGCTTCCCCCCAGCCCACTTCCTTCTCCACCAGTGAAGCGGCTTCCTAGTGTGTGGAAACTTTTCCTCCTTCACAGCTCCCTCCCAGAGTGCAGGTCCTATCCCTATTCTTTTGTTTCTGTTTTTTCTTTTTTCTTTTGCCCTACCCAGGTATGAGGGGATTTTCTTGCCTTTTGGGAGGTCTGAGGTCTTCTGCCAGCATTCAGTGGGTTTTTGTAGGAGTTGTTCCACATGTAGATGTATTTCTGGTGTATTTGTGAAGAGGAGTGTAAGCTCCACATCTTACTCCTCTGCCATCTTGAAGGTCTCCCCTTATCTGCACTTTTATAAATGTTATTTCATTTAATCTTCACAATAGCCCTGCAAAGTAAGAAGTATTTGCAATCCCATTTTATAATAATAACTTGAGGGACAGAAAGTTTAGCTTGTCCAAGTCACATGACAAAGCCAACATGTACATCTGGAATGTCTTTCTCCAGAGCCCATGCTCACCTTCCTCCCAGCTGCATCCCAGATGATGGGTGGTGCTTGGAGATGGCAGGGCATGAAAAGGAAAGGAATCACTCAGAGGGGTTGTTCTGTAATGTTGGATGTGGTGACCACTTCTATCTACAACATAAAGGAAAGGGAGAAATTTTAAATAACTAATTTTCCCAGGCTGGGAAAAGATGATGTCACAAATGATACCAATTTCATAATCTGTTCAATAGTACATGTGATTTCTACCAGTCAAAAAGTATTCCTTCAATTCAGCCTTACCTCAACCTCAGACAAAGGGCTCTATGCACTGTGTGATGCAGTGAGGTTTTATTAAGTATGCAGTCCAGTCACTCTGTGCTAAGGAGATCTGGCCCTGGCTGAAAATCTTCTGGCTGATCTGGGAGCCAGCGTGGGAGCTGGAGCACCTCGTTTGTACAAGCCTGGGCCGACCCACACTGCTTTCCCACGGGGAGGCATCTTTGTAACCAGGGGGCATCCAGAACAGGCACCGGGCTAAAGTGCCATCAAGCAGAATGGCCCCTTTCCACTCCACACTAAGAGCACTTTATATCTGCCTTGGCAGGGATGGGAACAACAAGTTTTTGCCAAAAGGAAAGAAGAAATCAAAACATAAAATATACTTCTCGGGGTTGCATGTTTCTGGCTTGACTTATGTCACTTACACAACAATGGTTATTGTTTGTTTGAATGACACAGAGGGTTTTAGGCAAGGCCAGAAACGCTAGCCCAGGATTTGGTCCCCCAGAGTTCTGACACCTAAAGAAGGGCAAGGAACAGTGGGTGTGTGGGGTCAGGAATGTCTCTTCTGATTCCAGCCTTCAGCTGCCTGAGACTCCCAAGCTGCATCCTGCCCCGCAGACAAGAAAATGTAACCACAGACAACAGTGGAAGAGGGGCTTTGAAACAAAGAAGGAAGAGTGGGCACATGTTTCCTGGGACTCTTGGGATCCTCGAACTCTTTGAAGGTCTGTCTGACAAGTTCAGCTTTGACAGGAAAAACTTATTCACTGGACAAAGAGTTCTGGTTCAACACTGGCTGAATACACAGCACCCAGCTCCACCATCCATAGCTCCCAAGCCCAGGATAATTTGTTTTGTTTCTATTTTTCTCTCAGGTTTTCCAAACCTTGCCACTTTTAAGACATCTACTCTCAGGGAGCTAATTTTTACATAATTATTAGCTCTGCTTTTCCTCTGTGAAAGCCACTCTCCATTTTTGGATGACATTTGATGACCTGCATCAGTAGAAAACATTAGTTTTGTCCTCTTTTACTGAAAACGTGGTGACAAAGTCAAATTCTCTTCATGTCTCTCTAGTGTGAAACTTCTTGTAATCCTTTCCCCTAACACATACCACAGCTCACTTACACAGATGCTTCAGGGAGAAGGCCAGGCCCTTATGAACATCTTAGAGAGCCTTCTTCAGGCCTCCTTCTTCCTCCAAATTTCTCCAGTTTGCCACCCCCTTGGCTCCCACTTCTGCATCTTACCATACTGTGTCCAACCATTCTGTCCTCTGTTGAGTGCTGGTACAGATAAACACCAAACAAATATTTGATAAATGGGGCATTTGTGAAGGAATCCCATCCCATCTTTGCCTTTTTCAGTTTTTTAAAAAAATTTCCTCTTCATTAACTCCATATGCTATAGGCTTCCAATTGAGATCTATCCCTGATTCCTGAGACCCTGCAGCTTGCCCCTTACCTGTACCAGTGTCTATCAGGTCTTTACCAAAACTTCTTTAACAGGAAGTTAACTTCATTGCTTCCACACCAATAAAGGCTCGTTTTCCTTTTTCATTAAAGAGTGAATATTTATTGATTACTTACTTTTGCTCTAACAAAACAAAGTCCCAATCCAAAGTAGTTTACATTGTAGTGGCAAGAGACCCAACCACAAGCAAATAAGCCAATAAATAATATGCTCAGAAGAAAAATAAAGCAGAGGCATAGGACTGCAGGATGGGCATTGGCCTGGCCTTTTCCAGGCCTCAGTGAAAACGGTAATTGTTGTTTTCATATTTATTAAACGCCTCAGCCTCTCACTCCTTTGGGGACAGATGTGGATGTGCTGAGATGGCTGATCCACAATATCTGCTTCTGCCAACCAGCCCTCAGTGGGAAGAGTAATAATTAAACGAGACAGGTAATCCTTGTAAAGTGCTTAATGCAGAGTCTGGTACAAAAAACATAGTAAATAAGGGGCAGCCAGAGAAAATGGGAAGGAGTGGGGAGCCACCATTGGCAAAGGCCGTCTCATTTGCTTTAATTTTCGTTGAATCTCCACATTACTTGTACTTTCTTCAGGCAGCCCATAGCTTTGTGAGCAATTGACCCTTGGAACTGAGAAGCTGCTCCAGATAAAGACCTTAGTTGAAAGTGCCATGGTAAATAAAATGGCATGGTTTAGAGAGGAATGCAGACAGAACTTGACAGTAGCTGCTATCTCTCAGGGAGCTAGGGCTCCTCTTAACCCACAGGAACTCGCTCATCACCTGACATACAGGCAAACCTGGAATTGAGGCAGGTAATACCCCACAGGGCAACCTTGATCACGGAGCCGGGAGCCAATAGATAAACTACTGTACTTTTTTACTTAAGGCAGAAGAATCTGAGGTGCATTCTACATTTTCTCAGAGGCTTTTCCAGCAGATGGAGCCTCAGTCACTCACAGCAGTGACCAGCTCAATGACATATTCATGTCTTTCTGTCTTTTTCTGTTCAATCTCCTGGTCCCAACCCAACTCCTGCTCATTGGAATTACTTCCCAAAATAACTGTCTTTACAAGGTCCTCATATCAGAAAGAACCCAGGCTAAGACAGTCACACTATCTGTGCTTTGGTCTTTCCTTTTAGATTCTATCTCCCAATATTATGTATTCCACATATATATAAAATTATCTATAGTCTCTTCTCTTTTTCATAGCTCCTTCAAGTTAGGAAGTTTCAGTCATCAGGTAACTCCACAGTTTCCCTACCAAAGATCTCTCAGATTGTTCTTTCAGTATATATTCGGTTAAGTTGATCATTACTGTTTCTGTATATGCAAACAAAACCCAGGAGTCACATCACTTGTTACAGAAATTCTCTTGGATCCACAGTGTTTACATTGATTGCCTCCTCTATAGCTGGTGGAGACAAGATCTTAAATTTTTCCAAGTTGAAAAACTATCATTTGGAGGATTGCAATGAACTTCTGTATTTTAGGGAGCAGACTGTCCTTTAATTTTGGAGGCAACACTTTGATGACTCTTTTAGTGATGCTAATACACCTACCATTACCCCTCCCCATCATGTATATGAAAATGCTTTAGGCTGAGACATTACCTTTTCTGTTTGAGCATATAGATTGAGTATAACTAGCTGAATTATTGACCTGCAGTATTAGATTTTTCCCCCTAAATCTAGATTAAGTTGTCTTATAACTAAATGTTTTTATTTTCCCTTAGAAAGAAGAAGAAAGATAGCAGCCTGGAAAAGGAGCAAGATGGCAAGGGGTGACCAGCAGGAGTAGAGCACTGTCCCAGAGCCAGAGACCAGATTTGCTTGGCTAGAATGGGAGGATTTGGGCAACAGTTTCCTTAATGGTTCCCTAAAATTACATGAGGAGGAAAACCTAATAAAATACTGAACTCTTTGATGGCAGTAGAATAGAGACTTACATTGTCATTTGGATATTAATAATCTCTGAAGACCAGAGAAGATGGGAACATCTTAATTACCCATGTTTCCCAATACCCCTGTACATATTTTTCCCTAACCCCTTCCCTTTTAAAAAATTCAATCTATTTAAACCAAAAACAAAAAGACAAACACAAAAAGTGCGCCATTTCTCCCGCCCCCACCCCTTGCCTCTGGCAACCACAAATCTGTGCTCTCTAACTATGAGCTTATTTATATATACATATCATATATATATATATATACACACATATATACACACACACATTTTTAAAGCACTCCACATATAAGAGAGATCATATAGTATTTATCTTTTTTCTCTGACTTACTTCACTTAGCATAATGCCCTTGAGGTCCATCCTATCCATAAAGTTGTCATTTAAGTACTTATGACTGCTTTTGTACTACAATGGCCAGGGTCTTTTTTGCAACAGAGACCGTATGGCCCACTAAGACTAAAATGAAATCTTTACTATCTGGCCCTTTAAAGTGAAAGTTTGCTGACCTCTGCTCTAGATCTAAATAGTTTAGAAGAGATATAGGGGACAAAGGAACCTGTTAAGCAACACCATGGAGATGGAATCAGCAAATTCAAAATGTGGAAAATTCCATAAGAGTAACAACTTAATTTCTTAAACAAATAAATGATAGTAAACATTTTTTAAAGGGTGGTAGAGAAAACCTATACCACTTATAAGACATATGAATTTAATGCAATGTGTAATCCTTTACGAAAAAAATGATTCAGAAGGCAACTTAAAAATATGTATGTAACAATCAGGGACATTTAAATACTGACTGTATATTTGATGGAATTACTACTAATTGTTAAATTGTAATAACAGCATTATTTTTATGTTATTCTTTTAAAGAGTCCTTCACATTATAGGGGTTTGGGAGTAGGGAAAATGGGTATATACAAAGTAAAAATGGACATGAAATGATAGTTAATTTTGTTATTAACTGTCATCATAGTTACCTATACCTATGGGTAAGTGAGGGTTCATTAAATTAGTCTCTCTACTTTTGCATATTTTTGATATTTTTCTTATTATAAATTTCTATAAGAGCAAGAATTTTTAAAGAAATTATAAGTCATTGAGAGACATTAAGAAGACCTAAAAGGAGAGATACGCCAGTTTGTAGGTTGAAAGAATCAATATTGTAAAAATAAATGTCAGTTTTTCCCATTTGAGCCCCAGTAGAGCTCACCCCAGGGAGTTCAACAGCAACCACACCCCCACCCCCCAGTAGCTTTCCAGCAAGTTTTGTCAGCTTCCCAGTGGGGATTTCTGGCCCCAGGCAGCAGTTCCCAGCTAACCAGACTTATCCTCCTTACTGTGAACAACTCTGTCTCAGGCAACCCAGAGAACTTCATCACCAACCAGTTGGCTGCAACCACACTCTCTCCAGTGAGGTCTGAATCCCAGCCTTGGCTCCAGGAATTCCCTTTCAAGTTCATTTGTTTCCTAAACACTCTTCTTCAGCCTTTGAGTATTCTTTTGAGTTTTCTTTCATGCCCTTTTAGTAGCTAATTCCCAACTAATTTTTTAATATTGAATAGTCCATGTTCAAATTGCTGTGTGGTTTGTCTCCTGAGTGGGACCAACACACTAGTAAAATTGAAGTTGTACATGTATAACATGTATGACCCTGCAATCACGTGTGTGTGTGTGTGTGTGTGTGTGTGTGAGAGAGAGAGAGAGAGAGAGAGAGAGAGAGAGAGAGAGAGAGACATGCACACGTGTGGGAAAGTACAAATACAAGAATATCCATAGCAATGTTGTTTAGCATAATCTAAAACTGAAAACAAATACAATTGTTTGTCAACAGGAGACAGATTGGCTGCAGGATGTGAGAGAAAGAGAGGAGTCAAGGATATCTCTAAGGTTTTTAACCTGAACAACTGGAACATAAGAGTTGCCATGTTCTGGGATAGGGAAGTCTGCAAGGGGAACAAGTTTTGACATTTGCTGGTAATATTAGAAACCAGTACTAGACTTAAGCTTGAGATGACTATTAGGCATTCAAATGGGGGTGTTAAGTAGGCAGTTGGAAATGCAAGTCTGGATGAGCAGCCTGGGTTACTACTGAACTTATACATTTGGGGGTCCTCAGTGCACAGCATCCTTAAAGTCAAGAGATTGGGTAACATCACCAAATGAGTAAGTGTGGACAGAAGGAGAAGGGGGCCAAAGGATGCACATGGGGTCCCTCTTCTCAGATGACTGTCATAGTCTTCTCGCTCCCCCTGCTTCAGTGTCACAACCACTCTCCATCCCCACCTCCAAAAGGTCATCTTCTCTCGGTATCCAGAGTGACTCGGATTAGATAACACCATTGTCTGAGTCTCTTCAGTGGTTTCCTGTTGCTCATAAAGTCCAAACTCCTCACCAGGAGTATCTGGCTCCTCCCCGTGCCTTCACCTTACTTTATTCTTTCCTTCCTTTGTTCTCTACAGACCAGTTCCTCTATGTAGTGCTGTTTATTCCTCAGATACATGTATCTTTCTCATTTCAGGTCACTTGCACTAGCTGTTCCCTCAGCCTGGAGGGGGAAACCTATCTTTGCAGGGCTGTCTCCTTTTCCTTCAAATTTCAGTTCAAAATACCACCTCTTCACAGAATTTCTTCCTGTGCTCACTAGTCACTCTAACAAGTCACTCTGTAGCACTTTTTCACGGCACTGATATCTGACATTATCTTATTTATTCGCACATCGACTGCAAATCTCAGCTCCCCCCTGGCATTGACTGGCCATGTTTACTATTATATGTTCCCAGCATCTTGAAAAGTGATGCCACCTGTAGGCAGTCAATAAATATTTGCTGAGTAAGTGAATGAATGACTTATAGGATTTTGCATACTTTTAAGTATCTTTTTTAGCTTCCAAATTCAGGGAGGGAATGCTGGGCTGCCATTTTTCTTTGTCCAGGCTTTATCTTTCTTTATGTCCACCTTTTACTTCTTCACCAACTCCCCTGTGGCACAAAAGCCCAACAGTGCTATAAAGATATTAGAAAGCATATTTTATTCCGAAGGCTGTGAATCAGAGGATTGTGTAAAGAAGTTACTCCAATCTGAATGCCTCGACACAGTGACGCGTTGGAATGTGCCCAGGGACTCCAGAAGGGGACTGACTGACACTCCTCCAGAGCAGTCACGCTCGCCCCTGGAGGCTGTGAGGGCCCCAACCAGGTCCAAAACAGCATCTGCTGCGGTGCCATCATGGGGGAGGTTCTGGAACAGTTCTTCGTTTTTGTAGGGCTGCTGGTGTGCCTGGTCCACCTGGTGAAATGTGTGAGGTTCTCCAAATGTATTTTCCTGCACTTCTGGAAAGTTTCGCCAAGGTCTTTCTTGAAGTCAATGGGACAGTGGGCAGGTAAAGAAAGTTTTCCATCTCTTGTTTTTTTTTTGTTCTTGCTTATTATCACTTAGGTCTCAAAAGATATATTGCATCTTTTCCTTTTGAGAGTGAAGATGTAATTCCTTTGGGTTATTTTAATTTGGGAGGCTGGAAAGCATGCATGAAATTAGGATTGTCTGAGAAATGAGATGTGGGGCATCAGGAGGATAATTAGGGAACAATGTGACTCAGTCCTTGCCTGTGTGCTTCTCCTCTCATTCTCACTAGTTGGGTTTTCTTATTTTTGGAGTTTCTGATGATACAAATAATAGATGCTGCAGAAAATTATGTATCCTCTTCTCCAGATTTTCAGAAAAAGCCCAGGGTGCTTCCATTTTCTTAAAGGGTGTTTCAACATTCTGAAATCCAATAATTTAAATTCATTTTATTAAAAAAAATTTCTCTGAGCCCTTTCAAGAAGTGAGGGTAATACAAAATCAAGGCAATAAAGATCTCTGTGGAGACATGTTTTTAAAATGGTTATATATGGAATCTGGGTCTGGTTTGTGTCCCGAGTAGATTGATTAATTGCTGCCTCACAATGGGATTTAGCTCCTGGAACTGCCATGCAGAATTTCAGCTCCATACTGAGTTTAAGGTGAAGGACGTGAGGCTATGGTTTTGGCATCTCCTTGAATGAAATGCTAAGTTTGCATTTCAAAGTTGGTGTTATGTGCTGGTGTCAGTCTATCAATAACCAATATTGTGGTCGGGCTGGCCCTTGTGGTTCTTACTGTGATTGCAAGATGGCTTTCAGCAATAACCATCAGGACACTTTAAAAAAATAATAAAGGTTTATTACTTACAGGACCTGAAAATTATGTAGGACACCTGGTGCCACATAGCAAGGTCATGGGCGCAAAGAGAGAGAGAGAGAGAGAGAGTGAATGGGCCTGGAGTTCTGCTTTTATTTTATTCTGGGGTGGGGGCCTAGGGTTTCACACTCTCACTCTTTAATGGTGAATTTAAAACATAAGAACAGGAATTTAAAGCACAGGAAGAGAAAAAACAAGTGGTACAAATGGTCAGTTATTGAAATCAATCAAGATTTTTAAAACAAAGGAACCTCATTTGGGGGAGGTGGCCTGGCTCTTTACATGATCCAGCGGCCAGCATAGCTTTTATTAGAAATCACTGTCTTTAAAGTTGATGCCTCTTTGAAGGTGATGCCTCACTGTCAATCAAAGTCAGGCACTTGCATTACAAAAAAGAAAAAAACAAAAACAAAAACCTAACTCTCAGGTTTTACACTACAGTTGGGCACCAAGAAAATCCAATGATTTTTTTTAAAAAAAGAATTTGTGTGGCTTTAGAAGTACAATGCCAGGCTAAATAGGAAAGAATGTAAACAACCTTATAGGGCTGCCAGATAAAATACAGGATACTCAGTTATATTTGAATTTCAGATAAATAAAGAATAATTTTTTAGTATGACACCCCAAATATTATGTGGGACATTCTTATATGAAAAAAAATTGTTGTTTACCTGAAATTCAAGTTTAACTAGGTATCCTGTATCCTTATTTTCCAAAGCTAAAAAATTTACTATATGAAAATTGTTTGGCATGAAAAAAGTGCATTTTTTAACTGTTGCCTGTTAATCTGTAGAGAGAGAGAGAGAGAGAGAGAGAATATGTGTATGTGAGCACTCCCTCTCAGGGCAGTATGATGTCTCCAGTGAACTTGCTAAGCAGTTTGAACTTGAGTGCTCTGGATCCAAATACTCTGCATCACACAGATTCAAATGCCTGTGCTCTGAGGGGCTTAGAACTCTGCCCATCATTGTATGGCAAAGCCCTTCTGAGAACACACATACTAAAAGAAGTGCATATGCAGTCATATGTGGTTGATTTCCTAATTTTGTCACTGGTATTATTTATTTTTATTTTTTGGCTACGTTGGGTCTTCCTTGCTGCGTGCAGGCTTTCTCTAGTTGCTGCGAGTGGGGGCTACTCTTCGTTGCGGTGCGCTGGCTTCTCATTGTGGTGACTTCTCTTATTGCGGAGTACGGGCTCTAGGCATGCGGGCCTCAGTTGTTGCGGCACGTGGGCTCCAGTAGTTGTGGCTCGCGAGCTCTAGAGCGCAGGCTCAGTAGTTGTGGTGCACGGGCTCCGCGGCATGCGGGATCTTCCCGGACCAGGGCTCGAACCCGTGTCCCCTGCATTGGCAGGTAGATTCTTAACCACTGTGCCACCAGGGAAGTCCCATCACTGATATTCTTTATAGATTTGTGACCCCAAAATCAGAGCCTGGGTTCAAATCCTGTAGTCATCATTTTTAGCAGTGTGGCCTTGATTGGGTTAAGAACTTTCTCTCCCTTAGCTTCCTCAAATATAAACTAAGGAAAATGATGTACCCGGAATTATAGGCTTGTTTTGAATATCAGATGAGATGGTGGCTGTGGGGTTGCCCATCCACATGCTCTTTCTGCATTTCTGTAAACCGGACAAAGAAGAGCTTTATTGGACCTACAGTGCCTATTCCACTTTCTCCCTGAATTCCAGCGGCCTCATCCATCACCCTTACCTAGACAAACTGATGCCTTCACATTCCCACCACCCGCCATGAAGAAGCTGCTAGCGGGAGCCCTGGTGCTCTGGGGTGTCAGAGCCAGAACCTCATTTCTGGCTTGGAAGTTGTGTTCTGAGGCCTGATCTGGACACTGGGGCAGAGGCAGCACTGAAGACTTTGCTACGCCCCGAGGAGGGGGTGGAGGTGGCCAGGAACCTCAGGAGCCAGCTTCCTCCCCTCTTCTCCCTCCTGTCCATCTCACGCTGTGTAATTTAACTTGTGAATAATAACGTCTAAGTGACTAAAAACAAAACCCAAAAATATAGTGCACGGCAGAAAGTAAACACTCAGTAGGTACCAGCCACTTACAGGCGTTATCTTGACTATAGTTCAGGCCTTGTACTGGGTGATTTTGAGGACGCCTGTAATGGAGGGGAAGGTGAGGCAGAAGACAACAAGCCAGAGCAAAGTACCTCTACAGAGTAAAACAAGTCATATACGTGGAGTCACTTAAAAGTACCCAAATAAACAAGTAAAATTACTGGTAATTATTAAAATGAGGGTGCTTCTGCCAGTGTGCTGCCTGAGCTTTTTCAGCTTGGTCTGCTCTCCCTCTCAGTAAACTAAATGTATACATAGCTTTTGTACACATTTTTGGAAAGCATATCCTCCAGTTGTTGGTGCAAAGGTGAACTGCAGATATGTATATACTGAATTGTACTGTGTTTTGAAATTGTGACCTTCACACGAATGAAGTTTACCCTAGAGCTCAGTCATTAAATATGTATGTGCTGTTGGCTCTAAAAGGACTAGAAGGCCCATCTCATTGTTATCTATTAATCAATAGATCCAGTGAGCACAAGTTCTTTAGATTCCTTCATGTCATTGCATCCTCTTTTTGTATTTCTGTATTTTCCTCTTTGTTAAGTTCTCTATCTTCAATGGGCTTTGATTGCTGCTGTCCTGTGAGAATGAGGTAAGAAGTGGGGAGAACTCAACTTTTAGTAGGAACCTTGAAATGTCCTTACAGTGATAATTGGGTGTGTGGGTAGAGAGATAATAGCATACACTGCTTGTCCTTGATGAATTAAGGCTTAGAAATGTCTAAAACGTTATGGGGTCTGAATAAAATGTTCCCTGGCTAATGTTCTTTGTTCCATTTTGGAGCATGTTTTTCATAGCCTCATCAACCCTTACCCCCCAACCCCATCCAAAAAAAAAGCTTCATTTTGAACATTTAGTGAAGGGAGTCAAGGCTGGAAACTTCACAGTTGAGCGGAGTAGGGCTGGAGAGGAGAAGGGCAGTGCTTTGGAATATTGTGTCCTAGAGAGTAGGCCTGCAAGAACATGTAGCCAGCGAGAAAGGGGTTTAAAGATTAATTCTATCTTTTAAAACCATTTCTGCTTTTTGCAGTGATCACTGGAGCAGGAGATGGGATTGGGAAAGCTTATTCATTCGAGGTAAGTTGTGTCCTTGGAGACTTTCTCCTCCCCTTTTATTAAACACATCATAGTCACATGACACCCACACCAAACACTAGTTTTCTGATTATAAAAGCAATGGACATTCCCTTGTGAAGGAAACTATTTTCTATAAAAAAGGAAATTTAAAAATCGTAATCTCACTGCCTGACTACCTTTTAAAAAAAATTCTATGATATTCAAAGGTGGCAGTATCTCCCCTTAGGAGTTGTTTTAGGAATTTATGGGGGCACTGTTACTTTCTAGGGTAATTGTACCATAAGCATTTATATACTTAAAGCAATAAAAAAATTATAAACTACTTTCCTTTTATGTACCCTTTACATTATAGCTAGGGCATATGGTGATTTAAAAATCATTTGTGTAGGTAGGATATATATATACATATAACTTTCACTTTAAGAAGATTAATTGGCATTAACAAATATAATGTAAAGAGAGAATCTGATAGGGCTGAGAGTCACTGGAGTGTGATTAGAGTCCTTGAGTGTTTCCTTCCAGGGTTTTTGTTTCTCTGTAGATAGATAGATAGATAGATGATAGATAGATAGGTAGTTACACTTTTCTAAAAATGTGTTTACAGCATATGTAGTTTTGTATGCCATTATTATTAGTATTATTATAAGTTTGACATTTTCACTAATGAAGTATTGTCTCCTGGAATTCCTATATATTTTCTTTCTTCCTTGTGCCTATTATACTAACCTCTAGAACCATGTAAAACACAATAGAAGAAATAAAATCCTAGAAATTGTGAGGATGGCTGTTGAAAATCAACACCTTAAAAACATAATGAAAAGCACTTCAATTATGAAAACTACATTCAACAATAGTGAGTACTCATGTGTTTTCTTGTTCCTAAAGGCCTGTGTCATGAGAGAGGTCAAACCATCTTCTGTGAAATGAACATTGCAAGGTATATTGGAGGTACCTGATAGAAACTTTTGGTTTTCTCTTTAGTTAACAGAGCTGAACCATACCACTTAAAAGCCCTAGTGCTGGTCTTTTGGGTCTACCCGCCATCCTCCATGCTCTGAAGATAATTTCTTTGGTACTGACATTCTGCTTCAACTCTGTTTTTGTTTTTTTCTTTCAGCTAAAGAGTTCACCTTTGCTCTTATCCTAATTTGTATATAGCAACTTTCTGATGATCAGTAGTGCCCAACTCTCAGTAGATGAGTGGTTACATTTGAGTGTTGAGGTTGGAGAGACCATGTGCCAACCCCTTTCCAAAGCCTTGTATCTTCCATACCCCAAATCAGAAGGAAAGCTTTTCTAGCTATTTGTCTTAAAACTGTATCACCTCTTATATAACTTTTTTTTCACCTTAGACCAGTTTTCTGGAAAGGGTCTTATCTTTCGTTCACAAGATCCAAGGCCTTACCTCTCAGTTCTCTGGAGAACTCAGGTTATTTCTTTATGATTTTCCAGATTCTTTCCTCAAATTCATGCTGACCTGATATACCTGTGGCCCCCTTGATAGCTTAAGACTCAGACACTTTTCTTTCTTCTTAGAGGAGACCCATGTGCGGATTCTCGTTAGCAATTCATTTCCTTACTCTTTCCAAAAGCAATGGCCTGGGGGTCAGGAGCTATGGGTTCCAGTTCTCATTCAGACACTAACTGTCTGCAGATCTTAGACAAGTTACACATCCTTTCTGGGCTTCCAGGTCTTTATGAGCACAAAAGATGTCTCCCAAGAACCTTCAAATTCTACATTCTGTTTCTCTTCTAGACTAATTCTTGCTTTGCTCTTCTTCTTATAGAATCTTATTCTTTGTTTCCTTTTGTTCTTTTCTAAGGCTGTGCTAAAAAATTTTCTGGGATCCCTACCTTTCTTTCATGCAGGATTCCCTCTCTCCCAGAGAGCCTGTTCTTGTCTCCCTGCTAATTGCTGCTTCAAGGAAAGCAGTTCAGTCTGGAATGCTATGGATTGTAATGGTTAAGAATTTGAGGTTGGGAATGGATCAGATGTCTGTCTGTTCAAACTCTGCCTCCAATATGCTCACTGCAGAATTTACACATCAATAAACTGGAGGTGACTTTTGTAAGTCACCTGGGCTTTTGTAAAAGTTAAACGGGATGAGATGGGCAAAATGCTTTGCATAGAGTAAGCTCTCCAAGTTTAGCCACTATTATTACTGGATATTTAATCTGTTTTCTTTCCCATTTATTGCTTTTCTTTTTCTCTTTTTGAGAAAGAAAATGTGTTGTACTTACCCATATTTTTACTCTTTCTATTGTTCTTTCTTCTTCCCTGATGTTCCAAGATTTTTTCTTTTGTTATTTCCTGTCTGTTTAGAGAAGTTCCTTTAGTTGTTCTTTTACAGTAGCTCTGCGGGTGACAAATTCTCTTTGTTTTCCTTCATCAGAGACTGTCTCCATTTCCCCTTCATTCCTGAAGGATAATTTTGCTGAGTATAGGATTTATAGTTGACAGTCCTTTCCTTTCAGCACTTGAAAAATGTTGTGCCACTTTCTTCTGGCCTCTATGATTTCTGATGAGTCTGATGTTATTCAAATCATTTTCCCGTATAGGTAAGGTGTTGTTTCTCTTTCATTGCTTTCAAGATTTTTTCTTTGTGTTCAGTTTTCAGGAGTTTAGTTATGTTTCTTGGTGTGGGTTTCTTTGGGTTTATCTTGTTTGAGATTCACTCAGTCTCTTGAATGTGTAGGTTTACACTTTTTCAAAAATTTGGAAATTTTTCATTCATTCTTTCTTCAAATATTCTTTCTGCCTAGCTGCCTAGCCCTCTTCTCTTCTTCTGGGAGTCTAATGACACAAATGTAAGACCTTTCTTATAGTCTAGTGGGTCTCTGAGATGTTGTTCATTTTTTTTTTCAGTGTATTTTTTCTCTGTTTAGGTTGTGTAATTCCTGTTGTTTTATCTTTAAGTTCATGGATTCTTTCCTTGGTCTCTCCATTCTGCTATTGAGCCCATCCATTAGTTTTTAATTTCACTTTCTGTATTTTTCACTTCTAAAATTTCCATTTCATTTTTCTTTATATCTTCTATTTCTTTGCTGAAAGGTCCTAATTTTCATTTGTTTTAATTGTGTTTGTGATTGCTCTCTTGAAGCATTTTTACAATAGGTGCTTTAAAATTCTAGTCAGATAATTCTAACATCTGTGTCATCTTGATGTTAGCATTTGTCCATTGTTTTTATCTTACTCAAGTTGAGATCTTCCTTATTCTTGGTGTGATGAGTTTTTTTTTAAATTGAATCTTGGACATTTTTGGTTTTATGTTATGAGACTCTGGATCATATTTAAATCTTCTGGTTTAGGTCTGTACTGACATTGCTTCAACAGGGGGAGGAGGTGGTGCTTTTTCCTACCAGGTTGGGTAGAAGCCCAGGTTTTCCACTTGGCCTCCTTTGGGGGGTGCTGCCTCCTTTTTACTGCTGGATGGGTGTAGGAGTTCTGGCTTCTCACAAGCCACTCTGGATTTTCGGGGCAAGAGTGCATCGTTACTGCTCCCCACAAGCAGTACTTGGAGGAGGTGGTCTCACTATCATTGCGGTGATGGTATAAGTCCTGAATCTCCACTAGGCTTCCTCTGTCATCATCCCAGGGGAAGGAAGAGGGGAGAGAGCAGAAGGGGTGCTCTGACACTGTCAGGTGGAAGTGGAAGTTCAGGTCTCTGCTGACATGCTGGGTGGGGTGGCTGGGATGAAAGTCCGAGCTCCCTGCTCATCCTTCTCCGATGTCAACATGGCAGGGGGTTGGAGTCCTTGTTAGGACTCAGCCTCACGAGAGGGGAAGTGTCAGCTCCCCACTCAGCCTTTGGAGGCAGGGGTGGCAATAGGAACATAGATTTTTTTTTTTTTTTGAGTTGTTTGTCTGGAATACGATAGTTATTGGCTAAAGTTTTCTGCCTTACTAGGCTGCCATTTTTTGGTTCTTTGGTTAGAGAGTGCAGGCTTCAATTGGGACTTTTTATGTCTGCACTGTTGGTGTTTCTGAATATCCAGCTTCTCCAGCAATAAGTCTGGGATATATGAGGCAAAAAGAAAACCCAGGAAACTCACCACCAGTTTCCTCAGGTCTCAAGGCCCATAGCTGATCTTCTCACTATCTTTTGGAGTCTTCTTATATTTATTTTATGTATTATGTCCAGGTTGCATGTTTTAGTTGCATGTCATGGTAGAAATAGGGACTTTTACTCCAATTTTCCAGTAGCCTGTTCTATATTACATTTTAACCTAATCTGTATTTGTATTTAGAGTGGCAATAGTGACTTTGCCTCCTTATAAAGGAATTGCAAGCATTACTGGAAGCAGGTGAAAAAAATTGTGGAGAGGGATGGGCTGGAGGAGGAAGGACAAGAATGGGCCTGCTCCTCATGCCTCTGAAGCCTCTGCTTCACTCTGTATTTCACACCATTTCCATTCCTTTGGCACCTAAATTCAAGCCCTTTCTTTTATTTACTGCCACACAGAAGAAGCCCTGTCTTCCCTGGCATTCCCACCACCTGTTATAGATTAGCAGCGACAAGCACCTTCCTTGACCTAGTCCCTAACACACAGCAGAAGGCAAATGGCCTATTCATCACAGCAGCAGCCATTCTTCTTTAGCACAGTGCCTGGCAGGGAATTCTGGGAGAGGGCGTGCTTCTGGGGCTTAACTCCCTGAAGGGGGGTGGTGGCAAAACCCACGTATGGAGCCTGTCAGCCTGGACATTCTAGAAAGAAGATTGAGCCCTGCTCAAAAGGACAAAGGGAACATGCTGGCCCAGACAACCAAGTGTTCTCCGTGCCCCCCTCCTGGCTCAGACCACTTCACATGGAACCTTTAAAAAGTCTATGGCTCTTGAGAGAAATGGCACAATTCAGGAGAGGCTGGAAGCACACAAGGCAGAGAGCATCCTTTGTGTTGAAAATGCAAATTGTTTTCCATTTAATGGACAATCTCCCCCTCGGGAGGCTGATGAAGTGAATTGTGAGACAAAGGTGCTTAATTCTTTAGCCATCCTTTTATAGATTCCCAGACTGAAAATGAGGGCTGGAGGTGGGGGTGGGGAATTTTCCAGGAGAGAAAGAGAAGACTTCATGATATCACTGGCCTTAAAATGGGACAGTTCTTATTTTTTTATCTTTTAATTTTCTATTTATTTTTAAAGTTTTAAGATAGACTTTATTTTTTAGAGCAGTTTTAGATTGACCACAAAATCTTGCAGAAGGTACAGAGAGTTCCCATATACCCCTGTCCACACACACACCCCAGAGTGGGAAGTTTGCTACAGTGAACATACACTCGCATGTCATTATCACCCAGAGTCCATAGTTTACCTTGGGGTTCACTCTTCTTGGTTTAATTTTTCCGTGGTGGTTGTTTTTCAGAGGAAAGTGTGATATGGGCCCAGCTGAAGATGAATTTCTCTTAGGGAATCTGCTTCCCACCTTCTCCTTTGCTCAGTCTGGTCTGAATGAAGCTTTCTTTACCTAGGGTCAGTCAAAATTGACACAAAAGTCTTTGAGACATTTTCTGTGGCTTATTTCTTTTCCATAGCTGTGTTCCAGCCAAAATGTCTGAGTAAACTTCTTTGTATGTCATTTAAAAATATACTAGGAAATCAACTATTTAAAGGAACAACAGGGGCTTCCCTGGTGGCGCAGTGGTTGAGAGTCCGCCTGCCGATGCAGGGGACACGGGTTCGTGCCCCAGTCCGGGAAGATCCCACATGCCACGGAGCGGCTGGGCCCGTGAGCCATGGCTGCTGAGCCTCCGGAGCCTGTGCTCTGCAACAGGAAAGGCCACAACAGTGAGAGGCCCGTGTATTGCAAAATAATAATAATAATAATAAAATAAAATAAAAATAAAGGAAAAACAGATGCAGAGTATCACCCCTAATTACATTCTATATATGTCTAGATATTGATAGATTGTCTTTTTACAAAGTGAAACCTCACTATATAGGTTCCAGGGCAGGGGTGCGACTTGTTATAATACTTTATGGCTGAAGATCAGCTGTTAGACTGAATATAATTTACTTTAAAATACTTCAGTATGCATAATATGATACACACGTGAACCAGTTTTTTAATTTTAAACAACTCCTTGAGATATAATTCACGTAGCATAAAATTCACCTGTTTTAAGTGTATCGTACAATGATTTTTAGTAAATTAACCAAGGTGTTCACCATCATCACCATCCAGTTTTAGCACATTTCCATCATCCTAATAAGATCCTAATGAGATCACTCACAACTGATCACAATTAATCCCCCATTCCCATCCCTAGTCCTAGGTTGCCACTAATCTTTTCTGAACATTTCATATGAATGCCACCACACAATATGTAGTCTTTTGTGCCTGACTTCCTTCATTTAGCACAGAATTTTTGAGGTTCATCCATGTTGTAGCATGTGTCAGTGGTTCTTTCATTTTTATTGCAGAATAATATTCCATCGTATGGATATACTACAATTTGTTTATTCATTTACTAGCTGATGAACGTTTGGGTTGTTCCCATTTTTTGGCTATATAATATGCTGCTGTGAACATTCTTATGTGCTTGTTTTCATGGACATATGTTTCCATTTCTCCTTTTTTTCTGGCTGCATCGGGTCTTCGTTGCTCTGCGCAGGCTTTCTCTAGTTGTGGCGAGTGGGGGCTACTCTGTTGTGGTGCACAGGCTTCTCATTGCCGTGGTTTCTCTTGTTGGGGACCATGGGCTCTAGGCACATGGGCTTCAGTAGTTGTGGCACACGGGCTCAGTAGTTGTGGTGCATGGGCCTAGTTGCTCCACGGCATGTGGGATCTTCCCAGACCAGGGCTCGAACCCATGTCCCCTGCATTGGTAGGCAGATTCTTAACCACTGCACCACCAGGGAAGTCCCTCCATTTCTCTTGGGTAGATTACCTAGGAATGGAATACACAACCACACCTAGAGGTGGTGTGTATTGAGTTTCTTCTACTTGCCCCTCGGGATTCACCCTCTGCCCTTCTTCCCCCTGCTGTGTGCCCTAGGATGCTGCCCTGCACCAAGGGCCTCAGATGGCTTCTGGTTTCAGTGGGGTTTGGTGGGGGTTGGGGGATACTGGCAACAGGTAAGAGAGAGAGGAGTGTGAGGTTGGATTCCTTTCTGGTCTCTCCCTGTGGGCTGGCTGTATCCCTCTGCTGAAGGCTGCAGCTCTGTCAGGCAGCCCTCTCCACCCTCTGGTTCTGGTAACTGTTCATCCCCCAACCCTTTCAGGTTCACAGGTGACAACAGCTCTGCCCTTATTAGCTCCAGAATCTCGTGGGTTCTCTACACATGAGTCACACTTTGTAAATCATCCTTTTATTAAACTCTCTTCTAGTTACCCAGTTTGAGTGTGCTGTTTTTGCCAGGACCTTGGCTAAATCCAGGTTTTAGTTAATTTTTAAAGATGCTAAATTAGAGTTCATCAATATCTGTGCTTTAGCTAACTTGACTATCATTAGAGGGTTTGCCCCTTAGCCTAAGAGATGTTATAAATAATTTTCCTGAGGAAGTGCCTTCCAAGATATGTGGATTAGCTAGAAATATTGTACAGGCACTTCTGCCCTCCTATGAACAAGGATGTAATATCTGTGAGCATCGCAGAGTGGTGTTCTTGGCCTTTAACTGATTTGGCCCCATGTCCTGCTGATAGTGGAGGATTCTGTCACCCTACCCTGCTAGAAGTTTGACTGCACCCTGCCCCCAGAACATTATCATACCTACTTGGGATGAGCCTTCACAGAGTGCCTAAGGGACAGAAAGCTGGGACTCCACTGAGCTATAAGAATAGGTTCATGACTATTCTGATGCCAGCTTACTAATGAATGTTTCTGTTGGTAGGATATGGTCTGAGTCTTGTTTAAATTTTATAACACACCATCTGCTGGCAGGTTGTTAGGGAGGAGATCTGTAGCCAAAATCTATCTCTAATTACTAGAGACAACAAGAAAGCCCAGTGATTATGAACAACCAAATAGGCTTAGGTCAGAGATAGACATAATACTTAATGCCTCCCAGGGTTCCAGCCATTCAGGGTTCTAGTCAGCTCTGCCCAGTCCTTAGGAGCATGTGCAGCTGCTCTGGTCTGTACAAAAAGCAGTCCAGCTGGCCCCAGGCAGCACCAGCCTCTCTGGCCTCCCAGCTCATCTCAGCCCCAGCTAAGCACCATACAGCCCCATACAGCATCTACTCACTTCACACCCCCAATTCTCTTTTAAAAAGCACTGTTACCTAATTTTCCTGTATTTATTTAGCTTCCTTTAGCTTCTTTTTTAAAATTAAACTTTTAATTTTGAGATAATTATAGATTCATATGCAGTTATAAGAAAGAATACAGAGAGATCCCATGTACCCTTTACCCAATCTTGCAAAGCTATTCTACAACTTCACACTCAGGATATCAACATAGATACAGTCAAGATACAGAACATTTCCATCACCGCAAGGATCCCTTGTGTGGCCGTTTTATAAACACCCCCACCCCCTCCTTCCTTCTTTCCTCCCTCCCTCCCTCCCTCCCTCCCTTCCTTCCTTCCTTCCTTCCTTCCTTCCTTCCTTCTTTCTTTCCTTCCTTCTTTCTTGACGTATAGTTGATTTACAATGTTGTGTTACTGTCTGCTGTTCAGCAAAATGATTCAGTTATACATATATATACATTATTTTTATATTCTTTTCCATTATGGTTTATTACAGGATGTTGTTTCCAGTTTGGGGCAATACTTATAAAGCTTCTATAAACATTTGTATATAAGTTTTGTGTGAACGTAAGACTATTTTTTTCTGGAATAAATGCTCAGGAGTGCAGCTGCTGGCTGGTATGATAGTTGCATGTTTAGTTTTTTAAGAAACTGCTAAACTGCTTCCCAGATTGTTTGTACCATTCTCACCAGCACTGTATGTGTGGTCCATTTTCTCCACATCTTCACCAGCATTTGGTGTTACTATGTTTTGTTTTAGCCATTCTGAGAGCTGTGTAGTAATATCTCATTGGGGTTTTAATTTGCACTTCCTTGATGGCTAATGATGTTTATGTATACATTTTTAATTCAAAGAAGTGTAAGGAAGAAAACAGCAAAAAGGCCATATCTCTTTGTCCAGCTAATTCCTGTTAAAGATAAAATAATACAGACATAAAATTATAAAACTCAAGCAGCACGGAAAAGCATACAAAGCGAAATAAAGACCTCTCCTCCCTCACCCCTGCCCTTACCTGGCCCTTCTCTGTAAAGGTCACCAGTGTTCACAATGTCTTGAGATTGTGTCTCAAGACAAATGTCTTTTCCTTTCAGAAAAGGTAAAGGAAAACCATGGCTATGTTCATACTTACATGTTGACATGGATGTTGATAGTACAGAGTAACTTCAGCGTAACAATCCAGAGACTTTCCTGATTAGCGGGTGGCTCTGTCCAGTTCCTTCTGTCTTGCTTCTTATCTATCTTATAAGCCTTTGCGCTACTCTTCAAGGTTGGAGCTGGGTCATAAGCACGTCTGTGTCCTGTAGCCCACTGACAGCACTCAGTCCTGTGGCCAGACATCGGGCAAGAAAGGCCAGGAGTGTCATCTAGTCACATGCCCAGGAAGAAGGAAAGGAATTTATAGTCTCCTAGCAGAATATACACCTGTATGTTTAGTTTTTGCCCACACGAGCACAGATGGGATCCTGCTTCACACAACCATAAACCCTCTTCTAAACTTTGCTTTGTTCATTAAATAATGTAATTTGGAGATCTTGCCACAGCAAAGGCATACAGATGGCCTTCATTCTTTTTAATGGTTTTCAGGGTTATTCTATCCCAGGGGTGTACTATGTCTCTTTTATCGGCCTCTTAGGGACAGGCACTGGGTTTACTTTTTGTTTTTGTAGTTACAAATAGTGTTTCAAGACACACCCTTGAAGATAAACTTACACATATCCACGTATACATCCCTATCAGTAAAATTGCTGGCTCAATGGGTATGTGCATTTAAATACTGGATACCATTGCCAGATTGTCCTCTATATGATTGAACAAATTTTAACCCATCTTATATTACTATAAATTTTAATATTTATATACATATATATTTAAACATTATAAAACTTACTTTTCGTCACTTTAATATATATAAACATGCATTCTTGGCTATTAATGCCCACAGAATGCTGGAAGCAAAATATATGACTAAAGATTGTCTGGTTTAATTTCTCCATATCTGGGCAATTCTAGTGCCACCCCAACATCTGGGATGGTATGGAAGCTACAAGCTCCAGCGTGACAGGCAAGGCAGTTAGAATGCTTCTCAAGACAGTGCTCCTGGCAGTTACAGGTAATGGTACAGTGTTGCCCCTTGGATTAAAATCCCTTGGCTCAGCCCAACCCAAGAAAAACCAACTGCTTTGCTCTATTCTTGAATATTATCACACATTTACTGTCAATATATGATGGTGTCTTATGCCATTTCAGCAAGGAAATTCTTCTTCCTAATGTCTAAATTACTCTAGTCTAAATTACTCCAGCTGCACTCTAAGCTTATTCTCTTTCATCTTCCCTTAAATGAAAGCATCAGCTTTTTTTTTTTTTTTTTTTTTTTTGCGGTACGCGGGCCTCTCACTGTTGTGGCCTCTCCCGTTGCGGAGCACAGGCTCCGGACGCGCAGGCTCAGCGGCCATGGCTCACGGGCCCAGCCGCTCCGCGGCATGTGGGAACTTCCCGGACCGGGACACGAACCCGTGTCCCCTGCATCGGCAGGAGGACTCTCAACCACTGCACCACCAGGGAAGCCCAGCATCAGCTTTTAATTATTTTTATGTTTCCTTGGATTCATTGCTTTGTTCCTGTGTGTCTTCACTTCAATCCTATACTTTCTGAACCAGGCTTTGAGTATCCTAAATTCATTGTAGTATGTCATGGTTGTGTGTGCGTGCACGTGCATGCGTGTGTGTGTGTGAGAGAGAGAGAGAGAGAGAGAGAGACAGAGAGAAGAGAGAGACAGACAGACAGATGTACCAAACAAGAGTGTACATAATATCTAAGTGTGGTTACAAAAAAAAATTAAAATGAGTACAGTATCTCTTATCAGGAAGCTTAAGAAATAGGGCATCACCAGTTTCCTTGAAGTTTGTCATATAGGCACATATGTTATGCCTTTGTGTTTCCCCTCCTCACTCCCACAGATGTAAGCACTATCATGAACATTGTGTTAATAATTTCCTTACTTTAAAAAAGTTGTTACACATGCGTGTATCCCTCAACAACATTTGGTTGCATCACTTGTTTTGAACTTAATATAAATTGATTCATATATCTTCTGTAATCTGCTTCTTACTGATCAATATTGTGCTTTTGAAATTCATCTATGCTATTGTGTGTAGAACATGGTTCATTCATTTTCAGTATTGTATAGTGTTCCATTATATAAATTGACCCAATTTAGTTATCCATAGTAATTTAATTCACAATGGCAACAGATAAACATAGGCTATTGGTGGCAGGAACAGCTAAGTTTCCCCCCAAATCCCTATTCTCCCATTGTATAAAGTTGTAGCTAGTAAGTGGCTATCCAGCCAGGGAGCTTCCCAGATTCCCTTGCATATAGCTGGGGCTATGTGACATTTTTCCAATGAAATCAGGCAGAAACGATGTGTGTCATTTCTTGGTCAAGGTGGTTGAGGGAGGGGATATATCTTCTCTACCCTCTTTGGATCCTTGCACTGGCTGGATATCAACAGCCAGGGCAATCTTAGAAGCCTAGTGTTGAAGGTGGCAATGCCTTTCTCAACTGTGGGTCCTGAAGGACTATGTGGAATAGAGTCTGTTATATAAGACAAAAACCAAACTTCATTGTGTGAAGCCACTGAAATTTTGGAGTTACTTGTTTCAGCAGCTTAAGTTATCCCAACTAATGCAGACTAACAAGAAATGTCCAAGATTTACCTGAAGAAACTTCTAAAAGTTTTAGAAGAATGCATAAGATCTGAATAAATAGATAGCATATTACAGATGAGATAACTGATTACTGCAAAGATGCAACTTTCCCCTTAAATATCTCTAATTTCAATATAAAACATTAAAAAATATAATCTTATCATTTACTTGGAAAATTAAACTAAGAAGATAACACAAGAAAATTTTGAAAGAAAATAATAAATCATAGAGACTTCCTCTATGAGACACCAGATATCAAAGCCTATTATAAGATTATCAGAAGTGGCACTGGCACAGAAGTTAACAAATAGACCAGTGGAACAGAACAGATAGATTAGAGACAGATCCACGTACATATGAGAATTTGGCATAAGCATTTCACATCAGGAAAAGATGGACTAATAGAAAAATGTTACCAAGACAATGAGCCACCCATTTTGAAAAAAATAATGCTAGATGATTTCAACCTCATACTATTCTCAAAAATAAACAACAACAACAAAAATAAACAAACTACAAGAGTTACAGGAAAATGTATTTATATCCTTGAAGTTAGGGAAAATCATAAAGGAAATTCTAAAAAAAATAAGGAAAATATTCACAAACTTGGTAACATTAAAATTAATATTATGTAACATATGGAAAGGACACCATAAACAAAGGAGAAAATAATTACTGCATATATAGTAGGAAAATAATTAATACCAAGAATATGTAAAAATAAAGCTCCTACAAACTTATAAGAAAATGACAACCCAACAGTAGAATGGGCAATGGGTATATTCTGGTTATATCCAGACAAAACTATAATTCAGAAAGATACATGTACCTCTATGTTCATAGCAGCACTATTTACAATAGCCAAGACATGGAAACAACCTGAATGTCCATCAACAGATGAATGGATAAAGAAGGTGTGGTATATATATACAATGGAATACTACACAGCCATAAAAAAGAACGAAATAATGCCATCTGCAGCAACATGGATGTGTCTAGAGTTGCAACATACTAAGTGAAGTAAGTCAGAAAATGACAAATATCATACGATATCACTTGTATGTGGAATCTAAAATATGACACAATGAACCTATCTATGAAACAGAAACAGAATCACAGGCGTAGAGAACAGACCTGTGGTTGCCAAGGGGGCGGGGGTTAGGAGAGGGATGGATTGGGAGGTTGGGGTTAGCAGATGTATGCTTTTATATACAGAATGGATAAATAAGGTCCTGTTGTATAGTACAGAGAACTATATTCAATATTCTATGATATGTACCATGTCTTCTTTATCCATTCCTCTGTCAATGGGCATATATACGTGGAATATTACTCAACCATAAAAAAGAATGAAATAGTGCCATTTGCAGCAACATGGATAGACCTAGAGATTGTCATACTGAGTGAAGTAAGTCTGACAGAGAAAGACAAATATCATATGATATAACTTATATGTGGAATCTACAAAAAATGGTACGAATGGACTATTTACAAAACAGAAATAGAGTCACAGATGTAGAAACAAACTTATGGCTACCAGGGGAGAAAGGAGGATAGGAGGGATAAATTGGGAGATGGTATTGACATACACACATTACTATATATAAGAGAGGTAACTAATAACGACCTACTTAGAGCACAGGGAACTCTACTCAATACTCTGTAATGACCTATATGGAAAAAGAATCTAAAAAAAATAGTGGATATATGTATATGTATAACTGATTCACTTGCTGTACAGCAGAAACTAACACAACATTGTAAATCAACTATACTTCAATAAAAATTAAAAAAAATAAACATACTGGGAAAATTAAAAAAAGAAGATGCACTTAAAGTTTCATTGATGATGGATGAATAAACAAAATGTGGTGTATGCATACAATGCAGTATTATTCAGCCTTGAAAAGGAAGGAAATTCTGACACATGTTACAACGTGGATGAATCTTGAGGACATTATGCTTAGTGAAATAAACCAGTCACAAAAAGAGAAAAACAAAAAACAAATGAACAAAATATTCTATGATAAACCATAATGGAAAAGAATATAAAAAAGAATTTATATGTGTATAACTGAATCACTTTGCTGTACAGCAGAAATTAGCACAATGTTGTAAATCAACTATACTTCAACAAAAAATTTAATAAAAATAGGTATATGCTGGTAATTCACATATAAACATACAAAAAAAATCAGTCCCACTGATAGTTGGAAAAGTGCAAAGCAAAACAGTAAAGAGATGTAATTGCTTGACTTTTAGGTTGAAAAATTTGCTAATATAGTATATGGGCCAGAGTGTGGAGAAGTAGAAACTGTATTTTTGATGGTACAGTTTTAAGGGAGGATATTTTGCCAATACTGTGAAAATTTTAAAAGCATGTACCTTTTAACACAGCATTTCCACTTATCCTTGGCTATCTACTCTAGGAATTAATTCACTTGTATATACAAAGAGCAGTATTGAAGGGTTTTCACTGTAGCAATATTGGTAATAGGAAAACCTCAAAACAACTTAAATAAATGCTCACCCAAAAGTGAACTATAGAGCACTATAAAGCAATAAAAATGTGGCTCAGCATGGACTGACGTAGAAATAGATACAATACTTAGAGATTAAGACACATTATTAAGTTAAAAAGACAAGCTTATAATGCCATTTATAAAGTGTGAAAAGAAAGAAATCCCACAAAACAAACTTCTATTTCTGTATGTACTTATAGATGCACGTAGATGCAGAGAGAAAGTTAGAAAGGAGGATCAACACCAAACTAAAGACAGCGGGAGCCTAGCGGTGGTGGGGAAATGGAACCGTGGGTGTGACTTAGTGACAGCTTTTACAGTGAGAATGTGCTTGTGTATTTAATAGTATAATTCAATAAATCAAAATAGAAAAAGATATAAATGCTGAGGCTGCAGCTCCAGAGATTCTTAATTGGATGGTTGTGGTGGGAATTGGTGCTTATTTTTGACGTCTTCCTTAATGATTCTGATACCACAGGTTTGAATATTGGCTATTGGAGACCATATAGTAAAGTCTTCAATTCAGCTTCTTATGTGTTTTCTATAATATAACTCCTTGTTAAAATCTGGCATAGTGCTTGTTTTGGCAGCATATATACTAAAGCTGAAGTGACACAGTGAAGATTAACACGGTCCCTGTGCAAGGATGACATACAAATTGTAAAACATTCCATAACTGTGAAACATTCCCTATAGGTAAATTTTATGTCATGTGTATTTTACCACAATTTTAAAATATAACAGTTTCATTTAATTAAAACCATAGAGAAGGGTTTCAATTAACTGGGCCCTTTGTCACTAACTCAAATGTTGTCTGTCTCTGTTTATTTTTTTTTGTCTTTTTTTTAAAGCATCTTTATTGGAGTATAATTGCTTTACAATGGTGTGTTAGTTTCTGCTGTATACCAAAGTGAATCAGTTATACATATGTTCCCATATCTCTTCCCTCTTGCGTCTCCCTCCCTCCCACCCTCCCTATCCCGCCCCTCTAGGTGGTTGGTCACAAACCACCAAGCTGATCTCCCTGTGCTATGCGGCTGCTTCCCACTAGCTATCTATTTTACGTGTCTCTGTTTAAATGAACATTGGTTTTTCCACTTGTCTAAAGGCAAAGCTCTATCTTTTCTCACCTGTAGCATTTTTAGGTGTGAGGAGTCTGGGCTTGTCCATGACAACTCAGCACACTACGTTTACCTGTCTCCTATGCTATGTTCAAGCACACCACTGCTGCACACTGTCGCTCAGCCCCCATGAGTCGAAGCAGTGTCCAATCTGAAGAGAGTTCCTTCTGATCTCAGGGAAGCATCCGTTTACTCTCCAGTTTCCTATTCCATTTTCTGTCCTGTTGGGAGCCAGAAAACAGAAAGAAAAGGCTCAGGTCCATGACCGTGCCCAAGTGAAGAGAACCACAGAAAGAACGTTCTTGTGAATAGGAGGCAGCTCACTAGTCGCTGCAGAAATATTGTTTTTTATTATGGGATGCTACTGTAGACCCTGTTACATAAATTATAGTATAAAATCCTCCAAATTCTGAATTCCACCACACATCTGATCATAGGTGCTTTAGATAGGAGGGCATTCAGATTGTGGATCTGTACAAAAAAAGCACTTAGAATAATAGTTCCTGGCACATAATAAACGCATGCAAGTAAACTACTGTTATGTCACATTTAGCCTGGCCCAGTGTGGCTGTTTTACTCATAACCCAGAAACCTTTGTCACATTCTTCATATTTAAACTCAGGAGAAGCAAGCACATCACCCTGTGACCAACTGAGTGATGCCCCAACTCACCTTTAATGTAACAAGCTTTCCCTGTCTGCTTATCCTCTCCTTTTTGGTTTTTCCATCCCTACCCTCAGTTAGCAAGACAGGGTCTCAATGTCGTGCTTATCAGCCGGACACCGGAAAAACTACAGGCCATTGCTGCGGAGATTGGTGAGTGACCCCAAGAAATAAGGGAGATGTTTGTGGAGCCCACCAGCCAAGTCTGCTCCTGTCCTGCCCATAGGGACATCTGTCAGCATCCCTATGTCTGCTCTCTGGAGGCTGGGGTACCAGCCTCCTTAGGGGAGCCCAGTTTACAAAGTTAAGTTCAGGATATAAGTGGCTTTAGTTCACTTCAGTTTAGTTCACCAGGGGTTCTTCAGGCTGCATGAAGCAGGGGCACACTCACCCACAAATAAGTCTACTTTCTTCTTTGGTCTAGCATCTCCATATCTAGAATCAGACTCCCTCATCCAGAGGCCTCAGCTGTCTGATTGCTTCTGTTACTCCCTTCAAAAGCAGGAACTGTGTTTGGGACTTCACTTCCCTATGTCTATGCTGTGCTCCTTGCAGTAGGGTGAGGGACAATGCTTACTGCTAGTTGTTAGATTAAAAAAAAAAGATTTGATCCAGGGCTGCCATGGATGGTTTTGAAAGTTGTACACTATACAACTCCAAGAGACAGCATTTATATTATAAAGCTTTATTATTATGATCCACTCTGACGTGTTCTTAGTTAATAATGATCATCATATCCCTTTCTGGGCATTTGCATTTTAATAATAATTACTAATTTAGTAATTGATAAATTCCTTAACTCAAAGGAATGAGTCTTCAACTATGAAGACTCGTGAAGACCATAGCAGGCTGTCTGGGGGAGAGCCTTATTTCTCTGGAGAGAATTTGGGCTAAGAGAAGGCTGTGGGAGGTGTGGGGTTGAGCAGTCACAACGAGGAGGCTCAGTGCCCTTGAACCAGTGAATTCTGCTTTTGTTTTCTGTCTGGATATCAGAAATAACTTTGACCCAGGACTAGGACATTCTTCAGTGTTTCCCTTACAGTGCTAAAGTGTACTTTTTATCGTCCTTTTGAAAAGCAAGTAGTGTCTTTGAACTGCCCCCAAACTTTGCCTTAAGATCACTTGCCCCAGATATATTGGGTCTAATTCCAAAGCTAAGCAGGCAGCAGCTGGTGAGATCTGCCCGTTGCTTTTATATCTAAGAAAGAGCTCCTGCACAAGGCAAGTTCACATAAAACAGTGGAAAGAGGATTGAACTTGGAGAGAGCAGAGTTTGGGTGCCCTTGGTCAAGCTAGTAAGCTTCTCTGAACCTTAATTTTCTCCTCTGAAAAATGGAGAAAATACCTACTTTACAAGGTTGTTGAGGGGATTAAAAAATATATTGTGCATGTAAATGTTTAATAAATGCTAAAGTGTTGGACAAATACAAAGGGTTTCTGAGTGTATGTGACGAGGACCTGACACTCACTGAGCAGAGGCATTGCACTTTGCTCTTACAGCCCTTAGTCCAGGGGTCTGAAACTTTAGCATGCACCACAGTCACCCTGAGCACATGTGAAAATAGATCACCAGGCCAACTCCCAGGGTTTCCCGGTTCAGTAGGTCTGGGGTGTAGCCTGAGATTTTGTGTTTCTAACAAGTTCTCAGTGGTGCTGATGCTGTGGTCTGTGGACCTTGCTTTGAGAACCACTGCATTAAATCTGTTATAATGTCTTTACTTGTCACTGTAGTGACTCTTAGAATCACACAGAAACCATCATTCACAAATCTTTTAACACATCCCAGCATTTATCCAAGGTTATTTCTTGTTTCTAATTAAGGTGAGGGGCTTGTGCTCTTAAGTGTCTGTTCAGGTAGTATAGGAGCGTTGGGAGAACATGGGCAAGAGGGGGATTTGGACTCCTGTTCATTAAAAAATAACTGTTGTCTCTAATGCAGAGTGGACGATAGGAAGTAGTGTGAAGATTATACAAGCAGATTTTACCAAAGATGACATCTATGAGTATATTAAAGAAAAACTTAAAGACTTAGAAATTGGAATTTTAGGTAAGTAAATTGCAAAGTGCAAAGCTTGTTGTAATAAATTAGTGAAACAATTATCTTAGTGATACTTGATTATTCAATAGTAGCTTAAACTTAACCCGTGACTGTAAGCTGTAGCATTAAACCAAATATTAAAGTTCAGTTCTTCTAGAGGAATTACTGGATTAACAAATTTGTATATGACTTTGGAATGTAGCAAATCTACATATTTCAATCTTCCCAACCGTATTTCCTAATATTAAAATATTTTCTTTCACTGAACTGATATTGACATTTGGCAGGAAGAGGGAAACTTTGGCCTAAAGGAATTAGTTTAGCAAACAAACATCGCTGCAATTGATCCATGAAATAGTGAGTCAGTGTGGTTATCTGAGGACTGACTTTCTCATTTGGGAAATGAGATACAATTTTTTTCTGAGATAATTTATAGACAATCTGTTTTGTAAGCACATCACAGTACAGTGTTTGTATTGTACATAGAAAGAAGATTTTGATTTCTAGAATAATTACATTTTTACTAATAAAAGTATGAAACGTGTTGCAGGAAAACTGGAAAGAACAGATGAGCATGTAAAAGAGCTATGAATTTCTTGAAATCCTGACAGCCTGAGATAGCATCTTGGTATATATCCTTCCAGATACATACACATATATTTTCAAAATCAGGATTAAACTTACATACTGTTTTGCAACATTAAAAAAAATCATATATCACTAATGTCCTCCCAGGTTTTTAAAACTCTGAGCAGTCATAGTTTTGAATGACTCCATTGCATCCTACCACCATGATTCATTTTATGTGCATTGTATTATAGGACCACAATTTTTCTCTCCAATTTCTTCACCGTTATCAAATGATGTTGCAACGAACAACCTTGTATATAAATCTTTTGTACATGTTTCCTTGGAAAACTTCCCAAGAACTCTTGGGTTGAATATGATAATTTTTAAGGTTTTCAATAGACATTTACCATGGGCTCTTCTGACATCTTTTTGTTTTGCCTCTTTTGGTCAGTCAACAATGTCGGCATGCTTCCAAACCTTCTCCCGTGTCATTTCCTTAACACACCGGATGACATCCAGGTAGGCCTATACTCTTCTGTTGATGTTTTCCTCTCACGTGGTCCTGAGCCCCCTGGCTGGGTAATCACCAGGGCCGAGAGGGGGTAATGGGATTGTATTCTATATTCCAGGTGGATGACTGGAGGTCTCCCTTTCTTTTCGCCTGAGTACTTCATACACAGTCAAGGGTACCGCTGTTCATGACTCTCTCTAGGATAAGGACATCTTCCCTCTTCTCCACACACCAAAATTTACCTGTGCCAGTCTTTCGGGGCTCTGCACTTTGCTTTCTAAGGGGGTAATTCTGCCTAACAAATTCATAACTGTGGATTCAGTGGGAGAAGGCCAGCTCTTTGGCTTTCTTTGTCTTCCCAGGTAATAAGATTCATTCCACTTCAGTGTGATAGAAGCCCCTTGCACAGTCTCTGTGGTTGGGGTTGTTGTGAGTTCAGCCAGCTTGACTCGGACCCATGACTGCCCTTGCTGGCCATGAGCAAATTTACTACACATTTAACAGTCTTCGAAGGCACTATGTTTTGACACTTCCCCAGGCCCTGACCTTTGAAGTAGTGGGGTTATAACAATTCTGAACAGGCTAGCATGCTTCTATTCCCTGATCCCGCAAGTATTCCTAAGGTTTGTGTAGGCCCCATGTCCACTGCATGGACAAATAATGCCAGATTGCTTGGACCTGGCTGAACATCCTCACCGGCCACATGTCTAACTCCATGGTCCCTGTTTCTGGAACAAGTTGGTGTCTCTCCATTAAGCAAGTTCTGTTCTTGCTTCTCTTTATTTATGTATGCATTTGTACTCATCTATGTGTCTGACCCTCTTTTCTTCTCTGTCTGTCTTGGGTGATTCTAGCAGTTTCTTTAACTGCCCTCTGTAGCCCGGAACCTGTATACCTTGTGTTACACAACTATTCACCTTTCTAATCTCTATGCTGTTGTCTTCTAGACCACATATACTAACCTCCCTTTCTTCAGCTGGAAATTAACCATCTCCCTTTGAAAACCTGTTTCCGTATTCCTGCCAAAATTTTCAAGGAAACTCTTAATTGACTTCTATTCGAGATCATATTCTTGTAGAATCATAGTATGGATGTCAGATGTTTCCCCATTCTAATGCATTCTGAATATCAACTAGAAGCCTAATTTGCAGGCTGAGGCAACCACTCAGACACACATTTTTGCCCACTTCATAGTTGTTTAGCACTGAATACTTTTCAAGAGAATTTCTCAAATGATCTGGCTGATTCATGACTGTGATTATTTATTACAGAGCCTCATCCACTGTAACATCACCTCGGTAGTGAAGGTATGTGATCAATGTACATGCTCAGTGCATTACAATGTAGTAGCTGTTGGATTTGGCAACTCAGGAGAATTGGCCCCTTCCCTGTAGATGCAGAATTCTTTAAAATTGAACTGTACTTTAAAATTGAACTGAGGGGTCTTCCCTGGTGGCACAGTGGTTGAGAGTCCACCTGACGATGCAGGGGACATGGGTTCATGCCCCGGTCCGGGAAGATCCCACATGCCGCAGAGCGGCTGGGCCCGTGAGCCATGGCCGCTGAGCCTGCGCATCCGGAGCCTGTGCTCCGCAATGGGAGAGGCCACAAAAGTGAGAGGCCCGCATACCGCAAACAAACAAACAAACAAACAAATTGAACTGAGGGACCATGTAGTAGCCTTTTAATTGTCTTGTCTGTTTTCATCAAGAAAATATAGTGGATTCACTCTCCCTAGCATCTGAATCCTTTTTCTGCATTCAGTTTTGTCATGTCACAACATATTAGGCCTGATGATGATGAAACTTATTCAGGATTCCAAAGCAACTTAAAAAAAATTAGTATCTTCTTGTGATTTTAGTCTTTGTAAATAGAGGAAAGCTCACTCAGTTTGGAAAAAGGACAGAGGGTGTGATTTGGATTTTATAGACTCTTGTGGTTCAAAAACTATTTGTTGGGCTTCCCTGGTGGCGCAGTGGTTGAGAATCCGCCTGCCGATGCAGGAGACACGGGTTCGTGCCCTGGTCCGGGAAGATCCCACATGCCGCGGAGCAACTAAGCCCGTGAGCCATGGCCGCTGGGCCTGTGCGTCCGGAGCCTGTGCTCCGCAACGGGAGAGGCCACAACAGTGAGAGGCCCGCATACCGAAAAAAAAAAAACAAAACTATTTGTTGAAGTGAAGTTCAAGGTCATATGTATTCTGATCCCAGATCAGTTACTAGTTAATTGGACAGCATTGGGCATGCTATTTAGCCCCTTTGAACTTCAGATTCTTCGTCTGCTATTAAAAGAGTATTAAACTAATTGATGTGTCAGGTGCCATTCAGCACTCAGGTCCTTTTATTAGAATTAACTGCATACCCATTTATAGGCATGAGTACCACAAAGCTATCCTATGCCATGTCTTTGTGGGAATAAGAAAAAGGGAGACAAATTGTCTGGGCAGACAATTTGGAGAAAGGTGCTGCTTAAGAGTGGACATAGCCCCATGCTTGGTGAGTAGATGATGCTTTTGTGTAAACACAATATTTCCTTTCCCTCTGAATGATGAGAGACCTCTAAATGGCTTGTGAGTTAACGCTGGGCTTTCAGCCCACACGCACCCCCACAGCTGGGCACCTTGCTTGTTACACAAAATTCACAGCTGTGCCTGGCCCTCATAACCACTCTGGATGGTCCAATGGAACTTCAGCAATGAATCAGGTATGACTGATTTCATGGAACTGGGGCCCTTATTGGGGAGCAGTGGGGGGCTGTCTCGTCTTCACAGCATGGACTGGCGGGGAGAACTGGTTTCCCAGAGGAAAATAGGTTTCTATCAACATAAAAAGAGGGGATGGATGCTGAACAGACCAAAAAAAAATTTTTTTCATGTGGCTGCAGTTGAGTTGACAAAAATTATTTTCACCATTGGTTGTTTTTTTTTCTTTTCTTTTTTTGTAAGTATACTGGTATTTTATAGTTTCCTGCTCAGTTTTTATTGGTACATACATTCTTTTTATGCTGAGGAATCAATGGCTTTTTAAAATCCCCAGCTGATGTAATTGAAGGTTTTATATGTTCCACTGTTGTCTGCAGCCTTACCACTAAAATCTTTCACATTAATGGATACATTGATCTTTCAGTCTTGGTCCATTTGATCACAGGGTTTCCCAAATGTATTTGACAACCCTCTGACTCTTGTAGCAGAGAAAAGCTTTGATTTTCAAAAAAATTATTTTATATCTTGGTAGACACTAACTTCCTTAAGTAACAAAGAAAACAAATTGAAGTTTAGCTTCTAAGTATGCAATGCCCAAGTTGGTCACGCTGGTTGGAAGCATGACTAGTATCATTTAATTATTCCAAAGGAGCCATCTGGAAACACTAGAGTTCTCTATCAAGGGCAGAGATGGGAGAATGAGTTTGAGGGCAAAGGGAACGTGGGATAAGAGACTAAATACTGGAACCTTTGAGACAAGGACCCACAAAGTCCAGTGTTGTGTCTCTAATTGGGATCATTCACCCAGTCAGGCTTTTGGGAGACTCAGAAATGCTGTCCAACAATGCTCCAACTATACCCTTAATGAAGTTGGGAGAAGCAAGGAAAGGGTGTTGACATGATCTAGTCCTCATCCTTCTCTCACCTCCCTCAAAATTCAGGGTTTCAGAAGGCAGTCCAGTCTAGGAAGCCCTCACCACTCCCACCCCTGCTGCTTCTCCAGAGCAGTGAAAACATTATCTGGAGACTCCCAGGGATGAGCTTAGGGGCCTTCCTAGGAAATGCAGGGCCCCAGACAGCATGAAAAAATAGGCAAACTTGTCTTCTGGTCCCCAGTGTCCTCTATTTCTCTGCCTCTCCCCATCTGTTTGGATCCTCTCTGCTTCAAACCTGCTCCCAAGACAGGGCCTGATTCCACTCAATTGTACTTTCAAGAACATTTCAGTCCATAGGTTTGCCTCTTTCTTAATTCTTAAAATGGGTGCCTTAAAATTATGACATGAAAAGCTTTCTTAATGAAATATTTAAGCTCCAGAACTGGCAGGGAAGACTTCTTCCAGGGACAGTAGATTGGGGTGGGGAAGGGATTTTTCAACACTGTTGTAATTCCAACAGACCAGCAGACATGTTGTGTCCAGGGAGCTGCTTCACAGACCACCTGCAGGCTGCCAATGAGGCTGCTGTTGAATTGAAGAGATGTCCTTCTCCATCTCATACCTTGTATGTGAGACACTCATGGACACTTGTTAGGTTTCCTGACAGTCCCCTAATTCTAACTCCTGTGTGAGTTTTGTAATGGCTAAACTACTTTTGCCTCTCTCCCAGAATGAAGGGTATCTGGGGAGCCTCAGTGTTGGTCCCACAGACATAAGCCAATTTCCATAGTTTTTCACCCCCTTCATTTTCCAGGAAGACTTCAGTTTTATGAAGAAGAAACCAGAGGCCTCTGAACTGTTTGCCATTTGTCTAAGTTGCCTTTTATGGGTTCCAGCCAGACTCTAGTGTTGTCAGAATTACTTCCAATGAGTGTTAGCAGATTTTCAAGGCCATCTGAGAAGATGAAGCTGTTTCTCCAGTTTCCTCCAGCACCTACTTCCTAAGTCCCCACGGCACATTGCTACATAGTTTCCTTGTCACGGCTTAACTTTGCCCTTCTCTTATAGATGACGCAGCTGATTCTGAAACACATGGAATCAAGGTAAGGTCTTTCCTTGGAAAAGCCATGGTCTGCCTGGCCTGGCAATCAGCTGACTTGGGGACCAGGGGGATAGGGTTCATCTGTTGCTGCTTTCACAAATGATAAAACTATGATGAAAGGACATGGAGATTATGGTTGGACCAGGCCAGCTTTGCAAGCAGATAAGCATATTTGCAGGTCAAATGTAGCATATACTGGAGGGAGGAAGAGAACAGCAGTTTCAGCAGACATTGGGTTAAAAAATTAACTCACAGTGAGTATAAAAGAAACTTCAGAAGTTGGCCTGAGACCAAGACCATCTCTTTGTTATTATGCATTTCAGCTCTTGTCAGAATGAATACTCCAGTTTTCGGGTAAAAATCACCACCCCATCAGTGTCTCTATTTATTCCATGTTTTAAATCACCCTATTACAATGCCCATTTGGGAGCTGGTTTTTCTCAGGTGGTCACTAAAAGCAAATAGTTAATAGTTTTATCTTACCTAGAGAAAGAAGGGGCTTAGCCTTTTATTCCAATTTGCAGTTTCTTGATTTTTCTGGATTGAATCCATCTAGTTGGGAAGGATTAAGGATATGGAATTTCAAAAGGGTAAGTAAGAACCCCAGAGATTTGTGTAGGAGTGCCTGTGTGAGCAGATGATGGACTGTCAAATTCCACCCAAGACAGGATTCTGCATATGACATCTGTCCTGTTGTGGGTCATCTTTATGAGTCAGAAGGGACCTTGAGCTCATGTGGTCACATTTGATAGAGAAGGATCACTTCCCCCTTGAGTCTTGTCTGAGCTGAGTTGGTTCTCTGCATTTTGGTGGTGGATCTTTGCTGTAGCAGAGGCCCTGTTCCCAGTCACAAGCTCTTGAAGTCAACTGACCTCCGAGTGGCATCACCGTGTGGTGTAGTTCATGATTGAGGTGAAGTTCCACTCACAGTTCTTGGAAGCAGAACACTTAGCACACATGGAAACCTAGAGAGGATGGAAGTTTCCCAGCGTTCACATGAGCCCCTTTATTTTCTTCCTTCTCAAGGTGTAATCAGGCAGCAAAGCAATTGAAACTTTGTTTCTTGCCCTTTAGGAGGAAAGGTCTCATCTTGAACATATCTTCAGGGGTGGCCCTCTTTCCCTGGCCTCTGTACTCCACATATTCGGCTTCTAAGGTGAGTGACAGATGTAGTCCAAGCCTCCTCCTTCTTCCTTTTGTTTTTCCCATTTAGCATTTTCCTTTGGATCATCTGGCAAGGCGATGGACTGATTTGCCTCTGAGCGAGTCAGACAGTATCGGGTGCAAATTAGAAAAAGATGATGCCCCTGGGCTGATGAAGCCTCGCAGCAGCACAGCCAGGCAAGCGCAGCTCCCATGGAATTCCAGCTCCCACTCACTTCCTTGCCTGGGAGCCCTGCACTCCTCTGGCCAGCGAGTAACATTGTAGTTTCCTTGCATCCCAGAGGCCTCATCAGGTGTCCTCTTGCCCTAGCCATAAAACAAATCTTTGGAACTGCGGGTGCCCTGGACAAGGCAGAGCTTCCCCCGGGTAGGGTATCTATATGCAGTGGCCCTAGGTACGTATTTATTGCAAAACGCATGTTCTTTCTCATTGTGGGAGCTCTTCCCAGACCAAGAAATGAAGTTCTAACTCCCATCAAGACGAACTGCTGCATTTTAAGGTGAAGAAGATAAGCTCCCTGTGGTGTCCTTTGAAATCTGAGTGAATTGGCTCTGACAGAGAATCAAGTCCTTAGGTGTTTCTCCTTCTTGCTCTAGGCTTTTGTGTGCACATTTTCCAAGGCACTGCAAGCAGAATATAAAGAGAAAGGAATCATTATCCAGGTGAGGTCAACAGTTCTGTGTCCTTGGGAATGGGAACTCTGGATGCCCATGGAGCCTGGGCCACTGCTTCCTGCAGGACAGGCTGTGCACATGTGACCAGGAGGGAGGGCCTGGATGACACCATGTGAATTCCTATGACCATAGAGGTGGCAGTGGAGCCACTGTGGTTCTGCCTGCTGCTGCCCTCACCATGCCGTGGGTGCTGGAGAAGGAAATGGGGTGGGATGAGTGAGTGCTCAGAAACGCTTGCTACCCAATGCTGCATCAGGACAGAAATAGGTTCTTGTCTAAGCATCCTTTACTCCCTGACCTAGATAGAGGAGATAGGCTCATGTGGGAGGAATTGTGGAGAAGTAACAAAAGAAAACTGGGCACTTGGTCAATGTTGGAGGAGGGGAGAGGGTGCTTCGCTTGGGGGCTGTTCATCTGTGATGGAACATAGAGATCTCCACACTCTGGTTCTTGAGCACTTGGGGAAGGGGTGCTCTGCTCTCCATTTCCCCTACAATGACAAGTGGTCACAGAGTTGACCTTGTCCTAACTGTAAACAAAGCTGGGTTGTCACTTCTGTCTGTAGGCTTTGCAATATGACGTGCTTCCTTCAGCAACACAATTAACTCTAAGTAGTTTCTAGAACCTGGAATAAACAGTTTACAGAGGTTTTTGGTTAACTGTTTGGGAAGAAGTTCACTGACATACTATTAGGAATGAAAAAGGCACACTCAGTTATATTTTTAAAATTACTGCTGCACATACTGATTTTCAATTAAAATACCCAGTTGAGAGTATCTCAGTATAAATTAACCAGCTATAGGATGAAGCTTATTCAACAGGCAGATATGAGTTAATAGTAGGAGCTTTGTAAAGAACATCATCTTCCCAGTTGTAGTGAGTGATTGTAACAGACTTGTCACTAGACTACAGTCCCATTCTCTGCCCTGCTGAACTAAAGTCTCACCTATCAGAGATTCTTCCCTTCTATCCATTCTCCAACTCCCAGCTGAGGATGGATTCCTTTTGCAACAGCTCTACCTTATATATGCTAAGTTTTCTGCAGTGAAAAATAATCCCTAAAATCTCATTGGCTTAAAACCACAAAGATTTATTTCTCGTTCATGCTACACATTCACTGTGAACTGTCAGAAGGGATTAGCTCACTGTAGTGAGGCAGGGACCCAGGCTGATGGAGCAGCCGCCATCTTGGATATTGTCAGTTGACATGTCAAAGAAAAAGTGGTAGGAGTTCAAGAGACTTGCTTTGATAATTAGGGGCTCTGACAACTACTGAGCCTGTACTTTAGAGCCCACGAGCCACAACTACTGAAGCCTGCATGCTGCAACTACTGAAGCCCATGCACCTAGAGCCAGTGCTCTGCAACAAAGAGAAGCCACTGCAATGAGAAGCCCGTGCTACTGCAAGAGTAGCCCCTGTTCGCTGCAACTAGAGAAAGCCTGTGCACAGCAACAAAGACCTAACTAACGGAGCCAAAAAAAAAAAAAAAAGAATAAAGATAATTAAGGGCTCTGGCTCAGAAACGTCACATGTCACTTTTGCTCATACCCATTGGTCAGATCTGGTCACATGGTCCCACCCAACCATAGGGACCCAGGAAGTGCAATTCTATCATGTGTCTGGAAGAAAGAAGAACTAGAAATATTTGGTGAACAACACTAAATATTAGTGTTGAGTATCAAGTCTTAGCATCATCTCGATATTGATAATTGTGGGCCAGAGATGCTGTAGCTGCTAAGTTAGTGGGTTCTGTGGGGCAGAAGGTTTGGGAGGAGGTGAGGAAGGGGGAGGGAGCCCCTTCCCTCATGCAAAAGCCCTCGGAGCTGCTCCAAGTCCTGGAAAAGATGCTGTGACATTCTGAAAACCAACTTGCCTCTCCAAACATGCATGTAATTGGTGCTCAATAAATATTTGTAAAATTCCTGAGGAAGTATGTACTGTACTCTTGGGTTTGATTTTCAAATCCCAGTGCTGCCATTTATCATCTGAGTGTTTTGGACAGCCTGCTTAAACTCTGTGAGCTTGTTTCCCCATCTGTAAAAAGGGGTTTATAATAGCTGCTTCTCTGGGTTACTGTGAAGATCTAATGAATAAATAAGTATGCAAATTTAACCAATATTTATTGAGCCCTTGTTTTATACATAAAGGTGTTTTGTCAACCAAAAGTCACTGTAAGAATGGAAACAACTTTTATTATTTCCCTATCTGAAAAATGGGTTTGAAAATGCAAGCTTCTTATATTTTTCTAAGAATACACTTTGAGATCTTTGGAAGAAAAGTGTTATGCAAATTAATAACTGCGTTAATTTCCATGAGAACCAATTGAATTGAATTGACTGACATACATTGGATTAAATTATGAAACAACGTAATTTCAAGTGTGATGAGGAAAAAAAAAAGTGACGTGACAAAAATTTCAAAGGTGATATGAAGAAAAAGAAAACGAGCATGGATATTTTTTTTCCCCTAAAGATGCCAAGGTCTCTGTGTCTGAGAATAAAGTAAGAAACCCCATTATGAAACCTCATGCCAGGCCACAGTGTGGTGAGACCACCAGTGGAAACATGGTATTGGCTTTTCAGGGTACAGTGTGCTGTTGTTTATTTTTCTTACCATGACAGGAAAGATTATGAGGTATGTGCCACTCCTGGCTCCTAACTAAAGTGTGAAAGTAGGAATCTAAAGTACTTGAAAGTGCTCCAATTTCGTTATATGTGTTAGAAATAAACTTCTGTGATAGGGTTGCCAGATAAAATACAGGACATCCAGTTAAATTTGAATTTCAGATAACAAATAATCTTTTGAGAATAAGTACATTCCATGCAATACTTGGGATATAATTAAACTGAAAATTTTTCCATTGTTTGTCTTCAAATATAACTGGGTGTCCTGCATTTTCACTTTCTAAGTTAGGGAACCGTGCTCTAAGACAGAGATCCTCATTCACCCTGTGTGCATTTGAACCACTCGGTGTTGTGTGGCTAAGGCCCCATCTTGAGTTAGTTGCCACATTAAGCCAGAAACTGGCCTTTCTCATTCCCAGCTCTGTGCTCGTTCTATACGTTTAACTGTTCTATTATCATATATTTCCTGAGACTTTTTAGGGGGAGAACAGAGTTGGAACATGAAGGGATGATAAAATGGGTATTCGTTTCTCAGGGCTGGGCAGATTGCTCCTGTGTTACGGTCTTTATTTCCCATTGTAGGTGCTCACCCCATATGCTGTTTCAACCCCGATGACAAAGTATCTAAATACCAACATGATAACCAAGACTGCTGATGAGTTTGTTAAAGAATCACTGAATTATGTCACGATTGGAGACGAAACCTGTGGCTGCCTTGCCCATGAAATCTTGGTAATTGATAACTTCTCCTTTCTTGAAGCAAGGGAGGACAGACAAGCAGGGGGCCCTAGCAGGGCTTAGCTAGCTCTTCCTTGCTGTTGGAGCTGCTTTCAGCCGTTCTCTGTCACGCAAGGATAGTGATGCCAGAGGTATGCTGCTGAGGGTAATCCAGCCTATGAAAAGGTGTATCTAGCAAGGGGAAGGAGAAGCTGAAGCGCTGGGTGCCCAGCCTATAGACAACTCTGAAGTTGGCAAATCTCACCATTGGCTGCCTCACCTCTGCCCTCAGAAAGTAAGGCGGCTCCCAGAGCTTTGTGAAGGTCAGGCCAAAACACAGAGTGCTTCCCTGTAGGGGCTGTTGATGTCCTTGGCCCTCTGTGCCAGTAAATGTTTAACTATCCAGGGTAAAACCAAAAATAAAACAAAACACCTTGATTTGTAGCGTTTGCTGATTTCTATGACTGATGTTAAGCTACCAGCA